>NC_091458.1:147531495-148163995 GCF_027789765.1 Dendropsophus ebraccatus
TTGGCAATTAATTATAAATAAAATGGGCCTATTGTGATGCTTATAACGGTTTTATTTTTTCACCTACGGGGCTGTATGGGGTGTCATTTTTTCCGCCATGATCTCTAGTTTTTATTAATACCATATTTGTGAAGATCGGACGTTTTGATCACTTTTTATTAATTTTTTTATATATATAATGTAACATAAAATCGGTAATCCGCGCACTTTTTTCCCTCTTTTCGTGTACGCCGTTTACCGTTCGCAATGACGCTTGTTATATTTTAATAGATCGGACAATTACGCACGCTACGGTATATTATATGTTTATCTATTTATTTATTTTTATATGTTTTATTTATATAATGGGAAAGGGGGGTGATTTAGACTTTTATTGGGGGAGGGGTTTGGGGGTAGTGTGTTAGTGTTTTTAACTTTTTTTTTTTACACTTTTGAAGTCCCTTTGGGGGACTTTTACATTCACTACTTTGATTTCTACACTGATGAATGCTATGCCATAGGCATAGCATTGATCAGTGTTATCGGCGCTCTGCTCATTGAGCCTGCCTGTGCAGGCTCAGTGACCAGAGCGCCGATCGGACCGCGCGGAGGCAGGTGAGAGAGCTCCGGCGGCCCGTTTTACCGATCGGGACCCCCGCAGTGTGACTGCCCCTGTCACTTACACTTAAACGCCGCGGTCGCGCCGCGATCGCGGCGTTTAAGGAGTTAATGACACGCGGCAGCGCGATCGCTGCAGCGTGTCATTACCGGTGGGGTCCCGGCTGCTCACTGCAGCCGGCCCCCACCTGCTATGAAGCGCGCTCCGCTCCGGAGCACGCTTCATAGCGTGAGAAACACCCAGGGCGTACAGTTACGCCCTAGGTCGTCTGGGGACAGACTTCCATGGCGTAACTATACGCCCTGGGTCGTCTAAGGGTTAAAGTGTCTTGGTGTTGCTCTAACAAAATCAATGTTTTGCAGGAGGGGCATAAAGTGGATCTGTCAGCAGAAAGATGTGTGTAAATAATGCCATATCTAAAAAAAATCTATTAATCATGATTTTCTATCTCTATGCCTTTTCCAGCAATAGGATATAATCATTTTTAATATTAAAGGGAACCTGTCCTCAAGACAATGACAATCATGTTATAGAGCAGGAAGAACTCAGCAAATTGATATATATATATATATATATATATATATATATATATATTTTGAGGTAAAAATTTTTTAGTATAATCGATAATTAAAATCCCTGCTCATTCTGTAATAAGGAGTCCACTGGGCGGTTTCACTCAATAGACTGGACTCTTTAGCCAGAAACAGAAACAGAGATTTCAATCAATAAATTACAACTTATACTGAATGTTTTCCAATAAAGATATATATCAATCTGCTCAACTCTTCCTGCTCTTCCTGTGTCCCCCAACCCCCCCCCCCCCCCCCCCCCCCGGCCCGGAAGTGTGGTGCATTATAATCACCGCATTCGTGTCGACCCCCGTCCGCCATCTTCTGACAATGACGTCATCATCGGGAGTCCGGTCGAACCGCTCCAGCTGTCCCTCATGCCACCCCCCCCTCTGCCACGTCATCAGCTGCTCAGCCGTGATTGGCTATAATGCACCACACTTCCGGGGGTGGCGTGGGTGGGGTGGAACATGGGGAAGGGGGCCATTCACTTACATAACACACATTACAAAGTTGTATAACTTTGTAATGTGTGGTATTTTGTGAATAAATGTTTAGCGCCGCATTACCCCTTTAAGCAAACAGGGCTAAAGTACTCAGGCGGCATTTGTCAGCATAACAGGATCCCAGAATTAGCTGTCCCATCTCTTCTTATTAAACATTTCTCGGCTAACCCTGAATACATTTCTATAATAACAATACCTGCAGCAAAGTTTTCTGCTGACAGGTCTGCTTTAGGCTATGTTAGGCCTCATTCACACATCCATAGTTCAGCCAGTGAATACGGACCTGTAATGGTGGACCGCACTAAGAATGTGCAGTAACAGTGCTACGCAGTTTACGGAGCACTATGTAGAAGACAATAATTCGTGCTGCAAATGCAAGTCCGCACTATAATCTATCCTTTATTTTTTTTGTAGCGCGGGACGTGGACCTGAACACTTGTACAGATGTGTGAACAGGGCCATTGAAATATATTTGTCCTATGTGTTGCCTGCAATGTCAGGGTCCCCTAATAGCCATATAGGACCCCTTTGTAGCCAGTAAGACCGCCCTTGTAGCCAGCAGAACCTGATTACGGGAGCATTGATGTCCCTGTACCCAGTGGGATTAGCAGATGCATGCTGCAATACTAATGATCGCACTGCGCACGTGTAGGAAGGCCGTTCTGGGTACGAGAGATGGCTTTGCCCCCAAGTGCTGACGTCACCATACCCAAGAAGATGAAAGGAAGTAGGACATCACTGTAAGAAAGGTTGCATCATGTGACTGGACCAGCAATCTCCGAGTAAAGCCAACAAGGAATATATAAGTTCTTTAGTTAAGGGTTAATTTTGGTTCTTTTTTTTTCAATTTTTCCAGAAATACCCCTTTAGGCTATGTTTAAACAAAGTAAAAATAAGGGCAAATAATGACCATTATTAAAGGGGAACTGTCAGCCAGTTAGATTAATCTAAACTGCTGATAGCTCCTTATTGCACCAAAAACGCCATGGATAAAGGTGTGTTTTACCTTAATCCTCATTACCGTTTCAGTAAAGTTTGGCATTTGCTCCAAAGTCTGGTAAGGACCCACAGGGCATCCCTCTCTGTGTATTATCAATGTGAGATCAGTGGCCCAAACTCATTTAACCCTTTGAAAACAGCTGTTACTTATTCAAATCATGAAAAATGCCAATCTGCCCACTTTGATGCCAGTTTTTATACCCAGAACCACTTTGGGCCAGGCTGGTCTCTCTTGGGTATGATGCGGGGCATCCCTCTCTGTGTATTATCAGTGTGAGATCAGTGGCCCAAAGTCAATTTTATTTTTAAATCATAATTTTGTGGTTTTACTTTGATGCCCATTTTTATGCCAACCGTGGGGTCTTTTTTGCCATTTTTATCACCGGTCCTCTCAGGGCCCCTCACTTACGGTAGGGTATGAATATTATACATTTTCTGTAAGAATAATAGCTAAAACAGAAAAAAGAAAAATCCTCTGAATAAGAAACTGCCGAATAAGAAACCAACTTCAGCCCCGAATAAGAAACCAACTTCAGCCTCGTCACCAGGCTGTACCAGGGCTGTATACCAGGCAGTACCAGGGCTGTATACCAGGCAGTACACCAGGCAGTACCAGGGCTGTATACCAGGCAGTACCAGGGCTGTATACCAGGCAGTACCAGGGCTGTATACCAGGCAGTACCAGGGCTGTATACCAGGGCTGTATACCAGGCAGTACCAGGGCTGTATACCAGGCAGTACCAGGGCTGTATACCAGGCAGTACCAGGGCTGTATACCAGGCAGTACCAGGGCTGTATACCAGGCAGTACACCAGGCAGTACCAGGGCTGTATACCAGGTAGTACACCAGGCAGTACCAGGGCTGTATACCAGGCAGTACCAGGGCTGTATACCAGGCAGTACCAGGGCTGTATACCAGGGCTGTACACCAGGCAGTACCAGGGCTGTATACCAGGCAGTACCAGGGCTGTATACCAGGCTGTACACCAGGCAGTACCAGGGCTGTACACCAGGCAGTACCAGGGCTGTACACCAGGCAGTACCAGGGCTGTACACCAGGCAGTACCAGGGCTGTATACCAGGCAGTACCAGGGCTGTATACCAGGCAGTACCAGGGCTGTACACCAGGCAGTACCAGGGCTGTATACCAGGCAGTACCAGGGCTGTACACCAGGCAGTACCAGGGCTGTATACCAGGCAGTACCAGGGCTGTATACCAGGCAGTGCCAGGGCTGTATACCAGGGCTGTACACCAGGCAGTACCAGGGCTGTATACCAGGCAGTACCAGGGCTGTATACCAGGCAGTGCCAGGGCTGTATACCAGGGCTGTACACCAGGCAGTACCAGGGCTGTATACCAGGCAGTACCAGGGCTGTACACCAGGCAGTACCAGGGCTGTACACCAGGCAGTACCAGGGCTGTACACCAGGCAGTGCCAGGGCTGTATACCAGGCTGTATACCAGGCAGTACCAGGGCTGTATACCAGGCAGTGCCAGGGCTGTATACCAGGGCTGTACACCAGGCAGTACCAGGGCTGTATACCAGGCAGTACCAGGGCTGTACACCAGGCAGTACCAGGGCTGTACACCAGGCAGTACCAGGGCTGTATACCAGGCAGTACCAGGGCTGTATACCAGGCTGTACACCAGGCAGTACCAGGGTTGTACACCAGGCAGTACCAGGGCTGTATACCAGGCTGTACCAGGGCTGTATACCAGGCTGTACACCAGGCAGTGCCAGGGCTGTATACCAGGCTGTACACCAGGCAGTACCAGGGCTGTATACCAGGCAGTACCAGGGTGTACACCAGGCAGTGCCAGGGCTGTATACCAGGCTGTATACCAGGCAGTGCCAGGGCTGTATACCAGGCAGTACCAGGGTTGTACACCAGGGCTGTATACCAGGAAGTACCAGGGCTGTATACCAGGAAGTACCAGGGCTGTATACCAGGAAGTACCAGGGCTGTATACCAGGCAGTACCAGGGCTGTATACCAGGGCTGTATACCAGGCAGTACCAGGGCTGTACACCAGGCAGTACCAGGGCTGTATACCAGGCAGTACCAGGGCTGTACACCAGGCAGTACCAGGGCTGTATACCAGGCAGTACCAGGGCTGTATACCAGGCAGTACCAGGGCTGTATACCAGGCTGTACCAGGGCTGTATACCAGGCAGTGCCAGGGCTGTATACCAGGCAGTACCAGGGCTGTATACCAGGCAGTACCAGGGCTGTATACCAGGAAGTACCAGGGCTGTATACCAGGCAGTACCAGGGCTGTACACCAGGCCTGTGGGGGGATCGTGCCGGACGTGCCTGGCCCTTTATGCCGCCGCTGCCGCCAGGACGCCGCTTACTCAGCAGTGGGCGTGGTCACAAGGTGCCTGACGCGCTGGGCGGTGGGAGAGGCGCAGACGTCACGGATCACTACCCGAAGGACGGAGACATGTGGCCGGTATGGAACGTGATTCGGCGGCATCTGAGCACGGCTGCACCCCGGGGACTGGTGTACGAGAAGCACGGAGAGCCCTCACAGGTGTTACGGTAAGAGGCAGAGCAGCACGGCATCATGGGAGGAAGGACACACGGGAGGAACGTGATGTCCCGGTGACTGCTGGGAAGAAGGGGCGTGTCCACACTACCTATATGTCTGTGCAGCTGCTGTATATAGGGGATGTGCCAGGCAGGGAGGAGGGGGTCATGTATGGAAGGAGTCTCACTATGTGATTGGTGGATGGAACCTGCTCTCAGCATCCATGTAAATCCTATGAAGGTTGTGCAAAGTCCAGGCCAGGACCACTGACCCATATACTATGCAGGCCAGGACCACTGACCCATATACTATCCATGCCGGGGTCACTGACCCATATACTATGCATGCCGGGGTCACTGACCCATATACTATGCATGCCGGGGTCACTGACCCATATACTATCCATGCCGGGGTCACTGACCCATATACTATCCAGGCCAGGACCACTGACCCAAATACTATCCATGCCGGGGTCACTGACCCATATACTATCCAGGCCGGGGTCACTGACCCATATACTATGCAGGCCGGGGTCACTGACCCATATACTATCCATGCCGGGGTCACTGACCCATATACTATCCAGGCCGGGGTCACTGACCCATATACTATGCATGCCGGGGTCACTGACCCATATACTATCCATGCCGGGACCACTGACCCATATACCATCAAAGCCAAGGTCACTGACCCATATACTATGCAGGCCGGGGTCACTGACCCATATACTATCCAGGACAGGACACCTGACCCATATACCATCAAAGCCAAGGTCACTGACCCATATACTATCCATGCCGGGGTCACTGACCCATATACTATCCATGCCGGGGTCACTGACCCATATACTATCCAGGCCAGGACCACTGACCCATATACTATCCAGGCTAGGGCCACTCACTCATGTGCTATCAATAGGATAGTGTATGTCATTGGACCCAAAGCCACCAGTCAACTAGTCATATGTGCTGCCATTCCTGCTCAGGAGCTGAGGAGGGGAGGGCAGCAGTACCAGTCACACAAGTCATTCTTAAAGGGATTACCCAGTGCTACACAATTGTGACATACCAGCTCAGGCAGGGGTAACAATGAAACATTGCTACCTACCTGCTGTGACCTTCCAGATCAGCTTGATCCCCAGCGCCATTTTCAGGAACTTTGTAGTTTATTTGGTAAGTGGTGCCCTGGGTGCGGGGCTACTACCCTCATTGTGTCAGCCGACCCCTTCTAATAAATAAGTGATTGACAGCTGTAATACGGACTGAAAATCTGCAGCAGTACATGTGAATGAATCTGCTGGTGTAACATTGTTTCTGTTCCCTTTAGTCTGAAGAATATAGAAGTCCCTTCTCCAACTGACTATGAAGTGCGAGTTAAAATGTTGGCCGCCCCCATAAATCCTTCAGACCTCAACATGGTTCAAGGTGAGATGTATTATACGTTTAATGTTTATTTAGGGAAATGTGACTTGTGTGTATAGAGATCTGTTTTCAGGCTATTGTTTGTAGATCTGCCAGATCCCCAAGGGTCATATGTCACAATATGCAGCTGTGTATGAGCACCGATCAGCAACATCCATAGTGCAGACCTATAAACCAGTGACATCCATAGTGCAGACCTATAAACCAGTGACATCCATAGTGCAGACCTATAAACCAGTGACATCCATAGTGCAGACCTATAAACCAGTGACATCCATAGTGTAGACCTATAAACCAGTGACATCCATAGTGCAGACCTATAAACCAGTGACATCCATAGTGCAGACCTATAAACCAGTGACATCCATAGTGCAGACCTATAAACCAGTGACATCCATAGTGCAGACCTATAAACCAGTGACATTCATAGTGCAGACCTATAAACCAGTGACATCCATAGTGCAGACCTATAAACCAGTGACATCCATAGTGCAGACCTATAAACCAGTGACATCCATAGTGCAGACCTATAAACCAGTGACATCCATAGTGCAGACCTATAAACCAGTGACATCCATAGTGCAGACCTATAAACCAGTAATATCCATAGTGCAGACCTATAAACCAGTAATATCCATAGTGCAGACCTATAAACCAGTGATATCCATAGTGCAGACCTATAAACCAGTGATATCCATAGTGCAGACCTATAAACCAGTGATATCCATAGTGCAGACCTATAAACCAGTGATATCCATAGTGCAGACCTATAAACCAGTAATATCCATAGTGCAGACCTATAAACCAGTAATATCCATAGTGCAGACCTATAAACCAGTGATATCCATAGTGCAGACCTATAAACCAGTGATATCCATAGTGCAGACCTATAAACCAGTGATGTCCATAGTGCAGACCTATAAACCAGTGACATCCATAGTGCAGACCTATAAACTAGTTACATCCATAGTGCAGACCTATAAACCAGTGACATCCATAGTGCAGACCTATAAACTAGTTACATCCATAGTGCAGACCTATAAACCAGTGATGTCCATAGTGCAGACCTATAAACTAGTTACATCCATAGTGCAGACCTATAAACTAGTTACATCCATAGTGCAGACCTATAAACCAGTGATGTCCATAGTGCAGACCTATAAACTAGTTACATCCATAGTGCAGACCTATAAACCAGTGATATCCGTAGTGCAGACCTATAAACCAGTAATATCCATAGTCCAGACCTATAAACTAGTTACATTCATAGTGCAGACCTATAAACTAGTTACATCCATAGTGCAGACCTATAAACCAGTGATATCCATAGTGCAGACCTATAAACCAGTAATATTCATAGTGCAGACCTATAAACCAGTGACCTTAATAGGGCAGTGTCATTGGCTCCTAAGGCTAGGTTCACACTATGTAACTGTGCGGCTGTAATTGTGCGGCGGTATTTTTGGTGGTTCATGCGTACGCTGGAAAGTATACGATATATGGCTGCACAGTGCACACTATGTATGAATCTACGGCCCTATCGTAAACGGACCCGTAAAAAATGAACAAGACCATTGTTTGCGGCTGGACATGCGGCCGTCGATTGACAGGCGGTCCGTACGGAGTACTTCAAAAATAGCCGGCAATGATGCCGAATGCCGATGCCTCTAATAGTTAATATATTAAATTAATAAAACACATTTTCTTTGTAATAAAGTCCCTTTCGTTGTTCAATAATCTAATTCTAACGAATCCATCATTTTGCAATTAAATATACTGTTATAATAAATATATATATAAATAAATGTATATTTATATATATATTTATTTTTTGACAGTATATTTAATTGCACAATGATGGATTCGTTAGAATTAAATTATTGAACAACGAAACTGATTTTATTTCAATGAAAATGTGTTTTATTAATTAAATATTAATTAGTACAGGAAGCTCCATAAGCCGTTAATTCATATTGCCGGCAATAGCGCATTCTGTACTAATCATCACTTTACTGTAATTAAAACATCAAATGTTTCTTCTAATTATGTTATCACAATAGCATTATTAGAAGAAACATTTAGAATTATATGTGCGCTCAGCTGATTGGCTGATCGGCTGAGCGCACATATAATTAGCGGGTCCGCAGCACAGTGACTTCATTGTGCTGCGGACCAGCGAAGAGGACACATCGGGGTGAGTATACAGATCTCCCCACCCCCTCCCCTGCACTGCACCCCTCCCAGCAAGGAAGGGGGGTCACTTAACCCCTTCCTTGCTGGGATGGGTGCAGTCTGACATCAGTCTGGCCCCCAAGGGGTTAAGGGGGATACAATACATCCTCCCTTAACCCCTTGGGGGCCAGACTGTAAGCAGCGATCTGTAAAGATGCTGCATACTGTAAGGAGCACAACACCGCTCACAATGATGGGTGTTGTGCTCCTGTTTGTGTGTTTTTTGTGTGTTTCTCCCTTTTTGTTTTTCAGATATCGGTATCCTGGGGATTACGTCGGATTCGGTGGACTACGTCTATGACCAGCGGTTGTTGTTTTTTTTTTTTTTTTTTTTTTTTTTTTAATAAAATGGTCAATGAGGGGTGTGGGGGTGTTTTTATTTGAATAAAAAATTTTTTTAACTTGTGTCTTGTCTTTATTTCTTTACTTTATAGACTTAGTAGTGGAAGCCGTCTAATAGACGGAATCCATTACTAAGTTGGGGCCTAGTGTTAGCCGGTATAAAATGGCTAACACTACCCCCCTATTATTACCCCAGTACCCAATGCCACCAGGGGTACTGGGAAGAGACGGGTGCCAGTGGTCCTGGAGCGTCAAAATTGGCGCTCCTGGTCCGGGCGGCAGCAGGCTGGTAAGATTTAGGCTGGGGAGGGCCTAAACCAATGGCTCTTCCCACCCTGGTGTTACCAGGCTGCTGTCGTTTAGTTTTTAACACGTCTGGTTATAAAAATAGGGGGGACCCTATGCGTTTTTTTTAAATTATTTATTTAAAAATAAACCCCGCATAGGGTCCCCCCTATTTTTATAACCAGCTGGGTTAAAAACCAAACGACAGCAGCCTGGTAACACCAGGGTGGGAAGAGCCATTGGTTTAGGCCCTCCCCAGCCTAAATCTTACCAGCCTGCTGCCGCCCGATCCAGGAGCGCCAATTTTGATGCTCCGGGACCACTGGCACCCGGCTCTTCCCAGTACCCCTGGTGGCATTGGGTACTGGGGTAATAATAGGGGGTTAGCGTTAGCCATTTTATACCGGCTAACACTAGGCCCCAACTTAGTAATGGATTCCGTCTATTAGACGGCTTCCACTACTAAGTCTATAAAGTAAAGAAATAAAGACAAGACACAAGTTAAAATTTTTTTTATTCAAATAAAAACACCCCCACACCCCTCATTGACCATTTTATAAAAAAAAAACAACAAACAACCGCTGGTCATCGACGTAGTCCACCGAATCCGACGTAATCCCCAGGATACCGATATCTGAAAAACAAAAAGGGAGAAACACACAAAAAACACACAAATAGGAGCACAACACCCATCATTGTGAGCGGTGTTGTGCTCCTTACAGTATGCAACATCTTTACAGATCGCTGCTTACAGTCTGGCCCCCAAGGGGTTAAGGGAGGATGTATTGCATCCCCCTTAACCCCTTGGGGGCCAGACTGATGTCAGACTGCACCCATCCCAGCAAGGAAGGGGTTAACTGACCCCCCTTCCTTGCTGGGAGGGGTGCAGTGCTGGGGAGGGGGTGGGGAGAGCTCTATACTCACCCCGATGTGTCCTCTTCGCTGGTCCGCAGCACAATGAAGTCAATTATATGTGCGCTGAGCCGATCAGCCAATCAGCTGAGCGCACATATAATTCTAAATGTTTCTTCTAATAATGCTATTGTGATAACATAATTAGAAGAAACATTTGATGTTTTAATTAAAGTAAAGTGATGATTAGTACAGAATGCTCTATTGCCGGCAATATGAATTAACGGCTTATGGAGCTTCCTGTACTAATTAATATTTAATTAATAAAACACATTTTCGTTGAAATAAAATCAGTTTCGTTGTTCAATAATTTAATTCTAACGAATCCATCATTGTGCAATTAAATATACTGTCAAAAAATAAATATACATTTATTTATATAGATATTTATTTTAACAGTATATTTAATTGCAAAATGATGGAATCGTTTAAATTAAATTATTGAACAATGAAAGGGACTTTATTACAACGAAAATGTGTTTTATTAATTCAATATATTAAACATGAGAGGCATCGGCATCGGCATACTGCAGAGGATCGCAAACCCCGGTAATAGCAATTCATGTAAACTGTTTCCCTGCTTTCCCAGATGCATCCAGAGGTGTTTGCATCACTTTCTTAAGATTTTATTTGTTATTTTTAGTTGAACCAGATTTCCAAGTAAATGACCGTATGTTTTCAGCCGCATGTCTATTTTTTCCCACGGCCGTAGTTTCATCCGCACATTTACAGCCGCATAAAAAATACAGCCGCACAGTTACATAGTGTGAACCTAGCCTAAACCTGTAAACCCTCTGGCTGGAGACAGCATTATACCTCCGGCCACAAGAGGCCGCTCTTATTCCCCCCTGCGTTGCGGCGCACAAGTGACCTCATGCACTCGCAAAGCCTGAAGACTGAGGAAGAAGCCAGAGGAAGGAACAGCTGCAGCTGGTGTTTTTTTTCTGTCCTCCTCTGTTTTTATGAAACATTAATGGTTTACTGAAACCTCTGAAAAGGCTTCTTGATCTGTGCTTCCTGACTGTAAGAACGGCCACGGACGTGTGAAGAGGGTCTTATTGTTTCCTATATTTACAGAGAGTCATGCCTGTTACGTAAATCTATGTATGTATGAGCCTAAAGTTTTGTCTTTTGCAGGAACCTATGCGCTGCTGCCCCAGCTTCCGACGGTAGGGGGAAACGAAGGAGTAGGTGTGGTGGTTGAGGTTGGGAACCATGTGTCTTCGGTTCGGCCTGGTGATTGGGTGATTCCTGTGGATGCTGGTCTAGGTAGGTGAGAAGAAGGAATAACAAAAGTCTATGCTCCAGATTTATCATGGCTTTTGTGTCTTTTTTTGGGTGAATATACTTTTTCTGACGTAGTGGTATTAATGATTGATCAACCGGATGATTATTCGTTGTCTGCAATTTTTGAGTTTGAGTTTGAGTTTTTGTGCAAGTGATAATAATTGGACAGATTCGCAAAGGTTTTTGTGCACAATAGATAGATGCCACACAAAAGTACCCTGCAATAAAAGTACCCTGCAATAAAAGTACCCTGCAATAAAAGAAACAGAAAAAAAATCATGCTGTCATTAGACTGAATGATACATTTCCCCTTATGTCTTTATTACCTCTAAAATGCTATTCAAAAGGGGCACTGTGGTGTCATTTTTTTTCTGAATAGGTTTATGGAGATGGTGAACTTAAAAAAAAAAGAAAACCCCTATAAATACCTACTCCCCTGCCCTGTTTCTGTCACAGAGTTCTATCCTGTGTTCAGGATCATCATATACACTTGCCTGATCAGATTAGTGGCTGTAGTGGAGTCCTGCCATTGAATGACTAGGTCGACACAGCGTTTTTGCAGTCTGTTTAACGTATCCGTTTAAAGGAGAAGTCCGGCCATTTTTAAAATTTGGCAGCCAACAGGGGCGCGGGGGGGTGGATTTGATCACAATTAGGCACTGACCTCTCCCCGTGCCCGCAGTGAGCGGCTGGACCGGGGGCTCCATTGGGCTCTAGGATCTCTGGCACTGACACCTCACAACGCGGCTGATGGACAGTCAGTGACTGGAATGTGACGCCGCTTCACTCCCTGATTGGCTCAGTGGGCTGTCTATCAGCCAGGACAGGCATTTGCTCCCGAGTCGTGACTCTGTCAGTAGGTTTATGGTCCTATCTCAGGGTAGCATAAACTAGTGACAGAGAAGCTGAACAGAATGCTGGATCAGCTGATTCAGAGAGATCCTCCTGAATAACATGGACAATAAGTAGTCCTCTCCATTAGTCCTGGATATTCATGAGAAGCAAAAACTCCGCCCACCAACTGCTGATTGGTTATCTTATTGGTTTCCGTGCTGTGTATAGCCAGTCAGCTGTCAATCAGCAGCTGGAGGGTGGGGGAAGGCGTTTGTCAAGAATCCCATTCTCCTGCATATTAGGAGAACGACTGAACAAAATGATAGAAGTAATACACTGATCTGTTCAGCATTTCTGTCACTAGTTTATGCTGCCCTGAGGCCACATAAACCTAGTGACAGATTTTCTTTAAGGGTGCCTTCCCACCTACCGGATCCGTAGTGGATTTCACGCTGCGAATTCAGAGCGAAATCAGCTGCGGATCCAGTGTCATTCATCCAGTGTCATGACACCCCGCTGCGAGTATGTAAATTAACCCCCCAGTGGCCTGACCGTAACACTGACAGCGGCTGAAGCGTACTGATAGTGGTACCCATCGTCTTGCACAGACAGATTGTGCAGGCTCCCCTCTGCTGGGCACGGCTCTCTCCTCATGCCCCCCCCCCCCCTGAAGCAAGCTGGAGCGGTGTGTGCAGCAGCGAGTGCCGTGAGGAGAGAACCGTGCCCGGCAGCAGCACAGCGGAGGGGAGTCTGCATGATCAGTCTGTGCAGGAGGATGGGTGCCGCTGTCAGTATGCTCCAGCCGCTGTCAGTTTTACGGTCAGGCTGTCAATCCCGCTGCGAGTATGTATTGTCAAAAGAGTTGAATGACACTGGATACGCAATGGATTTCGCAGGACAAATGGCAGCCGATAAGTATTGGAAGACTGGAGATTTTTAATTAGAAGTAAATTACATATCTATATAACTATCTGACACCAATTGATTTGAAAGAAAAAAAAAACTTGTCGGAGTACCCCTTTAAAACTGGAGAGGAATTGAAACAGAAAATATATTCGTAAATTGTAGGAGATTGTAGTAACCTAAAACCTGAAAAAAAACCCTTGTTCTGATTGGTCAGTAATTGGGCTCTTACAGAAGCAGGCGGACATTATGGGTACTACTCCAATAGAGAGGTAGGTGTGTATAGGTAGGAAGGCTGTTATAATAATTAAGACCTGCTGTTTCTACCTTCAGTCCGCCCACCTGGTCACCCCTAGATCTGTAGATCTCCATCTAAGTGTCCCTTCTGTCACTCAGGTAAGCCCCATTGACATCACAGTAATACCTCAGGAAGGGCATGCCTTGGATTGACCTATTTCTACACATTGTATCCAATGAGCCAGAGGCCATGAAATGGAAGCGAGAATTTCATGGCCGTCGCGTCATTGGAACTCAGTACCGTAACCAACGTTTATTGCATGCGAGTGTCAGACACCCCCATACCTATATACTGCAGACGCTAGACGCAGGACTCAGTTACAAGGCCTGTTATACTGGACTTCAGTCATGTCTTGCTGCACATTTTAGTCTTTTTTTATTTAGTTGTTTTTTTATCATTCTTCCATTTTTTTTTTTCATTCATTTTTATTTGCTATGAAATTGTACAAAAAAAAAAACCCAGGATTTTACCAAATAATATTGTTCACATTTGATCCGCAGGCACATGGCGAACGGAGGGCTTATTCAGCGAGGAAGCCCTAGTGCGAGTCCCCAGTGACATATCTATAGTGGGCGCTGCCACTTTAAGCGTTAACCCCTGTACTGCATACAGACTGCTCTCTGATTACGAAACCCTTCGGCCAGGTGAGTAGTAATGTCATATGGGGAGAACAACCCCTATAGGTTGTATAATGCTTTTTGCCATTCATCCATCGTTTGTCGTTCTTCACAGGGGACTCTGTAATCCAGAATGCCAGCAACAGCAGTGTAGGGCAGGCTGTTATACAGCTTGCAGCATCGTTGGGTATTACGACCATTAACGTTGTACGAGACAGGTGCGTATATAAAATATCAGTCGTTTTTAAAAAATAAATGTAAACTTACTGTAGATGATGAGTAAAAGGGCTACTTTCAAATCAAATAGTGTCAGAAAGTTATATAGATTTGTAATTTACGTCTAGTTAGAAATCTCCAGTCTTCTAGTACTTATCAGCTGCTGTATGTCCTGCAGGAAGTAGTGTATTCTTCCATGTCAGGAACTGTCAAGAGCAGTAGCAAATCCCCATAGAAAACCTCTCCTGTTCTGGACAGTTCCTGACATGGACAGAGATGGCAGCAGAGAGCACTGTGTCAGGCTATGTTGACACTACATAAGAGACTGGTCGGGTCACGGAACGGCCGCTCTCAGAAATGATCATCCCGGCCGGTACGAAGATCTTTAGCGCCACAGAGTTCTGATGTGGCGCACCCTTGTGCGTTCGCATCAGAACTCCCCACTGCACACTATGGAGCGTGCGGCCGGAGAGAGTCAGATGTTTGCGGCGCCGCTAGGGAACCGGGCCGGAGCGTAAATTATGTGTATACGCTCTGGCCGGGATCCCATAGACGGAAATGTAACGTATATATTCGTAATAATCACGACCATTGTTGCAATGTGAAACAACGGCCGTAGTTTTACGAAAATATACGTAGTTTGAACATAGCCTCAGACTGGAAAGAATACACCACTTCCTGCAGGGCATACAGCAGCTGATAAGCACTGGAAGACTTGAGATTTTTAAATAGAAGTAAATTACAAATCTATATAACTTTCTGATATCAGTGTATTGGAAAGTGCCGGAGTATCTCTTTAAAAAAAAACTGAAATATGTATTTACAGGTCAGATCTAAAAAGCTTGGTGGATAGACTTCGGGATTTAGGGGCTGACCATGTGATCACAGAAGAACAACTGCGCAAGCCAGAAATGAAAGATCTGTTTAAGGTAAAATAAATCTTTTTTTATTTATTCTCGTTACTTCCACCTACTCGGACGCTCTTAGTCATTGAGCTCTCTCTCTTACAGAACTGCCCCCGCCCACGATTGGCATTAAACTGTGTTGGTGGGAAAAGCACGACTGAAATGTTGCGTCATTTGGAGTAAGTCATTTCAGCTCCTTCACTGGAATACTATAGTGTCAGAGCATGGTTGTAATTATACCTTTTGTATGTACTATGTAAAAAATTACCATACAATAATTAGCCATGTTTTATAGACTGGTCTGTTTTAAAGGGGCACTCCATCTAAATGTTTTTTTCTTTCAAACTGGTGTCAGAAAGTTATATAGATTTGTAAGTTACTTATATTTAAAAATCTGTAGTCTTCCATTACTTATCAGCTGCTGTATGCCCTGCAGGAAGTGGTGTATTCTTTCCAGTCTGACACCTCTGCCAATTGTCAAGAGCAGCAGCAAATCCCCATACAAAACCAGGAGTGGTGGTGCTATGAAAAATATATTAAAAAAAAAAAAGAAAAAATCTCCTGCTCTGGACAGAGGTGGCAGCAGAGAGCACTGTGTCAGACTGTAAAGAATACACACACAGATTTTTAGATAGAAGTAAATTACAAATCTGTATAACTTTCTGACACCAGTTGATTTGAAATAAAAAAAAAACTATTGCTGGAGTACCCCTTTAAGCACAAACAGACATGAAAAATCTGTATAGGTGAGCTATAAGTAGCTTTCTGTAGTTTAGAAAGGGTCTTTCTTTATTTTCCTTTATTTTAGTAGGGACTGCTAGTTTGTTTTGTACACTGTAACGTCTTAATGATCATGAATGTCATAAATATTATTTGCTTTTTAGTTATGGTGGCACAATGGTGACCTATGGAGGAATGGCTAAGCAGCCAGTTACTATCCCAGTGGTGAGTTTCCTCTACAGGATTGTATCAAGGTGTGAAATGTTAAATTTTAGAGCTCGACTGCCTATACGCCTTTTCATTGTGGTCATTAAGGGACCTTATTCTAGGCCGCTGCTTTTTAGGTCCATAAAATAGTACATAAAATTAAATTTTGAGAAAAATTACCACATATAATAATCAATAATTTCCCTTTACCCTTCCTTCTTCAAAAAAAACAAAAACAAACAAACACATACTCAGTATCGCCATGTCCATAACATTATGGTATTCTTTATTTTTTATCGGGAACGTGGTAAAAGGAAGAAGAAAAAAAAACACTTGGATTGCTGTAGCTATATTTTGTTAATCTCTGTAAAGCCATGCATATTCCAAAAAAAGTACCAATAACAACGACTTGCCCTGCAAAAAAATCATTTGCCTATGTCGATGGAGAAGTAAAAAAATAAAATGAAAATAAAAAAATTACACAGCTTGCGAGGTGATCATGGAAAAAAATTACTTGTGTAATGTGTGATGGGGAAGGAGTTAAAACAGACATTTCAGCAGCTAAATAAGCCCATGGTTAGATAGGGGGTCTCATCAGGATTCAGACATACCTGTTGTATCTTCAACATTTCCAGATTTTCAGCATCGAGATATCTGTCATTTTGGTAATATATAAATGAGGCTCAAAAGACAGGAGGGTTGTTCCCCAATACAGTAAAAGCCCAGTGGGTTGTTCCCCAACAGGGCAAAAGTCCAGAGGGTTGTTCTCCAGCATGATAAAAGTCCAGAGGGTTGTTCTCCAGCATGATAAAAGTCCAGAGGGTTGTTCTCCAGCATGGTAAAAGTCCAGAGGGTTGTTCTCCAGCATGGTAAAAGTCCAGAGGGTTGTTCTCCAGCATGGTAAAAGTCCAGAGGGTTGTTCTCCAGCATGGTAAAAGCCCAGAGGGTTGTTTCCCAGCATTGTAAAAGCCCAGAGGGTTGTTTCCCAGCATTGTAAAAGCCCAGAGGGTTGTTTCCCAGCATTGTAAAAGCCCAGAGGGTTGTTTCCCAGCATTGTAAAAGCCCAGAGGGTTGTTCCTCGACACAATAAAAGCCAAGAGGGTTGTTCCTCAGCACGGTAAAAGCCCAGAGGGTTGTTCCCTAGCACTATTAAAGCCCAGAGGATTTTTTCCCAGCATGGTAAAAACCCAGTGAGTTGTTTCCCAGCACGGTAAAAGCCCAGTGGGTTGTTCCCAGGAAAGTCCATAGAAGGAGCTAGTCTGTATGACTGCGGTCAGCTCTTGGTCATCCTGCATACAGCGCTGTTAGGGATAATATTGTCTAATCTGTAATTTAAAGGAGGACACTAATCAAGGTTCAGGCCTAGACATGGGCTCCGAGCATACATACCACTTGGTGGTCACCTGGGTAATCTCCACATCTCCACATTTTTTGTAATGGAGCATGAAGCCGCTGTTCATTTGATCAGTGAACCTGCCCGGTGATTTATTATACTTTGCCTGTTCCCATCTGTTCTTCCCACGCAGAGAAGCCCTGATATTCTGTTGGATAAATCATTAATCCTTCTCTTTTACTGGATCATAGTCATGTGAATGAGCACATTATGGCGGCACATTGAGTACGAGTAGATGTCACAGAGAGACGTCTTTCTATGTATCACCTCTTGTGTAGCCATCAGGCAATCCTCTCGGCTGCATTATAAACATGTAGACTCAGCCACGTGATTATTTCGAGGGAGAAAGCAATAAGCTGCCGCCTGATATCTTTGGTAGCGGCATATTTCTCACTGCAACAAAAGATCAACGGGGAGAGCCAAGAGGCCCCTTAACCCATTACAGCAGTTCTTATAATTTTTTTCTTAGAACATGTGTCTATTGCCCAGTGCCAGTGTACATACCTGCGAAGCTATGGCCCACTATCCAATCTGTACTTGGAATACATGGGATTTCGGTTAGTATGTAGATGACTTCTTCCAATTCATTCTTTCCAGTCTGACACAGCGCTCTCTGCTTCCCCCTCTGTCCATGTCAGGAACTGTCCAGAGCAGTAGTAGCAAATCCCCATAGAAAACCTCTTCTGCTCTGGACAGTTCCTGTCATGGACAGAGGTGGCAGCAGAGAGCACTGTTTCAGACTGGAAAGAATACACCACTTCCTTCAGGACATACCGCAGCTGATAAGTACTGGAAGACTTGAGATTTTTAAATATAAGTAAATTACTAATCTATAACTTTCTGAAACCAGTTGATTTAAAGGGGGAAAAATCGCCAGAGTTCCCCCTTTAATTTTAAACAGATGCCTACATGCAATGTCTGTAAATTGCTGGGACCATTGGCAGAAAACTGTAGTCTACTATTGATCTGCAGGCAGGGGTTGTCTCGATAAGTCAATGGACATAGCACCTGTTGTTAGAATAGTGTGCTGGCTTATTTGGTATACTCAAACTTCTATGTGTTACAGAGTTCAGATGAAAGTTGTTAAATGCGTTGACACTTTTTTTTACAGTTTTTCCCGTTTTCATTTATTTCAGAGTGCTCTAATATTTAAAAATGTGAAGCTCTGTGGTTTCTGGGTAACTCAGTGGAAAAAGGACCGCTATAACAGTGAGTATCCATGCATCACTCAATGCTCAACGTTACCTCACATAAGCCCTTAAAGGAAATGTGTCAAAAGACGTGCCTCAAAGGCTTCCATTATGAGGTCGTCTTATCACGTGACATAGAGCCGTGGCTTCTCCCGGATCATTCTCGCAGCCAGTCAGGGTGTGAACACTTAGACCCGGACAGATCAAAACTTTTCACATGTCTACCTCACATGTCAAAATATTTTTGTGATGACAGTGACACTTTCACACAGGCAGATTATCATTAATGAGCATTCCTAGGAACACTCATTTACCTGATAATCAACCATGTAAAAGGGCCAACCATCAGCCCGATGTGCGAGCAAACACCTGCTTGTCAGCTGATTTAATCTTTTGTGTGGTCCTTGTTATTGGCCGCACATCTCTCTATCTAAACAGGGGATGTGCAGCGAATAACAGTGCATTTTAGCGGCCGCACAAATGATGCAGCGATCGTTCGTGCTGCCCCTACGCATGATTAATTATGCCTTGTAAAGACACTGCAAGCAACAATGATATTACTAATGCTGCGTTTACACGGAACGATTATCGTGCGAATTTGCACGATAACAATAGAATTCGAACGATAATCGTACGTGTAAACGCAGCGAATGAGCAAACGACGAGCGAGAAATCGTTCATTTTGATCTTTGGACATGTTCTCAAATCGTGGTTGATAGTTCGCAAAAAATTCGCAGATCGTTCCGTGTGAACAGTCATTCGCCGATTTAACCAATGTGTGACATAGGCTTAAGCGATCGCAAAACGAATTTTCCGTACAATATATCGTACCGTCTAAACGCTGATCGTTATGAAAAAAAAAATCGTTACTCAGACATCGTTAATTGTACGATCGGGGGAATTATCGTTTCGTGTAAACGCAGCATAATTGTCTCTCATTAATATTTCCTTTGCTGTACGTTATTGCTAGATCGTACCCAAACTAGCGCACAGATTGGACGCTGGCATACTGCGCACATCCGGCTCTGGGGAGAAAGGCACATGACTGCTCTCTTCTTACTGCTCGTTCTAATGATGATACTGACACCAGTGTTTTTTTTTAAGATGGCAGGGACACTAACACTACCATACTATACCCACACATACACAGCTTAGCTACTCTTACATAAAGCTCAGTTTCACATGCACGCACAGCTCTGCTGCATTAACATATACACTCATAGAGATTGATAGATGGACACACGCATTTTAACACAGATAAATCTCTACCCTACCTGTACCAAAATTGAAGCTCCTTGCGACCATGGGACTAATCACATGACTGTGATATCATTGAAGGTCCAACAGTATCTTCATCTCTCATAAGTGCATGGGAGCTTTACTTGTAGGAAGCTGGATGTGATGTGCTCATTGCATCCAGCTTCCTCTCTGGCCTCCCACAGATGAGTGTTCAGCAAGCAAAAGGGAGAAGCCTGTGCCATAAGTGGCTGCACAGTTCTCTCAATGAGCAGGCATAGGGCTTATATAGGCCGGCCTGACTCTTATCGGGCTGCCTAGACTGTCTTATAGATTAAAAAATATGGTACATTTAGTCGTACGACAGTAGTTTACGTAAGTGAAGATTTACTTCAAAATAGTTTATTTTATATTTATTTTGCATAAAGATTTTTATTTCTCTACTTCTTATAACATGAATTTCTCTATAGATCGTGAAGAAATTACTAAGATGATTCGGGACCTCTGTGACTTAATCCGCAGAGGGGGGTTGCTTCCTCCCCCATGCACTGAATGGCCCCTGGAAGATTTCTCCCAGGCACTGCGAGATGCACAGACGCCATTCCTCTCCCGGAAACAGATCCTGATTATGTAATCGGGATACTTATTTATTTGCACTTGTCGTCTGACCGAGACCCTGCCAGAGGTGTACATTTATAGATATATTTTTATGTCTGTAAACAGTCTGTGAAATTTAAACTCTAATATAAGATTAAGGCTATGTTCTCTAGACGAAATTTTATCGGGAAAAGGCAGCCGTCTATTAACAATGACAGCTGCAAATAATGATCATTATCAATGGACGTCTGCCTGTTCCCGATAAATGCCGGCCCATTCCCGTAGTGGGAACATGGCCTCTATGTGACAGTATTTTACTTCTCTGTATATATTGCTTCATTAGAACATCCAAAACTTCCTTCAGTTGGTATATATATGGTTGATATATATTATGTATCGTATTACCTCCAGGTCCAGTCTATTCATGTATGTCAGGGAGGACACTGTACACAGCATTGCTCAGCTGAGATGTTGTGTGCAATGTGCAAGGCATTATATATATATATATATATATATATATATATATATATATATATACACACACAACACAATGCCTACATCTATATGCAATATGACAAACTCGCACAATAAGCAGCTCTGTTGACATAGATTGCATATACCTGTAAATAAAGCATAACTAAAACAATGTGTGATGTTTTTATTTTATTATTTGATGTAATTATTTCCAGCCCTGATCATACCTATACGCAGTACCAGGGTACAGTCATTATGTATCTGGCTATAGAAAGGAAACTGGAAATGGAGAGGCTTGTTATGCTGTGAGGTTTTATTGGTTTACCTACAGTTATGACTTTAGCTTGTGGCTAAAGATGAGCGAAACTCAAGCATGTTATAGGCTGAATTTATGTTTCCCCAGATTCTCTAGGGCTGCATCCATTTTCTTAAGCCACCAGTAATCAATTATCGAACATGCTTGAGTTGCACTCATCTCTAAGGGCTGTATCACATCACGATTTTCTATGTAATCGAGCACCCCTGGAGAGGACCTCCCACCGCAGGACAGGAAACCTGTGAAGATAAAAGTCTGACATACCTCTCCACACCTCAGTTCAGGTTTCCTGTCCGGCGGATAGGAGGCCTCTGAAGAGTCCCTTCCTGGGATAAAGATCTACCTTCTCCACGCCGGCTGCAGGTCCCCCGCTTGGCTACAGCAACAGAGGGGTTTCCTGGAGGCAGAAGCCTGTCCTAGGACAGCAGCCTCAAGCCTGGTAAGAGCTCCGGACGGAGCAGATGCCTCCCCAATAGCTCCTGGGACCATGCGGCTTAGTGTGGATCCGGGGGCTAGGGCAGAGCGGGCCGTGCCTGTCTCTCCGGGCGCGCGGCGTGCGTCCCGGGCGGGCGTAGGGCGTACGCTGCGGCGTGCGTTCCGCGTACGTTCGGGCGTGCGTACGCTGATGTACGTGTATACGTCAGACGCCTCTAGCGCCGAAGCAGAGTCGCGGAGGGATGACGTCAGACGCCGGAGCCGCCGCATCCGACGCTGCGGAGTTCGGTGGCCCGGCAGATTCATAAGGCCTGGGGATGCGTTCACCTCTTGTCCACAACTCCTATGCGTCCAGGAGTGGAGGACTCTGCCAGCCAGCCTCACCTGTCTGGTGAAACATATTTCCTGCCTCAGCATGTCTGAATCCTCGGGCAGGAAGGATAAAGGACGCCATGATCGCTCCTCGAGGTCTGATAGATCGGAGAGATCTGAGAGACATCAGAGACATGAGAAGCCTGACAAACCACCTAAGACTCCGGTACCTTGCAGACCAGGGGGACATGTTGGTGAGAGATTTTAACCCTTCTCTATAGTGAAATGGTTTATGTTGATGTTTTTCAGGTGTCTGATAAACCACCTAAAAAAGCTGCTGCCAAACAACATCATAAAGAATGTGCAGAGTGTAAAACCCCAGTACCTGATGACTATGCCAGGTCGATATGCCAGTTATGCGTTGATAGACTAGTCTCTCAAGAGTCGTCTTCCGTAGCGAACACCCTTAAACAAATTGTAAGGGATGAAGTCCAGGCTTCCCTAGCGGGGTTTGGAGTACTGGCACCCACTTCCTCTACAGCCCCAAGTGTACCAGTAATCTCTGTAGATATGGAAGGAGAAAACATATCCGAACCCCCTACAGGGGACAAAAGTTTAGAGGAAGGCGAGATAGAATATATACATTTATCTGATGAGGAACAAGATAGCGGGCCATCCAGCAAAAATCTTTTTCCAACAGATGACATTGACCAGCTAATTAAGGCTATCAGGACTTCAATCAATATTGAGGATAAGAAAATCCAATTATCTGCAGAAGATGCTATGTATGTAGGGTTGGCCCCCAGTAAACCCCGTACATTCTCTCTACACAAATACGTAAAAGCCCTGATTGATAAAGAGTGGGATAACCCGGATAGAAAATTTTTTATTCCGAGATACTTCAAAAGGAAATATCCATTTGAAGAAGAAGAGACTAGTGCTTGGGACAAAGTTCCGGCAATAGACGCCCCAGTAGCCAAGATAGCAAAGAAAAACTCTCTCCCATTTGAGGACATAGCTACTCTGTCTGATCCAATGGACAGAAAATCAGACTATTATAACAAACGAACGTGGGAGGCGGCCACGGGGGTTATCAGAACAAGCGTAGCCTCCACCTGTGTAGCTAGGTCGCTAAGGGTTTGGGTTGCTAAACTTAAATCCCAGTTATCCAATGAACCATCCTGTGAGAAAATCCTGGAAGATATACCAGTATTAACCAAGGCGGCAGATTTTCTTTCTGATGCCTCAGCAGATTCCATCAAGATGGCGGCTAAAGCAGCTGCACTTTCCAATTCTGCTAGAAGGGCTTTATGGGTTAAGTCATGGAAAGGAGATATGACTGCCAAAGCAAGATTGTGTGGGATTCCCTGTAACGGGAAACTCCTGTTTGGCCCCTTTTTAGATTCACTGTTAGAAAAAGCTGCAGATAAAAAGAAAGGGTTCCCGGTCCAGCCTAAACAACAGGAGACCTTTAAACAGAGAAAACAATTTAAGAGACCCTTTCGTGACTCCCAGGGAAACAAGAAATTTAGAGCCCCAGGGAAGGGTAAAGGCTTCATCTTTAATTCCAGGGACGACAAGCCTAAACCCTCCCAGCAATGATGGTCTCCCGGTGGGGGGTCGTCTGTCTCTTTTCTCCCAGGCTTGGGGGGGCATCTCCCCCAGTCCTTGGGTGCTCAATTCAATTTCTTCGGGACTTCTTCTGGAATTCAGAAGTCTTCCCAGAGACAGATTTCTCCCCACCGGGAAATTATCGGACGAAGCGAAACAATTTGTCATAGAAACAGAAGTTATGTCCCTGATTCAGAAAAAGGTCCTAGTTCCAGTCCCTTTACAAGAACAACAGAAAGGATATTATTCACCTCTATTCCTGGTAAAAAAGCCAAATGGCTCCTTCAGGGTGATAATAAATCTCAAGGGCCTAAACAAATTCCTGCAATACAAGAAATTCCGAATGGAGACCCTAAAATCAACCTTAAATCTTCTATTCCCAGACTGTGTGATGGCATCAATAGATCTAGAAGATGCATACTACCATGTACCCATTAATGTATCACACCAGAGATATCTTCGTGTAGCAGTCTGGCTGAAAAACAAGTGGGTTCATCTTCAGTACAGGGCTCTTCCATTCGGGGTCTCGCAAGCACCCAGGGCATTCACGAAAATTGTAGCGGACATGGCTTCGTATATAAGGAAACAGAACATAATCTTTATCCCTTATCTAGACGATTTCCTCATAGTAGCAAATACAATTCCTTGTCTTCAGCAACATCTCGAGATAGTATCTCAGATAATAGAAAGATTAGGGTGGAACATAAACTTGAAAAAATCAAATTTATCACCCTCAAGACAATGTGTATTTCTTGGGACACTACTGGACTCATCCCTCCAGATTTCTCTGCTTCCCTCCCCAAAACAAGAGACAATCAGGCAAAGGACTCTGGACTTGTTCCTCACCCACAGGCCTACGCTGAGGGAGGCAATGTCGCTTCTAGGCCTGTTCACCTCTTGCATCCAGCCGGTCTGCTGGGCCCAGATAAGGTCAAGGCCTCTACAGATGGACATTTTAGAGAACTGGAACGGAACCCAAGCAACTCTAAATCAGACATTTGTGCTGAGCTCCTCAGCAAGACTAAGCCTGCAGTGGTGGTTAGATCCAGAGAATCTAAAAAAGGGAGTAAGTTGGAATCCCTCTCAGGTAATCAGAATAACAACAGATGCCAGTCCCTGGGGTTGGGGGGCCCATACCAATCAAACTTATCTGCAGGGGAGATGGTCTCCTCATCTAAAGAACCAGACTTCAAACTACAAAGAACTCTATGCGGTTCTTCAAGCCTTAAAGGACCTTTCACATCAAGTATCCTCAAAAAATGTGCAGATATACTCGGACAACACCACAGCAGTCGCTTATATCAACAAGCAGGGGGGCACCCGCTCCCGGTCCCTACTTCAACTATCATACAACATTTTTCAGTTTGCAGAACACAACCTGCTATCCCTATCAGCAGTGCATCTGAAAGGGGATCTCAACAGACAGGCAGATTTCCTCAGCAGGACCTGGATCAGTCAAACAGAATGGTCATTGAATCCAGACATCTTTCTCAAAATAACAAAACGGTTCGGTTCTCCAACGATGGACTGGTTTGCCTCCAGAAACAACAGAAAACTAAGGAGGTTCTGCTCCCTAAATCCAAAAGATGCCCCAACAGCGTTGGACGCGTTTGCACAGGACTGGAGCAAGGAGTTGGGCTATGCATTTCCCCCTCTCAATCTGATCCCCAGAGTCCTAAAAAAGATAGCCCAAGACAAAGCCAAAATGATCATGATAGCTCCCTTTTGGCCCAGACCCCCATGGTTCACGTTACTGAGAACACTCTCAATAGACCATCCATGGATACTACCAGAAGTCCACAACTTGCTAACTCAAGGTCCAATAGTACACCCGACCTCGCCTCACTTGCACTTGACTGCATGGATGCTGAGAGGCTGATCCTGAGAGGTAGGGGACTGTCTGATGCTGTGATTAACACTATGCTTGCTTCCAGGAAAGAAATTACCTCTTCCATCTATTTGAGGACATGGAGAGTCTTTCTTAGGTTTTCACAGGGGAAACAAGATCCTTTTGGCGAACCTAATATCCCCTTAATACTAAGCTTTCTTCAGGCAGGTCTAGATAAAGGGTTAAA
Source organism: Dendropsophus ebraccatus (assembly GCF_027789765.1). Taxonomy (NCBI): domain Eukaryota; kingdom Metazoa; phylum Chordata; class Amphibia; order Anura; family Hylidae; genus Dendropsophus; species Dendropsophus ebraccatus. The sequence continues at coordinate 147,557,518 of NC_091458.1, forward strand.
ACCCAGTACTCTTAAAGTACAGATCTCAGCACTCAGTACCTTCTTAAATGCTAAAATTGCAGAGAACCTTTTGGTCAAAAGATTTATTAAGGGGGCAGTGAGACTACACCCTCCATCCAGAATTACGATTCCTCCCTGGGATCTGAATTTAGTCTTAGACGCACTTACTAAGCAACCATTTGAGCCTCTAGACACTCTGCCTATAAACATTCTTTCTCTAAAACTCACCTTTCTCCTAGCTATCACTACAGCCAGAAGGGTAAGTGAGATCCAGGCCTTGTCAGCCTTTCCTCCACATACACAAATCTTAGAAGACAGAGTGGTTATGAGGACCCTGCCATCCTTTCTCCCTAAAGTTGTATCTGAGTTCCACAAAAATCAAGAAATCATCCTTCCTACCTTCTGTAATAATCCATCTGATGAAAAGGAAAGAGTTTTTCATAATCTAGATGTTAAGAGATGTCTTTATAAATACCTCAAGGTCACTAAAGAATTCAGACGCTCAGAGAATTTGTTGATACAGTTTTCTGGAGTTAACAAAGGGAAGTTAGCCTCTAGACCTACTATTAGCCGCTGGATTAGACAAGCCATAACACTTGCTTACACATCACAAAACAGGGATCCCCCGTCCTATTTCTCAGCTCACTCTACTAGAGCCATGGCAGCATCATGGGCAGAAAAAGCAGATGCTTCTCTAGACCAAATTTGTAGAGCAGCAACTTGGTCTTCACCACATACTTTCTTACGCCACTATAGACTTCAGTTAAATCCTCTGTCTGATCTTTCTTTTGGTAGAAAAGTTTTATCTGCGGTGGTCCCTCCCTAATTTGGTTTCTAGATTAATCCTCCAGGGGTGCTGTCATAGGGCGACTGGGTAAAACCAGAATTACTTACGGTAATGATGTTTCCGTAAGCCCATGACAGCACCCCTCCGGTATACCCCCCCCCCCCATTGTTGCTAATTAATGTTTTTTATATTTTCTCCGCTGGAGTACTTTTATAGAACTGAGGTGTGGAGAGGTGTGTCAGACTTTTATCTTCACAGGTTTCCTGTCCTGCGGTGGGAGGTCCTCTCCAGGGGTGCTGTCATGGGCTTACGGAAACATCATTACCGTAAGTAATTCTGGTTTTCGATCATTGCCTGCAATTACACAGAACGATTTGCGTTTAAATTCAAACGATATAATGATTTTTCGCACGGTAATCGTCCCGTGTAATAGGGCCCATAGAGAATGTGAAAGCTCTTGTATTTTGCATCCTGTACCATTTAAGGCCCTGTGAGGAGCAAACGAGCGCTGTCGGCTCTCGTTTGCTCCTCATTTCCCGTTCGCTGCCTCCGATATTACACGCGGTGGCAGTGAGCGGGTGAGTGCGGAAGGGGCCGCGGGGAGCTGTGGGGGGGGGGGGGGGGGGCTGACCGGGTGAACATGGTTGGAAGACAAAGGACAGCAGCAATCAGCCGACATGAACAATGTAAGCTGATCGTTGCCTTCTATTCCACGGGACGAATACAGTCGATAATCATTCCGTGGAATAGGGCCTTTACATCAGCTTCTGTCAATTGCTTGAAGGTCATCTGGAGGGCAAGGTTGATGTATATCATCCTTATATGTAAGAAAGCAAGAGAAGGATGGCATCTCTTCAACAAAGTGCTATTTCTTTATTGTGCTAGTCCGCATAGTACAGTGCAACGCTTCAGCTCTTTAGCATGAGCCCTTTTTCAAGCTTAAAAATAGGTTGTGCAAATCGCCATTTTATATCTTAAATAAGCGATCACCAAAAAGATACAATTCAAATACATCAAATCAGTTCACAGGGTAGGTGGAACATAGCTACATTTATTAACCCTTTGAGGACCAGGCCCCATATGACCCAGTGGACCGTGCAAATTTTGATCTTAGTGTTTTCGTTTTCCCCTCCTCCCCTTCTAAGAGCTCTACCACTTTGTTTTCTATCTACAGGCCATGTAAGTGCTTGTTTGTTACAGGAATAGTTGTACTGCGTAATGGCGTCATTCATTTTACCATAACATGTATGACGGAATCCCAAATATATTATTTATGAAGATATAAATTGGTGAAATCATAAAAAAGAATGCAATATGGTAACATTTGGGGGGTTCCTGTGTCTACGTAATGCACTATATGGTAACAGCGACATGATACTATTATTCTATAGATCAGCCCGAACACAACCACATGCAGGTTTGCACAGATTTTCTAATGTTATATATTTTTTTTGGCAATTAATTATTAATAAAATGGGCTTATTGTGACACTTATAACGGTTTTAGTTTTTCACCTACGGGGCTGTATGAGATGTCATTTTTTCCGCCATGATCTCTAGTTTTTATTAATACCATATTTGTGAATATCGGACGTTTTGATCACTTTTTATAAAGATTTTTTTTTATATATAATGTAACATAAAATCGGTAATCCGCACACTTTTTTCCCTCGTTTCGTGTACGCCGTTCACCATTCGCAATGATGCTTCTTATATTTTAATAGACTGGACAATTACGCACGCTACGGTATATGTTTGTTTATTTAGTTTTATATGTTTTATTTATATAATGGGAAAGGGGGGTGAGTTCAACTTTTATTGGGGGAGGGGCTTTGGGGTAGTGTATTAGTGTTTTTAACTTTTTTTTTTACACATTTGAAGTGCCTTTGGGGGACTTGTACATTCATTACTTTGATTTATTACACTGATCATTGCTATGCCATAGGCATAGCATTGATCAGTGTTATCGGCGATCTGCTCATTGAGCCTGCCTGTGCAGGCTCAGTGCAGCAGATCGCCGATCGGACCGCACGGAGGCAGGTGAGAGACCTCCGGCGGTCCGTTTTGACGATCGGGACACCCGCAGTTACACTGCGGGGGTCCCGATCGGTAAGTGACAGGGGACTCCCCCTGTCACTTACACTTAAAGGCCGCGGCCGCCAGCGTGTCATTACCGGTGAGGTGCCGGCTGCTGATTGCAGCCGGCCCCCACCTGCTATGAAGCACGCTCCGTTACCCTAGGTCGTCTAGGAACAGACTTCCATGGCGTAACTATACGCCCTGGGTTGTCTAAGGGTTAAACATATCCATGGAATAAATTGTTAAATATTAGATATAACAGTTATAAACTCATCATATTCTATCGACTTCATATTACACTTAAAAGAGATTCTGTCAGCAGGTTTATGGCGTCCTATCTCAGGGTAACATAAACTAGTGACAGAGAAGCTGAACAGAATGATGTATCACTTACACTGCTCTGTGCAGCTGATTCGGAGATATCCTGCTGAATAACATGGACAATAAGTAGACCTCTCCATTATGTGCATGAGCTCAGTAGTCCTGGATATTCATGAGAAGCAGAAAACTCCACCCACCAGCTGCTAAATGGCAGTTATCTATCTTTGCTGTGTATAGTCAACTGTCAATCAGCAGGTGGGGGGAGAGGTGTAACAAGAATCCTATTCTCCTGCATATTGGGAGAACGGCTAAACAGGCACTCTAGGCCCCATATCATTGACACCGCTCCTTTTTTTACCCCAAGGAAGGCACCAGGACTAATTTGAACCCCAGTACCTGTGGTTTAGGGGAGGCTGTGGGTAGGTACAGATTTGCTGTAAGGTCCATAATATTATCTAAAAAATACAAGGTGACACAGAATTATTTGCTGTTAAATGATGGGCGTCCAATAAAAACAGCCATCATTTTGACAGTGTGTGAACATATCCTATGACTGTAAGGGCTCTATTACTTGGGACAATTATCGTGCGGAAAATCGTAATTCATTATAATTTGCTGTAATTCCGTGTTCGGTCACCAATCGTTCAGTGTAATTCCAAATCATTCCTTCTTTTGCTGGGATCAGATGGAGTAAACGATCGTAGTAACTAATGACCATCGTTCTGCGTAATATGGTGAATGATTTCAGGTTAACGATAAACAATCTCGTTTGCAATCATTTATCAGTAATCGTCAAAAATCGCTTCATCTAATAGGACCCTAACTGTATCCAGCCTGTAAAGGCCGTATTACACGTAGTGATTATCGTTTAAAGATTCGCTATAACAATCGATTACTAGTGAAAACTTGTGATTTTGTAGCAAACAATTCTGAGGTTATTATATTCCATAAAACCACAAATGTATATCGCAGAGCCCTGTATATTAAATGTCTATTAAAGAGGTTGTTCACCAAAACGTTTTTTTTTCCTGTCAGATCTACAGGTACCAGAGAGTGCCAGAGATTTGTAATTTACTATACTTATAGTATACTATAGTACTTATCAGCTGCTGTATGTCCCGCAGGAAGTTGTGTATTCTTTCCAGTCTGACACAGTGCTCTCTGCTGCCACCTCTGTCCATGTCAGGAACTGTCCAGAGGAGGAGAGGATTTCTATGGGGATTTGCTACTGCTCTGGACAGTTCCTGACATGGACAGTAAGTGCAGGGGGCAGCGGGAGAGGCTCCCTGCATCATCTTTAGATCGCCGCTGGAGCCCTTACGAGATAGCTAAGGTTTGCTGCTGCCGCTCCTGTTGCGCAGAGCGACAGCCATCGTTATCGTTCAAATAATTTTGAACATGTTGAAAGACAAAGATCAGCATGTTGGTTGATGGCTGCCTTATAAGAGCAGTTACCACACCATTCGCTTATCGGCCATAACACCTGATAATCGGCCAGATATGCCCAATAATCGCTTGGTGTAATAGGGCCTTTAGATAGATCCACAACCTCCTACTCTGGGTTCTTATCCTGATTGTCCTGTATGAAAACATAGTTTATAAGAACAGAGGAAATCTGTGGAAGTTTGGCAGTATTTGGTGTAGGCATCCTTTGTCTTTGTAGAAAACTTTTCAAATCAACTGGTTTAAGGAAGTTAAATAGATTTGTAATTCACTTTTATTAAAAATCTCAACTCTTCCAGTACTTATCAGCTGCTGTATGTCCTGCAACTGTGTATTCCTTTCAAACTGACACAGTGCTCTCTGCTGCCACTTCTGTCCATGTCAGGAACTGTCCAGAGCAGTAGCAAATCCTCATAGAAAACCTCTTCTAAAGGCAGAATGTTCTCTGCACAAACTTCAATACAATGAATAAAAAAGAAAAGATCTGTAGGCCAATATATATACAATATATATTTATTTGCCAATTGTTTTCATGTATTCATATATTACAGATAAACTGATTAAATAGTTGATATGTGCCTTTGACTTGAGCTTCTGCATGTGAAGTATGCGAGGGTCTGGCCTGATAGAATCATGAGGAACAGTCCACAACCTGGAATAAAGTTATTTATTATCAGTCCAATTGTAATCCACCCATACACACCACACTATGGATAGATAGCTACGGGTCAGTGCGTACGAGGTAGGCATTTTTCATATTTCTTTTTACAATGACCTGTTTCTGCATCACTATAAATAAAAATGGACATTGTAAAGAGAGTTGACCTTAGGACTTTTTTTTCCGTTTTACATGTTGCTTTAAAGGGGTATGAAAAACAATTCTTTCAAATCAACAAATAGATTTGTAATTTACTTTTACTTACAAATCTCAAGTCTTTCAGTACTTATCAGCTGCTGTACGTCCTGTCCAGTCTGACACAGTGCTCTCTGCTGACATCTCTGTCCATGTCAGGAACTGTCCAGAGCAGGAGAGGTTTTCTGTGGGGATTTGCTACTACTCTGGACAGTTCCTGACATGGACAGAGGTGGCAGCAGAGAGAGTACTGTGTCAGACTGGAGAGAATAAACCGCTTCCTGCAGGACATACAGCAGCTGATAAGTACTGGAAGACTTGAGATTTTTAAATAGAAGTAAATTACAAGTCTGTATAACTTACTGACACCAGTTGATTTGAAAGAAGAAAAAAAAAATCAGACTACCCCTTGGAGTTTGGCCGTGCACTCATATACCCAGGACTTTTGTATTGTTTTAAAAAGCTCTTTAAATGCTGTTATAAGCAGCTCAGAAAATAAAACATAAAAATACAAGAAGTTATATCAGTATATAGTATATAGTATATAGACCTTCAGACTATATCTTCTTTACTACACAGAGAGAAATGTCTTTGCCACTATATGATGGGGACCTTTATAAATATGATGTTTGAACGTTTTTCAGTAAGCAGTTATATAATTCTCCGTGTTACCTATTTGCAGCCACCACTGCCACATAAGGGGAAATTCTTGTGTAACTGTGGGAAAGAAAGTAAAACATTGTTGACCAGTAGAGCAGTATACAAGGTATTCTAAGCCTAGAAAATTGGGTCTAATATAATGTCAGTACCTTAAAGTGTAAGGCTATGTTCCCACAGCGTGAGACACCGGCCGTTTCATGACCCGGCCGGTGTCAGGGAAGATCATGCCCCCCCTCCTCGACATGCGCTGCCCCCCCCCCCCCAGTAGTCCTCTTATAACCCTCCTACCACCATACAGAGATTACATATCACCTCAAAACTGCTCTGAACAAAACAGGAAGATATTACCAATGAAGCCATAACATAATACTGCCACACCATGACCCCTATCACTACAGACCCTATAACAGAGTGCAGTTACATCCAGTGACTTACAGGAGGCGTCTTCTCTGATCAGCGTCTTTTTTTTTTTTTTTCTTTCTCTCTCCATCCAGCGTGAGCCACCTTGAAGTCTTCTCCTGGCTGGTAATCTTCCCTCCAGAATCTGTCAGAGAAATATTTTAGGCTCCAACACATACAGTAGTTAGGTCCCCTCTACGTCTATATAGTAGTTACGCCCCTCTGTGCCCCCACAGATTAAAGGTGTCCCTGTGCTCCCACTTAATAATTAGGTATGTTCTGTGCCCCAGTATAGTAGTAAGGCATATAGGCACTCTGTGCAGTCCCAATGTAATTAAGACCGCTGTGTGCTGCCCCCAGTTATATAGACCCCTTGTGCGCTGCCGACAGTAGTAAATACCACTTGTGTGCTGCCCCCAGTAGTATATACCTCTTGTGTGCTGTCTTCAGTGGTATATAGACCCCCCTGTGTGCTCCCGCAGTTATATATAGACCTGTGTGATCACCCAGTTATACATAGCCCCCCTGTGTGCTCCCCCAGTATACTATATAGACTCCCTGTGTGCTGCTCCCAGTCGTATATACCCCGTGTGCTCCCCCCAGTTGTATATACCCACCGTGTGCTGCCCCCAGTTCTATATACCCCGTGTGCTGCCCCCAGTTTTATATACCCCCTGTGTGCTCCCCCACTTGTATATAGCCTCCCTGTTAGCTCCCCCACTTGTTTATAGCCCCCCTGTGTGCTCCCCCCCTATATAGCCCCCCTGTGAGCTCCCCCACTTGTATATAGCCCCCTGTGAGCTCCCCCACTTGTATATAGCCCCCTGTGAGCTCCCCCACTTGTATATAGCCCCCCGTGTGCTCCCGTTTATATAGCCCCCTGTGCGCTCCCCCCATTTATATAGCCCCTGTGCACTCCCCCACTTATATAGAGCCCCCTGTGTGCTCCCCTGTTTATATAGCCCCCCTGTGCGCTCCCCCGTTTATATAGACCCCCACTGTGTGCTCCCCCCGTTTATGAAGCCTCCCTGTGCGCTCCCCCGTTTATATAGCCCCCTGTGCGCTCCCCCCGTTTATATAGCCCCCTGTGCGCTCCCCCCGTTTATATAGCCCCCCTGTGCGCTCCCTCCGTTTATATAGCCCCCCTGTGCGCTCCCCCCGTTTATATAGCCCCCCTGTGCGCTCTCCCCGTTTATATAGCCCCCTGTGCGCTCCCCCCGTTTATATAGCCCCCCTGTGCGCTCCCCCCATTTATATAGCCCCCCTGTGCGCTCCTCCCGTTTTATATAGGCCCCCACTGTGTGCTCTACCTCCTATATAGTATATAACACAAAAAAAAAAAAAAACATTTTTACTTACCTGGGACCGGCATCTCCTCTTCTCTTCTCTTCCCTCTTGTGGCCGCGGGAAGTGTTTCCCCTGCGGTCACATAAGGCCGCTGTCTGTTGTCATGGCACCAGTGACGCCTCGAGCGCCGGCACCAGAGACACAGAGCAGCCTCTTGTGACCGCATGGAAAACACTTCCTGCGGCCACAAGAGTGACTGACAGGGAGGGAGCCAATGGCTCCTGCCCTGTCAGTGCCGCTGCTGCCTTTAACTATGTGCGCTCGTTACGAGCGCACATAGTTAGCCGCAGCGGTCTTGGGCACCAGAGCGGGGCCCCCCTGGATGTTGGGGGCCCCACGCAATTGCGTGGGATGCGTGGTGCCCAAGACCGCTACTGGGCCTAGCTACACAGAGGGGGATGTATACAGTATGGAATGCATGTATTGGATCAGCTGTACTATGTAATGACAGCTTGCAAGTATTTTTGATGCAGAATTGCACTGTGTTAGAGCAGGGTAATGGCTCTGTTAACAATATGGTTAAATAGGTACTCCGGCTAAAATCTTTTTCCTTCAAATCAACTGGTTTCAGAAAGTTATATAGATTTGTAATTTACTTCTTTTTCAAAATCTTAAGTCTTCCCATACTTATTAGCTGCTATGTGTCCTGCAGGAAACTGTGTTTTCTTTCTGGTCTGAGACAGTGCTCTCTGCTGCCACCTCTGTCTATGTCAGGAACTGTCCAGAGCAGAAGAGGTTTTCTGGTTCAATGTTTTAATTAGGTTTTTTAAGAACAAATTACAAAAGAGAAAATCTTTAAGCACTGACTTTAGTGCCAACAGTATAGTTAACGTTTAGAAACAACAGGAATAACATTCGGTATATTATATAGATATATAATTGTGGTAACATACATTCAGCATGGTAGAATGACAATAGGTGTAGCACCTCCTGAGAAAATTAGTATAAAGTATACTGGTTTGTCAGTAAAGATAATATACAAGGTAAAGAGAGAAAAATAATATAATATAATGTACATTTCCTCAAAGCCCATATGTGAGCTGCTTATTGTGTGTGTGTACAGTATGATGATTCCATCCATAAACCCCATTTGCGTAGAAAAGGTTGTGTGGAGCCAGCGCCATATGCTAAAACCTTTTCAAAATGGAAAGAAGAGTTTACTGCTGTTATATACTCATTTTCCAGAGGGAGGGTACAAGTTTTCCAGTATCTGGCTAACACTATTTTTGCATGTATGAATAGTAGACAAGCTAATGGTCTGATTGTGGGAGGAATAGACTGGGTATCCAAGAAAAGAAGGATCATGTGGGGCCCCAGGGGCAGCTGCACCTGTAGTACTCTATTAATGATTATAATACTTGAGTTCCAATACGGTTTCACTATAGGGCACTGCCAAAGTAGATGGAAGAGCGTGCCGCGGTCAGCACAATTCCTCCAGCATTTGTCTGATGTTCCGGGGTAGATATGTGCTAGTTTTGTGGGTGTGTAGTACCATTGCAAGATGGTTTTTATAGCAGATTCTATATGGGGGCTACATGTGAAGGTTTTATGTATAACAGAGAAGTCTGCTTGCCAATCTTTGTCACTAAATTGCCGGCCCAGCTCCCGCTCCCAAGTACACAAGGGCGGCATTTTTGTAAAGGTCGTCAGGTTATTTAGTTGCTCATATATAGCACGCAGGCCTTTTTTGTTAGAAAATAAGAATAAAAATACTGTTTTCTCCGCCCTTATTCCTGAAGGTCTCAGCTTTTGCAAAAAATGTCTTACTTGTAAAAATTTGTAGAAGTCTTCTTTTGGTATATTAAATTCATCCTGCAGACTTTGATAAGGGCGGAGAAGATCAGCCTCATAGAATTGTGCTGTGGTGAGCAGCAGCAAAGCTCCATAGAAAATCTCTCCTGCTCTGGACAGTTCCTGACATGGACAGAGGTGGCAGCAGAGAGCACTGTGTCAGACTGGAAAGAATACACTACTTCCTGCAGGACATATAGCAGCTGATAAGTACTGGAAAACTTGAGATTTTTAAATATAAGTAAATTACTAATCTATATAACTTTCTGACACCAGTTGATTTGAAAAAAAAAGAAAAAAAAGAAATTTTGCCGGAGTATCCCTTTTAAGGCTGGCACAATGTCAAAAAAAGGAGTCTCCTTTAGCTCTATCTAGGATCTGTACCAGGGATGGTAAACCTGCAGTTATTCAGCAACCATTGTACAATTCCCATCATGCCTGGAGAGCAAAAACAGAGCTTGAGTTGTCCAGGCATGATGGGAACGGTTGTTCTGCAACAGCTGGAGGGTGAAGGTTCCCCATCCTAACCTATAGAACCAAAGAAGGGATCCAGTGGTCTCATAGAATAATATTAACGGCGATTCATTCACATTCACATGAAAAATCCTGCCAGTTATAAAGGTTCAGATAGTCAGCAGAGATGAGGGCAACTGGAGCATGCTGGGGTCAGATCGTTCAGCATTTGAATTCCGGTAGTAGAAGTTGGATGCAGCCCCTGGGAAACATGGATACAGCGAATTGCCTATGGCGGTATTCATGTATTCCAAGACTCTCTAGGGCTTCATTCACCAGTATTCACATGCCGAACGATCGGACCCCAGCATGCTCGGGTTGCCCTCATCTCCCTAATAATCAGCAATACTCTCCATACATCCAGGTATATATCACTTACCTACACAGCAGACGATTACATGAACAAATGTCACTGTGGCGGAATAATCCCATACCATGGAGCCAACAAGAGGGACAAAGAAAAGGCCACTCAGGAAGAAGGTTGTCCCAGCAGAAATGACATGGACTGGTGGAGAGAGTCGCCATATGTAAGGTTAGTAGCTTGTAGAGATACGGGGGACAGGTATCATTCCCTGAACCAGTACAGTGACAATAGGATGCCATTTTTTTGTACATTTCATAGTGCATATTCCCACTAAGTGCAAATGTGGAACCCAGGGAGGGGATGGATGGTGGGAAGGGGGGTGGATGGATAAATTCCATATTCCTACACATGCATTAATGTTATTTTGTTCTAAGAACTTGTGTCTCCTGTAGTGAAGCCTCCAGTGTTTCTGCTGTGACCAGATCCTGTGGTAGACTGTTCCACATAGTCACTGTTCTCATGGTAAAGAAGGCTTGTCGCCTCCGGAGATTGAACCTTTTTTTTCTCCGGGTGGAGGGAGTGTTTGTCTTTGAGTGGGTTTTACATGGAACTTCTTTTCCCAGTGTTCTTTTTACTTAAAGGATAAGTCCAGCAAAAATTTTAATTAAAGTCATACAAATCACCAATATACACTTATTACGGGAAATGCTTATAAAGTGCTTTTTTCCCTGCACTTACTACTGCATCAAGGCTTCACTTCCTGGATAACATGGTGATGTCACTTCCTGGGTAACATGGTGATGTCACTTCCTGGATAACATGGTGATGTCACTTCCTGGATAACATGGTGATGTCACTTCCTGGATAACATGGTGAAGTCACTTCCTGGATAAAATGGTGATGTAAATTCCTGGATAACATGGTGATGTCACTTCCTGGATATAATGGTGATGTCACTTCCTGGATAATATGGTGATGTCACGACCCGACTCCCAGAGCTGTGCGGGCTGTGGCTGCTGGAGAGGATGATGGCAGGGGGACACTGAGGGACACAGGATACTGGAGGGACACTGAGCATCCCTCTGCCATCATCCTCTCCAGCAGCCACAGCCCGCACAGCTCGGGGAGTCGGGTCGTGACATCACCATTTTATCCAGGAAGTGACATCACCATTTTATCCAGGAAGTGAAGCCTTGATGGAGTAGTAAGTGCCTTCACTTACACTTCACTTATTACAGGAAAGCACTTTATAAGCATTTCCCGTAAAAAGTGTAAATTGGTAATTTGTATAACTTTTGGGGGACAATACAATACAATACCTTAAAAAAAATTTCACTGAACTTCTCCTTTAAAGGGAACAAATCATGTTAAAAATGCCTATTAAGCTAGGGAAATGTGCTGATACATCAGCCAGCACACCTCCCATACATGTCCCCATATCCTCCGCCCTGCAAAGTAAAACTTACCGTTCCAAATTGGCGCGCTGTATGTTAATCACCCCCAAGTTATCTGGGCAGTGGGCCATTTGCAGGTAGTCACTGGGTGGTCCTGCGATGTAATCACGCCCCTCTGGGCCCACCTCTGGATAACGTTATGGCCTCACTGCTGTTTAAACAACACCTCTGCCAGACATGACCTCGCAGTACTGACCTAGCCTGTCTGACCTGTTTTTTCTATCTGACCCTTTGGCATGTTATGTGCCTGTTTGGTGTTGACTCGGCCTCTCTGACCTCTCCCCCTCACCTGTGCACTTATCCCAGCATGGGAAGTGTCAACCCCTGAGTATTTTGAGCTGCTACCGTTCCTGAGTTACAAGTTTCTCTAAAAGCCGATCTATATCCAAGATAGGAAACTACATTTCCCATCATGCATCTCCTTGTTTGCTCCATTTCTGTACTCACCCCCTTAGCTTTCTTTCCTGCCCACTGCTGTCATGACTATTGCACAGAAAACACAGGATTATTTGTTTCACCGATTTTGCATCACATCACCCCAGTATGTATTCCATACTAGCTGATGATGTAGCAGAGCCGACACCCGTATGGTGTAGCTATGTGCTGTATAACGGGCATCTGTTTACCAGGGTTGGGGGGTGACAGGATGACGGGTTTATGGAAGGTTTGAGAGCATGCTGGAATACCCACCTAGATATTGAGCACTACTGAGTGATGGTGTTATTGTGTGTTTAAAGGGTAACATCCAATCAAAATCTTCTATCCTTAATAAAAGATAATATAAATTTTTAAAGTTACCAACAAAATAAATGAGAATGAATTTACACTCAGCTCCCCACACAAATAATGAGGCCTCATACAGCCCCATAGAGGGAAATATACAAAAGGTATAAGGGTCAGAATAGAGCAACTTTTTAGCAAAATATTATTTTTATTAAGAAAAAGTAAAAAAAAAAATTATATATTTTTTTGCAGAAATCAATAGTACAGGTGATTTTAAGAAACTTTGTACTTTGTAATTGGGTTTATTAGCCGAAAAATGCATTTTTATCATGAAGCTCTCCCCCCTGTCTTCATGGGTTTCTTTGGAGAGGGGAGGGGTGGAGGGAGATGAGGCACCAAAACAGGACAACAAAGAGTTCATTTACAGCTACATCAACAGGCTATCTCTACTAAAGTCAGCACTGACCTCTCTGACCTCTGAATACCGGCTTTCATACAGCTCCCACTGTGTAATCCTTTGTTTTCTGCTCTCTCTCGGCGACTAATCTCCCTCCTCCCCCCTCCCCTCTCCATACAACAGACAGGGCCCGACTGATGTAAAACAGTTGAGATTTCCTGATAATGATCAGTGGATGAGAAAGAGGAGGGGGAGGGAGGGGGGGGGACCGGGGGAAAGTCTTTTTGAATGCAGATAATGGCATATTTGCCTAATAAACTCAATTACAAAGTTTCTTAAAATTGCTTGGACTATTGATTTCTGGAAAAAACAAACAAACAGCAACACAGTGACACTTTAATTAAGCAAAGTTATATAACAAACAGCATGTAACAAACGAAGGCCAAGAAAAATAGTAAAATTAATAATTTTTTTTCTTTTTTAATTTCACCTCACCAATATTTTTCCTCAGATTCGCTATACATTTGGTGGGAATATAAAAATTAACACTACAAATACAATTCTTTTCTCAAATATACAGGTCTGTAAAGGCTATGGCTAGGGATGGTCCGAACCTGCCGAGGTCTCGGCAATGATTCCTGCTGTCTTCCTCCTCCGTGGAGAGGGTGGATACAGCGGGAGGACATAGGCCATAGGCTGTATCCCAGTTTTCCAGAAGGTCCTCCCGCTGTATCCACCCGCTGCACGGAGCGGCCAGACAGCGGGAATCTGATGCCTAGCGTTCGTGTTCATACGAACCCGAACCTCGGCAGGTTCGGACCATCCTTAGTTATAGCTTCTGGGAGGCAAAAATGAAAATTGGGAAGTAAATACATTTTGAACCATTACTGATAAGGTTACATAGTGATTCTATTTCAAAATTCCCAGTCTTCCAGTACTAATCAGCTGCTGTAAGTCCTGCAGGAAGTGGTGTATTCTTGACATTCTGACATAGTGCTCTCTGCTGCCCCCTCTGTTCATGTCAGGAACTGTCCAGAGCAGGAGAGGGTTTTCTATGTTGATTTGTTACTATGGACAGTTCCTGATATGGACAGAGGTGGCGGCAGAGAGCACTGTGTCAGACTGGAAAGAATACACCACTTCCTGCAGGACATATAGCATATCATAAGTACTGGAAGACTGGTTGATTTAAAAGAAAAAATACATCTGTGTACCCCTATAATCAATTGCCCAATCAAAATAGACATAGCATACTATGATCCAATGGGTAAAAAGCTTGTACACCATTAAAACATGGATTAGTTTATCTTCAGCTAATTCTTTTCAATTTTACTAATGTGAAATGCAGTCAAGGCTCTTACCTCATGAACCCTGCACACACGCTGCATGCCATGTAGAACAGAGTATAAAAGGTGAGAACACAGAGGAATACATGGAAATGGATGTTCTAGGAGAGAAGACGATACGTATTCAAATATAATACAGAAAAAAAAGTGTCATCATAAGGTTACAGCCAACTCAGGGTCATCTGAAGTAAAATAAGAGAGTTTGTAGCAAAAAGTCTAAAACAAACCATTATAAACTTGAAGTCTGTCAGCTATACTGGTTTTCTTTAAGTGGTATCTGTCGATCCAACAAACTCTGCATAAACAACCGAAAGGAAATATTATAATATATCTTATAAGAGAAAAACCTCCTTCTTCACTTAGGCTCCTAACTTGCTCCTCAACTAAACGAGTCACTGTGAAAAACACTGGCCATAGAAGTCTATGGAAAAGGAAGGAGGCTTTAAGTGGCTAAAGAGAGTGCCAAAAGAAGACAGAAAAACACAAGGAAACTGTAGGGAGGCTTCAGTAGCCTTTAGTGAGTATTAGATCGCCCCTAAGTGCTGGATTCCCAGCTTCCACTGCTTAGTACTGCTCTATAATGTCATCCATGCTGCTGCTTCTAATAATGTGTTACTGTATATAGATATAGGAGAGCTCTGTGTGTATAGGAGACATCATAGCAGCTACTTTTCACTTGCTAGCTCAGGGACAACTAAAGCCTTGTGTATCAGAAATCTGGTGAAAAATACAGTTAAAGTACAATTAAAGGGGTAGTTATGCAAAAATAATAATAAATATATATATATATATATATATGTTTTTGTTTTTTCAAATCAACTGGTGCCAGAAAGTGCCAGAGTTTTGTAATTTATTTGTATTAAAAAATCTCAAGTCTTCCCGTACTTATTAGCTGCTGGATGTCCTGCAGTATTCATATTCTTTCTAGTCTGGAGAGCAGGCAAGGTTTACTACGAGGATTTGCTACTGCTGCGGACAATTCCTGACATGGACAGAGGTGGCAGCAGAGAGCACTGTGTCAGGCTGGATAGATTACATCACTTCCTGCAGGACATACAGCAGCTGATAAGTACTGGTAGACTTGAGATTTTTTTATATAATAATGTAATAAATTACACATCTCTGGCACCAGTTGACCTGAAAGTTTTTTTGTTTTTTTTTGCTGAACTACCCCTTCAATTCATGGTTAAATGGGTTATATATGATCATTTGTCCTGTGCCTTCCTGTTTATCCCAGATTAGACCCCAGGCAACATTGGATCTAGTTATATATTCAGACAGTGTGGATATATAGAAATAACATGATATTATCGCCTGCTTTGCAGCATTGTATATATAAAAGCATTAGTATTACTGCAATGTATTTACCCTGTACCTCCAGTTATGCAGTCAGCTTGGAAAAATGCGGCTCGATCCAAGTAATCGGGTTGGATAAGCAACTGTACAACACCCAACGAGTTCCGTGCAAGTCTCCTATGAAGGAGGACCGGCTCATGGAACAGAAATAATGCAGTAAAGCAGGGGCGTAACTAGAAATGGCTGGGCCCCATAGCAAACCTTAGATTCAGCTGCTTCATCTATAAATTATTCTTTAGGCTATGTTCACACAATGTACTTTTTATTAACAGAATGGCTGTCCTTTTCATAATGAAATGATTGGAATGCAAACAACAGACGTTCACACAATGTATTCACACAACGGCCGTCAAAATAATGATCGTGTCAATTATTTCCGTCCGTTGTTGGTAGACTTCAGTGAAATTTTTATTTAAAATAATGACCGTTGTTTATACTTTGTGTGAACACAGCCTTAGAGGGGTTATCCAGCGAAAATCTTTTTATTTCAAATCAACTGATATCAGAAAGTTATATAGATTTACTTGTGTTAAAAATTCTCAAGTCTTCCCACACTTATTAGCTGCTGTATGTCCTGCAGGAAATGTTTTATTTTCAGTCTGACACACTGCTCTCTGCTGACATCTCTGGCCAAGACAGGAACTCTGTCTCGGTTTTCTATGAATCCCCATAGAAAACCTCTCCTGCTCTGGACAGTTCCTGTCTCAGCCAGAGGTGGCAGCAGAGAGCACTGTGTCAGACTGAAAATAAAAAAAGCTGCAGGACATACAGCAGCTAATAAGTGTGGGAAGACTTGAGAATTTTTAATAGAAGTAAATTACAAATCTATATAACTTTTTGATATAAGTTGATTTGAAAGAAAAAGATTTTCACTGGACAACCCCTTTAAACCTGATACTATAACTGTAATACACAATGTCGGACTGGGGTATCTGAGCCCACCAGTGGAAATTATTCTGGGGGCCCACCAATGAAGAACCAGTGTGAAACAACGTGTCAATCAGTGTTACTGCAGGTTCTAAAGCTGGGGGCCCACCGGAGGATGGGGCAGTCCAACACTAATAATACATGACTTGATCAATAGATGTGGAATTGGTCAGAAATCTGTTGCATAACTCATAATATACACTCATAATATACAGCTATGACGCAGAAGAAGAGAGAAAGGTTCATTGAGGTCAAGCGAAGACTTAGGCAAAATAATATAAAATTTGCAGTCTTGTACCCGGCGAGGCTCAGAGTGATTTACCAGCAGCAAACCCACTTTTTTGATGATGTACCAGAGGTAGTTACGTGGTTGGAGTCACATGGTTTTTAGAAATATAGATATGTTTATTTATTTTCTTCCCCCTGAGAAAGATCTGCAGCCGCGTGTTGATATGGGCTGGCACAGATAAGCACAAGTTTAGGGTGTCTAGGCGGGCTCGCTTAGAGACCATGTGGGGGGGGGGAGGGGGGATAAGGGGGGGGGGATCAGGAGGGGGGGAGGGCTCAGCTGGCAGGGTGTTTTTTTTTTTTTTTTTTTTTTTTTTTTCCTTTTCCCTATTTTAGTAAATGATAAAGGTGGTGTTTTGGAATGCTAGAGGGATTAACGAAAAGCTTAAGAGATATGCGATATTAAGGGAGCTGCTGAGGCATCTTCCGGCTATAATATGTATTACTGAGACCCATCTGGTTCAGGATAGGATCCAAGTATTGGATCGCCGGTGGGTGTCTCACCAGTACCACGCAGTGTATTCGTCATATGCGAGGGGAGTGAGTGTGTTGGTTCACAGATCAATTAATCTGAAGCCCATTCAGGTAGAAATAGACTCGGAGGGTAGATACGTATTTATGGCGTGTCACCTAGAGTGTATTCCAATGTTATTTGCATTTGTATATATACCCCCGCCTTTTTCAGTGGAAGTGTGTGTAAAATTCTTTACGTTTTCTTTAAATTATATGGAGTGGCCACTATATATGATGGGGGACCTTAATGCTGTCCCGAATGAGGAATTAGACCGGAAAAGGGTGGATGGGAGAGGAGCCCCTCGGGGATTGGGGTCGCCTCTCCAGAAATTAATGGAGGAGTTCAAGTGGGTGGACGCTTGGCGTTATCTGTACCCAGAGCATAGGGCATTTACCTGTTATAATGCATCTCACGGAGTGTTCTCCAGATTAGATTTGGTCCTAGTAAACGACAGAGCCCTGATGCTAATTAAGAATATCAGTTTTGAACCAAGAAGTGTGTCGGATCATGTTCCAGTGAGAGTGGATATTGATACGGGAAATGGGAGTAGTTGTCGTGGTCATTTATTTAGATGTAACCCACATTGGTTAAATTTGATAGATATGCAACTGGTTATAAATGAGATGAATAATTTCTATGAAATCAATAGGGGCTCTGCGGAACAACATATAATCTGGGACACATCGAAGGCATATTTAAGGGGGCTACTGATAGGGCAAGTTAGTGGAGCAAGGAAAAGATTTAAGGAAAAAGAGGAAAATTTAAGACAGGGAGTAGTTAGATCTGAAAAATTATATATAGAAAAGGGGACTGAGGAGGCTAAAGTTAAATGGGTGGAAGCCACGGAGGAATTGGGTCAATATATGCAGGAGAAGGCTCTTAATCAGAGTAGATTCAGGGGCTCGCTTAACTATTCGCAGGGAGGTAAACCTGGTAAATTATTGGCCTCACTGGTAAGAGGAAAAGACTCTAAGAGAATTGTGACAGAGATTAAAAACCAGGAGGGAGTAGTAGTTAGGGAACCTGAGGGAATACTGGCAACATTTACCGGATTTTTTAAGGATCTGTATAGATCTAGGTGGCAAGATGGGGCTGATCTAGATGGTTACTTTTCCTCTCTTGAATTACCAAGACTGTTGGAGGAACAGAGACAATGGCTAGATCGGCCCATCGAAACGGAAGAATTATCACAAACACTTAGAGGTATGGCACCAGGAAAAACCCCGGGGCCAGATGGGTTACCATCAGAAGTTATTAAAGCAACTGAAAAATCTTTGTTGTTCCAATTTCAGGAGGTTTTGTGTAATTCTTATGTTAGAGGCTATCTTCCGGAATCCCTATATGATGCGGATATTGTCCTAATTCCCAAACCAGATAAGGATCCCCTGGATCCAGAATCATATAGACCCATTTCCTTGATAAATGCGGATATGAAGCTTTTGTCAAAACTTCTTGCTAATAGACTAGTGAAGGTTTTTACTTCTTTAGTTAGTAGGGAACAGTGTGGTTTTGTTCCAGGTAGATCCACTCATGATAACATCAGAAGGGTGTATGCAAATATACAGGAGGGATGTCCGGGGGGGGGGCCACTCTGTACTGTCCTTGGACGCAGCTAAGGCGTTTGACAGTGTAGAGTGGCCCTTCCTGTGGAGAACACTGAAGGAATTTGGTGTTGGTGAAGTGTTTGTAAGGTGGATGCAGATAATATACTGTAAACCGAGAGCTAGGGTTGTCCTTAATGGATGTTTGTCGGAGTATTTTGATTTGGGTAGAGGAACCAGGCAGGGTTGTCCCCTCTCCCCCCTGCTCTTTGCCCTGGTGATGGAACCTTTGACTAGATCTATTAATAAAAACGAGAAGATACGGGGCTTTGGAGTGGGAGGGAGTGGGGACAAAATAGCTTTATATGCAGATGATCTTTTACTTTTTCTGGGAAACGCAGCAGAAGGATTGGAGGGGGTGATGGAAGAGTTACGGTGGTTTGGGCAGCTCTCCGGTTTGGTTATTAATTGGGGGAAATCGGTCCTCCTTCCCCTTGACTCTAAAATTAGGGTGTACAACCAGGAAGAACTTAAAATCTTGGAACCAGATGGAACCTTTAAGTATTTGGGGGTCTGGATAGCCGCAGAGCTGGGAACATATAGACAACTAAACATATATCCGAGAATTAAAAAAATGAAACAACAGGTCAGTATATGGAATAGGCTCCCCTTGTCTAGGGCAGACAGAGTAGGCTTAATAAAGATGATCTGGTTACCGCAGCTGAATTATGTATTGGGAGGATCTCCAGTGTGGTTAAGCAAAAAGATCTTTAAGAAGATTGGTGGACTACTGAACGAGCTCATTTGGAACAGAAAAAGGGTGCGCCTAAAGTTAGAGATTTTGATGTTGCCAGAAGAGAAGGGGGGGCTGGGAGTACCTGATTTTTTTAGATATTTTGTGGCCTTTAATTTAGCATGGATAGTGAAATGGAGAGGGATAAAGTTTATGGATAAGTGGCTAGGGGAACAAAAGGGGTGGGTGACAGATATATTTGAACTGTTAGAGGCAAAATTAAGAGTAAATTACCATAGGGATTCATTATATAATTTGGTAATTAAAGTATGGGAAATGGTTAGAAACGGGGACAAAAAAGACGGAATGTACTCCTTCACTCCAATGTGGGGTAATAGTCAAATTCCAGAAATAGCTAAAATTCCTGAACCAGAATACTGGATAAAAAGGGGTTTAAAATATGTTCATCAGTTTTTTACGAGTGGGGTGTTTAAGTCATATAAAGATTTAAATAATAATTTAGAGATTTCACTTTGTCATCTAAGATATTTACAAGTAAAAGATGCTATTAAAAACACGAAACATGGAGTGTGTTGGAATGTTAGAATTTCAGAAGGAATTGCACAAATTTTGGGTATGTCGGGAAGTACTAAAGGTAAAATCACCAAATTATATAAGGTTTTGGGATTGATGTATAATAGTAAGGTTAAAATTAATTCACAGAAGAAATGGGAGATTATAATTGGGGAAAGAGATCAAGAGTTTTGGATAAAAGTGTATGAAAATGCAAAAAATTATATCACAGATAAAAAACATATGATGACACAATTTTTTTGTACACATAGATTGTATTACTCAGCAAAAGATATTAGTAAATGGAGGAAGGGAAAAGTGGTTAGTTGCTATAAGTGCGGCACAGATAATGTAACCTTAGAACATCACTGGTGGATGTGTGGAGGGGTGAAATCATTTTGGGAGGAAGTTTTTTTAATTTTGTCACGATTATTTGATTTGGTAACAGAAGATGAATATATTTCTGCAATTCTGGGGGTGTTTGATGAAAGACATACATTGAAAAGTACTAATAAGGTAATTTATAAATTGCTTCTGGCAGCTCGGATGATTATATTGCGAAACTGGATATCCCCAAATGCCCCTAGTGTGAGGGAATGGAGAGAACTAAGTACCGTAATCTTAAAGAATGAACTCTGGCATAATATTTACATAAAGAAAAGTAAGGATAAGAAGCTAAAAGATCACGTTGAACAATGGGAAAAGTATT
Organism: Dendropsophus ebraccatus; assembly: GCF_027789765.1. NCBI lineage: Eukaryota > Metazoa > Chordata > Amphibia > Anura > Hylidae > Dendropsophus > Dendropsophus ebraccatus. The sequence continues at coordinate 147,578,575 of NC_091458.1, forward strand.
GGAGTGATAATGTTTAGAGTAGTTAAAATTTTTTATATATTTTTATATATTTATGTTTTTTTTTTGTTTGTTTGTTTTTTTTTGTTTTGTTTTGTTTTCTTCTTCCCTGCCAGCTGAGAGGGGGTGGGAGGGGTTGGATAGAGAAGTTATGGTAGAATAAGAAGAGTTAAGATTACATCTGGGTTGATAGTTGGAGAACAACAAGAAAGTGAAGTATTATACTGGTGGAGGAAAAAGTGTTATAAGTTGTAAACCTGTGTGGTACTCTCAGGGCGCCTATGTTGTTGTTAAAATTATAAAGGATGATTGGTGGGTGATTGGGGTGGGGCTTTATCGCGTCCCTGCTGGATCGTGGAGGCGGAGTGGGTTGGATGGGCGTGGGGACCCATCATGTTTAATATACTTATAGAGAGGTTCAGGTCAAGATGTAGACCGGACTGAGATGGAAGTGGTTAATTTTTTTTTTTTTTTAAAGGTTAAGCCTCAAGAGTTGGAAGAATGTATGTGAATCCCACCTGTTCGGAGGTACCTTGTTGTCCATGATATATGGATGTTGGGGTTCATCGGAACAGGTTGGGGCTGGGGACTACTGGCCCTGGTGAAACGGTGTCGTGGTTTCCAGTATGAGTGTGGGTTAGCTTTGTCTGCCCAGGGCATCTGACAAGGGTGTGTTGGGTAGGGAAGGAGACTGGAAGCATGTTGTGATCAATAAGAGGCTAAGAGACTGATATATGAAAATGTGAAAGATCAAAGAATGAGCTTGAATATGTTGGGTTGGCTTTCCCCTTTTCTGGCCTGCTCTGTCCTCCTGGTGGGGTGGGGACGCGGTTGGAGCCGTCACCTAGTTATGTATGGTAACTTTGTAAATAGTTGCAGTGGGGGTGGAGGAGGTATAGCTTTAAGAGTTGGAAGGGTTATGTGGGCGCCCTGCGGGTTTTACCCATACAAGGGGACATACCACGATTGGTGATGTATGATTCTTTGGATCTGAAACTAAGATAAAGGTCATAACTTCTGGGCGGGAGGGAGGGGGGGTTAGAAATGTTTTTTTGTTTTTTTTGTTGTTTTTTTGTTTTTGTTTGTTTTTTAGATATTACAATGTAATGTAAGGTGATACTGTTTCTATATGAAAATAATAAATTATTAATAAAAAAAAAAAAAATAATACATGACTTGATCAATAGATGTGGAATTGGTCAGAAATCTGTTGCATAACTCATAATATACACACAGAGCTCTCTATCTATCTATCTATCTATCTATCTATCTATCTATCTCCTATCTATCTATCTATTATCTATCTATCTCCTATCTATCTATCTATCTATCTATCTATCTATCTATCTATCTATCTCCTATCTATCTCCTATCTATCTATCTATCTATCTATCTATCTATCTATCTATCTATCTATCTATCTCCTATCTATCTATCTATCTATCTATCTATCTCCTATCTATCTATCTATCTCCTATCTATCTCCTATCTATCTATCTATCTATCTATCTATCTATCTATCTATCTATCTATCTCCTATCTATCTATCTATCTATCTATCTATCTCCTATCTATCTATCTATCTATCTATCTCCTATCTATCTATCTATCTATCTATCTATCTATCTATCTATCTCCTATCTATCTATCTATCTATCTATCTCCTATCTATCTATCTATCTATCTATCTATCTATCTATCTATCTATCTATCTATCAATCACTATCTATCTATCTCCTATCTATCTATCTATCTATCTATCTATCTATCTCCTATCTATCTATCTATCTATCTATCTATCTCCTATCTATCTATCTATCTATCTATCTACCTATCTATCTATCTCCTATCTATCTATCTCCTATCTATCTATCTATCTATCTATCTATCTATCTATCTATCTCCTATCTATCTATCTCCTATCTATCTATCTATCTATCTATCTATCTATCTATCTATCTATCTATCTATCTATCCATCTATCTATTATCTATCTATCTCCTATCTATCTATCTATCTATCTATCTATCTATCTATTATCTATCTATCTATCTATTATCTATCTATCTATCTATCTATCTATCTATCTCCTATCTATCTATCTATCTATCACACAGCGATGATAAGAAACAATCATGGAAACAAATACATATTACTGTACCATGCTCCTGTCCTCTCGGCTAATCTCAGCATTTGTGACGTGGCTGAGAGGCATTCTGGGATATCCTAAAATCCTCTCAGGCTAATGAGAAGCGTCCACCATGCTGTATACTGTGATTTTCCTGCCACTGTCACTCAGGGTTTAGTATGATGGACATCTCGGCAGTGGGAGATTATAGACTGATTAGTCGCAGCCACAGATTACACAGAGAATTTCACCTTGTGTACATTATATCCAACAGGCAAAATACTCAATTTATCAACACTATCAAATAACATAACCCCACTAATCACAGTGACCCACTCAGGACATGCACCATCACTAACCTCTCTGTTACTTACCACTTACATACTGTACATTGCCCCCCCATCCCAATGCATTAGAAAACAAAATATAATATATGACATCCAACATGGCGACCTGGTCCAGTAGGACTGACAGAGCGATCCCAAGCTAACATGGAGTTATTCATTTATTTTTCAGATGGACCATCATCTCTTGGAGAACCATCACACTATTTACATACAACAAAGGTTAAAGGGGATGTCCGGAGAGCAGAAGACGGCTAAAGCTTTCTGATCCCTGGCACTCATTTCCAGCCCTTTCATGTCTCGGAAGTAAGCGAAGACCTCGAGGGGGTGGACCCTGATCCTGATCATTGCATGCAGATAAAACCACACCTGTACGCAATGTCCAATAGCCACATGATGTCTCACCTCACAATGGCTTACTTCAAAGATTTGCCGGAGATGAGCGTCATGGAGCAGAAGGCTTCAGTTGTCTTCTGCTCCCCAGAAAAACCCTTTAAAGGGGTTTTCCAGCGCTACAAAAACATGGCCACTTTCCCCCTACTGTTGTCTCCAGCTTGGGTTGGGTTTTGAAACTCAGTTCTATTAAAGTTAATGGAGCTTAATTGCAAACTGCACCTGAACTGGAGACAACAGTAGGGGGAAAAGTGGCCATGTTTTTGTAGTGCTGGATAACCCCTTTAAACTGACAGGACTTTAGTTCCCAGCAGTGGCGTAGCGACCGCGGTTGCCGCTGCGACCGGGCCGCTACCAAGGGGGGGCCAGTGCCACTGCACTGCTCGCCTCCCACTCCCTCTTGTGACCGCAAGCAATGTTTTGCTTGCGATCACAAGAGGCAGGCTGGGACGGGCCCCCGGCTGTCTTGCGGCTCCCCAGGGAGCTCTGTGTGCGCGGGGGAGAAGTACTTCCGCAGGGAGCATCGTGTTGAAAAAAAACAGGTCCTGCGAAGCTCCGCCCCCTCCGAGGGAAGCCCCGCCAGCGCGTGTGACTAGGGGACTACAGAAATCATTCAGGTGAGTATAGATTTTTTTTTAAAGGGGATGATGAGGGGTGTAGTGGTATGATGATGGAACAAGAGGATGATGAGAGGAGTTGTGGTATGATGATGGAACAAGAGGATGATGGGGGGGTGTAGTGATATGATGATGGAACAAGAGGATGATGAGGGGTGTAGTAGTATGATGATGGAACAAGAGGATGATGAGAGGAGTTGTGGTATGATGATGGAACAAGAGGATGATGGGGGGTGTAGTGGTATGATTAAGGAACAAGAGGATGATGGGGATGTAGTGGTATGATGATGATGGAACAAGAGGATGATGGGGGTGTAGTGGTATGATTAAGGAACAAGAGGATGATGGGGATGTAGTGGTATGATGATGAAGGAACAAGAGGGTGATGGGGGGTGTAGTGGTATGATGAAGGAACAAGAGGATGATGGGGGGTGTAGTGGTATGATGATGAAGGAAAAAGAGGATGATGAGGGGTGTAGTGGTATGATGATGGAACAAGAGCATGATGAGGGGTGTAGTGGTATGATGATGGAACAAAAGGATGATGAGGGGTGTAGAGGTATGATGAAGGAACAAGAGGATTATGAAGGAACAAGAGGATGATGAGGGGTGTAGTGGTATGATGAAGGAACAAGAGGATGATGGGGGTGTAGTGGTATGATGATGAAAGAACAAGAGGATGATGAGGGGTGTAGTGGTATGATGATGGAACAAGAGCATGATGAGGGGTGTAGTGGTATGATGATGGAACAAGAGGATGATGGGGGTGTAGTGGTATGATGATGGAACAAGAGGATGATGGGGGTGTAGTGGTATGATGATGAAGCAACAAGAGGATGATGAGGGGTGTAATGATATGATGAAGGAACAAGAGGAGGATGAGGGGTGTAGTGTTATGATGATGAAGGAACAAGAGGATGATGAGGGGTGTAGTGTTATGATGATGAAGGAACAAGAGGATGATGGGGGTGTAGTGGTATGATGATGGAACAAGAGGATGATGGGGGTGTAGTGGTATGATGATGAAGGAACAAGAGGATGATGAGGGGTGTAATGATATGATGAAGGAACAAGAGGAGGATGAGGGGTGTAGTGTTATGATGATGAAGGAACAAGAGGATGATGAGGGGTGTAGTGTTATGATGATGAAGGAACAAGAGGATGATGAAGGAACAAGAGGATGATGAGGGGTGTAGTGGTATGATGATGAAAGGGCAGGAGGATGAAGGGGTAGTAGTATTATGATGGAGGTGGTTGTAGTATGATGATGGAGGGGCAGGAGGATGAAAGGGGTAGTAGTATGATGATGGAGGGGCAGGAGGATGAAAGGGGTAGTAGTATGATGATGGAGGGGCAGGAGGAGGGGACAACATGGGGGGCATCTGTAAGGGGGATAAAATGGGGGGCCATCTATATGGGGGATAACATGGGGGCCATCTATATGGGGGATAACATGGGGGGCATCTATAATAGGGACAACACAGGGGGCCATCTGGGGCCATCTATAAGGTGGACTACACGGGGGGTGTATACAATAGGGGGATATGTACTATAAGGGTGATACTAAATGAGGGTGTAAAGGGGTCAATACAGATGTGCAGTTTGTAGAGAGATGAGGATGGTGCCAGAGTGAGAAGCCTAATATGTCTGTCTGGCAGATTCTGTGGATTCGTGGTTCAGAGAAGTTCTCATAATGGCCCAGGGATGATGAAGAAGATGAAAAGGGAAGAACTCCGATCAAAGAAGACATCCCCTGTGAGTCACTTGATATAACTGCACTGTAATGTATATGGTGTATAGAGCCTGTGTACAGTGCGTCCACCTCTATATGACTGTATGAAGTGATATTGGTCTATGTACAGAGGATTTTATTCAGTAGCAGCGGTGGTGTTAGTCAGTATGTGGTAGTGTTAATCAGTAGCAGCGGTGGTGTTAGTCAGTATGTGGTGGTATTAGTCAATAGCAGTGGTGGTGTTAGTCAGTATGTGGTGTTATTAGTCAGTATGTGGTAAGGGGGGGCCCAAGTTGACCTCTTGCACCAGGGCCCAAGAGACATTAGCTACGCCCCTGGCAGGAAACATCGGCACACTACTCTTATTATATTGAATCAGTGTATTTGGAAAGAAAAGGAACAATTCCAAAATTGACCACTAGAGGTCAGTGTTGCTCTCCATACGAGTGTCCTTACAGCCGTGGAATTGAATTCACAATATTGTGATTAGTATTTGTACTGCAATCAATCTCTGCTGTAACAATTAGCCTCACATTGTGTAGAAGTTGAAGACAAAGCAGAGACCAATATGCTAGAACAGTACACGGGTATACAATACCACTTAATTAACAATAGTGTGATTGTTGGTATGCCTATAAGTGTACTCTCCACTTCTAACAAAACCCAAAGGAATTGGACACTAGATACGATGTGTGCTTATAAACCACACCAGTATATTGCCCGTAGGGGCTAAGTGGCCAAGTAGGGCTGAAGTCGAGGTCTCTAGGCATCCAAACTAAGTAATAAAAGTAAGCAAAAGTACATACGGCAGACACAAAATTGAACACATACAATGTGCCACACAAGGATTAATCAGTACATGATTTCAATACACACGTTCATACAATGATTAGGAATTGATAGAAGTTGGTGTGCCGGTAACCCTGATCTGGTTGCTAAACTGCAGGGCTTGAGCCCATACTACTAGGTTTCAGATATACTAGCTCGCTATCTAATCGGTCTTACTCTTCCCGTATTACGCTGGACGGGATAGTTGCCCGCCAGCCCCGGGAACAGAGACAGAATATAACGGCAACCAGGATGGATTAGTATCTACATGCACCAACACACACTCTGCTGCAGTCACGAGTGTAAACCACTCATCAGTGAAAATTAAAAGACAAGGACAGGCCCCCTCGACATGTTTCGGCACGACTTGCCTTTGTCAAGAGGTACGGGCACTCTGTCCGTCGTGCCGAAACATGTCTTTCAATTACACGGCTGTAAGGACACTCGTATGGAGAGCAACACTGCCCTCTAGTGGTCAATTTTGGAATTGTTCCTTTTTTTTTCAAATACACTGATCCAATATAATAAGAGTAGTGTGCCGATGTTTCCCTGTTACCATGGTCTAATGAACCCAGACACCCACAGTCCACTCATCAGTGTATTTTTAAATTTATACTTTGCACTATGATATATACCCACTATCAATAAAGGTATTTTTATGATACACAATTTCTTTAGATTCTGGGTAAATTTAGAGTCTTATTAGTCCAGTTTTCAACTGGTTCTATGTGTAAAAGATAAAAAAAAAAAACACAAAATGTGTAGAGCAATTTCCCCTGAGTACGGAAATACCCCACATGTGGACATAAAGCGCCATGCGGGTGCAGGGTAAGCCTCCAAAGGGAAGGAGCGCCATTTGGTTTTTGGAGGCTGGATTTGGCTGGAATGGATTTCGAGGGCCTTGTTGCATTTAAAAGGCCCCTGTGTTGCCAAGACAGTTGAAACCCCCCACAAGTGACCCCATTATGGAAACTACACCCCTCAGGGAATGTAACAAGGGGTGTAGTGAGCATATGGACCCCACTGGTGACGGGCACAAATGTGGAACAATGTGGCTGAAAATGAAATATTACATTTTCTACACTATAATGTTGGTTTAGCCCTAAATTTTTCATTTTCACAAGGGGTTAAAAGAGAAAAAAACACACAAAATGTGTAGAGCAATTCCCCCTGAGTCCGTAAATACCCCACATGTGGACATAAAGCGCCATGTGGGCGCAGGGCAAGCCTCCGAAGGGAAAGAGTGCCATTTGGATTTTGGAGGCTGGATTTGGCCAGAATGGATGATGAATGCCATGTCGCATTTACAGAGACCTCGTGCCGCCAAGACAGTGAAAACCCCCCACAAGTGACCCCATTCTGGAAACTACACCCCTCAAGGAACCTAAGAAGGGGTGCAGTGAGGATATGGACCCCTTGATGACGGGCACATTTGTACCGTGAAAGTGAAAAAATGAAAGTTTTCCCTTTCACGTCAAATTGTTCCACATTTGTGCCCGTCACCAGTGGGGTCCATATGCTCACTGCACCCCCTGTTAGGTTCCTTGCGGGGTGTAGTTTCCAGAATGGGGTCACTTGTGGGGGGTTTCCAGTGTTTTGGCAGCACGAGGGCTCTGTAAATGCGACATGGCCCTTAAAATCCATTCCAGTGAAATCCAGCTTCCAAAAGCCAATTGGCGCTCCTTCCCTTTGGAGGCTCGTCCTGCGCCCGCTTGGCACTTTATGTCCACATGTGGGGTATTTCTGTACTCAGGAGAAACTGCGCTACACGTTTGGTGTTTTTTTTTCTTTTATCCCCTTGTAAAAATGAAAAATGAAGGCTAGAACAACGTTTTAGTGTAAAAAATTAAATGTTTTCTTTTTTACACCACATTGTTCTGAAAATCTGTGAAGCACCTGTGGGGTCCAGATGCTCACCGCACCCCTTGTTACATTCCTTGAGGGGTGCAGTTTTCTAAATGGTGTACCTTTTAGGGGTGTTTTTTAGGTTCTGGCACCCCAGAGCCTCTAAAAACCTGAAGTGGTACAGTCAGAAATGACCAAATATAACGGAGGCGTTGAAATTCACTAGGCGCTCCTTTATATCTGAGGCTTGTGGTTGAGTCAAATAGCGCATTAGGGCCACATATGGGGTATTTCTATAAACTGCAGAAACGGGGCAATCAATATTGGGGTGCATTTCTCTGGTAATAGGTTTACAATTATGAAAGATATTGGATTACAAGAAAATCTCTGCACAGAAAATTAAAATTTTCAAATTTCTTACATACTTAGCTTTTATTTCTGTGACTCCACTAAAGGGTTAAAAAACTTTCTGGATGTGCTTTTGCAGAGTTTGGGGAATGCAGTTTTGAAATGGGGTGCTTTGTGGGGCTTTCTAACATACAGTCCCCTCAAATACACTTCAAACCTGAACAGGTCCCTAAAAATATCTGATTTTGAAATTTTACTGAAAATTTGGAAAATTGCTGCTAATGTTTTAAGCTTCCTATTGTCTAAAAAAATGAAATATAGTTTAATAAATGCCGCCAACATAAAGTAGACATGTTGCTAATGCTATTTAATATATAATTTATGTGGCATATGTGCTGGGGCACTCCGCTGAGGGTAGTAGTAGGTGGTAGTACTGGGTAGGAACCCGGGTAGCCACTTGCCTGATGTTAGGTCACGGTATAGGCACGAGGGATAGCAGCTAATTAGCGGGGACCTGACCATGTGGAGGCCGAGCAATTCTTTGTTGCCCCTAGTCAAGGCACCAATAATTAAACCAATGCCAGTGTTCAGAAACAACGGTAGTTGTGTATTTATTGAAACGGTGATACCTGGTAGCAACAGTCTCTCCGGATGCAACCGGGGATAAGGCAGACTTGGATAAGGCAGAGTAATGGTCGATGCTGCAATAGGCTGTGATGGTAGCGTTACTTGGAATAAGGAAACTGAATGATGAGAGTAGTGGTACTGGAGTTATGATACTGGGCGGAATGGAGTTGAGATGAATACTTGCTATTGATGATGAGAGAGATGATGAGAGTAGCGAATGAAGACGGCACCCAGATCTTTAGTGAAGATGAGTATCTTGAAGGACTTGAGGATAGGAAACCAGGTCCCGACTGGACCGGAACACCTCTGGTAACGCTGGAGCAGCAGAGCAGACGTGCCTCTCTCCTGACAGTGGAGAGGGGACACACACCCCCTGTCCTCTTGAAGATAGAAGACAGGACTGAGGTAGGACAGGAAGTCACATGGTATCCCCAGCCAAAGCTCGACGGCTATTGGAGTTACCATGGCAGCAGGGGCAGTCACGTCACATCAAGCCATTGCATCATCACACCATTAGGCACTGACAGCTGAAATAATACAAGAAATAAATGAAATAATGGACCTGAATACTAAGAGGGGTGATATAACACACAGTTTGCAGTGGACCATAGTTTCCAGAACAGGGAAAATAAAATACTGACTGACACCTTTGGGCAAACAACAGGAGGAGAAAATCTGTTCTGGGACACTGCATACCTGCCCACTAAGAATGAGCCGACCTCGGCGAATCTGCAGTGGAAGCATCTCGATAATTGAAACAAAAATGAAAAAGACAACCAGACGAAAGGAAGGAATGTGGGTGTGAGTATGTAGGTGCGTGTTCCCCACGCTCAAGGCACAGGTGATGAGAATAGATGTGAAGAGAGAGAAAACCCTAGTGGCAGGACTTCACCTAGGGGTGCCTAACGTACTCTGGTGACCAGGTAGCTAGTGCGTGAACCATCTGACATGTGAGCCAGGACTACTTAACTGCTGGCGGGTGACCCTCAAATTCCAGACAGTTTAGACAGTAGGTTTACAATGGCAATGAGTTACCCTACTGGAAGAGAACACGTGAAGACCTGTGTAATGCCTTGGGTGTCTTGACACTTGAGCCGAGATGTTATGCATGGAATGATTTGGACACCTTGAGGAGGAAAAGAAGAAAATAATAAAAGCAAACATTCATCCGGAGGCCTCCATACATACCAATCAATCATACAATCCAATTGTTCATAGACCAGGTACACAAAAAGGTGCCAAAGGTGCAGTATGTATGAACAAGTGTAAGTGTTGAAGGCGACTATGTGCAGCAGCTACTGAGTGTTGGGACAAACAGGGATGAACAAGCAATGGAGACACAAGGAAAGGAAACATAGAAGACAAAATACTGTGAGGTCTCGAAGGAAGCACTGGCCCAAGGAATCTTTCCAGTGGAAAACACCATAACATAATATATGAGGAAAAATTCAATACTCTGTTAGGAAACACACTTTACTCTGAGGCTATCTATATGACTTTTTTTCTTACTCAGAGGAGGAAATATATGACTCTGATATGGAAAATAACCTTTTGACTACTGTAGTGCAATACTAGAGTGCAATAATAAACCTTGATAATCACATACTCATGAAAGTGCTTTAGGAAGAACTGGATAAGTGTCTCTGTTTAGAATGAGTCTCTTTCAGGCAATTAGACTATCGTCCATAAAAGGCTCTGGGACAGGCAATGAAGAACTATAGAACCCTTTTAGTGTCTCTTCAGCACATGGCTGGGTAATAAACAAGGAAGCTTGATCAGGAGGACCAGGTACACAGCTTAAACGTTGCAAGTGAACTTTCTTATACTAAGGCAACAAGGAAACACAGTGAAATGTAACATCTGAACAATCAAGAACTTAGCAACAGTCAGGATGGCCACCTTGGCCTAGCTCCCGAATGGAGCCTAGTAGGAGGAGGCAGGAGGACCCCCAGCAGACTTCTCCTTCTTCTCCCAGGGATAGTATTAGCGGGAGGGTGCTGGAGCAGGATCATCATTAGATGCAGTAGTGACCACACTGTTGGGCAAAAAACAAAGGGCGACAGCGCTCCATGGCGAGGATCAGAAGGGCAAGGTGAAAAAGGGATAGGGGTGCACGGCAACCCTCACCTGATGTGGTTGTGCAAAGGGAGGCACAACACTCTGCAGCGTATATATCAAGGACCGCAGCCACTCCCGATATCCAACAGGAAACAATGATGCAAACAACCTCCAACTCCAGACTACACGGATTATGGGGCGCAGGTCCAACTTGAGATCAAGGCACAGTGAGTAATAAAAATATATTTTATTGTGGAGACTCAACGCGTTTCGGAACCGCACCGGTTCCTTTCTCAAGAGTCATGATACTGATAAAACAGAACAGCACTATATATCACAAACCAAGATGACATCAAAAGGGGAGGAGGACTCAGAACCTCCCACTTCAATCAACACAGACACCTGTAACACCAATAAAGAAAGGCACATAGCTATATACTACATTGCATTAAAATACAATAATATATAAGAAGAGTATATAAAACGAATATGTATATAAATAAAAATAATAATATGTGTAGAAAATGTATAAAAAAAAAAATGTATAAAAAAAAAAATGTACCACACAAAAAAAGATTTTAGATAAGATGACTAATAACCACAAACATGAAACTACTTCTGAAGATCTCAATAAATATGGCATTTCTATGGTTACAGAATATAATTGTGGTACACAGGAAATTAAAAGGGTCTTAACGAAACATTGGGGTATTATTCTCAGTGATCCTATTCTAAAATCAATTCTTCCCAAACAACCTAATGTTATTTTCCGTAGAACTAAAACATTACGTAGCCATCTAGCACCTAGCAAACTCCGTAAAATTACTTCAGATATGGAAAATAGTAATAATACAAACAAAAATAATAATACAAAAACTAGATCTGTGGGCACCGTACGCTGCAATGTAGCGAGGTGCTTATGCTGCAATTGGATAACAGATACCCCAGCATCAACATTTACCTCTATAGTCACCAATGAGATATTTTTTGTCCGTGAAATGTATTCTTGTTCATCACAGTATGTTATTTATCTCCTAGAATGCCCATGTCACCTGCAGTATGTGGGACGCACCATTCAGACGGTGCGGTGCCGCATGAACAAGCATCGAGCTAATATTAAAAATTCATTTTTATTGCATAGTGTCTCTCGACACTTTTTTCTTAAGCCTAATTCTGACCCTAGTAGTTTGAGACTCACTATTTTGGAACGTATAGGAGAGAATGTTCCCAATAGATACAAGCAGCTCATTAATAGGGAATCATACTGGATTTTTAAACTTTGCTCTTTGTCACCAGATGGCTTAAATGAGACACTAGAAAATACGAAGGTATAATTTTTTAACTTTATATACTTATTTTTAAATGTGTGTATATGGGTGTGTGGAGGAAAGAAAGAAGGGAAAAAAAGAAAAAGAAAAAAAATTATTATATTTTTATTTATTTTTTTTTTTATTTTATTTTTTTTATTTTTTTTTTATTTTTTTATTTTATTTTTTTTTTGTTTGTTTTTTTTTTTTTTTTTTTAATTTATTTATTTTTTTTTTTTTTTAGAAAGAATTTTTTTTTTTTTTTTTTTTATACATTTTCTACACATATTATTATTTTTATTTATATACATATTCGTTTTATATACTCTTCTTATATATTATTGTATTTTAATGCAATGTAGTATATAGCTATATGCCTTTCTTTATTGGTGTTACAGGTGTCTGTGTTGATTGAAGTGGGAGGGTCTGAGTCCTCCTCCCCTTTTAATGTCATCTTGGTTTGTGATATATAGTGCTGTTCTGTTTTATCAGTATCATGACTCTTGAGAAAGGAACCGGTGCGGTTCCGAAACGCGTTGAGTCTCCACAATAAAATATATTTTTATTACTCACTGTGCCTTGATCTCAAGTTGGACCTGCGCCCCATAATCCGTGTAGTCTGGAGTTGGAGGTTGTTTGCACACTGTTGGGCGTCACTGTGGTGATAGGAGAGATGATGGGGGCCACGATAGATGACTGAAGTGGTAGAAGCGGCAGCTTTAGCCACAGCAGTGGAGGCAGCCATACTGGTAGCCGTAGTGGACGGGCCCACTGTAGTGGAAGCTGCAGGAGCAGCGGTAGGCATAGCGGTTGCAGCTGTAGTGACAGGCGGCAGGGCAGCGAGGGCCTCCTGAATGTCCTCGATCAGTTGCATAATTTTAGGCTCACGCCCGAGCACCCATTGCGGCAGATACAGCGAATCACGCCCTGGAGGCCCCCACAGACCCGGGGATACTGAGGCCTTGGCGGAGGTCTCCCCTTTAGGACCGGGGACTGAGGACAGCGGGGACGGTCCACTTACAATTAGCTCGCTGTCCGGTGATAAGGACCCTCCAGTAGAAAAGGCGAAGTCAGGGGCACTGGAGTGATCGGGCCCCGGGGAGGTATCGGTCTCAGACGTAAGCTCCTCGTTCGGATCAGCGGAGGTCGGAGTGGAGGCCCGGCTACGACTCCCGTCATCTGATGTGGCAGCGCCCCAGCTGGTATCACTGTAGGATGGGAGCGGTGCTAGCAGGCATGCAGGATTGCGTGGCGGTAGGCTCTCTGGCAGCTCCAGTATCACGGGAGCTGCGGCTGCAGGCAAACGTTCCTCGGGGGCCGCCATCTTGCTACGCACTGGCGGGCTTTTCAGGAGGACGAAGGAGGAGCGAGAGGGCAGAAAGCTCAACTCCCCAATCTGCCCAGCAACTGTGACGTCAGCAGCCTGGTGTAGCCAATCAGGGGAGGCAGCAGCAGAGTCTATGGCGCCTGGTGGTTCCCGCGCTTCGGCAGTTAAACCCCTCCTCTCTGGGGTATGGCGCAGCAAACAATTCCAGGGCAGTAGGCCCCCATGGGAGGGCCGCAAAGAGGTCGCGGGGCACATCCACAAACCCCATGATAAGGCAGCAAACTGTCCACTTTTAGCAACACCACCCCAGGCAAAGTCCTTCTGGGAGTTGTAGTACAGTTTTAGGGGTCATGCGAGTTGGCACAACGAAGTTTATATCCTGTTCGTGACGCCAAATTTCTTGCACTGGGCCACTCCGCTGAGGGTAGTAGTAGGTGGTAGTACTGGGTAGGAACCTGGGTAGCCGCTTGCCTGATGTTAGGTCACGGTTTTGGCACGAGGGGTAGCAGCTAACCAGCGGGGACCTGACCATGCAACAGTCTCTCCGGATGCAACCGGGGATAAGGCAGACTTGGATTAGGCAGAGTAATGGTCGATGCTGCAATAGGCTGTGATGGTAGCATTACTTGGAATAAGGAAACTGAATGATGAGAGTAGTAGTACTGGAGTTATGATACTGGGCAGAATGGAGTTGAGACGAATACTTGCTATTGATGATGAGATAGATGATGAGAGTAGCGAATGAAGACGGCACCCAGATCTTTAGTGAAGATGAGGATCTTGAAGGACTTGAGGATAGGAAACCAGGTCCCGACTGGACCGGAACACCTCTGGTAACGCTGGAGCAGCAGAGCAGACGTGCCTCTCTCCTGACAGTGGAGAGGGGACACACACAGCCCCTGTCCCCTTGAAGGTAGAAGACAGGACTGAGGTAGGACAGGAAGTCACATGGTATCCCCAGCCAAAGCTCGACGGCTATTGGAGTTACCATGGCAGCAGGGGCAGTCACGTGACAACAAGCCATTGCATCATCACACCATTAGGCACTGACAGCTAATAATATACAAGAAATAAATGAAATAACGGACCTCAATACTAAGAGGGGTGACACAACACACAGTTTGCAGTGGACAATAGTTTCCAGAACAGGGACAATAAAATACTGACTGACTCAGATATAAATATACACCTTTGGGCAAACAACAGGAGGAGAAAATCTGTTCTGGGACACTGCACATAACCATTTTTTGTATAAGCAGTAAAGTCCCAAAGTTGGAAAAATGCATTTTTTCAAATTTTTTCACGTTATTTTTTTTTTTTTTCATAAAGATTCGTTATAAGTATTGACTCCAATTTACCAGAAATGTGAAGTACCATATGTCACGAGAAAACAATCTCAGAATCAGCCGGATAGGTTAAAGCATCTCGAAGTTATTAATGAATAAAGTGACACAGGTCATATTCATAAAATTTGTCTCTGTCCTTAAGGCCATTTCAAGCTCTGTCCTTAGGGGGTTAGTGAAAGTTCAGCTCAGCAGGCGGCTGGTGGTGGATATCCAGCTAAGCAGGTCAGTGAAGGCGGTTGCTGCGCTCTGGAGATGGCTGGTGATTGAAATGAGGTCACAGGTGGTCATATTCCAGTTGGGCAGGTCTCCAATGGTGTTGTTTGGACTTTGCATTTTGATGGTGCTGGAGTTGCTACGCTGCAGGTTGATGGTGGTGGAATTGGGCCTCTACAGGTTGGTGGTAATCTTCCAGCTGGGCTGCTCTCTGATGTAACTGTTCAGCCACTGCAGGCCCCTGGTGATGTTGTCACATCATTTTAAATCATTCGCTGTCGGCGGTAGGGATGTTCCTCTGAGCGTGCTGTGGTGGTGGTGGTGGCGGGGAAGCCACTGAGCACTTCCTAGGATATGATGGCCAGGCATTTCCTCAGCTCCTCGGTACTGGAAAAGCATTGCACGATAAGTCTGATGCTCTGGAGAAAGCCGATCAGCATCCTGCTGGTGGTGGTAGTCCAGGACAACACCTCACTTGCAGTTATCAGCCAAGCGCACCTGTTGCAGTGGCTGGTCACCCAAGTCAGTAGCTGGAGGGTTGTGGTAGTCCACACCAGCTTCTCACTTATGCTGCTCAGGATGTAGATCGCTGATGGTGATGGCAGACATCCATGTTATCAGATCACCGGTGGTAGTGGTGATGATCCAGGTGGCTGCAGATCCAGTTGACAAAATCACAGGTGGTGGTGATCACACTCACTCGCTCTACAGCAGCTGCGATCCAGGTCAGCAGGGCGCTATTACTGAAAGTCCAGCTCAGCAGGCGACTGGTGGTGGATGTCCAGCTGAGCATATCACTAATAGCAGTCAGCCAGCTGAGCAGGTCAGTGAAGGCGGTTACTGCACTCTGGACATGGCTGGTGATGGAAATGAGGTCACAGTCGGGCAGGTCTCCAATGGTGTTGTTTGGACTCTGCATTTTGATGCTCCTGAAGTTGGAATTGGGCCTCTGCAGGTTGGGGGTAGTCTTCCAGCTGGTCTGGTCTTTGATGGTACTGTTTGGCCACTGCAGGCCCCAGGTGATATTGTCTCAACTGAGTGGGTCGCTGATGGAATTGCCCCAGCTCAGCGGGTTGATGAAGGGTTCAATCATGATGAGTGCTTGTCTGGTGGAAAGACAGCCCACCAGGATTGTAACCAAATAGCAAAGGAGGTTGCCAAAAATGGCAAGCTCCCTGTCAATCCTCTCCTCTCTCTCCATGGAATGACGAAAATCAGAAACACTAGAAATAACTGGCACTATACACAGGCAGAAAGCAAGGTAGTACAGACAGTGTGATCGCTAGTGAGTCCCTAAGAACAGAGAGTCTGGGGCTCTGCACCGTCTTTTATAGGGCCCTTGGATGACATCACCAACTGTGTCACTTACGTGATGTCACTGCTTATCGTAGTGATGTCATGAGCTTGCCCAGACATGTTGTCATGATTGGAAGTTGTTGTTTTAGGTTGGAGGACATTGCACTAGCACATTGGCTGATGGGCCCTGGGGCAAAACTTTAGCTTGATTCTTATATCCAATTACTCTAAGGTGACGCCCCCTAATGTGCCACAGTGTCCTAATGAACTGTCACTGTCACTCCTCATGTATTGCACCAATGTCCCCTTATAATGAATGGACAGCTGAAAAATTACAACTCCCTTTATGAACTGATGGCATGATGGGGGTTGTAGTTCTAGGGATAATAATCTCACCTGTCCAGGTTTCTGCTCTTCCCTGGGGCTCTGGCCTCCTCTGGTCACGTCTGGCTGCTTTGTATGATGGCGGAGCTAATGGCTCAGCCTATATTACACAGAGCAGGAGTCCCGGAGGCAGGAGAGGGAGCATGGGGCTCCTGCCAGCAGTCTATTCAGTTGCTGATACAACTGAGTAGGGAGAAAAAGAAGCCTGGTAGCAGCATCCCCTATAGCTACGCCACTGGGCATTTGATTACCGGTGGTTGAAGAAGTTGGATGCAGCCCTAGACCATAGGTTGTATCTATGTTTTCCAGGACTCCCTAGGGCTGCATCCAACTTCTTCAGCCTCTGGTAATGAAATGGCGAATGATGGGACCCGAGCATGCTCCAGCGGTGCTCATCTCTACTGACCACATAAGCTGGCTGCACTTTATTCACTCAGTGGTCGAGACTTCTGTTCTTGGAATTGGTGGTGGTCCTAGTGGTCAGACTCCCACCCATCCGTTTTTGACTCTTGGTGTTAAGGATACACCTGTATTTTTGCTCAATATTTTTGGACAGTATTTTGCAAATGAGGAAAGAAAACACAGAAAGGCTATGTTCACACACTGCTGAAATTTAATGCCATTTAATAGCAGATAACAGATTTTTTTTTTTTATAACAGTAATTATTTATTAAATGGCGGCCGTCCACTCAATTTCAGCAGTGTGTGACCATAGCCTTTCTGTGTTTTCAATCCACTCCTGGTTTTGGTTGCAAAATACTGTCCAGAAATACTGTGTGTGAACATAGTCATAACATGGATACGTAAGTGATCCCAACCTAGAGCTCCCCAGAGGTTGCAGAACTACCCACAATATCCAAACAGCCTTCTTCAGTCCTGAGAGGGTTAAACTCTAAAGGACAACCTAAAGCTATCAGGGCATGATGGGAGTTGTAGTTTTACAAAAGCTGGAGACAGGTTGGAGAATATTTATTTATTCATGTTAACCCCTTCAGGCCACTGTTAGTTTTACATAAACATTGTTTGGGGTTATTAAAAGGTTTGTTAAAAAAAATCTTTTTAATCAGCTGGTGCCAGAATGTGCCAGAAATTTGTAATTTACTTTTTATAAAAAAGCTCTCAAGTCTTCAAGTACTTAGCAGCTGATGTTTGCCCTGCAGGAAGTGGTGTTTTTTTTCCCAGTCTGGCACAGTGCTCTCTTCTGCCACCTCTGTCCATGTCAGGAACTGTCCAGAGCAGCAGCAAATCCCTATAGGACTTTTCTTGCTCTTCAGACTAGAAAGAATATACTACTTCCTGCAGAACATACAGCAGCTGATAAGTACTGGAAGACTGGAGATTTTTTTAATAGAAGCAAATTACAAATCTCTGGCACTTGCTGGGACCAGTTGAGAGGAAAGGTTTTGTTTGTTTGTTGTTGTTTTTTTTTGTATACTATCCCTTCAAAGCGGTTGTTTTACCTCCTAGTGAGATTGGTCCCCTAAGGTGGAGATGGGGAACCTTCAGCCTCCAGCTGTTGCACAACTACAATTCCCATCATGTGGCTCAGGGAAGAAACAGAGTGCTGCACATCACACCTATGGCTGATACTAGTGCCGCTTGGCTAAATAAAAAACACATCAGAATTTTGTGTATGAATTGATCAAGCCATACTGCCCCATGTACCTCGTGCCGGTATCTGATACACATGGGTCCCTACACTAAGTCCACACCGTGCCAGTCAGTGGCCACCAACCCCGCAGGCGTGCACAGCCAGGGAACGGGGGCCATGGGACGGCCCTGCGACCCCCATGCCACAGGACCAGACCCAAAAACACCACACCAGAACCCGGCCAGCACCGCCGGCGGAGAAGGTCGCCCCCAAGCAGCACAAGTCTGGAAAAGGTATTGCGCTCACCATAGCTGCAGCAAACAGAATGGGAAAAAAACAGGAGGGATTAAAACCATGTGCACTCAGGTGTCTCCTGCTAATTGCGGTCATGTGGGTCTCACCAGGAGGAGTGCAAAACACGGAGAAAAGAGAGAAACAAAATGTGGCTCAGGGAAGAAACAGAGTGCTGCACATCACACCTATGGCTGATACTAGTGCCGCTTGGCTAAATAAAAAACACATCAGAATTTTGTGTATGAATTGATCAAGCCATACTGCCCCATGTACCTCGTGCCGGTATCTGATACACATGGGTCCCTACACTAAGTCCACACCGTGCCAGTCAGTGGCCACCAACCCCGCAGGCGTGCACAGCCAGGGAACGGGGGCCATGGGACGGCCCTGCGACCCCCATGCCACAGGACCAGACCCAAAAACACCACACCAGAACCCGGCCAGCTCCGCCGGCGGAGAAGGTCGCCCCCAAGCAGCACAAGTCTGGATAAGGTATTGCGCTCACCATAGCTGCAGCAAACATTCTGTTTCCTTCTCCGCCGGCGGTGCTGGCCGGGTTCTGGTGTGGTGTTTTTGGGTCTGGTCCTGTGGCATGGGGGTCGCAGGGCCGTCCCATGGCCCCCGTTCCCTGGCTGTGCACGCCTGCGGGGTTGGTGGCCACTGACTGGCACGGTGTGGACTTAGTGTAGGGACCCATGTGTATCAGATACCGGCACGAGGTACATGGGGCAGTATGGCTTGATCAATTCATACACAAAATTCTGATGTGTTTTTTATTTAGCCAAGCGGCACTAGTATCAGCCATAGGTGTGATGTGCAGCACTCTGTTTCTTCCCTGAGCCACATTTTGTTTCTCTCTTTTCTCCGTGTTTTGCACTCCTCCTGGTGAGACCCACATGACCGCAATTAGCAGGAGACACCTGAGTGCACATGGTTTTAATCCCTCCTGTTTTTTTCCCATTCTGTTTGCTGCAGCTATGGTGAGCGCAATACCTTATCCAGACTTGTGCTGCTTGGGGGCGACCTTCTCCGCCGGCGGTGCTGGCCGGGTTCTGGTGTGGTGTTTTTGGGTCTGGTCCTGTGGCATGGGGGTCGCAGGGCCGTCCCATGGCCCCCGTTCCCTGGCTGTGCACGCCTGCGGGGTTGGTGGCCACTGACTGGCACGGTGTGGACTTAGTGTAGGGACCCATGTGTATCAGATACCGGCACGAGGTACATGGGGCAGTATGGCTTGATCAATTCATACACAAAATTCTGATGTGTTTTTTATTTAGCCAAGCGGCACTAGTATCAGCCATAGGTGTGATGTGCAGCACTCTGTTTCTTCCCTGAGCTACAATTCCCATCATGCCTGGACAGCCAAAGCCAGGCATGATGGGAATGGTAATTATGTAACAGCTGGAGGGCCAACGTTTGCCCATCCCTGCCCTATGGGTTTGATTGCAGAAGGGGGGGAGGGGAGTCTGACTGCTGAGACTCTACTGATCCCGAGAATCCTAGACACAATGTGGATTTAGGTCCTGAAGTAAGAAACTACATCTGAGTTGCTGTGTGTCACATCATGTCCTACACAGCAGGTTTTGTGACTTCTGCCGTCTATGATAGAAAAGTGTCAGAACACACAGAGCTTGGTAGTTTGCTGTATATGAGGCTGCATGGCCATATAATGCACAAAAAAAAGTGTATATATATATATATATATATATATATATATATATATATATATATATATATATATTATAGAGATTCAATTTTTTTCTCGGTTATTCAGTCATAGATTCCTGGTTGTGGCATTTCATGTGACGGCATTAGTGACATGTCTATAGAGCAGGATCACACACCATACAGTAATGCCAGGCCTTGTATTATTGCCCCTTTGGCACTTTAAGCCTCTATATAAAAAGACTGTAATGCACAGACAGCTGTAATAGCCAACATCCCATCTTCACCCGATATCAAAGAAGATTCTCAGACTTATTGTCGATTAAATTCTCTATATTTTATTGCATGATTATTACATGAAGCCATACCTCCCAAGTATCCCTCTTTTGGAGGGACCAGGGATGCACGATGCACCGAAATATCGATACTACTATCAATATTTCAGGCAAAAAAACGGTTCGGTACCAGGATTTCCTGGTATTTGATACTTTATGTTCAGCTGCGTAATATAAAGTATAGCGCAGAGAACACGGCGGGCGGCTATCTGAGCACCGGCCATGTTCTCTGTGTTGCCCCCTGGTGTCACCTTTTCCACCAGCGCACTGTCCGCTCCCAGAGTCGGCAGGTCGGAATTTTATGATCTGGAGAGAGGGATCCCGAAAAGCTGAGAACACACAGGGAGCAGTGCGGGCCCTGTTATCAGTGGCCGCAGGAGAGAGACGGAGCGCACACACAGAAGGCACAGAGAGACGGAGCGCCCACACAGGAGGCCCAGAGAGACAAGAGAGCCCACACAGGAGGCATAGAGAGAGAGAGCGCCCACACAGGAGGCACAGAGAGACAGAGCGCCCACACAGGAGACACAGAGAGACGGAGCGCACACACAGGAGGCACAGAGAGAAGGAGCGCCCACACAGGAGGCACAGAGAGACGGAGTGCCCACACAGGAGGCAGAGAGAGAGGGAGTGCACACACAGGAGGCATAGAGAGACAGAGCGCCCACACAGGAGACACAGAGAGACAGAGCGCCCACACAGGAGGCAGAGAGAGAGGGAGCGCACACACAGGAGGCATAGAAACAGAGCGCCCACACAGGAGACACAGAGAGACAAGAGCGCACACACAGGAGGCACAGAGAGACAGAGCGCCCACACAGGAGGCACAGAGAGACAGAGCGCCCACACAGGAGGCACAGAGAGACGGAGCCCCACACAGGAGGCACAGAGAGACGGAGTGCCCACACAGGAGGCATAGAGAGACGAAGCGCACACACAGGAGGCACAGAAGGATGGAGCGCCCACACAGGAGGCACAGAGAGACGGAGCCCCACACAGGAGGCACAGAGAGACGGAGTGCCCACACAGGAGGCAGAGAGAGAGAGGGAGCGCACACACAGGAGGCACAGAGAGACAAGAGCGCACACACAGGAGGCACAGAGAGACAGAGCGCCCACACAGGAGGCATAGAGAGAGAGAGCGCCCACACAGGAGGCACAGAGAGAGAGGGAGCACACACACAGGAGGCACAGAGAGACGGAGCGCCCACACAGGAGGCACAGAGAGACGGAGCGCACACACAGGGGGCACAGAGAGATGGAGCGCACACACAGGAGGAATAGATGACCCGAAAGGAAACCAGGGGGGAGACAGGCCTGTCGGGGGAGGGCACACTGCTTGGACTGCAAGTGAAGAGCTATGCGTACTGCCCCCAAACTGCTCCACACAGAGGTTAAAGGCAGGCCTGTATTTAGTGTTCACACTGCCCTAGGCACTTTGCATGCTGAGGTGCCCCCCCCTTGCCCTGAAACCTCCTGCCCCAATCCTAGACTTGTCACCCTGTATCCTCCTGCCCCTACCCTAGACAGGTCACCCTTCAGAGTAACACCCTTAAGACACTACTCCCAAGACCCTGCTTTGTTGTGTCCCTACCCTTACTGGTCACCCTATATACCCCTGCCCGCACCCCAGACTAGTAACCCTGTATCCCCCTGCCCCCACCCTTGACGGGTTACCCTACATCCCTTTGCCTCAAACCCAGACTTATCGCCCTGTATCTTCCTGCCCCACCCAAGACTGAACAGCCTGTATCCCTCTCTCTCAAATCCAGACTGTTAACCTTTTGTCCCTAATTCCAAGCCCAGACGGGTCAACCTGTATCCCACTGCCCCACCCTTTACCGGTAATCCTTTATCCTACTGCCCTCACCACAGACTGGTAACCCTGTACCTCACTGCCACCACCCCAGACTGGTCACCTTGTATCCCCCTGTCCCCTCCATAGACGGTTCAACCTGTATTCCCCTGCCCCATCACAGACTGAACACCCTGTATCCCCCTGTCCCCTCCATAGACGGTTCAACCTGTATTCCCCTGCCCCCACCCTAGACGGGTCCCCCTCTATCCTCCTACCCCCCACCCTAGAGTAGTAACCCTGTATCCTCCTTCCTCCACCCAGATGGGTCATACAGTTTTACGCTGCCCTCACCCCAGACTCGTCATCTTGTATCACACTGCGCCCACCCCAGAATGTTCACCCTGTAACCTAATGTTAGTATCCTCGCATGTTGTTTCTTCTCTTTGTCCACCTACAGTAGAAAAAAAATCACAGGTGTGATAATATGTTCCTAGAATGGAGATCTCAATATATATGTAACACTCTAAAGACACTGCTCCTATGACCCTGCTTTGTTGTGTCCCTACCCTTACCCCAGACTGGTCACCCTATATAACCCTGCCCCCACCCCAGACTAGTCACCCGGTATCCCGCTGTCCCCATCCTAGACGGGTTACCCTATATGCTCTTACCTCAAACCCAGACACATTACCCTGTATCCTCCGGCCCTCCGCCCAGACTGGACACCCTGTACTACCCTTCCCCACCCAAGACTGAACAGCCTGTATCCCTTTGTCTGACACCCAGACTGTTAACCTTGTGTCCCTTATTCTAAGCCCAGACTGGTCGACCTGTATACCACTGCCCCACCCTTAACTGGTCACCCTGTACCTCACTGCACCCTCCACAGACTGGTCACCCTGTATCCCTCTGTCCCCTCCATAGACGGTTCAACCTGTATCCTCTTGCCCCATCACAGACTGAACACCCTGTATCCCTCTGTCTCAAGCCCAGATTGTTCACCTTGTGTCCCTAATTCCAAGCCTAGACTGGTCAACCTATATCCCACTGCCCCACCCTTAACTGGTCACCCTTTATCCTACTGCCCCCACCCCAGACTGGTCACCTTGTATCCCCCTGTCCCCTCCATAGAAGGGTCACCCTTTATCCTCCTACCTCAACCCCATACTGGTTACCCTGTATCCCACTGCCCCCATCCCAGACTGGTCACCTTGTATCCCTGTACCCAAGCAGAGACTGGTCTCCCTGTATCCCACTACCCCCACCTCAGACTGATCACCCTGTATCCTCCTAACCCCACCCTAGACTGGTCACCTTGTATCCTCCTTCCTCCACCCAGATGGGTCACACTGTTTCCCCCTTCCCTAACCACAGACTGGTCACCCTGTAACCCCCTAATGTCAGTGTTATCATATTAAGTGTCCATGGAAGATATAGGTCATTAAAACATATATCTACATGGCCCAGGAACATATTATCACACCTATGAAGGTCTAGACCAAGAGTCTAGCCTGATAGTTATCAGTAATTAATAATGATATCAATTACCTGTCCTGCGATTCTTCTATTCCAGCTTCTGATGGGAAATCTTAGTCTCCTTGCATGTTCTTTCGTCTCGTCGTCTACCTACACTGGAAAGAAATCACAAATTAGTAACTATCATAAAAAAAATTATTGTAAAAAAACTACAGTAACTTTTCACAACTTTAGCATCCTTGCTACCTACCTACCTATCTTGTTGACTGCCTGGCTGCAACTAAACTGCTTGCCTGTCTAGCAGTTATATATGTCATCACAGCCTTGATGACATCATGGAACACTTTTGTGGCTTGCTAGCTGTAAACAACTTTATCTATTTGCTCTATTCTGGCATGGTATTGGAAGCAAAAAAATGCCTTAGAAAAGTACATTAGAAATGCATAGCCTCCTATGCAGTCACTTAGGAAGGTGCTCACGACACACAGTGTGGTATACAAACTTGGCTAAGCACCCTTTTGGGGGTCTTTTTTTTGCAAACACATTTGGAAGCGTGGCAACATATTAGGAGACCAGGAACATACAGGGGCGGTCTTGGCATTTCTGGGGCCTCAAGCGAAGTTATGTCTAGGGCCCCCCTCAACATGCGTTCCAAAACAATAGACCGCTGTGTGTTGCCCCCAGTAGTATATACCTCTTGTGCGCTCAGCAGTGAGCGGGGCAGCAGCTCTGTCCAGCGGTCTTGAGCACAAGAGCGGGGCGTGGGGGCCCCCGTGGATGTTGGGGGCCCCAAGCGATCGCTTGGGGTGCTTGGTGCCGAAGACCGCCACTGGGAACATATTATCACACCTATGCAGATGCTGGTCTTGGGGATGTACAGGCGCTTAGACTGTGTGACCAGGGACTGCAGTGGTTTTGGGAGGCATTCGCACAGGCATGGCTATTGTAGGCATAATGTGTTTTCCCTCTGTTTTGCTTCCTGGTTCTTGGTGTGGTGCTAAGACCGCCTGTGCTGCGTCATGAGGGTCAACCAATGGAAGGCGTCTATATTCCCGCCAAGGGAGTCTATAAATCCCCCTCTCGCACTCACCACTTCCTCTTGTTGTTCCGGAAGCGAGCTGTCCCTCCCTCCCTCCCTTGTTGTAAAAAAAATAAATATATATATATTGTCATATGATGTTCATATGTCTTCTGTGTTCTGAACTATTTCTCTATAAGTCACAGCTGGCGGCTTTTATGGAGCAGTTATGGTTTAGCCAGTAAGAACGATGTGCCCGTTGGGAGTCCAGCGGCCGGCACACCGCTTCCGGCTCGAGTTTGGTATCTGCAAGTTGAAGTTAAGTGCCTTATAATTCCTTGGAGAAGTAAGTTAATAAAAGCTGTGGCCGACCATCGTCCAGCAAAGATTTAACCTGTTTCATGTCTTCATTAGGCCTACCCGGGTTTAAGGGGTTATAGATCACCTTACTGCAGTCAAGACAAGGGGGAAGATTTATGAAAGGGTGTAAATATACACCGGGTGTAAACTGCCCACAGCCACCAATCACAGCTCCTCTTATATTTTACCAGATCTGAAAGCTGAGCTGTGATTGGTTGCTGTGGGAAGTTTAAACCAGTTGTATATTTACACCCTTTCATAAATCTCCCCCTAGGAGTCTAGCCTTATATTTATTAGTAATTAATAATTATATTAATTACCTGTTCTGCGATTCCTCCATTCCAGCTTCTAATGGGAATATTCTTCTCCTTGCATGTTCTTTCTTCTCATTTTCCACCTACAGTAGAAAAAAAATCACAGGTGTGATAATACATAACTAGAATGGAGATATATATGTAACACTCTAAAGACACTGCTCCCATGACCCTGCTTTGTTGTGTCCATACCTTTACCCCAGACTGGTCACCCTATATACCCCTAGCCCCACTTCAGACTAGTCACCCAGTAAGCCCCGTAATGAGCCACATGTACTGTATAATGGAGGAAGCACATGACAGGGGTAGGATGCAGTTGTGTAAAGGGTTAAGGGGCAGTTGGTTTAGGAGGGAATAGAAGGGGTGGAGCAGGGCTAGTGTCGAGGAGTACATAAGAGGGGGTGGGGTTACACGTGGTCAATCAGGAAGCAGAGCGGGTAGCAGGAGTTTGTCTGCTGTGTGAAGGTGCTTACCATGCTGTCTGCAGACGAACTTCTCAGGCAGGTGCGGGAGCTGGCAGCTCAACAAGGTCCTGGCTGGCTGGGGAAGCAGCTCCTGGGATCCTCATCTGCAGCTCCTTTGGACGGCTCTGCGGGAAGGAGGACGAGGACCGGCCGTTCCAGGCCGCCGGAGAGATTAAGTCTGGATATATCCCCCGTCCCCCTGGCGCCACAGAAGGAGCCCTCCTCGAGACCCTCTGCTTCCCTCTTCCAGCCGGCCCTCCTCAGCCTCTGAGGGGAGAGCGAGGAGGAATCCTATACAGTGGCAAGGGGTGGCGAGCCCGGGGAGTTCACCTTCTTCTGCCCCCTCCCCTGGGCTTCAGAGTCGGCGATCGGAAGTTGCTGCTGTTCCCCCTGTGGAGGCACCCCACGGGGGGAGAGCCTGGCGGAGCGTTAGTAGATGAGCATCCCTGACCCCTCTGGCTCTGGTGCGGGCTGGAGTGAGGACGTCAGCAGCATCGGCAGTCCAACGTGCTATCCTGGGATGCCGTGGCCCAGACTCCCAGTGGGCGCCGGCACTGCTAATTGGGAGGTGGAAGATAGCACTAGGTGGAGTGCTCCTCCGGCCTAGGTTCTGGCTGGGAGGAGGGAATCTGCAGCAGGGATCTCACAGCTTTCCCGGGGGCTTGTGGCGGCAGCCCCGCGCCCAGCCGGGGGTCAGGAGCTAGAGGACTGTGCCGGTCAGTGACCACCACCCCCGCAGGCGTGCATGGGCAGGGAAGGGTGGCATGGAATGGCCCTGAAACCCCCATGCCACAGGACCAGACCCAAAATGCTCTATGATATAAGGGTCGCAGGGCTGCTCCATGGCCTCCCTTCCCTGACTGTGCACGCCTGTGGGGGTGGTGGTCACTGACCGGCACAGTGTGGACTTAGTGTAGGGACCCATGTGTATCAGATACCTGCACGCGGTACATGGGGCAGTGTGGCTTGATCAATTCATACACAAAATTCTGATGTTTTTTATGCAGCCGAGAGGCACTAGTGTCAGCCATAGGTGTGAGGTGCAGCGCTCTTTTCTCTCTTGTATTGCATTTTGCTTTCTTTCTTTCTTAGTGTTTTGCACTCCTCCTGGTAAGAACCACATGACCGCAATCAGCAGAAGACACCTGAGTGCAGGGCCGTTCCATGGCCTCCCTTCCCTGACTCTGCACGCCTGCGGGGGTGGTGGTCACTGACCGGCACAGTGTGGACTTAGTGTAGGGACTCGTGTATCAGATACCTGCACGCGGTACATGGGGCAGTGTGGCTTGATCAATTCATACACAAAATTCTGATGTTTTTTATGCAGCCGAGAGGCACTAGTGTTAGCCATTGGTGTGAGGTGCAGCGCTCTTTTCTCTCCTGTATTCCACAAAAATACTAGTTTGTGGATGAGGTTGTTGGCGGCGCCGAAGGGTTTGGGGGCTGGGCAGTCCTTTCGGGATGGAGCCGGCAGCTCTGGGGCTTTCTCGGGGCAGTCGGCCTCTTCCGGTAAGGGCTGCTGCTGGCAGTTTAACGAGGGCCACTGCAAGTTTGGCTCCGACTGCCGATAAAAGCATGAGTGCTCCGGCTGCGGGGGAGAACATAGCTTATCGAGATGTTTCAAGGAAAAAGGTAGAGACGGAGAAGTTAACCAAAAGAGGGGTGATGCCAGTGAGGGTGGAAAGGATGCTGCCGTATCACGCACGGTATCCAAATAATGCGGCGGCACAGTTGCTTAGAGGGTTTCAGTAGGGGTTTTCGAATCCCGGGCGGGCAAGGGGCTCCGGAGGGGCCGATGCGTAATCTGGCGTCCACGTTGGTTTGGCTGGATATTGTGACTGATAAATTGTTGAAAGAAGTTCTGTTGGGCCGGATGGCGGGGCCTTTGATACGAGCCCGCTTCCGGGATTGCGGGTCTCTCCTCTGGGCCTGGTGCCTAAGAAGGAGCGGAATAAATTTCGGCTTATTCATCACCTGTCGCATCCCGGAGTTATGTGCAGTTTCTTATACCTCGTTTGACGCGGCTTTTAAATGGGTGCACCGGTATGGGAAGGGGACACTGCTAGCTAAAACTGATATTGAGGCGGAATTCCGGTTGCTGCCGGTTCACCCGGAGAGTTTCCATTTGTTGGGGTGTTGTTGGCAAGGGCAGTTTTTGTGGACTTGTGTCTCCCAATGGGTTGCTCTATTTCTTGCACCTATTTCGAGACATTTAGTTCCTTTTTGGAGTGGGTGGTGCGGCTGGAAGCTCAGGTGGCGTCCGTGTTGCACTACTTGGATGATTTTTTGTTTGTGGGGCCTGGGGGTTCGAGAGTTTGCGCGGCATTGTTGCAGACCATGGAGCGGTTGGCGCAGTACAAAACTGATGGATCGGCTATGGTGATGCGGTTCCTGGGTATTGTCATTGATACTGAGCGCTGGGAGTGTCGGTTGCCGGACGATAAGCTGGTGGAACTGAGGGAGGCGGTGAATGGGGCTTGCGGTAGGAAGAAATTGCGTTTGCGGGAGCCTCAATCTCTGCTACGGCGTCTCAATTTTGCATGCCGCATTATGCCCATGGGTAGGGTATTTTTCGCAGGCTAGCCATGGCATCTGCTGCTCCCTGAAGAAGCCAATAGCGAAACGACATTGGAGGAGTGTGAGGTGGGAGGCCTGAGGCTTTGGGAATTGTATCCCTGGGTAACATTGTTTATGTGCACCTGCTTATACCTTGGCTTATTGAGCTATGCAGCCTGTGTTTTTGGATATATTCTAGTATTTGCACTTTATAATATGCTTACAACCGGGCTGTCTGTAGCTAATTTATGAGTATTTAAGATATGCACTTGCACTTTAATCTTAAAACATATACCTGTCCTCATGTTGGGTCTCCCACCTCCCGGGTCCTTGCTTGTTTTTATGTTTTTGTTTTCTCTTGTCCCTATTATTGTTGCGATACTTCCCAATAAAGTTTTTTTGTACTAATGTATTTCATATTTTTGTTTATATGCATATCGGATGGGTTTATAGGTGTTTAGTTCATTCTCTGTACCATTCGGTTATTTCTCCCCCCCCTATTTTTTTCTCTGGGGTATAGGACGTTTATCACAGAATCCAGAATCTATAGGTGTTTTCTAGCCATGGCATCTGCTGGAGTGGGGCGTCTGTATCATTATGTCCGGTTGCCCTCTGAGTTGCGGGAGGACTTGTTGGTTTGGAGGGAGTTTTTGGGTAAATACAACGGTCGGAGTATAGTCATGGAGGGGCTGGTATCCAATGTTGATTTAGAATTATACACGGATGCTGCTGGGGGACACGGTTTGTGGCATTTTTGCAAGGTCAGTGAAGTGCTGAGCTGTGGCCGGAGGACTGTGTGCAGAGGGGGAATTTTGGCATTTTTAGAAATGTTTCCAATTGTGGTGGCTTTGGAGCTTTGGGGGGGGCAGCTGAAGAACAGGAAGGTGTGTTTCTTGTGCGATAACTTGGGGGTGGTGCAAGCTATTAACTTACAGTCGGCTAGGTCTCCTCCTGTTGGGCTGCTGTTGAGACGCGTTGTCCTGAAGGGCTTAGAGTTGAATGCCCATTTTACGGCAATGCATGTGCCAGGGGTCAGGATTAAGATCGCTGATGCTCTTTCTCGTTTCCAGTGGTCCAGGTTTTGGGAGCTGGTGCCAGGGGTGGAGCCTCACCGCACCCCTTGTCCAGAGTGGCTGTGGCGGCTGGTTTGAAGGCGGCTTTGAGTTTGGTGCGGAGATCGGTTTGTCTAACCACGTGGAACACTTATCGCAGGTTTTGGTGGGAGTGGGAAGCTTTTTTAGGTCAGTTGTGCGGGGTGTGTGGGCCTCGGGATTGGGAGTTGTGCTTGTTGTACTATGTGGGTAGGGCCTTTGAGGATGGGGTCTCTCCCTCTGGAGTAAGCCGTCGCATGTCGGCTTTAGCCTTTTGGGTTCCGGCTTGGGGGGGAGCAGGATGCGACAAAATCCTTTTTGGTGCCTAGGGCTTTGCGGGGGTTTCGGAAGGGGTGTGTGGTGAGGGATGCACGTAGGCCAGTGTCCCTTTCGTTATTGCTTCAGCTGGTGACGGTGCTGCTGTCGGTGTGTTTGTCGGGGTACGAGCGTGGGCTGCTTGCCTTAACCTTTTCCTTTGCGTTTTTTGGGGCGTTTCGGATCTTTGAACTGGTGGCGCCAAGCAAAAGGAAACCTGGGGGTCTATTGGCTGAAAATTAGGTGCTGAGGGGTTCGGTTTTGGAATGTAGACGAAGACGAATCAGAGGGGCAGGGGTGCTGTGGTGCACTTGGGGTAGTGGGCTGGTTCAGCGGTTTGTCCCGCGAGTCCTTATCAAGCCTTCTTGGGGGTGCGGCCGCCGGGCGGCGGTCCGCTGCTTAGGCATGCTGACTATAATCTTTCCTGTCCGTATATCAGTTCGTACAGGTTTTTAGGAAGGTTTTGGGGTTGTTGGGTTTGCCAGCATCGGAGTATAGTTCCCATTCTTTTCGAATTGGGATGGCCATGGAGGCAACTAGGTGGGGGTTTGCCCCGGAGGTTGTCAAATGGATTGAGAGATAGGAGTTTGACAGATTTCGCCTGTATGCTCGCCCTCAGTTGTTGTAATTGAGTTTTTTCTAGAATTTCGGGAGCCGAGGGAGTGCTGTTGAAAAGGGGTGCTATTGGTTTTATGTTGTGCCATTGTGTTTTTCAGGTGAACCTCCCTGCCTGGTGTGGATAGCTGGACACTCTTATGTGTGTAGGGGGAGTGTGCGGGCGGATGTGCGGACCGATGGGCAGCAGCTGGGATTTCCAAGGTCCGAGGTGCAGGTTCGCTGGCTTGGTTTCCCTGGCTTGATGTGGCCCCGCTTGTTGCCTGAGTTCCAGTTCTTAGCCGGTATGGATCGTTGTCCAGATATCCTTGTGATCCATGCAGGTGGGAATGATCTGGGGGTGCGGGCCTCCAGGGCCATTATGCGGAACATAAAACTGGATTTGCTCCAGCTATGGTCGTCTTTCTCGGGTATTGTTATTGTCTGGTCGGATATCGTGGCCAGGGGGAAGTGGCATTAATAAAACAAGGGTGAAGATTAATAAAGTGGTGGGGTGTTTTGTGGCCAGGGATGGGGGTTTCGTAGTTTGACACAGGGATCTGAAGGATGGGTCGGCTGATATTATGAGCTTGGATAGGGTGCATTTGAATGCTATGGGGCAGGATCTGTGGAACTTGGGGATTCGAAATGGCATTGAGCGGGCTCTGGAGTTGTGGAGGGTCGACCATTTGTAAGGAAGGGGTCACAAAGGTCGTCATGGCCGAAGTGGGAGGGGTTTTTGAAGGCTTTGGCAATTGGATAATTCTGCGGATTGAGGAGGAGTGATACATTCTCCTCCTATACCTGTTACGGTAGACAATGTCCTGGGGCTGGGGTGTTACCCAGCTATAGTTTGGTCCCCGTGGGTAAGGTCCCCAGGGTGATTGTTAGGTCTCCCGGTGGGTGCCTTCGGGTTAGGTGACGGCGGCCGGAGACATATATTTATATTTATGTGAATAAATGTTAATAAAACTGAAAGAGTTATTTATATGTTATTTTACATGTTATTTATGTTTTAAATAAAGGTGCTGTTGCGGCCTTTCCTTTTAGCAAGGTGTCTGAGTGTTATTAAGGGAAGGGAAGGTTGGTATGTAGCACGGAGAGCTAGACTATCCCTTAGTCACGTATCCCCCTGCCCCCACCCTAGACAGGTTACCCTATATCCCCTTGCCTCAAACCCAGACTGATCACCCTGTATCCGCCTGCCCTCAGTCCAGACTGGTCACCCTGTATCCCTCTACCCAAGCACAGACTGGTCAGCCCGAAAACCCCTGCCCCAACCCTAGACTTGTAACCCTGTATCCACGTGCGGCCACCCCAGACCGGTGACCCTTCATCCCCGTGCCCCTACCCCTGACTGGTCACCCAGTATCCTCCTGTATCCACCACAGCCTGGTCACCCTATATCACCATGCCCAGAAGCTTAGACTGCTCACCCTGTTTGCCCCTAATGTCAGTGTCATAATATTAGGTGTCCATGGAAGATATAGGTCATTAAAACATATATCTACATGGCCCAGGAACATATTATCACACCTATGCAGTTCTAGACCAAGAGTCTAGCCTGATTGTTATCAGTAATTAATAATGATATCAATTACCTGTCCTGCGATTCTTCCATTCCAGCTTCTCATGGGAATGTTCGTCTCCTTGCATGTTCTTTCTTCTAGTTCTCCACCTGCAGTAAAAAAAAAATCACAGGTGTGATAATATGTTCCTAGAATGGAGATCTTAATATATATGTAACACTCTAAAGATACTGCTCCCATGACCCTGCTTTGTTGTGTCCCTACCCTTACTCCAGACTGGTCACCCTGCATACTGTTGCCCCCACCTTAGACTAGTCACCCTGTACCCTTATGTCCCCGCCCCAAATTGGTCACCCTGTATGCTCCCGCCCCCATCCCAGACTTTTCACCCTGTATATCCATGGAACCACCCCAGGACTAGTCATTGTGAATCCCCCTGCCCCCACTCTCGACTGGTCACTCTATAAGCCTTTGCCTCCACCTAAGTCTGTTCACCCTATATACTTCTGCCCCCACCCCACATGAGTCACTCTGCCCCAAACCCAAACTGGTCACCTTCTATCCCCCTACACAAGCCCAGACTGGTCACCCTGTATCCCACTGCCCCCACCCTAGACTTGTTACCCTGTATCCTCCTGCCGCCACCCCAGATGGGTCACCCTTCATCCTTCTGCCCCTACCCCTGACTGGTCACCCAGTATCCTCCTGTTCCCACCATAGGCTGGTCACCCTACATATGCCCCCAAACCCAGACTGGTCACTCTGTTTCCCCCTATTGTCAGTGTTATAATATTAAGTGTCCATGGAAGAGAGAGGTCATTAAAACATATAATTAAATGACCCAGGAACATATTATCACACCTATACAGGTCTAGACCAAGAGTCTAGCCTGACAGTTATCAGTAATTAATAATTTAATAAAAAAAAAATAAAAAAAAAAAAAGTTCCCTCCCAAGATCATAGAGGGGGCAAAGAGAAGAGCTATGGAATTAAATAGAAAAGAACATTTGGGAAAGAAAAAAGGAGACGACAAGAAAGGAGAGAAAAGTGACATACAAGAAAATAGAAAGAATGATGTTAATTTTATTACTCGACATTCAGCCAATCATATACAAATAAAAAATATTTTAAAGAAAAATTGGAATATTTTACAGAGGGATCCGTTTCTAAAAGACTGTATAGGTAAAAGTCCCAGCATGATATATAGGAGAGCACAAACAGTAGCCCCCTCATATCCAGTTTTAAAAAAACAAATAAATGCGGCAACAACAACAAAAAAAAGAAAATATTGGTATTTTTAAATGCAATAAAAAAATGTGTAAAACATGTCATTATTTAGAGAACAATACGAAAAGCATTGAAAGTAATATCTCCAAAGAAAAAATAGATATCAAAACCTAAACTGTGGATCAGAGTATGTGATCTACGTGCTGGAGTGCCCGTGTGGCCTCCAGTACGTGGGTAGAACTAGTCAAACACTACGAAAAAGATTTAATACACATCGTTTCAACATCAAACAAAAATACAGGAAACACAGTGTGTCCCGTCATTTCGCTATGTTTCATAATGCTGACGATAGCCTACTGAAAGTATATCCAATAGAGCAAATACATTTCTCACTGAACAGATTTGCTAAATTATGTAAAAGAGAAAGTTATTGGATATTTAAATTAAACACCCTGGTACCAAATGGGCTTAACGAAACAATAGAACGAGTTTGAAAGGAGGGGGTTAATAAGGGAAGGGTTTTCCCACAAAATAAAAGTGGAAGTGACATCACAAAAGGGAGGGTATCCTCTAATATATAAATATGTGTGTTTAGTATATGTATTATCGTCCCTGATAAAGGAACTTGTAGTTCTGATACGCGTCGGACAGAATAAAGTTGTCTACTTGTTTTAGTTATACTCACAGCTTATTTCCAAGTGCGGTGTGCACCAATCCGGGTGTAGTGAGAGTTCACCCGGGAGGATTACCACGGGTTTCCGTAACACACATGCCGCAACTGAAGACTCTGGGAGGACTTCCAGCAGTAGAATACCGTCTATCAGGGCCGGACTGGGGCTGAAAAGCAGCCCTGGCACACAAGCCCCACCAGCCCACATATATATTCCCCACACACCTATTTCACTATGTTGAGCAGAATTTTTTTTAGCTTTACTACTGTCACATTATTTTCTTACATATGTGAAGTATTACTCCCTGCAGACTATAGAAGAGTATACAGCAGTGATATCCCATAGCAGATGTACACAGATGCTGAGAGTATACAGCAGTGGTCAGACAGTCACAGGTAGAATACAGAGCCATTACAGAGGATTTTTCCCCACTCCTGTCATTGTGCTGTTCCCCTATCCGACGCCTAAATAAATTATCTCAGACTGCTGACTAAATGGAATTCACAGACGCTGAAATAAATTCATAACCTGGACCCCAAAAAAAATGTATGACACAGGCCTAAAATGCATACCCCAACATGTAACTTCAGACCCCAGGCCACATTAACTTATACTGCAAACTCCAAAGGAAACACAGATCCAAGACTGCCTCTCCCCACACAGCTCAATCGCCTCAACCTCCAATCTCTCGAGTGCACCTCCTCCGTACTCCTCCATTCTCTATAGTGTGCACCACCTCCGTACTCCTCCATTCTCTATAGTGTGCACCACCTCCGTACTCCTCCATTCTCTATAGTGTGCACCTCCTCCGTACTCCTCCATTCTCTATAGTGTGCACCACCTCCGTACTCCTCCATTCTCTATAGTGTGCACCACCTCCGTACTCCTCCATTCTCTATAGTGTGCACCACCTCCGTACTCCTCCATTCTCTATAGTGTGCACCACCTCCGTACTCCTCCATTCTCTATAGTGTGCACCACCTCCGTACTCCTCCATTCTCTATAGTGTGCACCTCCTCCGTACTCCTCCATTCTCTATAGTGTGCACCACCTCCGTACTCCTCCATTCTCTATAGTGTGCACCTCCTCCGTACTCCTCCATTCTCTATAGTGTGCACCACCTCCGTACTCCTCCATTCTCTATAGTGTGCACCACCTCCGTACTCCTCCATTCTCTATAGTGTGCACCACCTCCGTACTCCTCCATTCTCTATAGTGTGCACCACCTCCGTACTCCTCCATTCTATATAGTGTGCACCACCTCCGTACTCCTCCATTCTCTATAGTGTGCACCACCTCCGTTCTCCTCCATTCTCTATAGTGTGCACCCCCTCTGTACTCCTCCATTCTCTATAGTGTGCACCACCTCCGTACTCCTCCATTCTCTATAGTGTGCACCACCTCCGTACTCCTCCATTCTCTATAGTGTGCACCCCCTCCGTACTCCTCCATTCTCTATAGTGTGCACCACCTCCGTACTCCTCCATTCTCTATAGTGTGCACCCCCTCCGTACTCCTCCATTCTCTATAGTGTGCACCTCCTCCGTACTCCTCCATTCTCTATAGTGTGCACCTCCTCCAGGTAACACAGAGGGGACACAACCAGAGTGACACTGCCAGGAGCCACACTGTGTGACAATGTGAGTGCGATGTGCTGCATCACCGGCTCTCACACACACCTGTCCTAGCTGATCTGCCTCTTTCTTGCACAGTAAACGCTTAGGGGAAGATTTATGAAAGGGTGTAAATATACACCTGGTGTAAACTGCCCATAGCAACCAATCACAGCTCAGCTTCCAGCTCTGGTAAAATATAAGAGGAGCTGTGATTGGTTGCTGTGGGCAGTTTACACCACGTGTATATTTACATCCTTCTTCTATGCCCCATATTTTTCACTTCAAGTCCGATCTGTGCCCCATATATTTGATTAAAGCCCCTCTATGCTCCAATTACTAGTGTCCCCCCCACAGTGCCCCCACCAGAGAAAAAAACAAACAAACAACAACTCTCCTGTGACCCGTTCCTGCAGCTCCTCTCCCGGCAGCGCGTGTCTTTTCTCTATAAGGCATCAGTGTGACTTCTGGTGCTGCATGGTTTTGCTGATGGCTTTGTAGTCCTAGTCCTACACACTACTTACCCCACCTGACCCCCCCCCCCCACACACACACACACACTACCCCACCTTAACCCACCCCCCCGGACCGCCTGGAAAACTGGGATACAGCCATAGCCATAGGCTGTATCCCAGTTTTCCAGACAGTCCTCCGGCTGTATCCACCCTCTCCACGGAGCGGCCAGACAGCGGGAATCAGAAACCGATAATTCAGGTTCTTACAAACCCGAACCTCAGCCGGTTCGCTCATCTCTACAGTAAAGTTAGTAGGTATGTGGGTTGCCCCCTGTATATAGAATCCCCTGCTGTGCTCCCATATAATAATAAGGCCACCTGTGCAGTGCCCCAATAGTAATAATCCCCCCTGGGCTGTCCCCATAGTAATAATCCCCCCCCCCGTGCTCTGTCCCATAGTAGTTATCCCCCTGTGCTGTCCCCATAGTACTCCCCCTGTTCTGCACCCCCATAGTAATCCCCCCGTGCTGCACCCCCATAGTAATCCCCCCGTGCTGCACCCCCACAGTAAGCCCCCTGTGCTCTGCTCCATAATACCCCCCCCTTTCACCCCACGCCCCCCCCCCCCCCCGCATCGCCAAATACAAACAAAAACATTATACTCACCTTATTCTGAAATACAGCGGGTCCTTCTCTCTTCTGATTTCCTCGCAGGCCGTATCCTCCCAATAAACTTGCGGTCCCGTGGGCTGTGGGTGGGCGGCACTATCGTCAGTCTGAGCATGATGTTTCGGAGGGGCGGCCGCTGACAGGGGCACACTAATTAAGATCCCCCCCCCACACTCACACACTACCCTACCTGACCCCCACACACACACACTCACACATTAGCCCACCTGACAAATCCCCCCCACACTCACTACCCCACCTGACACTCCACACACACTCACACACTACCCCACATGACCCACCACACTCACACACTACCCCACCTGACAAATCCCCCACATACGCTCACACTACCCCACCTGACAAATCCCCCACTCACGCTCACACTACCCCACCTGACAAATCCCCCACACACGCTCACACTACCCCACCGGACAAATCCCCCACTCACGCTCACGCTACCCCACCTGACAAATCCCCCACATACGCTCGCAGTACCCCACCTGACAAATCCCCCACTCACACTACCCCACCTGACAAATCCCCCACATACGCTCACACTACCCCACTTGACAAATCTCCCACTCACACTATCCCACCTGACAAATCCCCCCCCACACACTCACACTATCCCACCTGACGAATCCCCCCCACACACTCACACTATCCCACCTGACAAATCCCCCCCACACACTCACACTCACACTATGCCACCTGACAAATCCCCCACACACTCACACTATCCCACCTGACAAATCCCCCCCACACACACTCACACTATCCCACCTGACAAATCCCCCCCACACACACTCACACTATCCCACCTGACAACCCCCCCCCCCCACACACTCACACTCTCCCACCTGACAAATCCCCCCCCACACACTCACACTCTCCCACCTGACAAATCCCCCCCTCCCCTCTCCACTCCTCCACCTGACAATCCCGCCCCTGCCACCGCCTCCCCCCACCTGTCCGAATCGGCGCTTCTGCCACCTCACCCCTCCGTGGCCTGCTCCTTCCCCCGCAGCCCGCTTTTTTCCGTGCGGCCCGCTCCTCCCACCGCAGCTTGTCCCGTCCTGGCCCGCTCCTTTCACCGCAGCCCGCCCCTGCTCCTGGCGTGCTCAACCAATCAATGTGGAACAGGAGCGTGGGGCCGCTGCGACTGGCTTTTGTGCATGTACAACGCGTGCGCCACAGCCAGCCAAAGCGGCCCCACGCTCCTGCTCCGAGTTGATTGGATGAGCACGCCAGGAGCAGGGGCGGGCTGCGGTGGAAGGAGCGGGCCAGGACGGGACGGGCTGCGGTGGAAGGAGCGGGCCGGAAGGAGAGGAGCGGGCTGCGCGGTGGGAGGAGCGGGCCGCATCGGTGATTATTTTTTTTTTTTTATTGTGCAACCCGGGCGGCCCACGGACTGGTAATCCGGCCAGCCCAGCGGGCATTTGCCCGGCTTGCCAGATTACCAGTCCGGGCCTGCCGTCTATCCTAATATAAGCGATCCGGGCAACGGGGGGGAGTAGGTCGATCTCCCCTCCGAGAAGTAAGTGAACATTGGTTTATCTTTCCTTTCATTGTATAATAGAGCTGGTTTAGAAGTTGATCGCTCCCCACTTATACATTTTTCTTGTGCTTGTTGCCGCTTTCATCCACCTATACGAGCCAGAGCTCTCAACAGTGTCCGGAGGGTGCAGCGATCCCAGCAGAAACCATTGGATCCATGTGTATTGCCGTTGTTTCTTTGTGAGTGGTGTTTGCACCACTCACTAAGTGTAAGTGTGTTTTTTCTTTGGTGCCTTTTTTTGAGTTTCTATCTATAAGAATCTAGCCGCTCCCGCAGTATTTTTTCTCTATTTTTTTTCCAGTAATTAATAATTATATCAATTACCTGTCCTGCTATTCTTCCATTCCAGCTTCTAATAGGAATGTTTGCCTCCTCGCATTTTCTTTCTTCTCTTTGTCCGCCTACAGTAGAAGATAAATCACAGGTGTGATAATATGTTCCTAGAATGGAGATCCTAATATATATGTAACACTCTAAAGACACTGCTCCCATGACCCTGCTTTGTTGTGTCCATACCCCTACCCCAGACTGGTCACCCTATATACCCTTGCCCCCACCCCAGACTAGTCACCCTATATCCCCCTGCCCCCACCCTAGACGAATTATCCTATATCCCCTTGCCTAAAACCCAGACTGGACACCCTGTACTACCCTGCCCCACCCAATACTGGACAGCCTGTATCCATTTGTCTGAAACCCAGACTGTTAACCTTGTGTCCCTAATTCCAAGCCCAGACTGGTCAACCTATATCCCACTGCCCCACCTTTAACTGGTCACCCTTTATCCTACTGCCCTCACCACAGACTGGTAACCCTGTACCTCACTGCCCCCACCACAGACTGATCACCCTGTATCCTCCTGCCCCCATCCGAGACTGGTAACCCTGTATCCTCCTTCCTCCACCCAGATGGGCCATACTGTTTCCCCCTCATGTCACTCCAGACTGGTCACCCTGTAACCCCCTGCCCAAGCCCCAGACTTTTCATCCTGTATCCTCCTGCCCCCAGCCCAGACGGGTCATCCTGTTTCCATCTGCCCTGTTTCCCCCTAATGTCAGTGTTATAATATTAAGTGTCCATGGAAGATATAGGTCATTAAAAACATATATCTACATGGCCCAGGAACATATTATCACACTTATGCAGGTCTAGACCAAGAGTCTAGCCTGATAGTAATCAGTAATTAATAATTATATCAATTACCTGTCCTGCGATTCTTCTATTCCAGCTTCTGATGGGAATGTTCGTCTCCTTGCATGTTCTTTCGTCTCGTCGTCTACCTACACTGGAAAGAAATCACAAATTAGTAACTATCATAAAAAATTTTATTGTAAAAAGACTACACTAACTTTTCACAACTTTAGCATCCTTGCTACCTACCGACCTATCTTGTTGACTGCCTGGCTGCAACTAAACTGCTTGCCTGTCTAGCAGTTATATATGTCATCACAGCCTTGATGACATCATAGAACACTTTTGTGGCTTGCTAGCTGTAAACAACTTTATCTATTTGCTCTATTCTGGCATGGTATTGGAAGCAAAAAAAATGCTTTAGAAAAAGTACATTAGAAATGCATAGCCTCCTATGCTCTCACTTAGGAAGGTGATCATGACACACAGTGTGGTATACAAACTCGGCTAAGCACCCTTTTGGGGGTCTATTTTTTTTAAACACATTTGGGAGCGCAGCAACATATTAGGAGCCCAGGAACATATTATCACACCTATGCAGGTGCAGGTCAGGACAAGAGGGGAAATTCATGAAAGGGTGTAAATATACACCTGGTGTAAACTGCCCACAGCAACCAATCACAGCTCCTCCTATATTTTACCAGATCTGAAAGCTGAGCTGTGATTGGTGGCTGTGGGCAGTTTAAACCAGGTGTATATTTACACCCTTTCATAAATCTCCCCGTAGGAGTCTAGCCTTATATTTATTAGTAATTAATAATTATATTAATTACCTGTCCTGCGATTCTTCCATTTCAGCTCCTGATAGGAATGTTCATCTCCTTGCATGTTCTTTCTTCTCATTTTCCACCTACAGTAGAAAAAAATCACAGGTGTGATAATATGTTCCTAGAATGGAGATCTTAATATATAGGTAACACTCTAAGGACACTGCTCCCATGACCCTGC
This sequence comes from Dendropsophus ebraccatus, assembly GCF_027789765.1. Lineage (NCBI taxonomy): Eukaryota > Metazoa > Chordata > Amphibia > Anura > Hylidae > Dendropsophus > Dendropsophus ebraccatus. The sequence continues at coordinate 147,619,096 of NC_091458.1, forward strand.
TGGACTGGTAACAACCCTGTACTTCACTGCCAACACTACAGACTGGTCACCTTGTACTACCCTGCCCCACCAAAAACTGAACACCCTGTATCCCTCTCTCCCAAACCCAGACAGTTAACCTTGTGTCCCTAATTCCAAGCCCAGACTGGTTAACCTGTATCCCACTGCCCCACCCTTAACCGATAACCTTTTATCCTACTGCCCTTACCACAGACTAGTAACCCTGTACCTCACTATCACCACCCCAGACTGGTCACCTTGTATCCCCCTGTCCCCTCCATAGACGGTTCAACCTGTATTCCCCTGCCCCCACTCTAGACAGGTCACCCTGTATCACACTGCGCCCACCCCAGGCTGGTCACCCTGTAACCCCCTATCCCCTCTATTGATGGGTCACCCAGCAATCCCCAGCCCCCACCCTAGACTGGTCACCCTGTATCCTCCTGCTCCCATCCAAGCTGTTAACCCTGTATTCTCCTGCCCCTATCCCAGACTAGTCACCTTGTATCCTCCTTCCTCCACCCGGATGGGTCACACTGTTTCCCCCTGACGTTACTCCAGACTGGTCACTCTGTATCCCACTGCCCTCACCCCAGACTAGTCACCCTGTAACCCTCTGCCCAAGACCCAGACTTGTCATCCTGTATCCCACTACCCCCACCTCAAACTGGGCACCCTGTATCCTCCTGCCCCAAACCCAGAATGGTCACCCAGTATCCTCCGGTTCCCACCTTACGCTGGTCCCACCTTACGCTGGTCACCCAGTATCCTCCTTTTCCCACCATAGGCGGGTCACCCTCCATATGCCCCAAGCCCAGACTGGTCACCCTATATCCCCCTAATGTCAGCATTATCATATTAGGTGTCCATGGAAGATATAGGTCATTAAAAACATATATCTACATGGTCCAGGAACATATCACACCGATGCAGGTCTAGACCAAGAGTCTAGCCTGATAGTTATGAGTAATTAATAATGATATCAATTACCTGTCCTGCGATTCTTCCATTCCAGCTTCTCATGGGAATGTTCGTCTCCTTGCATGTTCTTTCTTCTAGTTCTCCACCTGCAGTAAAAATAAATCACAGGTGTGATAATATGTTCCTAGAATAGAGATTTTAATATATATGTAACACTCTAAAGATACTGCTCCCATGACCCTGCTTTGTTGTGTCCCTACCCTTACTCCAGACTGGTCACCCTGCATACTGCTGCCCCACCTTAGACTAGTCACCCTGTACCCTTATGTCCCCGCCCCAGATTGGTCACCCTGTATGCTCCCGCCCATCTATACGCTGGGACCACAAAGATATTAGTTTGTGGATGAGGTTGATGGCGGCGCCGAAGGGTTTGGAGGCTGAGCAGTCCTTTCGGGATGGAGCCGGCGGATCTGGGGCTTTCTCGGGGCAGTCAGCCTCTTCCGGTAAGGGCTGCTGCTGGCAGTTTAACAAAAGCCACTGCAAGTTAGGCTCCGACTGCCGGTATAAGCATGAGTGCTCCGGCTGCGGGGAAGAACATGGCTTATCGAGATGTTTCAAGAAAAAAGGTAGAGGAGAAGTTAAATAAAAGAGGGGTGATGCCAGTGAGGTTGGAAAGGATGCCGCCGTATCACGCACGGTATCCAAATAATGCTGCGGAACAGTTGCTTAGAGAGGGTTTCAGTGGGGGTTTTCGAATCCCGGGCGGGCAAGGGGCTCCGGAGGGGCCGATGCGTAATCTGGCGTCCACGTTGGTTTGGCTGGATATTGTGACTTATAAATTGTTGAAAGAAGTTCTGTTGGGCCGGATGGCGGGGCCTTTTGATACGAACCCGCTTCCGGGATTGTGTGTCTCCCCTCTGGGCCTGGTGCCTAAGAAGGAGCGGAATAAATTTCGGCTTATTCATCACCTGTCGCATCCGGATGGAGCGTCCGTGAATGATGGGATAGACCCGGAGTTATATGCAGTTTCTTATACCTCGTTTGACGCGGCTTTGAAATGGGTGCACGGGTATGGGAAGGGGACACTGCTAGCTAAAACTAATATTGAGGCAGCATTCCGGTTGCTGCCGGTTTACCCGGAGAGTTTCCATTTGTTGGGGTGTTGTTGGCAAGGGCAGTTTTTGTGGACTTGTGTCTCCCAATGGGTTGCTCTATTTCTTGCGCCTTTTTCAAGACATTTAGTTCCTTTTTGGAGTGGGTGGTGCGACAGGAAGCTCAGGTGGCGTCCGTGTTGCACTACTTGGACAATTTTTTGTTTGTGGGGCCTGGGGGTTCGAGAGTTTGCGCGCCGTTGCTGCAGACCATCGAGCAGTTGGCGCAGTACTTTGGGATTCCGCTAGCGCTTGGCAAAACTGATGGACCGGCTACAGTGAGGCGGTTTCTGGGTATTGTCATCGATACTGAGCGCTGTGAGTGTGAGAAATTGGTGGAACTGAGAGAGGTGGTGAATGGGGCTTGCGGTAGGAAGAAATTGCATTTGCGGAAGCCTCAATCTCTGCTACGGCGTCTCAATTTTGCATGCCGCATTATGCCCATTATTTAACGAAATCCTTTTTGGTGCCTAGGGCTTTGCAGGGGTTTCGGAAGGGGTGTGTGGTGAGGGATGAGCGTAGGCCAGTGTCCCTTTCGATATTGCTTCAGCTGGTGACGGTGCTGCTGTCGGCGTGTTTGTCTGGGTACGAGCGCGGGCTGTTTGCCTTGGCCTTTTCTTTGCGTTTTTTGGGGCGTTTTGGATCTCTGAACTGGTGGGTCGTGGGCTAGTTCAGCGGTTTGTCCCGTGAGTTGTTATCAAGCCTTCTTGGTGGTGGGGCCGCCGGGCGGCGGTTCGCTGCTTAGGCATGTTGACTATACTTTCCTGTCCGTATATCAGTTCATACAGGTTTTTAGGAAGGTTTTGGGGTTGTTGGGTTTGCCAGCATCGGAGTATAGCTCCCATTCTTTTCGAATTGGGGTGGCCATGGAGGCAGCTAGGTGGGGGTTTGCCCCGGAGGTTGTCAAATGGATTGAGAGATAGGAGTCTGACAGGTTTCGCCTGTATGTTCGCCCTCAGTTGTTGTAATTGAGTTTTTTCTAGAATTTCGGGAGCCGGGGGAGTGCTGTTGAAAAGGGGTGCTATTGGTTTTATGTTGTGCCATTGTGTTTTTCAGGTGAACCTCCCTGCCTGGTGTGGATAGCTGGGCACTCTTATGTGTGTAGGGGGAGTGTGCGGGCAGATGTGCGGACCGATGGGCGGCAGCTGGGATTTCCAAGGTTCGCTGGCTTGGTTTCCCTGGCTTGATGTGGACCCGCATGTTGCCTGAGTTACAGTTCTTAGCCGGTATGGATCGTTGTCCAGATATCCTTGTGATCCATGCAGGTGGGAATGATCTGGGGGTGCGGGCCTCCAGGGCCATTATGCGGAACATGAAACTGGATTTGCTCGAGCTATGGTCGTCTTTCTCGGTTATTGTTATTGTCTGGTCGGATATCGTGGCCAGGCGGAAGTGGCGGCAGGCCAGGTCTGTGGCCAGCATTAATAAAACCCGGATGAAGATTAATAAAGTGGTGGGGTGTTTTGTGTCCAGGAATGGGGGTTTCGTAGTTTGGCATAGGGATCTGGAGGATGGGTCGGCTGATTTTATGAGCTCGGATAGGGTGCATTTGAATGCTATGGGGCAGGATCTGTGGAACTTGGGGATTCGAGATGGCATTTAGCGGGCTCTGGAGTTGTGGAGGGTCGACCATTTGTAAGGAAGGGGTCACAAATGGTCGTCATGGCCGAAGTGGGAGGGGTTTTTGAAGGCTTTGGCAATTGGATATTTCTGCGGATTGGAGGAGGAGTGATACATTCTCCTCCTTTACCTGTTACGGTAGACAATGTCCTGGGGCTGGGGTGTTATCCAGCTATAGTTTGGTCCCCGTGGGTAAGGTCCCCGGGGTGGTTTGTTAGGTCTCCCGGTGGGTGCCTTCGGGTTAGGTGACGGCGGCCGGAGTAAAAGTGGAGACCCCCAGTGTGTTATTATAGTAATGGAGTTGCAATTTGGGACATATAATTATATTTATGTGAATAAATGTTAATAGAACTGAAAGAATTATTTATATGTTATTTAACATGTTATTTATGTTTTAAATAAAGGTGCTGTTGGGGCCTTTTCTTCTAGCAAGGTGTCTGAGTGTTATCAAGGGGAGGGAAGGTTGGTATGTTGCACGGAGAGCTAGACTATCCCTTAGTCACGTATCCCCCTGCCCCCACCCTAGACAGGTTACCCTATATCCCCTTGCCTCAATCCCAGACTGATCACCCTGTATCCGCCTGCCCTCAGTCCAGACTGGTCACCCTGTATCCCACTGCCCCACCCTTAACTGGTAATTTTTTATCCTACTGCCCTCACCACAGACTGGTAACCCGGGTACTTGACTGCCAACACTACAGACGGGTCACCTTGTATCCCCCCGTCCCCTGCATACAGAAGTAAACCTGTAACTTCCTTCCCCCACCCTAGATGGGTCACCCTGTATCCTCCTACCCCCACCCAACACTGGTTACCTTGTAAACCCCTGCCAAATCCCCAGATTTGTCATCCTGTATCCTCCTTCCCCCAGCCCAGAAAATTCACCTTCCTTCCCCCTGCCCAAGACAGATCACCCTGTAACTCTCTGCCCCAACCCCAGACTGGTCACCTTGTATCCCTCTACCCCAGCACAGACTGGTCAGCCCGAAACCCCCTGCCCCAACCCTAGACTTGTAACCCTGTATCCACGTGCGGCCACCCCAGACCGGTGACCCTTCATCCCCCTGCCCCTACCCCTGACTGGTCACCCAGTATCCTCCTGTATCCACCACAACCTGGTCACCCTATATCACCATGCCCAGAAGCCCAGACTGGTTACCCTGTTTGCCCCTAATGTCAGTGTCATAATATTAAGTGTCCATGGAAGATATAGGTCATTAAAAACATATATCCACATGGCCCAGGAACATATTATCACACCTATGGAGGTCTAGACCAAGAGTCTAGTTATCAGTAATTAATAATGATATCAATTACCTGTCCTGCGATTCTTCCATTCCAGCTTCTCATGGGAATGTTCGTCTCCTTGCATGTTCTTTCTTCTAGCTCTCCATCCGCAGTAAAAAAAAAAAAAAATCTAAAGTGTGATAATATGTTCCTAGAATGGAGACCTTAATATATATGTAATACTCCAAAGACACTGCTCCTATGACCCCTGCCTTGTTGTGTCTCTACCCGAACCCCAGACTGGTCACCCTAAATATCCCTGCCCCCATCCCAGACTAGTCACCCTGTATCCCCCTGCCCCCCACCCTAGACGGGTTACCCTATATGCTCTTGCCTCAAACCCAGACATATCACCCTGTATCCTCCTGCCCTCAGCCCAGACTGGACACCCTGTACTACCCTGCCCCAACCAAGACTGAACAGCCTGTATCCCTCTGTCTGGCTCCCAGACAGTTAACCTTGTGTCCCTAATTTCAAACCCAGACTGGTCGACCTGTATACCACTGCCGAACCCTTAACCGGTCACCCTTTATCCTACCGCCCTCACCACAGACTGGTAACCCTGTACCTCACTGCCCCCTCTACAGACTGGTCACCTTGTATCCCTCTGTCCCCTCCATAGACGGTTCAACTTGTATCCCCCTGCCCCCACCCTAGACGGGTCACCCTGTATCCTCCTACCCCCACCCTAGACCAGTCACCCTGTATCCTACTTCCCCCACCCAGATGGGTCATTCAGTTTCCCCCTGACGTCACCCCATACTAGTCACCCTGTATCCCACTGCCCCCAGCCCAGAAGGGTCACCCTATTTCCTCATGCCAGGCAGGTCACCTTGTAACCCTCTGCCCCAACCCCAGACTGGTCACCTTGTATCCCCCTACCAAACCACAGACTGGTCACCCTGTATCCCACTGCCCCCACCCTAGACTGGTACCCTGTATTCCACTAACTCCACCTAAGACAGGTGACCCTGAAACCCCCTGCCCCAACCCTAGACTTGTTACTCTGTATTCTCCTGCCGCCACCCCAGACAGGTCACCCTTCATCCCTCTGCCCCTACCCCTGACTGGTCACCCAGAATCCTCCTGTTCCCACCATAGGCTGGTCACCCTACATATGCCCCCAAGCCCAGACTTGGTCACCCTGTTTCTCCCTAATGTGAGTGTTATCATATTAAGTGTCCATGGAAGATATAGGTCATTAAAAACATATATCTACATGGCCCAGGAACATATTATCACACTTATGCAGGTCTAGACCAAGAGTCTAGCCTGATAGTTATCAGTAATCAATAATGATATCAATTACCTGTCCTGCGATTCTTCCATTCCGGCTTCTGATAGGAATGTTCGTCTCCTTGCATGTTCTTTCTTCTCGTTGTCCACCTACAGTAGAAAAAAATAACAGGTGTGATAATATGTTCCTAGAATGGAGATCTCAATATATATGTAACACTCTAAAGACACTGCTCCCATGACCCTGCTTTGTTGTGTCCCTACCCGAACCCCAGACTGGTCACCCTATGTACCCCTGACCCCACCCCAGACTAGTCACCCGGTATCCCGCTGCCCCCACCCTAGACGGGTTACCCTATATGCTCTTACCTCAAACCTAGACACATTACCCTGTATCCTCAGGCCCTCAGCCCAGACTGGACACCCTGTACTACCCTGCCCCACCCAAGACTGAACAGCCTGTATCCCTCTGTCCCCTCCATAGAAGGGTCACCCTTTATCCTCCTACCTCAACCTCATACTGGTTACCCTGTATCCCACTGCCCCCACCCCAGACTGGTCACCTTGTATCCCTCTACCCAAGCATAGACTGGTCTCCCTGTATCCCACTACCCCCACCTCAGACTGATCACCCTGTATCCTCCTAACCCCACCCTAGACTGGTCACCTTGTATCCTCCTTCCTCCACCCAGATGGGTCACACTGTTTCCCCCTTCGCTCACCAAAGACTGGTCACCCTGTAACCCCCTGCCCAAGCACCAGACTTGTCATCCTGTATCCTCCTGCTCCCAGACAGGTCACCCTGATTCCCCCCTGCCCCTACGCCGGAGAGACCACCCTGTAACCCTCTGCCCCAACCGCAGACTGGTCACCTTGTATACCCCTACCCAAGCAAAGACTGATCACCCTGTATCCTACTGCCCCACCCTAGACTGGCACCCTGTATCCCACTACCCCCACCTCAGACTGGTCACCCTGAAACCCCCTGCCCCAACCCTAGACTTGTCACCCTGTATGCTCCTGCCCCCACCCCAGACGGGTCACCCTTTATTCCCCTGTCCCTGCCCCCGACTGGTCACCCAGTATACTCCTGTTCCCACCATAGGCTGGTAACCTTACATATGCCCCCAAACCCAGACTGGTCACCCTGTTTCCCCCTAATGTCAGTTTTATCATATTAAGTGTCCATGGAAGATATAGGTCATTAAAAACATATATCTACATGGCCCAGGAACATATTATCACACCTATGCAGGTCTAGACCAAGAGTCTAGCCTGATAGTTATCAGTAATTAATAATGATATCAATTACCTGTCCTGCGACTCTTCTATTCCAGCTTCTGATGGGAATTCTTTGTCTCCTTGCATGTTCTTTCATCTCGTCGTCTACCTACACTGGAAAGAAATAACAAATTAGTAACTATCATAAAAAATTTTATTGTAAAAAGACTATAGTAACTTATCACAACTTTAGCATCCTTGCTACCTACCTACCTATCTTGTTGACTGCCTGGCTGCAACTAAACTGCTTGCCTGTCTAGCAGTTACATATGACATCACAGCCTTGATGACATCATGGAACACTTTTGTGGCTTGCTAGCTGTAAACAACTTTATCTATTTGCTCTATTCTGGCATGGTATTGGAAGCAAAAAAATGCCTTAGAAAAAGTACATTAGAAATACATAGCCTCCTATGCACTCACTAAGGAAGGTGCTCACGACACACAGTGTGGTATACAAACTCGGCTAAGCACCCTTTTAGGGGTCTTTTTTTTTGCAAACACATTTGGAAGCGTGGCAACATATTAGGAGACCAGGAACATATTATCACACCTATGCAGGTGCAGGTCTTGGGGACGTACAGGCGCTTAAGGCCCTATTCCACGGAACGATTATCGGCCGATATCGGCCGCTACGGACGATAATCGTCCCGTGGAATAGAGTGCAACGATCAGCCGACATCGTTCATGTCGGCTGATCGTTGCAGTCGCTTGTTTTTCAACATGTTGAAAAACAAGCGACTGATATAGCAGTGATCTGCTGCTGTCGCTCCGTTGAATAGGAGCGTCAGCAGCAGACGCTGCTATATCCTATGGGCTGCCCGGACGATCAGCGATCACCCGGGCAGCCCCCCCACAGCTCCCCGCCGCCCCCTCCCGCACTCACCTGCTCGCTGCTGCCGCGATGAATAGCGGTGGCAACGAGCGGTGGCTGAGAGCGCTCGTTTGCTCCTCTAACGACCCGTGGAATAGGGGCTTTAGACTATGTGACCAGGGACTGCAGTGGTTTTGGGAGGCATTCGCACAGGCATGGCTATTGTAGGCATAATGTGTTTTCCCTCTGTTTTGCTTCCTGGTTCTCGGTGTGGTGCTAAGACCGCCTGTGCTGCGTCATGAGGGGTCAACCAATATCCCCCTCTCACACTCACCACTTCCTCTTGTTGTTCCGGAAGCGAGCTGTCCCTCCCTCCCTCCTTTGTTGTAAAAAAAAAAATATATATATATATATATCACTGGCGTAGCTACCATGGGGGCAGGGTACGCCGTCGCTATGGGGCCCGAGGGTTTAGGGGGCCCGGGCCCGGGCCCCCGCGTTAAAGTATGCCCCCGCCGCCTGTATTGCCGCTCACTATGCATATGCATAGTGAGCGGCCCTGAGCCATCCCCTCCGCCCGCCCCTTCTATCGCTGCTCAGCTGAGCCGATCAGAAGCCCGGAAAAGTGCAATGAGCAGCACTTTCCTGGGCTCCTGATCGGCTAAGCGGCGATGGAGGGGGCGGGCTGGGCGTGCGGAGGGGATCGCTGTCCTACTCACCTGTCCGCCGGCCCCAGCAGCTCCTCTCCCGACACTCCGGTCTCCCGTCATCCCCCGGGCACAGGCAGTGGGGTACAGAGACGCTGCCTGTGTCCCGGAAGTGTTCTGCAGCGGCAGTCTCTCTGTCCCCCGCTGCCTGTGCCCGGAGGATGACGGGTGACCGGAGTGTCGGGAGAGGAGCTGCTGGGGCCGGCGGACAGGTGAGTAGCCTGTTTGTTGTTTTTCTGGTCGCAGGGGGGATTGGCTACTATGAGGGGCACTATATGGGGCATTGGCTACTATGGGGGCACTGTATGGGGCATTGGCTACTATATGGGGGCACTGGCTACGATGGGGGCACTGTCTGGGGGCATTGGCTACTATATGGGGGCACTGTATGGGGGCATTGGCTACTATATGGGGGCACTGGCAACTATCTGGGGGCACTGTATGGTGGCATTGGCTACTATATGGGGCACTGTATGGGGGCATTGGCTACTATATGGGGGCACTGGCTACTATGTGGGGGCACTGTATGGGGGCATTGGCTACTATGGAGGGCACTGGCTACAATTGGGGCACTGTATAAGGGCATTGGCTACTATATGGGGGCATTGGCTACTATATGGGGGCATTGGCTACTATGGGGGGGCACTATATGGGGGCATTGGCTTCTATGTGGGGGCATTGGATACTATATAGGGGCATTGGCTACTATGGGGGGCACTATATGGGGGCATTGGCTACTATGTGGGGGCATTGGCTACTATATGGGGGCATTGGCTACTATGGGGGGCACTATGTGGGGGCATTGGCTACTATATGAGGGCATTGGCTACTATGGGGGGCACTATATGGGGGCATTGGCTACTATGGGGGCACTATGTGGGGGCATTGGCTACTATGTGGGGCATTGGCTACTATGGGGGCACTATATGGGGGCATTGGCTACTATGTGGGGCACTATATGGGGGCATTGGCTACTATGTGGGGCACTATATGGGGGCATTGGCTACTATGTGGGCACTATATGTGGGCATTGGCTACTATGTGGGGCACTATATGGGGGCATTGGCTACTATGTGAGGCACTATATGGGGGCATAGGCTACTATGTGGGGCACTATATGGGGGGATTGGCACCAATCACACTGCTGCTATCTCCAAACTGTGACAATGAGCAAAATATTTTTTTTCTATTTTCCCCCCTAAAATCAGGGGTGCGTCTTATCAAAAGGCGCGTCCTATAAAGCAAAAAATACGGTACTACATGGGGGGGGGGCAGAGAAGGGTCTAACTACTTAATGAGGGACACAGTTGTCTAACTACTATATGAATACAGAGGGGACCACTATATGGGGGAACAGATGGAGCAAATAGATGCGTAGGATATTGGGGCATGAGTAAGGAACCTAAACTGTCTGGCAGATCCTACTGAGAGAAGTCCTTATGGTGGCCAGGCTGGATGGAGAAGAAGGGAAAAAGTGAGCAACTCCAATTGGAGAAGACGCCTGTAACTGCACTGTGATCACTTATGGTGTGTAAAGCCTGTGTGGAGCCTATACATGCCACTATATGGCCAATGGTGATATTGGACTGTGGATTTTATTCCGTAGCAGTGGTAGCATTATTCAGTATGTGGGGGTTTTAGTCAGTAATAGGTGGTAATATTTGTCCCATGTAAACTGGTACTGTTTGTATTATTCATCTTAACATACTGGATTTGGTTGGTAACAATATAGTGGTAATGGCAGTGGTCATGGTGCTATAATGCTTTTCCTAATACTATATATACACATTGCTCTCTCTTCACAGCTTAGTGGTCAGTTGTTTGGGGGGGGGGGGCCCAATCAAAAGTTTGCTATGGGGCCCAGCTAGTTCTAGTTACGCCCCTGATATATATATATATATATTGTCATATGATGTTCATATGTCTTCTGTGTTCTGAACTATTTCTCTTTAAGTCACAGCTGGCGGCTTTGGTGGGTTTAAAGTTATGGAGCAATTATGGTTTAGCGAGTAAGAACGATGTGCCCGTTGGGAGTCCAGCGGCCGGCGCACCGCTTCAGGCTCGAGTTTGGTATCTGCAAGTTGAAGTTAAGTGCCTTATAATTCCTTGGAGAAGTAAGTTAATAAAAGCTGTGGCCGACCATCATCCAGCAAAGATTTAACCCGTGTCATGTCTTCATTAGGCCTACCCGGGTTTAAGGGGTTATAGCTCACCTTATTGCAGTCAAGACAAGGGGGAAGATTTATGAAAGGGTGTAAATATACACCGGGTGTAAACTGCCCACAGCAACCAATCACAGCTCCTCTTATATTTTACCAGATCTGAAAGCTGAGCTGTGATTGGTTGCTGTGGGCAGTTTAAACCAGGTGTATATTTACACCCTTTCATAAATCTCCCCCTAGGAGTCTAGCCTTATATTTATTAGTAATTAATAATTATATTAATTACCTGTTCTGCGATTCCTCCATTCCAGATTCTAATGGGAATGTTCATCTCCTTGCATGTTCTTTCTTCTCATTTTCCACCTACAGTAGAAAAAAAATCACAGGTGTGATAATATGTTCCTAGAATGGAGATCTTAATATATATGTAACACTCTAAAGACACTGCTCCCATGACCCTGCTTTGTTGTGTCCCTACCTTTACCCCAGACTGGTCACCCTATATACCCCTAGCCCCACTTCAGACTAGTCACCCAGTAAGCCCCGTAATGAGCCACATGTACTGTATAATGAGGGGAGCACATGACAGGGGTAGGATGCAGTTGTGTAAAGGGTTAAGGGGCAGTTGGTTTAGGCGGGAATAGAAGGGGTGGAGCAGGGCTAGTGTTGAGGAGTACATAAGAGGGGGTGGGGTTACACGTAGTCAGTCAGGAAGCAGAGTGGGTAGCAGGAGTTTGTCTGCTGTGTGAAGGTAGTTACCATGCTGTCTGCGGACGAACTTCTCAGGCAGGTGGGGGAAATGGCGGCTCAACAAGGTCCTGGCTGGCTGGAGCAGCAGCTCCTGGGGGCCTCATCTGAAGCTCCTTTGGACGGCTCTGCGGGAAGGAGGACGAGGACCGGCCGTTCCAGGCCGCCGGAGAGATTGAGTCCGGATATATCCCCGTCCCCCTGGCGCCACAGAAGGAGCCCTCCTCGAGACCCTCTGCTTCCCTCTTCCAGCCGGCCCTCCTCAGCCTCCGAGGGGAGAGCGAGGAGGAATCCTATACAGTGGCAAGGGGTGGCGAGCCCGGGGAGTTCACCTTCTTCTGCCCCCTCCCCTGGGTATCGGAGTCGGCGATCGGAGGTTGCTGCTGTTCCCCCTGTGGAGGCACCACACGGGGGAAGAGCCTGGCGGAGCGTGAGTAGAGGAGCATCCCTGACCCCTCTGGCTCTGGTGCGGGCTGGAGGGAGGACGTCAGCAGCATCGGCAGTCCAACGTGCTATCCTGGGATGCCGTGGCCCAGACTCCCAGTGGGCGCCGGCGGGAAATTCGTAGCAGCACTGCTAATTGGGAGGTGGAAGCTAGCACTAGATGGAGTGCTCCTCCGGCCTCGGTTCTGGCTGGGAGGAGGGAGTCTGCAGCAGGGATCTCACAGCTTTCCCGGGGGCTTGTGGCGGCAGCCCCGCGCCCAGCCGGGGGTCAGGAGTGTGCACACCTTCCCTGACTGTGCACGCCTGTGGGGGTGGTGGTCACTGACCGGCACAGTGTGGACTTAGTGTAGGGACCCATGTGTATCAGATACCTGCACGCGGTACATGGGGCAGTGTGGCTTGATCAATTCATACACAAAATTCTGATGTTTTTTATGCAGCCGAGAGGCACTAGTGTCAGCCATAGGTGTGAGGTGCAGCGCTCTTTTCTCTCTTGTATTGCATTTTGCTTTCTTTCTTTCTTAGTGTTTTGCACTCCTCCTGGTAAGAACCACATGACCGCAATCAGCAGGAGACACCTGAGTGCAGGGCCGTTCCATGGCCTCCCTTCCCTGACTGTGCACGCCTGCGGGGGTGGTGGTCACTGACCGGCACAGTGTGGACTTAGTGTAGGGACTCATGTGTATCAGATACCTGCACGCGGTACATGGGGCAGTGTGGCTTGATCAATTCATACACAAAATTCTGATGTTTTTTATGCAGCCGAGAGGCACTAGTGTCAGCCATTGGTGTGAGGTGCAGCGCTCTTTTCTCTCCTGTATTCCACAAAAATATTAGTTTGTGGATGAGGTTGTTGGCGGCGCCGAAGGGTTTGGGGGCTGGGCAGTCCTTTCGGGATGGAGCCGGCAGCTCTGGGGCTTTCTCGGGGCAGTCGGCCTCTTCCGGTAAGGGCTGCTGCTGGCAGTTTAACGAGGGCCACTGCAAGTTTGGCTCCGACTGCCGATAAAAGCATGAGTGCTCCGGCTGCGGGGGAGAACATAGCTTATCGAGATGTTTCAAGGAAAAAGGTAGAGACGGAGAAGTTAACCAAAAGAGGGGTGATGCCAGTGAGGGTGGAAAGGATGCTGCCGTATCACGCGCGGTATCCAAATAATGCGGCGGCACAGTTGCTTAGAGGGTTTCAGTAGGGGTTTTCGAATCCCGGGCGGGCAAGGGGCTCCGGAGGGGCCGATGCGTAATGTGGCGTCCACGTTGGTTTGGCTGGATATTGTGACTGATAAATTGTTGATAGAAGTTCTGTTGGGCCGGATGGCTGGGCCTTTGATACGAGCCCGGGGGGGGTTCGTTGTGGGGCCTGGGGGTTCGAGAGTTTGCGCGGCATTGTTGCAGACCATGGAGCGGTTGGCGCAGTACAAAACTGAGGTGATGCGGTTCCTGGGTATTGTCATTGATACTGAGCGCTGGGAGTGTCGGTTGCCGGACGATAAGCTGGTGGAACTGAGGGAGGCGGTGAATGGGGCTTGCGGTAGGAAGAAATTGCGTTTGCGGGAGCCTCAATCTCTGCTACGGCGTCTCAATTTTGCATGCCGCATTATGCCCATGGGTAGGGTATTTTTCGCAGGCTAGCCATGGCATCTGCTGCTCCCTGAAGAAGCCAATAGCGAAACGACGTTGGAGGAGTGTGAGGTGGGAGGCCTGAGGCTTTGGGAATTGTATCCCTGGGTAACATTGTTTATGTGCACCTGCTTATACCTTGGCTTATTGAGCTATGCAGCCTGTGTTTTTGGATATATTCTAGTATTTGCACTTTATAATATGCTTACAACCGGGCTGTCTGTAGCTAATTTATGAGTATTTAAGATATGCACTTGCACTTTAATCTTAAAACATATACCTGTCCTCATGTTGGGTCTCCCACCTCCCGGGTCCTTCCTTGTTTTTATGTTTTTGTTTTCTCTTGTCCCTATTATTGTTGCGATACTTCCCAATAAAGTTTTTTTGTACTAATGTATTTCATATTTTTGTTTATATGCATATCGGATGGGTTTATAGGTGTTTAGTTCATTCTCTGTACCATTCGGTTATTTCTCCCCCCCTATTTTTTTCTCTGGGGTATAGGACGTTTATCACAGAATCCAGAATATATAGGTGTTTTCTAGCCATGGCATCTGCTGGAGTGGGGCGTCTGTATCATTATGTCCGGTTGCCCTCTGAGTTGCGGGAGGACTTGTTGGTTTGGAGGGAGTTTTTGGGTAAATACAACGGTCGGAGTATAGTCATGGAGGGGCTGGTATCCAATGTTGATTTAGAATTATACACGGATGCTGCTGGGGGACACGGTTTGTGGCCTTTTTGCAAGGTCAGTGAAGTGCTGAGCTGTGGCCGGAGGACTGTGTGCAGAGGGGGAATTTTGGCATTTTTAGAAATGTTTCCAATTGTGGTTGCTTTGGAGCTTTGGGGGGAGCAGCTGAGGAACAGGAAGGTGTGTTTCTTGTGCGATAACTTGGGGGTGGTGCAAGCTATTAACTTACAGTCGGCTAGGTCTCCTCCTGTTGGGCTGCTGTTGAGATGCGTTGTCCTGAAGGGCTTAGAGTTGAATGCCCATTTTACAGCAATGCATGTGCCAGGGGTCAGGATTAAGATTGCTGATGCTCTTTCTCGTTTCCAGTGGTCCAGGTTTTGGGAGCTGGTGCCAGGGGTGGAGCCTCACGGCACCCCTTGTCCAGAGTGGCTGTGGCGGCTGGTTTGAAGGCGGCTTTGAGTTTGGTGCGGAGATCGGTTTGTCTAACCACGTGGAACACTTATCGCAGGTTTTGGTGGGAGTGGGAAGCTTTTTTAGGTCAGTTGTGCGGGGTGTGTGGGCCTCGGGATTGGGAGTTGTGCTTGTTGTACTATGTGGGTAGGGCCTATGAGGATGGGGTCTCTCCCTCTGGAGTAAGCCGTCGCATGTCGGCTTTAGCCTTTTGGGTTCTGGCTTGGGGGGAGCAGGATGCAACAAAATCCTTTTTGGTGCCTAGAGCTTTGCGGGGGTTTCGGAAGGGGTGTGTGGTGAGGGATGCACGTAGGCCAGTGTCCCTTTGGTTATTGCTTCAGCTGGTGACGGTGCTGCTGTCGGTGTGTTTGTCGGGGTACGAGCGTGGGCTGCTTGCCTTAACCTTTTCCTGGTGGCGCCAAGCAAAAGGAAACCTGGGGGTCTATTGGCTGAAAATTAGGTGCTGAGGGGTTCGGTTTTGGAATGTAGACGAAGACGAATCAGAGGGGCAGGGGTGCTGTGGTGCACTTGGGGTAGTGGGCTGGTTCAGCGGTTTGTCGTGCGAGTCCTTATCAAGCCTTCTTGGGGGTGCGGCCGACGGGCGGCGGTCCGCTGCTTAGGCATGCTGACTATACTTTCCTGTCCGTATATCAGTTCGTACAGGTTTTTAGGAAGGTTTTGGGGTTGTTGGGTTTGCCAGCATCGGAGTATAGTTCCCATTCTTTTCGAATTGGGATGGCCATGGAGGCAACTAGCTGGGGGTTTGCCCCGGAGGTTGTCAAATGGATTGAGAGATAGGAGTTTGACAGATTTCGCCTGTATGCTCGCCCTCAGTTGTTGTAATTGAGTTTTTTCTAGAATTTCGGGAGCCGAGGGAGTGCTGTTGAAAAGGGGTGCTATTGGTTTTATGTTGTGCCATTTTGTTTTTGAGGTGAACCTCCCTGCCTGGTAAGGATAGCTGGGCACTCTTATGTGTGTAGGGGGAGTGTGCGGGCAGATGTGCGGACCGATGGGTGGCAGCTGGGATTTCCAAGGTCCGAGGTGCAGGTTCGCTGGCTTGGTTTCCCTGGCTTGATGTGGTCCCGCATGTTGCCTGAGTTACAGTTCTTAGCCGGTATGGATCGTTGTCCAGATATCCTTGTGATCCATGCAGGTGGAAATGATCTGGGGGTGCGGGCCTCCAGGGCCATTATGCGGAACATGAAACTGGATTTGCTCGAGCTATGGTCGTCTTTCTCGGTTGTTGTTATTTTCTGGTCGGATATCGTGGCCAGGCGGAAGTGGTGGCAGGCCAGGTCTGTGGCGGGCATTAATAAAACCCGGATGAAGATTAATAAAGTGGTGGGGTGTTTTGTGTCCAGGAATGGGGGTTTCGTAGTTTGGCATAGGGATCTGGAGGATGGGTCGGCTGATTTTATGAGCTCGGATAGGGTGCATTTGAATGCTATGGGGCAGGATCTGTGGAACTTGGGGATTCGAGATGGGATTTAGCGAGCTCTGGAGTTGTGGAGGGTTGACCATTTGTAAGGCAGGGGTCACAAATGGTCGTCATGGCCGAAGTGGGAGGGGTTTTTGAAGGCTTTGGCAATTGGATATTTCTGAGGATGGAGGAGGAGTGATACATTCTCCTCCTATACCTGTTACGGTAGACAATGTCCTGGGGCTGGGGTGTTACCCAGCTATAGTTTGGACCCCATGGGTAAGGTTGCTGGGGTGGTTTGTTAGGTCTCCCGGTGGGTGCCTTCGGGGTAGGTGACGGCGGCCGGAGGTAAAGTGGAGACCCTCAGTGTGTTATTATAGTAATGGAGTTGCAATTTGAGACATATATTTATATTTATGTGAATAAATGTTAATAAAACTGAAAGAGTTATTTATATGTGATTTAACATGTTATTTATGTTTTAAATAAAGGTGCTGTTGCGGCCTTTACTTCTAGCAAGGTGTCTGAGTGTTATTAAGGGGAGGGAAGGTTGGTATGTAGCACGGAGAGCTAGACTATCCCTTAGTCACGTATCCCCCTGCCCCCACCCTAGACAGGTTACCCTATATCCCCTTGCCTCAAACCCAGACTGATCACCCTGTATCCGCCTGCCCTCAGTCCAGACTGGTCACCCTGTATCCCACTGCCCCACCCTTAACTGGTAACTTTTTATCCTACTGCCCTCACCACAGACTGGTAACCCGGTACTTGACTGCCAACACTACAGACTGGTCACCTTGTATCCCCACGTCCCCTCCATACAGAAGTAAACCTGTATCTTCCTGCCCCCACCCTAGATGGGTCACACTGTATCCTCCTACCCCCACCCAACACTGGTTACCCTGTAACCCCCTGCCCAATCCCCAGATTTGTCATCCTGTATCCTCCTTCCCCCAGCCCAGACCATTCACCTTGCTTCCCCCTGCCCAAGACAGATCACCCTGTAACTCTCTGACCCAACCCCGGACTGGTCACCTTGTATCCCTCTACCCAAGCACAGACTGGTCAGCCCGAAACCCCCTGCCCCAAGCCTAGACTTGTAACCCTGTATCCACGTGGGGCCACCTCAGACCGGTGACCCTTCATCCCCCTGCCCCTACCCCTGACTGGTCACCCAGTATCCTCCTGTATCCACCACAGCCTGGTCACCCTATATCACCATGCCCAGAAGCTTAGACTGGTCACCCTGTTTGCCCCTAATGTCAGTGTCATAATATTAGGTGTCCATGGAAGATATAGGTCATTAAAACATATATCTACATGGCCCAGGAACATATTATCACACCTATGCAGGTCTAGACCAAGAGTCTAGCCTGATAGTTATCAGTAATTAATAATGATATCAATTACCTGTCCTGCGATTCTTCCATTCTAGCTTCTCATGGGAATGTTCGTCTCCTTGCATGTTCTTTCTTCTAGTTCTCCACCTGCAGTAAAAAAAAATCACAGATGTGATAATATGTTCCTAGAATGGAGATCTTAATATATATGTAACACTCTAAAGATACTGCTCCCATGACCCTGCTTTGTTGTGACCCTACCCTTACTCCAGACTGGTCACCCTGCATACTGCTGCCCCCACCTTAGACTAGTCACCCTGTACCCTTATGTCCCCGCCCCAGATTGGTCACCCTGTATGCTCCCGCCCCCACCCCAGACTTTTCACCCTGTATATCCCTGGAACCACCCCAGGACTAGTCATTGTGAATCCCCCTGCCCCCACTCTCGACTGGTCACTCTATAAGCCTTTGCCTCCACCTAAGTCTGTTCACCCTATATACTCCTTCCCACACCCCAGAGTCACTCTGCCCCAAACCCAAACTGGTCACCTTCTATCCCCCTACACAAGCCCAGACTGGTCACCCTGTATCCCACTGCCCCCACGCTAGACTTGTTACCCTGTATCCTCCTGAAGCCACCCCAGATGGGTCACCCTTCATCCTTCTGCCCCTACCCCTGACTGGTCACCCAGTATCCTCCTGTTCCCACCATAGGCTGGTAACCTTACATATGCTCCCAAGCCCAGACTGGTCACTCTGTTTCCCCCTGATGCCAGTGTTATCATATTAAGTGTCCTTGGAAGAGAGAGGTTATTAAAACATATATCTAAATGGCCCAGGAACATATTATCACACCTATGCAGGTCTAGACCAAGAGTCTAGCCTGACAGTTATCAGTAATTAATAATTATATCAGTTACCTGTCCTGCGATTCTTCCATTCCAGCTTCTAATAGGAATGTTTGCCTCCTTGCATGTTCTTTCTTCTTGTTGTCCACCTACAGTTGAAAAAAATAACAGGTGTGATAATATGTTCCTAGAATGTAGATCTTATTATATATGTAACACTCTAAAGATACTGCTCCCATGACCCTGCTTTGTTGTGTCCCACCCTTACCCCAGACTAGTCACCCTGTATCCCCCTGCCCCCACCCTAGACGGGTTACCCTATATGTTCTTGAAGTACCCACGGAGTGTATAGTGAAGGGAGGT
The DNA here is from genome assembly GCF_027789765.1 of Dendropsophus ebraccatus. Classification (NCBI taxonomy): domain Eukaryota; kingdom Metazoa; phylum Chordata; class Amphibia; order Anura; family Hylidae; genus Dendropsophus; species Dendropsophus ebraccatus. The sequence continues at coordinate 147,638,189 of NC_091458.1, forward strand.
ACATGTGAGTGTATGAGCTCCCTAAGAGGCTAGGATTGTATATTGTTTTTTTTCCACCCCCTTGTTGTGGGGTGGTAATGATTTCGCCTTTCTAGATTTTTCTCTAGGTACAGAGGTTCACAGGAGTCCCATAAGTGTCTGGGCAGAATCTGGTAGGTATGGCCCTGATTGGCTGAATGGAAGGAGTGACGTCAGCAACCAGCTGTTTAAAATGAATTTCGGCGGGAAAGGCCGTTATCCGGGCGACAGGAGCAAGCAGAGAATATTCAAGATTCAAGACTGCCTGTGTGTGAGGAGAATTTACTTTATTGCCGCACTTTAAGAAGCGTGATGGATGATGAAAGTAAGAAGCCACTAGTGGCTAAAACATTCAATAAATGGTTACAAGCATTTTGTTTATACGCTTCAGTGTTTGGGGAGAAATTCACGGATAAATGTGGTGCATTGTTTCAACATGTGAGTATGGGGGTATTTTGGGGGTAACCCATGGGTTACTTACAACTAAATGTTTTGTCAAAAAATGACGGTTTATTCAAATTTGAGATGGGGTCAGAAAGTGGGGTTGTGGATAAATATCATGATACCGCAGCGAGCAAGACCTACCACATCTTCAGCAACCAGTTCTTCCTTTCGTAAAGGCATTTGTTTCGCGTTTAACGAATCCACGTGCAAGTGGTACAATTCCTGTAAGTATCGGCACGAATGTGCTCACTCTACCCAGCAACCCAGCACTACCAGGGATGCAATTTGAAGACCTTGGACTCCAGTGAGTCTACCAAGAATGTTGCCTTGGCTAGAGGCCTTCCCAAACTGGCAGACTGATTTGCTGATTTCCAGTTTTGGTGATGGTTTTTATGTGCCAGCTTTCTCAGGTGCAGGGTGCTCGGTGGTAGATAATTTGCGCTTGGCCATAATGTATCCTAAGGTGGTCAATGTCAAAATTTTGAGTGAAGTTAATCTAGGTAGAGTGGAAGGCCCGTTTCCTTTTCATTTTCTAATTTTCGGGTATCCCCCCTGGGTCTGATGCCTAAAAAGGAACCCAATAAATTTAGATTGATTCATAATTTGTCTTTCCCCAAAGGTTCTTCTTTAAATGACTGATCGCACTTTGGTTGCTGTGCATTATAACTCTTTCGAGGATGCGTTGGATCTTGTTCGAAATTGCGGTCCTAATGCTATAATGGCAAGGGCAGATATTGAATCTGCTTTTCGTTTATTGTCGGTGTCTCCTGGGGGACTTAATTAGTTGGGTTTTGTTTGGAGGGATACGTTTTATTTTGATAAGTCGCTCCCTATGGGTTTCAGATTGTCTTGCTTTTATTTTGAATCTTTTTCTTGTTTTTTTGGAGTGGGTTTTGAAAGAGCAAACAGGATTGTTGTCTTGTACACACTATCTTTATGATTTTTTGTTTGTAGGTAAAGGCGATTCAGATGTTTGTGCGTGTTTGCTATCCTCCTTTGTGGACATGTGTGGTCATTTTAGGGTCCCCTTAGCGGCTAATAAAACTATATCTCCTTGTTGCAGGTTGGAGTATTTAGGTATTGTTGTTGACTTTGAACAGATACTGTTTTGTTTGCCGTAGGCTAAAATACATAAAATGTGAGCTTTATTGTCATCTATTATTGGTTAAGAAGACAACTACATTGAAGGACATGCAGCGCTTGTTGGGTAACCTTGTATTATTTGCTACTAGGGTGATCCCTATGGGGAAAGTTTTTTTGTAGAAGTTTGTTTCAGAAGACTTGTGGTCTTATTTCTCCGCGTGCACATATTCGTTTGATGCTTACTTTGAAAGAGGATTTAGCGTTGTGGCTTCGTTTTTTTTTTGTCTGATTTCAATGAAAAGGTTGTGTGACAGGAGGATTTTCGAGAAGCTGGTGCTTTAGGGTTGTTAACCGATGCTGTGCGAAGTTGTGGCTTTGGAATTTTCTGGAATGAACGTTGGTGCGCAGAAACGTGGCATCCTACTTGGGTGGAGTCCAGTATGGTCCGTAATGTCGTGTTAATTGAATTGTTCCCGATTCTCGTTGCTTTCTCTCTGTGGGGCGACTCCTTTAGGAACAAGCGCATAATCGTAAACACGGATAATCGGGGAGTGATGTTTGCCATCATCCGTCTGTCAGCCAAATCGGATGTTGTTGTCAAACTTTTACGTCATTAGTGTTGCTCTGTTTCCATTTAAATGTGTGGCTTAAAGCTAGATACATACCTGAAGCTGTTAATGATGTCGCGGACTCTCTTTCTCACCTGCAGTTTTCTCGATTTCAGCTTTGGGTTCTGGATGCGGATCTCTTCGGTCATTCGTGTCCTCCACACTTGTCTAATCTTATATAGAAATGATGAGTACTTTCCTTTGGTCCAAGAGTTACTCGACAGGTAGAGGAGCTACGGTTTCCTTGTGTTCTATTACTGGTTGCCCTGCATGCCCGGTTAAAGTGGTCTTGGAGTATTTATTGGTCTGTCTTGGTTTTCCTGGGTCATTTTTGTTGCATTCCGATGGTACCTCCTTGTCTAAGTTTCAATTTGTCGCAGTTTTTTTGGAAATGTTTAAGTAAATTGGGTATGGATTTGCAAGGTTTCTTGGCTCATTCATTTCGCATTGGAGCTGCTACGGAGGCTTATCGTTTGGGTTTGTCCCCTACTAATATTAAAAGGTTAGGCAGGTGGTGTTCACATAGATATAAGCTTTATATTAGGCCTCATTTATGTGTTTGATTTCTTGTAGGTCGGTCTCCCATTGTCGTCTGTGTCCTCAGCCATTCTTTCATATATTGGGCCCATAGACGCGCTTTGGAGTGGGTCTATTCTACTAATTCTACTAACTCTCAGAGGAGGTAGCTATTTGTGGGCAGGGGTCAGTGGTCTCCGTTGGTTTCAGATCATTGATTTAGTGGAGAATAGATGTCTAGTGTGGCCTGCGCCTAATGTCTTAGTTATTCATGCAGGTGGAAACTACGTAGGGCGTAGGCGCACTGATGCATTGTTTCATGAGATGAAATAACATTCAACGTTCTACATAGTCTTTATCCTCGGACCGTTCTTAGAGATCGTTCCGAGGCTAATTTGGTCTTATCAAGGATTTACATTCCTTGACATGATCAGGAGCCGTGTTAACAGGGGTTTGGCGTGCTTCTTGCATTTGACGGGCGGTATTTCATACCAACACACTGACTTGGAAGTCTTTAATCCAGGCCTATATTGCTGTGATGGCATACATTTGTCGGATATATGCCTGGATATATTTAATTTGGGGTTGCAAAATTAGTTGGAAATAGACACGGTGTTGGTGGGGTCATGCTTGGCTTAGCCGGCACTGGTGGGTGGGTTGCCCTGTTTTTGTGCGGGGCAGACACTTGGACTTTATTGGACTGGAATTGAAGTTTATGTTGGATTATATTACATTTCAATGTAATGATTTATCCAAGTTATTTATTGAAATAATAACCCTTGAATAAACACTGTGGCCTTACCATCCACAGTAAAGAGTAATGGTATATGTTTCTCATTTATTTATTTAGATAAATAGTTAATGGGGAAGGGATGCCGATTACATTCACATGCCTCAAACCCAGACTTCTCACCCTGCATCCTCCTGCCCTCAGCCCAGACTGGACACCCTGTACTACCCTGCCCCACCACAGACTAAATACCCTTTATCCCTCTGTCTCAAGCCCAGACTGTTCACCTTGTGTCCCTTATTCCAAGTCTAGATTGGTCAATCTATATCCCACTGCCTCAACGTTAACCGGTCACCCTTTATCATACTACACTCACCACAGACTGGAAACCCTGTAACTCACTGCCCCCACCACAGACTGGTCACCTTGTATCCCCCTGTCCCCTCCATAGACAGGTCACCCTATATCCCCAAGACCCCATACTAGACTGGTCACCCTCTATCCTCCTGCCCCCACCCCAGACTGGTCACCCTGTATGCTTCTGCCCCCATCCCAGACTGGTAACCCTGTATCCTTCTTCCTCCACCCAGATGGGTCACACTGTTTCCCCTGTCGTTACCCCAGACTGGTCACCCTGTATCCCACTGCCCAAGCCCCAGACTTGTCATCCTGTATCCTCCTGCCCCCAGCCCCGACGGGTCACCCTGTTCTCCCCTGCCCCCATGCCAGGCAGGTCACCTTGTAACCCTCTGCCCCAACCCCAGACGGGTCACCTTGTATCCCCCTACCCAAGCACAGACTGGTCACTCTGTATCCCAGTGCCGCCACCCTAGACTGGCACCCTGTATCTCACTACCCCCACCTCAGACTGGTCACCCTGAAACCCCCTGCCCCAATCCTAGACGGGTCACCCTTCATCCCCCTGCCCCTACCCCTGACTGGTCACCCAGTATCCTCCTGTTCCCACCATAGGCGGGTCACCCTCCATATGCCCCCAAGCCCAGACTGGTCACCCTATATCCCCCTAATGTCAGTGTTATCATATTAAGTGTCCATGGAAGATATAGGTCATTAAAACATATATCTACATGGCCCAGGAACATATTATCACACCTATGCAGGTCTAGACCAAGAGTCTAGCCTGATAGTTATCAGTAATTAATAATGATATCAATTACCTGTCCTGTGATTCTTCCACTCTGGCTTCTGATAGGAATGTTCGTCTCCTTGCATGTTCTTTCTTCTCGTTGTCCACCTACAGTAGAAAAAAATCACAGGTGTGATAATATGTTCCTAGAATGGAGATCTTAATATATATGTAACACTCTAAAGACACTGCTCCCATGACCCCTGCCTTAATGTGTCCCTACCCGAACCTACTGGTCACCCTAAATATCCCTGCCCCTATCCCAGACTGGTCACCCTGTATCCCACTGCCTCACCCTTAACTGGTAACCCTTTATCCTACTGCCCTTACCACAGACTGGTCAACTTGTAACCCCCTGTACCCTTCATAGACGGGTCACCCTGTATTCTCCTACTCCCATCCCAGACTGGTCACCCTGTATCCCCCTTCCTCCACCCAGATGGGTCATACTGTTTCCCCCTGACGTCACCCCCGACTGGTCACCCTGTATTCTACTTCCCCCACCCCAGACTGGTCACCCTGTATCCTCCTGCCCCCAGCCCAGACTGGTCACCCTAAATATCCCTGCCCCTATCCCAGACTGGTCACCCTGTATCCCACTGCCTCACCCTTAACTGGTAACCCTTTATCCTACTGCCCTTACCACAGACTGGTCAACTTGTAACCCCCTGTACCCTTCATAGACGGGTCACCCTGTATTCTCCTACTCCCATCCCAGACTGGTCACCCTGTATCCCCCTTCCTCCACCCAGATGGGTCATACTGTTTCCCCCTGACGTCACCCCCGACTGGTCACCCTGTATTCTACTTCCCCCACCCCAGACTGGTCACCCTGTATCCTCCTGCCCCCAGCCCAGACGGGTTACTCTATATGCTCTTACCTCAAACCCAGACACATTACCCTGTATCCTCCGGCCCTCCGCCCAGACTGGACACTCTGTACTACTCTGCCCCACCCAAGACTGAACACCCTGTATCCCTCTGTCTGACACCGAGACTGTTAACCTTGTGTCCCTAATTCTAAGCCCAGACTGGTCGACCTGTATACCACTGCCCCACCTTTAACCGGTCACCCTTTATCCTACTGCACTCACCACAGACTAGTAACCCTGTACCTCACTGCATCCTCCACAGACTGTTCACCCTGTATCCCTCTGTCCCCTCCATAGACGGTTCAACCTGTATCCTCCTGCCCCATCACAGACTGAACACCCTGTATCCCTCTGTCTCAAGCCCAGATTGTTTACCTTGTGTCCCCAATTCCAAGCCTAGACTGGTCAACCTATATCCCACTGCCCCACCCATAACTGGTCACCCTTTATCCTGCTGCCACCACCCCAGACTGGTCACCTTGTATCCCTCTACCCAAGCACCAGACTTGTCATCCTGTATCCTCCTGCCCCCAGACAGGTCACCCTGATTCCCCCCTGCCCCCACGCTGGAGAGATCACCCTGTAACCCTCTGCCCCAACCGCAGACTGGTCACCTTGTATACCCCTACCCAAGCAAAGACTGATCACCCTGTATTCCACTGCCCCACCCTAGAATGGCACCCTGTATCCCACTACCCCCACCTCAGACTGGTCACCCTGAAACCCCCTGCCCCAACCCTAGACTTTTCACCCTGTATCTTCCTGCCCCCACCCCAGACGGGTGACCCTTCATCCCCCTGCCCCTGCCCCTGACTGGTCACCCAGTATCCTCCTTTTCCTGCCCTAGGCTGGTAACCTTACATATGCCCCCAAGCCCAGACTGGTCACCCTGTTTCCCCTAATGTCATGTGTTATCATATTAAGTGTCCATAGAAAATATAGGTCATTAAGAACATATATCTACATGGCCCAGGAACATATTATCACACCTATGCAGGTCTAGACCAAGAGTCTAGCCTGATAGTTATCAGTAATCAATAATCATATCAATTACCTGTCCTGCGATTCTTCCATTCCAGCTTCTCATGGGAATGTTCGTCTCCTTGCATGTTCTTTCTTCTAGTTCTCCACCTACAGTAGAAAAAAATCACAGGTGTGATAATATGTTCCTAGAATGGAGATCTTAATATATATGTAACACTCTAAAGATACTGCTCCCATGACCCTGCTTTGTTGTGTCCATACCCTTACTCCAGACTGGTCACCCTGCATACTGCTGCCCCCACCTTAGACTAGTCACCCTGTACCCTTATGTCCCCGCCCCAGATTGGTCACCCTGTATGTTCCCGCCCATCTATACGCTGGGACCACAAAGATATTAGTTTGTGGATGAGGTTGATGGCGGCACCGAAGGTTTTGGGGGCTGGGGAGTCCTTTCGGGATGGAGCCGGCGGCTCTGGGGCTTTCTCGGGGCAGTCAGCCTCTTCCGGTAAGGGCTGCTGCTGGCAGTTCAACGAAAGCCACTGCAAGTTTGGCTCCGACTGCCGGTATAAGCATGAGTGCTCCGGCTGCGGGGGAGCACATGGCTTATCGAGATGTTACAAGAAAAAAGGTAGAGGCAAAGAAGTTAACCAAAAGAGGGGTGATGCCAGTGAGGGTGGAAAGGATGCTGCCGTATCACGCGCGGTATCCAAATAATGCGGCGTCACAGTTGCTTAGAGAGGGTTTCAGTGGGGGTTTTCGAACCCGGGCAGGCAAGGGGCTCCGGAGGGGCCGATGCGTAATCTGGTGTCCAAATTGGTTTGGCTGGATATTGTGACTGATAAATTGTTGAAAGAAGTTCTGTTGGGCCGGATGGCGGGGCCTTTTGTTTCAATAGTTTTTTAATGAAGGATTTTTATATTTTACAACAAACATATATTGAAGAACAATAACATAGTACAATACCAAGACATAGGCTGGTATATACAATAGCTGGTACATGCTTGGAAATCACATAACAAACATACTCGCAAGTAGTGACAACCCCTTAATGGAACAAGAGGAAGGTAAGTAACGAATGAGTAGCAGATAAACGCATGCTAAAACCCAGGCAAATAAACTTGTGCGACAATGGGAGTCACGACATATAAGTAGCAAATGCGAATCAAGGGAACAAAGGACACAAAGACAGACAGAAAACGAGGAAATATGGCAGGTTGAAATGCTAAAAATATAAATCTGGATCCATGCTTATACTAATAACAGTCTGTTTAACGTAATACATAGAGTATGCTGATATATATATATATATATATATATATATATATATATATATGAGAGTATCAGAGGCTAATAAGCAATTGCCAGGAAAGGTGAATAGTAAGGAGTGGCCACTCGGTTAAATATATAGGTATCAGTAGGTGGTGGCATACATAGAAGACAGTTGAAACAAAGGGTATTAGGATTAGGTGATACAGATAATAAATAAAACAAGCTAGGTAACTGCGCCATCTAGTGACTGATAAGAAAAAGGACATCTGTAAAATACTGAGAGATATAACCATTAAACCATGCTACAAACGTCTGTGTAATCAGAGTCCCTATATCTAGCAGAGGAACATAATCATGTCTTCTTGATAAGTTAAGTGAGAAGCAGTAGCCAAAATAATGTAAACGTGAAGAACATAAAATTCAAATACAAAACGACACACCTAAACAGGTAACCACAGACACACAAACAATAACACAGGCACATATTTGCGCAACAAAGAGCTGAAAATAAGATCAGTCATATCAGACAAATAGAGATACCCAATAACAATGTGATAACGGTAGACAACCGCCGCAGGGCTGCTACGGTCAGCGCCGCAGGGACCCTGACTCATAGAGATCCGGATAGACCAGAATGTCCCGATACTTTTTAGACTGTGTAGCACGTGGTTGTCGAAGAGCCGTGAGCAAAGCTCTCTTAGTAATCATATGATAAATGCGGACAATGGTGTTCTTTGAGGTACCAGGTTTCAAGGTTGCAGGTGTATCGATTCTTCTGGCCCAATCCACAGAAATGTCCTCTGGTGTGAAGTCGGGCAATGTCTCTTTAAGAAAATTTGTGCCAAACTTGTGTAGGTGAGCAGCAGGGACACTTTCAGGAATGCCCCTTATCTTAAAGGGGTATTCCAGGGAAAATCAATAATTTAGCAAAGAAAAGGGTTAACCAAGGTTAACCCTTTCCTAATGTACTTACCTGTTGTTTTTTGGCCCCCCAAGGAGATCTCCAGTCCGGTCACGTGATCTTGCAGCTTGTGGCTCGGATCCTCTTCTCCTTCCGGTTCGGTGACGTCACCACCCGGCCGGCGTCGCTCTCCGTCTCATTAGCAGCAGAGCACTGAACCCTGACTGGCTTGGTAGCGTGCAGCCAATCAGGGCTCAGTGCTCTGCATCCCCACACGCTTCAGAGTGGGGGTCCCCTGAGGCTGCAGTAAATTATCAGGGGTCGTCGGGTTCAGTGCCGGTCACCAGTTACATGGGCCGGCACTGCACTACAGCAGGTGATCACTCCGCAACCCCCCCCCCCCCACCTTGTCAGCAATGCCGACCGAGTCCCGGGAGGGGATGCGGCGGGCGGCATTACTTCATTCATAGCTACCAGACACCCGGCTGCCCGCCGCATCCCCTCCCCCCAGGGACTCAGGGTCGGCATCGGTGGGGAAGTAATGTGTATCGGCTGCTGATCCCCCCCGGCCCCCCCTCCCTGTGTCCCTGTCGGATCACTCACCCCCGGAGGGTGCTGCTGGCCCCGATCTCTGCACTGGTCTGAAGCCCCTGTACTCAGCTGACAGGCTCTGTGTACGGGGCAAGAAATCTCTCCTGCCTCACTCACACAGAGCCTGTCAGCTACTGAGTACAGGTGCCTGAGACCAGTGCCGAGATCGGGGCCAGCAGCACGCTCCGGGGGTGAACGATCTCTGACAGGGACACAGGGAGGAGGGGGGAAGTCCTGCAAAGTAATGTGTATCGGCTGCTGATCCCCCCTGGCCCCCCTCCCTGTGTCCCTGTCAGAGATCGCTCACCCCCGGAGCGTGCTGCTGGCCCCGATCTCGGCACTGGTCTCAGGCACCTGTACTCAGTAGCTGACAGGCTCTGTGTGAGTGAGGCAGGAGAGATTTCTTGCCCCGTACACAGAGCCTGTCAGCTGAGTACAGGGGCTTCAGACCAGTGCAGAGATCGGGGCCAGCAGCACGCTCCGGGGGTGAGTGATCTGACAGGGACACAGGGAGGGGGGGCCGGGGGGGATCAGCAGCCGATACACATTACTTCCCCACCGATGCCGACCCTGAGTCCCTGGGGGGAGGGGATGCGGCGGGCAGCCGGGTGTCTGGTAGCTATGAATGAAGTAATGCCGCCCGCCGCATCCCCTCCCGGGACTCGGTCGGCATCGCTGACAAGGTGGGGGGGGGGGGGTTGCGGAGTGATCACCTGCTGTAGTGCAGTGCCGGCCCATGTAACTGGTGACCGGCACTGAGCCCGACGACCCCTGATAATTTACTGCAGCCTCAGGGGACCCCCACTCTGAAGCGTGTGGGGATGCAGAGCACTGAACCCTGACTGGCTGCACGCTACCAAGCCAGTCAGGGTTCAGTGCTCTGCTGCTAATGAGACGGAGAGCGACGCCGGCCGGGTGGTGACGTCACCGAACCGGAAGGAGAAGAGGATCCGAGCCACAAGCTGCAAGATCACGTGACCGGACCGGAGATCTCCTTGGGGGGCCAAAAAACAACAGGTAAGTATATTAGGAAAGGGTTAACCTTGGTTAACCCTTTCCTTTGCTAAATTATTGATTTTCCCTGGAATACCCCTTTAATGTTGTGGTCCCTGGATCTATCGTCAAGAGCATCCAAGGAAGTGTGTATATGTTGCACCTCAGCTTTCAGTAAACGATGTGACTCCAGAAGATTATTATGCTCTGCAATGATAGCAGAGATGCTATCCTCCGCAAGCAGAAGCCTCCCCTCCACTGTCTGTACTGATTCCTGTATAGCCTGGATAGTACAATCAAAGCCCGCTTGAATTGTGGATTGCAGTGTTAAAAGGAGGTCTTTAAGAAAAGACAATGTGACAGGAGCATCAGGTGCAGTTATAGTGGGGAAGATGTTATCTGGAGAAGTGGTGGCAGGGAGCTGTACAGGCAGGGCCGTATTTACCACTAGGCACCCGTGGTCCAGTGCCTAGGGCAGCACCTTGCAGGGGGCAGCACCAGGGAGCAGTGGGAAAAAAAATACTTTTTTTTTTGTTTTTATTTTTTAGCCTCCCACCTCCCTTTCAGACTTGCCAGTAAACCTGATGTCTTTTTGAGGGGGGGGGGGGGGGGGGGGGGGGGGGGGGGGGTAGGTATGATCAAGTCTGTTGTGGTGGTGTTGTTCTGGTCTGGTATGGCTGTGATGCCTGGAGCTATTACCTACAAACCTGTGGTGAGAATTCCGTCAGACAATATGCAGATCGCTCTAATTATTGATTCAATGTGGAAATTTATGTTTTAAGCTGTTAAAAATCATGAAAACGCGATTCACAATGTTGTTACATGTAGACAAATGCATGTGGCTGAAACCATGCTCCCCCACGCTCCCCAAAATCGGGCGTCTTCAGGTTTAGTGCCTAGGGCAGCAGCAGTTGTTAATATGGCCCTGTGTACAGAGTGACATTTCTGTTGCTTAGAACGGCTTGGCTGACCGAGGCAAAGAGAGGGAGGAGGAGTCCGAGATGCAGCAGTAATGTGAACTGTACATGGCCGATCCGGCTGACCAGGGGGACGTTCCCGCTGCTCTGATTGATCTGCTACACACTGTCTGGGCAAGAGACCTCTCTGCACGCTGTTCTGGGGTGCCCCTTTGGGACCAGGTGTCACAGCACAGCCCCTCTGCATCAGCCGTTCATCCCCCGATGTCGGGCCAGCCTGCCACGCTGGTCCGACATCCTTGCTGGAGAAGTTCCTCATAGAAGAGGGAGAGGGGCCGGCGCCATACTGTGGTGGCACAGTCACATGCTGCAGAGTGTTCTGCTGCCTCCGGGCGGCAGCCGAAGCTTTTTTAGACGTGGTCCTCATGTTACAGGACGAGTAGGGGCTTAATTGTGCTCACCAGAATGAAAGAGCCGCCAGTCTTTAGGTTCTGTATGCTAAAAGTCGTTAATTTAGCAGGAGCTCAAGGATCGAGCGTCTTCTTCCCATGGCTGCAGACCACGCCCCCCCTGGCGGGGCCTTTTGATACGAGACCGCTTCCGGGATTGTGGGTCTCCGCCACTGGGCCTGGTGCCTAAGAAGGAGCGGAATAAATTTCGGCTTATTCATCACCTGTCGCATCCGGATGGAGCGTCGGTGAATGATGGGATAGACCCGGAGTTATGTGCAGTTTCTTATACCTCGTTTGATGCGGCTTTAAAGTGGGTGCACCGGTATGGGAAGGGGACACTGCTAGCTAAAACTGATATTGAGGCGGCATTCCGGTTGCTACCGGTTCACCGGGAGAGTTTCCATTTGTTGGGGTGTTGTTGGCAAGGACTGTTTTTGTGGACTTGTGTCTCCCAATGGGTTGCTCTATTTCTTGCGCCTATTTCGAGACATTTAGTTCCTTTTTGGAGTGGGTGGTGCGGCAGGAAGCTCAGGTGGCGTCCGTGTTGCACTACTTGGACGATTTTTTGTTTGTGGGGCCTGAGGGTTCGAGAGTTTGCGCGGCGTTGTTGCAGACCATGGAGCGGTTGGCGCGGTACTTTGGGATTCCGCTGGCGCTTGACAAAACTGATGGACCGGCTACGGTGATGCGGTTCCTGGGTATTGTCATTGATACTGAGCGCTGGGAGTGTCGGTTGCCGGACGATAAGCTGGTGGAACTGAGGGAGGCGGTGAATGGGGCTTGCGGTAGGAAGAAATTGAGTTTGCGAGAGCCTCAATCTCTGCTACGGCATCTCAATTTTGCATGCCGCATTATGCCCATGGGTAGGGTATTTTTTCGCAGGCTAGCCATGGCATCTGCTGGAGTGGGGCGTCTGTATCATTATGTCCGGTTGCCCTCTTAGTTGCGGGAGGACTTGTTGGTTTGGAGGGAGTTTTTGGGTAAATACAACGGTCGGAGTATAGTCATGGAGGGGCTGGTATCCAATGTTGATTTAGAATTATACACGGATGCTGCTGGGGGACACGGTTTGCGGCCTTTTTGCAAGGTCAGTGAAGTGCTGAGCTGTGGCCGGAGGACTGTGTGCAGAGGGTGAATTTTGGCATTTTTAGAGATGTTTCCAATTGTGGTGGCTTTGGAGCTTTAGGGGGAGCAGCTGAGGAACAGGAAGGTGTGTTTCTTGTGCGATAACTTGGGGGTGGTGCAAGCTATTAACTTACAGTCGGCTAGGTCTCCTCCTGTTGGGCTGCTGTTGAGAGGAGTTGTCCTGAAGGGCTTAGAGTTGAATGCTCATTTTACGGCAATGCATGTGCCAGGGGTCAGGATTGAGATCGCTGATGCTCTTTCTCGTTTCCAGTGGTCCAGGTTTTGGGAGCTGGTGCCAGGGGTGGAGCCTCACGGCACTCCTTGTCCAGAGTGGCTGTGGCGGCTGGTTTGAAGGCGGCTTTGAATTTGGTGCGGAGATCGGTTTGTCTAACCACGTGGAACACTTATCGCAGGTTTTGGTGGGAGTGGGAAGCTTTTTAGGTGAGTTGTGCGGGGTGTGTGGGCCTCGGGATTGGGAGTTGTGCTTGTTGTACTATGTGGGTAGGGCCTATGAGGATGGGGTCTCTCCCTCAGGAGTAAGCCGTCGCATGTCGGCTTTAGCCTTTTGGGTTCGGGCTTGGGGGGAGCATGATGTGACAAAATCCTTTTTGGTGCCTAGGGCTTTGCGGGGGTTTCGGAAGGGGTGTGTGGTGTGGGATGCGAGTAGGCCAGTGTCCCTTTCGTCATTGCTTCAGCTGGTGACGGTGCTGCTGTCGGTGTGTTTGTTGGGGTACAAGCGCGGGCTGCTTGCCATAACCTTTTACTTTGCGATTTTTGGGGCATTTCGGATCTCTGAACTGGTGGCGCTAAGCAAAAGGAAACCTGGGGGTCTATTTGCTGAAAATTAGGTGCTGAGGGGTTCGGTTTTGTTATGTAGACGAAGACGGATCAGAGGGGCAGGGGTGCTGTGGTGCACTTGGGGTAGTGGGCTGGTTCAGCGGTTTGTCCCGTGAGTCGTTATCAAGCCTTCCTGGGGGTTCGGCCGCCGGGCGGCGGTCCGCTGCTTAGGCATGCTGACTATACTTTCCTGTCCGTATATCAGTTCGTACAGGTTTTAGGAAGGTTTTGGGGTTGTTGGGTTTGCCAGCATCGGAGTATAGTTCCCATTCTTTTCGAATTGGGATGGCCATGGAGGCAGCTAGGTGGGGGTTTGCCCCGGAGGTTGTCAAATGGATTGAGAGATAGGAGTTTGACAGGTTTCGCCTGTATGCTCGCCCTCAGTTGTTGTAATTGAGTTTTTTCTAGAAATTCGGGAGTCGGGGGAGTGCTGTTGAAAAGGGGTGCTATTGGTTTTATGTTGTGCCATTGTGTTTTTCAGGTGAACCTCCCTGCCTGGTGTGGATAGCTGGGCACTCTTATGTGTGTACGGGGAGTGTGCGGGCGGATGTGCGGACCGATGGGCGGCAGCTGGGATTTCCAAGGTCCTAGGTGCAGGTTCGCTGGCTTGGTTTGCCTGGCTTGATGTGGCCCCGCTTGTTGCCTGAGTTCCAGTTCATAGCCGGTATGGATCGTTGTCCAGATATCCTTGTGATCCATGCAGGTGGGAATGATCTGGGGGTGCGGGCCTCCAGGGCCATTATGCGGAACATAAAACTGGATTTGCTCGAGCTATGGTCGTCTTTCTCGGGTATTGTTATTGTCTGGTCGGATATCGTGGCCAGGCGGAAGTGGCATTAATAAAACAAGGTTGAAGATTAATAAAGTGGTGGGGTGTTTTGTGGCCAGGGATGGGGGTTTCGTAGTTTGGCACAGGGATCTGAAGGATGGGTCGGCTGATATTTGAGCTCGGATAGGGTGCATTTGAATGCTATGGGGCAGGATCTGTGGAACTTGGGGATTCGAAATGGCATTGAGCGGGCTCTGGAGTTGTGGAGGGTCGACCATTTGTAAGGAAGGGGTCACAAAGGTCGTCATGGCCGAAGTGGAAGGAGTTTTTAAAGGCTTTGACAATTGGATAATTCTGCACATTGAGGAGGAGTGATACCTCCTCCTATACCTGTTACGGTAGACAATGTCCTGGGGCTGGGGTGTTACCCAGCTATAGTTTGGTCCTCGTGGGTAAGGTCCCCAGGGTGGTTTGTTAGGTCTCCCGGTGGGTGCCTTCGGGTTAGGTGACGGCGGCCGGAGACATATATTTATATTTATGTGAATAAATGTTAATAAAACTGAAAGAGTTATTTATATGTTATTTTACATGTTATTTATGTTTACAATAAAGGTGCTGTTGTGGCCTTTCCTTTTAGCAAGGTGTCTGAGTGTTATTAAGGGAAGGGAAGGTTGGTATGTAGCACGGAGAGCTAGACTATCCCTTAGTCACGTATCCCCCTGCCCCCACCCTAGACAGGTTACCCTATATCCCCTTGCCTCAAACCCAGACTGATCACCCTGTATCCGCCTGCCCTCAGTCCAGACTGGTCACCGTGTATCCCGCTGCCCCACCCTTAACTGGTAACTTTTAATCCTACTGCCCTCACCACAGACTGGTAACCCGGTACTTCACTGCCAACACTACAGACTGGTCACCTTGTATCCCCCCGTCCAATCCATATAGAAGTAAACCTGTATCTTCCTGCCCCCATCCTAGATGGGTCACCCTGTATCCTCCTACCCCCACCCAACACTGGTTACCTTGTAACCCCCTGCCCAATCCCCAGATTTGTCATCCTGTATCCCCCTTCCCCCAGCCCAGACCATTCACCTTGCTTCCCCCTGCCCAAGACAGATCACCCTGTAACTCTCTGCCCCAACCCCAGACTGGTCACCTTGTATCCCTCTACCCAAGCACAGACTGGTCAGCCCGAAACCCCCTGCCCCAACCCTAGACTTGTAACCCTGTATCCATGTGCGGCCACCCCAGACCGGTGACCCTTCATCCCCTGCCCCTACCCCTGACTGGTCACCCAGTATCCTCCTGTATTCACCACAGCCTGATCACCCTATATCACCATGCCCAGAAGCCCAGACTGGTCACCCTGTTTCCCCCTAATGTCAGTGTTATAAAATTAAGTGTCAATGAAAGATATAGGTCATTAAAACATATATCTACATGGCCCAGGAACATATTATCACACCTATGCAGGTCTAGACTAAGAGTCTAGCCTGATAGTCATCAGTAATTAATAATGATATCAATTACCTGTCCTGTGATTCTTCCATTCTGGCTTCTGATAGGAATGTTCGTCTCCTTGCATGTTCTTTCTTCTCGTTGTCCACCTACAGTAGAAAAAAATTACAGGTGTGATAATATGTTCCTAGAATGGAGATCTTAATATATATGTAACACTCTAAAGACACTGCTCCCATGACCCTGCTTTGTTGTGTCCCTACCCTTACTCCAGACTGGTCACCCTGCATACTGCTGCCCCCACCTTAGACTAGTCACCCTGTACCCTTATGTCCCAGCCCCAAATTGGTCACCCTGTATGCTCCCACCCCAGACTTTTCACCCTGTATATCCATGGAACCACCCCAGGACTAGTCATTGTGAATCCCCCTGCCCCCACTCTCGACTGGTCACTCTATAAGTCTTTGCCTCCACCTAAGTCTGTTCACCCTATATACTCCTGCCCCCACCCCAGATGAGTCACTCTGCCCCAAACCCAAACTGGTCACCTTCTATCCCCCTACACAAGCCCAGACTGGTCACCCTGTATGCCACTGCCCCCACCCTAGACTTGTTACCCTGTATCCTCCTGCCGCCACCCCAGATGGGTCACCCTTCATCCTTCTGCCCCTGCCCCTGACTGGTCACCCAGTATCCTCCTGTTCCCACCATAGGCTGGTCACCCTACATATGCCCCCAAACCCAGACTGGTCACTCTGTTTCCCCCTAATGTCAATGTTATAATATTAAGTGTCCATGGAAGAGAGAGGTCATTAAAACATATATCTACATGGCCCAGGAACATATTATCACACCTATGCAGGTCCAGACCAAGAGTCTAGCCTGATAGTTATCAGTAATTAATAATTTAATAAAAAAAAAAAAAAAGTTCCCTCGCAAGATCATAGAAGGGGCAAAGAGAAGAGCTATGGAATTAAATAGAAAAGAACATTTGGGAAAGAAAAAAGGAGACGACAAAAAGAAAGGAGAGAAAAGTGACATACAAGAAAATAGAAAGAATGATGTTAATTTTATTACTCGGCATTCAGCCAATCATATACAAATAAAAAATATTTTAAAGAAAAATTGGAATATTTTACAGAGGGATCCGTTTCTAAAAGACTGTATAGCAGGGGTCCTCAACTGGCGGACCGCGGTCCGAACACGGACCGCGGAGGCCAGCTGTCCGGACCCCTGGTCAGACCTCCTAACCGCCCCGGATCCGGTCCGTCCCGCTCCCACCGCACTGCCTCCCGCCCCATAGGCGTACTGTCCTTAGATGTCAGTACGCCTGTGGGGCTGGGGGCAGTGTCGGTCCGCCCCCCGGCTGATACGCGCTCTGTAGGGACGTCCCGGGGATTCCCCAGCAGAGCGCGCACCACAGACCTCAGTGTACGCTGCCGGCCTGTCCTTCCCGGAAGTGCAGGCCGGCGGCGTACGCTGAGGTCACTGATGCACGCTCTGCTGGGGAATCCCCGGGACGTCCCTACAGAGCGCGTATCAGCCGGGGGCCGGACCGACGGGAAGAGAAGAAGACAGCTGCAGCGGGGAACGAGGTGCTAGGTGAGTTGTTTTTGTTATTTTTTTTTTCTGTCTGGGGGGCATCTACAAGGGGAGAGCGCACAGGTGGACTATATACTACAGGGGGGACCTCACAGGGGGCTATATACTACTGAGGGGGCTATATACTACTGGGGGGAGCGCACAGGGGGCTATATACTACAGGGGGGACCTCACAGGGGGCTATATACTACTGAGGGGGCTATATACTACTGGGGGGAGCGCACAGGGGGCTATATACTACAGGGGGGACCTCACAGGGGGCTATATACTACTGAGGGGGCTATATACAACTGGGGGGAGCGCACAGGGAGTTATATACTACAGGGGGGACCTCACAGGGGCTATATACTACAGGGGGAAAGCACAAGGGGGACTATATACTACTGGGGGGGACCTCACGGGGCTATATACTACTGGGGGGAGAGCACAGGGGCGCTATATACTACTGGGGGGAGCTCACAGGGGGCTATATACTACAGGGGAACAGCGCACGGGGGGGCTATATACTACAGGGGGAGCTCACAGGGGGCTATATACTACAGGGGAGAGCTCACAGGGGGGCTATATACTACTTGGGGGGAGCTCACGGGGGCTATATACTACTGGGGGGAGCTTACAGGGGGCTATATACTACTGGGGGACAGCGCACAGGGGGCTGTATACTACAGGGGGAGAGCGCACAGGGGGGCTATATACTACTGGGGGGAGCTCACAGGGGGCTATATTCTACAGGGGGAGAGCGCACGGGGAGGCTATATACTACTGGGGGGAGCTCACAGGGGGCTATATACTACAGGGGGAGAGCGCACAGGGGGGCTATATACTACTGGGGGAGCAACAGGGGGCTATATACTACTGAGGGAGAGCGCACAGGGGGGGCTATACACTACTGGGGGAGCAACAGGGGGGCTATATACTACCAGGGCAGTCACCCCCTTTGTACCTAATATCAAAGGCCTGGTGAGAGAGAAAAAAAAATGCCAATTTTCCCGCTAATAAGCAGCAATTCTGTATATAAATAGTTGAACGTTTGTGACAAAGTAACAAAACACGTTTCCTACTGATGTTCAGCTCGGACCTTCACCTGACAATAGACCCCGGTAAGTGGACCTTCACTAAAAGTTGTTGAGTACCCCTGCTGTATAGGTAAAAGTCCCAGCATGATATATAGGAGAGCACAAACAGTAGCCCCCTCATATCCAGTTTTAAAAAAACAAATAAATGCAGCAACAACAACAAAAAAAGAAAATATTGGTATTTTTAAATGCAATAAAAAATGTGTAAAACATGTCATTATTTAGAGAACAATACGAAAAGCATTGAAAGTAATATCTCCAAAGAAAAAATAGATATCAAAGATCACCTAAACTGTGGATCAGAGTATGTGATCTACGTGCTGGAGTGCCCGTGTGGCCTCCAGTACGTGGGTAGAACTAGTCAAACACTACGAAAAAAATTTAATACCCATTGTTTCAACATCAAACAAAAATACAGGAAACACAGTGTGTCCCGTCATTTAGCTGACGATAGCCTACTGAAAGTATATCCAATAAAGCAAATACATTTCTCACTGAACAGATTTGCTAAATTATGTAAAAGAGAAAGTTATTGGATATTTAAATTAAACACCCTGGTACCAAATGGGCTTAACGAAACAATAGAACGAGTTTGAAAGGAGGGGGTTAATAAAACAAATATCACAAAAGGGAGGGTATCCTCTTATATATAAATATGTGTGTTTAGTATATGTATTATCGTCCCTGATAAAGGAACTTGTAGTTCTGATACGCGTCGGACAGAATAAAGTTGTCTACTTGTTTTAGTTATACTCACAGCTTATTTCCAAGTGCGGTGTGCACCAATCCGGGTGTAGTGAGAGTTCACCCGGGAGGATTACCACAGGTTTCTGTAACACACATGCCGCAACTGAAGACTCTGGGAGGATTCCAGCAGTAGAATACCGTCTATCCTAATACAAGCGATCCGGGCAATGGGGTGGAGTAGGTCGATCTCCCCTCCGAGAAGTAAGTGAACATTGGTTTATCTTTCCTTTCATTGTATAATAGAGCTGGTTTAGAAGTTGATCGCTCCCCACTTTTACATTTTTCTTGTGCTTGTTGCCGCTTTCATCCACCTATACGAGCCAGAGCTCTCAACAGTGTCCGGAGGGTGCAGCGATCCCAGCAGAAACCATTGGATCCATGTGTATTGCCGTTGTTTCTTTGTGAGTGGTGTTTGCACCACTTACTAAGGGTACTATTCCACCAACAGATCTGACAACAGATTATCTGCCAAAGATTTAAAGCCAAACCCAGGAACAGACTATAAACAGAGAACAGGTCATAAAGAAAAGACTGAGATTTCTCCTCTTTTCAAATCCACTCCGGGGTTTGGCTTCAAATCTTTGGCAGATAATCTGTCGTCAGGTCTGTTGGTGTAATAGTACCCTAAGTGTAAGTGTGTTTTTTCTTTGGTGCCTTTTTTTGAGTTTCTATCTATAAGAATCTAGCCGTTCCCGCAGTATTTTTTCTCCCTTTTTTTTCCAGTAATTAATAATTATATCAATTACCTGTCCTGCGATTCTTCCATTCCATCTTCTGATAGGAATGTTTGCCTCCTCACATTTTCTTTCTTCTCTTTGTCCGCCTACAGTAGAAAATAAATCACAGGTGTGATAATATGTTCCTAGAATGGAGATCCTAATATATATGTAACACTCTAAAGACACTTCTCCCATGACCCTGCTTGGTTGTGTCCATACCCCTACCCCAGACTGGTTACCCTATATACCCCTGCCCCCACCCCAGACTAGTCACCCTATATCCCCCTGCCCCCACCCTAGACGAGTTACCCTATATCCCCTTGCCTCAAACCCAGACTGGACACCCTGTACTACCCTGCCCCACCCAATACTGGACAGCCTGTATACATTTGTCTGAAGCCCAGACTGTTAACCTTGTGTCCCTAATTCCAAGCCCAGACTGGTCAACCTATATCCCACTGCCCCACCTTTAACTGGTCACCCTTTATCCTACTGCCCTCACCACAGACTGGTAACCCTGTACCTCACTGCCCCCACCACAGACTGGTCACCTTGTATCCTCCTGCCCCCATCCGAGACTGGTCACCCTGTATCCTCCTTTCTCCACCCAGATGGGCCATACTGTTTCCCCCTGACGTCACCCCAGACTGGTCACCCTGTAACCCCCTGCCCAAGCCCCAGACTTTTCATCCTGTATCCTCCTGCCCCCAGCCCAGACGGGTCATCCTGTTTCCATCTGCCCTGTTTCCCCCTAATGTCAGTGTTATCATATTAAGTGTCCATGGAAGATATAGGTCATTAAAACATATATCTACATGGCCCAGGAACATATTATCACACCTATGCAGGTCTAGACCAAGAGTCTAACCTGATAGTTATCAGTAATTAATAATTATATCAATTACCTGTCCTGCGATTCTTCTATTCCAGCTTCTGATGGGAATTCTTAGTCTCCTTGCATGTTCTTTCATCTCGTCGTCTACCTACACTGGAAAGAAATCACAAATTAGTAACTATCATAAAAAATTTATTGTAAAAAAAAACTACAGTAACTTTTCACAACTTTAGCATCCTTGCTACCTACCTACCTATCTTGTTGACTGCCTGGCTGCAACTAAACTGCTTGCCTGTCTAGCAGTTACATATGTCATCACAGCCTTGATGACATCATAGAACACTTTTGTGGCTTGCTAGCTGTAAACAACTTTATCTATTTGCTCTATTCTGGCATGGTATTGGAAGCAAAAAAATGCTTTAGAAAAAGTACATTAGAAATGCATAGCCTCATATGCACTCACTTAGGAAGGTGCTCACGACACACAGTGTGGTATACAAACTCTGCTAAGCACCCTTTTGGGGGTCTATTTTTTTTAAACACATTTGGGAGCGCAGCAACATATTAGGAGCCCAGGAACATATTATCACACCTATGCAGGTGCAGGTCAAGACAAGAGGGGAGATTCATGAAAGGGTGTAAATATACACCTGGTGTAAACTGCCCACAGCAACCAATCACAGCTCCTCTTATATTTTACCAGATCTGAAAGCTGAGCTGTGATTGGTTGCTGTGGGCAGTTTAAACCAGGTGTATATTTACACCCTTTCATAAATCTCCCCGTAGGAGTCTAGCCTTATATTTATTAGTAATTAATAATTATATTAATTACCTGTCCTGCGATTCTTCCATTTCAGCTCCTGATAGGAATGTTCATCTCCTTGCATGTTCTTTCTTTTCATTTTCCACCTACAGTAGAAAAACATCACAGGTGTGATAATATGTTCCTAGAATGGAGATCTTAATATATAGGTAACACTCTAAGGACACTGCTCCCATGACCCTGCTGGACTGGTAACAACCCTGTACTTCACTGCCAACACTACAGACTGGTCACCTTGTACTACCCTGCCCCACCCAAAACTGAACACCCTGTATCCCTCTCTCTCAAACCCAGACAGTTAACCTTGTGTCCCTAATTCCAAGCCTAGACTGGTTAACCTGTATCCCACTGCCAAACCCTTAACCGATAACCTTTGTCGAGGTGCCTTCCCAAAGAAGGCCTACTGTTGTTGGCTGTTTCCTAATTGAGTTGGAGAATGGGTCCGGATCCCCTCTCCCACACCATGCACTTAGAATGAGGACACAGACTACGTATCTTGCAAACAAGTCTGGTGTGTTCTGCTATCTCTGAGAACCCACCTTTATTTATACAGGAAAAAACCAATGGTTATGAATGTAAAATGCAAAGTCATACACTATGCAAGTCATCAACTTCAAAAGAACGGATAACTACAGATATGTTTTGACAGATATGGACATACAATAAGATTAAATGTTCAATTAAAAATTGTTTACATAAGGATGTTGATACATGAACATTTTGTTATCTGCTTACAAAAATGTGAATAATAAAATAACATTTATTATCTGCTAAAAACAGGTGGTAGACCAGCTGTGTCCTTGAAGTTCAGTCATATAGGAAAGTTCATTTAGAAAAGATTTTATTTTTCTTCTTATTTCTTTGGGTGGATTAACTCATTCCTCTCACCTTTTATCCTACTGCCCTTACCACAGACAGGTCACCCTGTATCACACTGCACCCACCCCAGGCTGGTCACCCTGTAACCCCCTATCCCCTCTATTGATGGGTCACCCTGTATCCCCCAGCCCCCACCCTAGACTGGTCACCCTGTATCCTCCTGCCCCTATCCAAGCTGTTAACCCTGTATTCTCCTGCCCCTATCCCAGACTAGTCACCTTGTATCCTCCTTCCTCCACCCGGATGGGTCACACTGTTTCCCCCTGACGTTACCCCAGACTGGTCACTCTGTATCCCACTGCCCTCACCCCAGACTAGTCACCCTGTAACCCCCTGCCCAAGACCCAGACTTGTCATCCTGTATCCCACTACCCCCACCTCAGACTGGGCACCCTGTATCCTCCTGCCCCAAACCCAGAATGGTCACCCAGTATCCTCCGGTTCCCACCTTACGCTGGTCACCCAGTATCCTCCTTTTCCCACCATAGGCGGGTCACCCTCCATATGACGTTACCCCAGACTGGTCACTCTGTATCCCACTGCCCTCACCCCAGACTAGTCACCCTGTAACCCCCTGCCCAAGACCCAGACTTGTCATCCTGTATCCCACTACCCCCACCTCAGACTGGGCACCCTGTATCCTCCTGCCCCAAACCCAGAATGGTCACCCAGTATCCTCCGGTTCCCACCTTACGCTGGTCACCCAGTATCCTCCTTTTCCCACCATAGGCGGGTCACCCTCCATATGCCCCAAGCCCAGACTGGTCACCCTATATCCCCCTAATGTCAGCATTATCATATTAAGTGTCTATGGAAGATATAGGTCATTAAAAACATATATCTACATGGTCCAGGAGCATATCACACCGATGCAGGTCTAGACCAAGAGTCTAGCCTGATAGTTATCAGTAATTAATAATGATATCAATTACCTGTCCTGCGATTCTTCCATTCCAGCTTCTCAAGGGAATGTTCGTCTCCTTGCATGTTCTTTCTTCTAGTTCTCCACCTGCAGTAAAAATAAATCACAGGTGTGATAATACATTCCTAGAATAGAGATCTTAATATATATGTAACACTCTAAAGATACTGCTCCCATGACCCTGCTTTGTTGTGTCCCTACCCTTACTCCAGACTGGTCACCCTGCATACTGCTGCCCCCACCTTAGACTAGTCACCCTGTACCCTTATGTCCCCGCCCCAGATTGGTCACCCTGTATGCTCCCGCCCATCTATACGCTGGGACCACAAAGATATTAGTTTGTGGATGAGGTTGATGGCGGCGCCGAAGGGTTTGGAGGCTGGGCAGTCCTTTCGGGATGGAGCCTGCGGCTCTGGGGCTTTCTCGGGGCAGTCAGCCTCTTCCGGTAAGGGCTGCTGCTGGCAGTTTAACGAAAGCCACTGCAAGTTAGGCTCCGACTGCCGGTATAAGCATGAGTGCTCCGGCTGCGGGGGAGAACATGGCTTATCGAGATGTTTCAAGAAAAAAGGTAGAGGAGAAGTTAACCAAAAGAGGGGTGATGCCAGTGAGGGTGGAAAGGATGCTGCTGTATCACGCGCGGTATCCAAATAATGCGGCGGCACAGTTGCTTAGAGGGGGTTTCAGTGGGGGTTTTCGAATCCCGGGCGGGCAAGGGGCTCCGGAGGGGCCGATGCGTAATCTGGTGTCCACGTTGGTTTGGCTGGATATTGTGACTGATAAATTGTTGAAAGAAGTTCTGTTGGGCCGGATGGCGGGGCCTTTTGATACAAGCCCGCTTCCGAGATTGTGTGTCTCCCCTCTGGGCCTGGTGCCTAAGAAGGAGCGGAATAAATTTCGGCTTATTCATCACCTGTTGCATCCGGATGGAGCGTCCGTGAATGATGGGATAGACCCGGAGTTATATGCAGTTTCTTATACCTCGTTTGACGCGGCTTTGAAGTGGTTGCACCGGTATGGGAAGGGGACACTGCTAGCTAAAACTAATATTGAGGCAGCATTCCGGTTGCTGCCGGTTCACCCGGAGAGTTTCCATTTGTTGGGGTGTTGTTGGCAAGGGCAGTTTTTTAGCACTTGTGTCTCCCAATGGGTTGCTCTATTTCTTGCGCCTTTTTCAAGACATTTAGTTCCTTTTTGGAGTGGGTGGTGCGACAGGAAGCTCAGGTGGCATCCGTGTTGCACTACTTGGACAATTTTTTGTTTGTGGGGCCTGGGGGTTCGAGAGTTTGCGCGCCGTTGTTGCAGACCATCGAGAGGTTGGCGCAGTACTTTGGGATTCCGCTGGCGCTTGACAAAACTGATGGACCGGCTACGGTGAGGCGGTTCCTGGGTATTGTCATTGATACTGAGCGCTGTGAGTGTGAGAAATTGGTGGAACTGAGAGAGGTGGTGAATGGGGCTTGCGGTAGGAAGAAATTGCATTTGCGGAAGCCTCAATCTCTGCTACGGCGTCTCAATTTTGCATGCCGCATTATGCCCATTATGTAACGAAATCCTTTTTGGTGCCTAGGGCTTTGCGGGGGTTTCGGAAGGGGTGTGTGGTGAGGGATGAGCGTAGGCCAGTGTCCCTTTCGTTATTGCTTCAGCTGGTGACGGTGCTGCTGTCGGTGTGTTTGTCTGGGTACGAGCGCGGGCTGTTTGCCTTGGCCTTTTCCTTTGCGTTTTTTGGGGCGTTTTGTATCTCTGAACTGGTGGGTCGTGGGCTAGTTCAGCGGTTTGTCCCGTGAGTTGTTATCAAGCCTTCTTGGTGGTGGGGCCGCCGGGCGGCGGTCCGCTGCTTAGGCATGCTGACTATACTTTCCTGTCCGTATATCAGTTCGTACAGGTTATTAGGAAGGTTTTAGTGTTGTTGGGTTTGCCAGCATCGGAGTATAGCTCCCATTCTTTTCGAATTGGGGTGGCCATGGAGGCAGCTAGGTGGGGGTTTGCCCCGGAGGTTGTCAAATGGATTGGGGGATAGGAGTCTGACAGGTTTCGCCTGTATGTTCGCCCTCAGTTGTTGTAATTGAGTTTTTTCTAGAATTTCGGGAGCCGGGGGAGTGCTGTTAAAAAGGGGTGCTATTGGTTTTATGTTGTGCCATTGTGTTTTTCAGGTGAACCTCCCTGCCTGGTGTGGATAGCTGGGCACTCTTATGTGTGTAGGGGGAGTGTGGGGGCAGATGTGCGGACCGATGGGCGGCAGCTGGAATTTCCAAGGTTCGCTGGCTTGGTTTCCCTGGCTTGATGTGGACCCGCATGTTGCCTGAGTTACAGTTCTTAGCCGGTATGGATCGTTGTCCAGATATCCTTGTGATCCATGCAGGTGGGAATGATCTGGGGGTGCGGGCCTCCAGGGCCATTATGCGGAACATGAAACTGGATTTGCTCGAGCTATGGTCGTCTTTCTCGGTTATTGTAATTGTCTGGTCGGATATCGTCGACAGGAGGAAGTGGCGGCAGGCCAGGTCTGTGGCGGGCATTAATAAAACCCGGATGAAGATTAATAAAGTGGTGGGGTGTTTTGTGTCCAGGAATGGGGGTTTTGTAGTTTGGCATATGGATCTGGAAGATGGGTCGGCTGATTTTATGAGCTTGGATAGGGTGCATTTGAATGCTATGGGGCAGGATCTGTGGAACTTGGGGATTCGAGATGGCACTTAGCGGGCTCTGGAGTTGTGGAGGGTCGACCATTTGTAAGAAAGGGGTCACAAATGGTCGTCATGGCCGAAGTGGGAGGGGTTTTTGAAGGCTTTGGCAATTGGATATTTCTGCGGATGGAGGAGGAGTGATACATTCTCCTCCTAAACCTGTTACGGTAGACAATGTCCTGGGGCTGGGGTGTTACCCAGCTATAGTTTGGTCCCCGTGGGTAAGGTCCCCGAAGTGGTTTGTTAGGTCTCCCGGTGGGTGCCTTCGGGTTAGGTGACGGTGGCCGGAGGTAAAGTGGAGACCCCCAGTGTGTTATTATAGTAATGGAGTTGCAATTTGAGACAAATATTTATATTTATGTGAATAAATGTTAATAAAACTGAAAGAGTTATTTATATGTGATTTAACATGTTATTTATGTTTTAAATAAAGGTGCTGTTGCGGCCTTTCCTTCTAGCAAGGTGTCTGAGTGTTATTAAGGGGAGGGAAGGTTGGTATGTAGCACGGAGAGCTAGACTATCCCTTAGTCACGTATCCCCCTGCCCCCACCCTAGACAGGTTACCCTATATCCCCTTGCCTCAAACCCAGACTGATCACCCTGTATCCGCCTGCCCTCAGTCCAGACTGGTCACCCTGTATCACACTGCCCCACCCTTAACTGGTAACTTTTAATCCTACTGCCCTCACCACAGACTGGTAACCCGGTACTTCACTGCCAACAATACAGACTGGTCACCTTGTATCCCCACGTCGCCTCCATACAGAAGTAAACCTGTATCTTCCTGCCCCCACCCTAGATGGGTCACCCTGTATCCTCCTACCCCCACCCAACACTGGTTACCTTGTAACCCCCTGCTCATTCCCCAGATTTTTCATCCTGTATCCTCCTTCCCCCAGCCCAGACCATTCACCTTGCTTCCCCCTGCCCAAGACAGATCACCCTGTAACTCTCTGCCCCAACCCCAGACTGGTAACCTTGTATCCCTCTACCCAAGTACAGACTGGTCAGCCCGAAACCCCCTGCCCCAACCCTAGACTTGTAACCCTGTATCCACGTGCGGCCACCCCAGACCGGTGACCCTTCATCCGCCTGCCCATACCCCTGACTGGTTACTCAGTATCCTCCTGTATCCACCACAGCCTGATAACCCTATATCACCATGCCCAGAAGCCCAGACTGGTCACCCTGTTTGCCCCTAATGTCAGTGTCATAATATTAGGTGTCCATGGAAGATATAGGTCATTAAAACATATATCTACATGGCCCAGGAACATATTATCCCACCTATGCAGGTCTAGACCAAGAGTCTAGCCTGATAGTTATCAGTAATTAATAATGATATCAATTACCTGTCCTGCGATTCTTCCATTCCAGCTTCTCATGGGAATGTTCGTCTCCTTGCATGTTCTTTCTTCTAGTTCTCCATCTGCAGTAAAAAAAAATAACAGATGTGATCATATGTTCCTAGAATGGAGATCTTAATATATATGTAACACTCTAAAGTCACTGCTCCCATGACCCTGCTTTGTTGTGTCCCTACCCTAACTCCAGACTGGTCACCCTGCATACTGCTGCCCCCACCTTAGACTAGTCACCCTGTACCCTTATGTCCCCGCCCCAGATTGGTCACCCTGTATGCTCCCGCCCCCACCCTAGACTTTTCACCCTGTATATCCCTGGAACCACCCCAGGACTAGTTTTTGTGAATCCCCCTGCCCCCACTCTATACTGGTCACTCTACAAGCCTTTGCCTCCACCTAAGTCTGTTCACCCTATATACTCCTGCCCCCACCCCAGAGTCACTCTGCCCCAAACCCAAACTGGTCACCTTCTATCCCCCTACACAAGTCCAGACTGGTCACCCTGTATCCCACTGCCCCCACCCTAGACTTGTTACCCTGTATCCTCCTGAAGCCACCCCAGATGGGTCACCCTTCATCCTTCTGCCCCTACCCCTGACTGGTCACCCAGTATCCTCCTGTTCCCACCATAGGCTGGTAACCTTACATATGCTCCCAAGCCCAGACAGGTCACTCTGTTTCCCCCTGATGCCAGTGTTATCATATTAAGTGTCCTTGGAAGAGAGAGGTTATTAAAACATATATCTAAATGGCCCAGGAACATATTATCACACCTATGCAGGTCTAGACCAAGAGTCTAGCCTGACAATTATCAGTAATTAATAATTATATCAATTACCTGTCCTGTGATTCTTCCATTCCAGCTTCTAATAGGAATGTTTGCCTCCTTGCATGTTCTTTCTTCTTGTTGTCCACCTACAGTAGAAAAACATCACAGGTGTGATAATATGTTCCTAGAATGGAGATCTTAATATATATGTAACACTCTAAAGACACTGCTCCCATGACCCTGCTTTGTTGTGTCCCTACCCTTACCCCAGACTAGTCACCCTGTATCCCCCTGCCCCCACCCTAGATGGGTTACCCTATATGTTCTTGAAGTACCCACGGAGTGTATAGTGAAGGGAGGTACATGTGAGTGTATGAGCTCCCTAAGAGGCTAGGATTTTATATTGTTTTTTTTCCACCCCCTTGTTGTGGGGTGGTAATGGTTTCGCCTTTCTAGATTTTTCTCTAGGTACAGAGGTTCTCAGGAGTCCCATAAGTGTCTGGGCAGAATCTGGTAGGTATGGCCCTGATTGGCTGAATGGAAGGAGTGACGTCAGCAACCAGCTGTTTAAAATGAATTTTGGCGGGAAAGGCCGTTATCCGGACGACAGGAGCAAGCAGAGAATATTCAAGATTCAAGACTGCCTGTGTGTGAGGAGAATTTACTTTATTGCCGCACTTTAAGAAGCGTGATGGATGATGAAAGTAAGAAGCCACCAGTGGCTAAAACATTCAAGAAATGGTTACAAGCATTTTGTTTATACGCTTCAGTGTTTGGGGAGAAATTCACGGATAAATGTTGTGCATTGTTTCAACATGTGAATATGGGGGTATTTTGGGGGTAACGCATGGCTTACTTACAACTAAATATTTTGTCAAAAAATGACGGTTTATTCAAATTTGAGATGGGGTCAGAAAGTGGGGTTGTGGATAAATATCATGATACCGCAGCGAGCAAGACCTACCACATCTTCAGCAACCAGTTCTTCCTTTCATAAAGGCATTTGTTTCGCGTTTAACGAATCCACGTGCAAGTGGTACAATTCCTGTAAGTATCGGCACGAATGTGCTCACTCTGCAGAAGATCAGTCAGTCTGCCCAGCAACCCAGCACTACCAGGGATGCAATTTGAAGACCTTGGACTCCAGTGAGTCTACCAAGAATGTTGCCTTGGCTAGAGGCCTTCCCAAACTGGCAGACTGATTTGCTGATTTCCAGTTTTGGTGATGGTTTTTATGTGCCAGCTTTCTCAGGTGCAGGGTGCTCTGTGGTAGATAATTTGCGCTTGGCCATAATGTATCCTAAGGTGGTCGATGTCAAAATTTTGAGTGAAGTTAATCTAGGTAGAGTGGAAGGCCCGTTTCCTTTTCCCGCATTTTCTAATTTTCGGGTATCCCCCCTGGGTCTGATGCCTAAAAAGGAACCCAACAAATTTAGATTGATTCATAATTTGTCTTTCCCCAAAGGTTCTTCTTTAAATGACTGATCGCACTTTGGTTGCTGTGCATTATAACTCTTTCGAGGATGCGTTGGATCTTGTTCGAAATTGCGGTCCTAATGCTATAATGGCAAGGGCAGATATTGAATCTGCTTTTCGTTTATTGTCGGTGTCTCCTGGGGGATTTAAAGGACAACTCCCGCGCTAAGGAAAAAAAACAAAAACCAATCAGAAACCTAGCTTTTATACTTCTCATCCCTCCTGAGCTGTCACTGTTTGAATTTCCCACCCTCTGTGTACCTTCTGATTTCTAGTCTTGTTCTTCATTTCTTCCTTGCTTCCTGGTTTCAGCTTCCCTTGATGCACTTTGGCTGCTGTGACAAGCCAGCCCCCTGCTGTGACACAGCAAGTGCCTGCCCCTCCATTCACTACTACAACTCCCATCATACACTACACATGACCCCCTCTCTGGCTCTCTTCAGTCAGGCTGCTATATACACACACACATACTGTCACCTCACTGTAGTGTACATTCTGCAGGATTAGGTCAGGGCAGCAGGGGAGAGATAAGACGTCTGTGTAGCTGACATGCCGGGAGTGAGGAGAAAGATAAGCAAGTGACATGTCACTCACTGAGTCCACTCGGCAGCAGGAGGGAGTATGGGGGAGGGGGTCCTGTAGCTGGTTATGTGCCGGGAGTCAGTCACGAGTCATTATTGAGTTGCAGAATGACAGATGGCTTACAGTTGCTCAGCCAATGGGAGCTGAGCAAGCCTAGTCACCTGACCAGGCAGGGGAGGGGGAGGCTGGTGTGACAGGAGCTAGAGCAGCCCTCCTGCTGATGACTCATCGTCACTAGAAGGAGCTGAGAGAGCAGCCTGGTGACGACAGTAATTAGGTATGAAGGAGTTTCTTACACTTCCTGGTGGGGGATGAGGGGGGAAAAGACAGGGAAGGAGGACAGACAGGTGATTGAAGTATATTACAGTGTTATATAACTTTGTAATGTGCTTCAATTACTGGGAAAAAGTTTTTCATGGGAGTTGTCCTTTAAGTCGTTGGGTTTTGTTTGGAGGGATACGTTTTATTTTGATAAGTCGCTCCCTATGGGTTTCAGATTGTCTTGCTTTTATTTTGAATCTTTTTCTTGTTTTTTGGAGTGGGTTTTGAAAGAGCAAACAGGATTGTTGTCTTGTACACACTATCTTTATGATATTTTGTTTGTAGGTAAAGGCGATTCAGATGATTGTGCATGTTTGCTATCCTCCTTTGTGGACATGTGTGGTCATTTTAGGGTCCCCTTAGCGGCTAATAAAACTATATCTCCTTGTTGCAGGTTGGAGTATTTAGGTATTGTTGTTGACTTTGAACAGATACTGTTTTGTTTGCCGTAGGCTAAAATACATGAAATGTGAGCTTTATTGTCATCTATTATTGGTTAAGAAGACAACTACATTGAAGGACATGCAGCGCTTGTTGGGTAACCTTGTATTATTTGCTACTAGGGTGATCCCTATGGGGAAAGTTTTTTTGTAGAAGTTTGTTTCAGAAGACTTGTGGTCTTATACCTCCGCGTGCACATATTCGTTTGATGCTTACTTTGAAAGAGGATTTAGCGTTGTGGCTTGGTTTTTTTTTGTCTGATTTCAATGGAAAGGTTGTGTGACAGGAGGATTTTCGAGAAGCTGGTGCTTTAGGGTTATTAACCGATGCTGTGGGAAGTTGTGGCTTTGGAGTTTTCTGGAATGAACGTTGGTGCGCAGAAACGTGGCATCCTACTTGAGTGGAGTCCAGTATGGTCCGTAATGTCGTGTTAATTGAATTGTTCCCGATTCTCGTTGCTTTCTCTCTGTGGGGCGACTCCTTTAGGAACAAGCGCATAATCGTAAACACGGATAATCGGGGAGTGATGTTTGCCATCATCCGTCTGTCGGCCAAATCGGATGTGGTTGTCAAACTTTTACATCATTAGTGTTGCTCTGTTTCCATTTAAATGTGTGGCTTAAAGCTAGATACATACCTGAAGCTGTTAATGATGTCGCAGACTCTCTATCTCACCTGCAGTTTTTCTCGATTTCAGCTTTGGGTTCTGGATGCGGATCTCTTCGGTCATTTGTGTCCTTCACACTTGTCCAATCTTATATAGGAATGATGTGTACTTTCCTTTGGTCCAAGAGTTACTCGACAGGTAGAGGAGCTACGGTTTCCTTGTGTTCTATTACTGGTTGCCCTGCATGCCCGGTTAAAGTGGTCTTGGAGTATTTATTGGTCTGTCTTAGTTTTCCTGGGTCATTTTTGTTGCATTCCGATGGTACCTCCTTGTCTAAGTTTCAATTTGTCGCAGTTTTTTTGGAAATGTTTAAGTAAATTGGGTATTGATTTGCAAGGTTTTTTGGCTCATTCATTTCGCATTGGAGCTGCTACGGAGGCTTATCGTTTGGGTTTGTCCCCTACTAATATTAAAAGGTAAGGCAGGTGGTGTTCACATAGATATAAGCTTTATACTAGGCCTCATTTATGTGTTTGATTTCTTGTAGGTCGGTCTCCCATTGTCGTCTGGGTCCTCAGCCAATCTTTCATATATTGGGCCCATAGACGCGCTTTGGAGTGGGTCTATTCTACTAATTCTACTAACTCTCAGAGGAGGTAGCTATTTGTGGGCAGGGGTCAGTGGTCTCCGTTGGTTTCAGATCATTGATTTAGTGGAGAATAGATGTCTAGTGTGGCCTGCGCCTATCGTCTTAGTTATTCATGCAGGTGGAAACTACGTAGGGCGTAGGCGCACTGATGCATTGTTTCATGAGATGAAATAACATTCAA
This sequence comes from Dendropsophus ebraccatus, assembly GCF_027789765.1. Taxonomy (NCBI): domain Eukaryota; kingdom Metazoa; phylum Chordata; class Amphibia; order Anura; family Hylidae; genus Dendropsophus; species Dendropsophus ebraccatus. The sequence goes on from NC_091458.1 coordinate 147,670,580, forward strand.
CGTTCTACATAGTCTTTATCCTCGGACCGTTCTTAGAGATCGTTCCGAGGCTAATTTGGTCTTATCAAGGTTTTACATTCCTTGACATGATCAGGAGCCGTGTTAACAGGGGTTTGGCATGCTTCTTGCATTTGACGGGCGGTATTTCATACCAACACACCGACTTGGAAGTCTTTAATCCAGGCCTATATTGCTGTGATGACATACATTTGTCGGATATATGCCTTGATATATTTAATTTGGGGTTGCAAAATTTGTTGGAAATAGACACAGTGTTGGTGGGGTCATGCTCGGCTTAGCCGGCACTGGTGGGTGGGTTGCCCTGTTTTTGTGCGGGGCAGACACTTGGACTTTATTGGACTGGAATTGAAGTTTATGTTGGATTATATTACATTTCAATGTTATGATTTATCCAAGTTATTTATTGAAATAATAACCCTTGAATAAACACTGTGGCCTTACCATCCACAGTAAAGAGTAATGGTATATGTTTCTCATTTATTTATTTAGATAAATAGTTAATGGGGAAGGGATGCCGATTACATTCACATGCCTCAAACCCAGACTTCTCACCCTGTATCCTCCTGCCCTCAGCCCAGACTGGACACCCTGTACTACCCTGCTCCACCACAGACTAAACACTTTATCCCTCTGTCTCAAGCCCAGACTGTTCACCTTGTGTCCCTTATTCCAAGTCTAGATTGGTCAATCTATATCCCACTGCCTCAACGTTAACCAGTCACCCTTTATCATACTACACTCACCACAGACTGGAAACCCTGTAACTCACTGCCCCCACCACAGACTGGTCACCTTGTATCCCCCTGTCCCCTCCATAGACAGGTCACCCTATATCCCCAAGACCCCATACTAGACGGGTCACCCTCTATCCTCCTGCCCCCACCCCAGACTGGTCACCCTGTATGCTTCTGCCCCCATCCCAGACTGGTAACCCTGTATCCTTCTTCCTCCACCCAGATGGGTCACACTGTTTCCCCTGACGTTACCCCAGACTGGTCACCCTGTATCCCACTGCCCAAGCCCCAGACTTGTCATCCTGTATCCTTCTGCCCCCAGCCCCGACGGGTCACCCTGTTCTCCCCTGCCCCCATGCCAGGCAGGTCACCTTGTAACCCTCTGCCCCAACCCCAGACGGGTCACCTTGTATCCCCCTACCCAAGCAAAGACTGGTCACTCTGTATCCCAGTGCCGCCACCCTAGACTGGCACCCTGTATCCCACTACCCCCACCTCAGACTGGTCACCCTGAAACCTCCTGCCCCAATCCTAGACGGGTCACCCTTCATCCCCCTGCCCCTACCCCTGACTGGTCACCCAGTATCCTCCTGTTCCCACCATAGGCGGGTCACCCTCCATATGCCCCCAAGCCCAGACTGGTCAACCTATATCCCCCTGCCCAAGTCCCAGACTTGTCATCCTGTATCCTCCTGCCCCCAGCCCAGACGGGTTACTCTATATGCTCTTACCTCAAACCCAGACACATTACCCTGTATCCTCCGGCCCTCCGCCCAGACTGGACACCCTGTACTACCCTGCCCCACCCAAGACTGAACACCCTGTATCCCTCTGTCTGACACCCAGACTGTTAACCTTGTGTCCCTAATTCTAAGCCCAGACTGGTCGACCTGTATACCACTGCCCCACCTTTAACCGGTCACCCTTTATCCTACTGCCCTCACCACAGACTGGTAACCCTGTACCTCACTGCACCCTCCACAGACTGGTCACCCTGTATCCCTCTGTCCCCTCCATAGACGGTTCAACCTGTATCCTCCTGCCCCATCACAGACTGAACACCCTGTATCCCTCTGTCTCAAGCCCAGATTGTTCACCTTTTGTCCCCAATTCCAAGCCTAGACTGGTCAACCTACATCCCACTGCCCCACCCTTAACTGGTCACTCTTTATCCTGCTGCCACCACCCCAGACTGGTCACCTTGTATCCCTCTACCCAAGCACCAGACTTGCTGTCCTGTATCCTTCTGCCCCCAGACAGGTCACCCTGATTCCCCCCTGCCCCCACGCTGGAGAGTTCACCCTGTAACCCTCTGCCCCAACCGCAGACTGGTCACCTTGTATACCCCTACCCAAGCAAAGACTGATCACCCTGTATCCCACTGCCCCACCCTAGACTGGCACCCTGTATCCCACTACCCCCACCTCAGACTGGTCACCCTGAAACCCCCTGCCCCAACCCTAGACTTTTCACCCTGTATCTTCCTGCCCCCACCCCAGACGGGTGACCCTTCATCCCCCTGCCCCTGCCCCTGACTGGTCACCCAGTATCCTCCTGTTCCTGCCCTAGGCTGGTAACCAGGGGCGCCGCAATCATGAGGCGACCTGAGTCGTCTGCCTCAGGCGGCGCCACCAGCTGTCTTCATGGGGGCGGCATTCAGTGGCAGATTATAATATGAGCGGTTCGGGCGGCCGCCCACATTATAATCCGCCACTGATTGTACCATGTACCGGAGTCCCCCCGCGGCCGGACAGCATCTGTAATGAGATGCTGTGAGCGGGGGAGACTGTATTCATAAGCGCCGCGCTGTAATGAATCAGCCGCGCGGTGCTGTTACTACAGCGCGGCGCTTATGAATACAGTCAGGATCACGGAACGTGGGAATGCAGCCTTAGTCCCCCGGCTGATGTGCGGCTGCCGGGGGTGTCCCATCCTGTCCCCGGCAGCGCGCGCATCAGAGAGATCCCCGTGCGCCGGAAGTCACAGCCACAGGCACACGGGGAGCTCTCTGATGCGCGCGCTGCCGGGGACAGGACGGGACACCCCGGGCAGCCGCACATCAGCCGGGACCAGACCAGAGAGGCTCGACGGGGGAACGGATGGCAGGTGAGTTGTGTGCTGTTTTTTGTTTTTATTTTATCTGCTGTGCAGGGGGGGGGGGGGGAGAGGGGGACCATCTATAAGGTAGGGGGGGAAGGGGACCATCTATAAGGGAGGGGGGAAAGAGGGGGACGATCTATAAGGTAGGGGGGGAAGAGGGGGACGATCTATAAGGGGGGACCATCTATAAGGGAGGGGGAGAGGGAAGAGGGGGACCATCTATAGGGGGGGGAAGGGGACCATCTATAAGGGAGGGGGGAAAGAGGGGGACCATCTATAAGGGGGGGAGGGAGAGGGAAGAGGGGGACCATCTATAGGGGGGGGAAGGGGACCATCTATAAGGGAGGGGGGAAAGAGGGGGACCATCTATAAGGGGGGGACCATCTATAAGGGAGGGGGGAAAGAGGGGGACCATCTATAAGGGAGGGGCGGGAGGGGGACTGTCTATAAGGGGGGGGGAGAGGGGGACCATCTATAAGGGAGGGGGAAAGAGGGGGACCATCTATAAGGGGGCATCTATAAGGGAAGGGGGAGAGGGGGACCATTTATAAGGGGGGGAGGGGGACCATCTATAAGGGAGAGGGGACCATCTATAAGGGAGGGGGAGAGGGGACCATCTATAAGGGGGGGGAAGAGGGGGACCATCTATAAGGGGGGGGAGAGGGGGACCATCTATAACGGGGGGAGAGAGGGAAGAGGGGGACCATCTATAAGGGGGGGGGAGAGGGGGACCATCTATAAGGGGGGGGAGAGAGGGAAGAGGGGGACCATCTATAAGGGAGGGGGGGGAAAGAGGGGGACCATCTATAAGGGAGGGGGGAGAGGGGGACCATCTATAAGGGAGGGGGGAGAGGGGGACCATCTATAAGGGAGGGGGGAGAGGGGGACCATCTATAAGGGTTGGGGGAGAGGGGGACCATCTATAAGGGGGGGGGGGACCATCTATAAGGGGGGGAAGAGGGGGACCATCTATAAGGGGGGGAAGAGGGGGACCATCTATAAGGGGGGAAGAGGGGGACCATCTCCTAAAAGATCAGCACCCTCCTCTCCTGACATCCTCTGTGCTGCTGGGACTTCTCCTATAGGATTAGCACCCTCCTCTCCTGACATCCTCTGTGCTGCTGGGACCTCTCCTATAGGATTAGCACCCTCATCTCCTGAAATCCTCTGTGCTGCTGGGACCTCTCCTATAGGATTAGCCCCCTCCTCTTCTGACATCCTCTGTGCTGCTGGGACCTCTCCTATAGGATTAGCCCCCTCCTCTCCTGACATCCTCTGTGCTGCTGGGACCTCTCCTATAAAGTCAGCCCCCTCCTCTCCTGACATCCTCTGTGCAGAAAGGGACCAAACATTATGTTTATTGGGGACAGCAGTGGGGGGGGGGGGCAGTAGTGGATTATAATGTGGGCGGATTGACGGAGGGGGGGGGGGGGGGGGCGTCATTCTATAGTTCGCCTCGGGCAGCAGAGAGGCTAGAATCACCCCTGCTGGTAACCTTACATATGCCCCCAAACCCAGACTGGTCACCCTGTTTCCCCTAATGTCAGTGTTATCATATTAAGTGTCCATAGAAAATATAGGTCATTAAGAACATATATCTACATGGCCCAGGAACATATTATCACACCTATGCAGGTCTAGACCAAGAGTCTAGCCTGATAGTTATCAGTAATTAATAATGATATCAATTACCTGTCCTGCGATTCCTCCATTCCAGCTTCTCATGGGAATGTTCGTCTCCTTGCATGTTGTTTCTTCTCTTTGTCCACCTACAGTAGAAAAAAATCACAGGTGTGATAATATGTTCCTAGAATGGAGATCTTAATATATATGTAACACTCTAAAGATACTGCTCCCATGACCCTGCTTTGTTGTGTCCCTACCCTTACCCCAGACTGGTCACCCTGCATACTGCTGCCCCCACCTTAGACTAGTCACCCTGTACCCTTATGTCCCCGCCCCAGATTGGTCACCCTGTATGCTCCCGCCCATCTATACGCTGGGACCACAAAGATATTAGTTTGTGGATGAGGTTGATGGCGGCGCCGAAGGTTTTGGGGGCTGGGCAGTCCTTTCGGGATGGAGCCGGCGGCTCTGGGGCTTTCTCGGGGCAGTCGGCCTCTTCCGGTAAGGGCTGCTGCTGGCAGATTAACGAAAGCCACTGCAAGTTTGGCTCCGACTGCCGGTATAAGCATGAGTGCTCTGGGGGAGAACATGGCTTATCGAGATGTTTCAAGAAAAAAGGTAGAGGCGGAGAAGTTAACCAAAAGAGGGGTCATGCCAGTGAGGGTGGAAAGGATGCTGCCGTATCACGCGCGGTATCCAAATAATGCGGCGGCACAGTTGCTTAGAGAGGGTTTCAGTGGGGGTTTTCAAATCCCGGGCAGGCAAGGGGCTCCGGAGGGGCCGATGCGTAATCTGGTGTCCACATTGGTTTGGCTGGATATTGTGACTGATAAATTGTTGAAAGAAGTTCTGTTGGGCCGGATGGCGGGGCCTTTTGTTTCAATAGTTTTTTAATGAAGGATTTTTATATTTTACAACAAACATATATTGAAGAACAATAACATAGTACAATACCAAGACATAGGCTGGTATATACAATAGCTGGTACATGCTTGGAAATCACATAACAAACATACTCGCAAGTAGTGACAACCCCTTAATGGAACAAGAGGAAGGTAAGTAACGAATGAGTAGCAGATAAACGCATGCTAAAACCCAGGCAAATAAACTTGTGCGACAATGGGAGTCACAACATATAAGTAGCAAATGCGAATCAAGGGAACAAAGGACGACACAAAGACAGACAGAAAACGAGGAAATATGGCAGGTTGAAATGCTAAAAATATAAATCTGGATCCATGCTTATACTAATAACAGTCTGTTTAACGTAATACATAGAGTATGCTGCTATATATATATATATATATATATATATATATATATATATATGAGAGTATCAGAGGCTAATAAGCAATTGCCAGGGAAGGTGAATAGTAAGGAGTGGCCACTCGGTTAAATATATAGGTATCAGTAGGTGGTGGCATACATAGAAGACAGTTGAAACAAAGGGTATTAGGATGAAGAGCTGAGAAAACACATTATTGCAAGTGCACAGTGATACAGATAATAAATAAAACAAGCTAGGTAACTGCGCCATCTAGTGACTGATAAGAAAAAGGACATCTGTAAAATACTGAGAGATATAACCATTAAACCATGCTACAAACGTCTGTGTAATCAGAGTCCCTATATCTAGCAGAGGAACATAATCATGTCTTCTTGATAAGTTAAGTGAGACGCAGTAGCCAAAATAATGTAAACGTGAAGAACATAAAATTCAAATACAAAACGACACACCTAAACAGGTAACCACAGACACACAAACAATAACACAGGCACATATTTGCGCAACAAAGAGCTGAAAATAAGATCAGTCATATCAGACAGATAGAGATACCCAATAACAATGGGATAACGGTAGACAACCGCCGCGGGGACCCTGACTCATAGGCGGCAATACTATGGGTGGGCAAAAAGTTCGGAAGAGGCCGAGGAAGGTGGTAAAAATGTAACCAATGCAAAATAGATCCACAGAGCAAGGATATGTCCAAGGGAGTCGCAATACTAGAACAGTCTGTGCAGATGATAGTCAGAACTGTCGGACTTGCTACGTGGCGGTGAACAGGGTGTAGAGGACTTCTGAGGGTCAGGAAGGAGATTCCACTCGTATAACAAGCGTAGACCAGCCGTTGCATCTCGGATCAGAAATGAGGCAGAGTCTTTAAAAACAGTGAGGCGGGCAGGAGAGCCCCATTTATAAGTAATTCCGTGAGACCTCAACGTAGAGGTGACATAGGCTAAGGATTTACGCCACTTCATAGTCCGTGGGGAGAGATCCGGATAGACCAGAATGTCCCGATACTTTTTAGACTGTGTAGCACGTGGTTGTCGAAGAGCCGTGAGCAAAGCTCTCTTAGTAGGCATATGATAAATGCGGACAATGGTGTCCCTTGAGGTACCAGGTTTCAAGGTTGCAGGTGTATCGATTCTTCTGGCCCAATCCACAGAAATGTCCTCTGGTGTGAAGTCGGGCAATGTCTCTTTAAGAAAATTTGTGGCAAACTTGTGTAGGTGAGCAGCAGGGACACTTTCAGGAATGCCCCTTATCTTAATGTTGTGGTCCCTGGATCTATCATCAAGAGCATCCAAGGAAGTGTGTATATGTTCCACCTCAGCTTCCAGTAAACAATGTGACTCCAGAAGATTTTTATGCTCTGCAATGATAGCAGAGATGCTATCCTCCGCAAGCAGAAGCCTCCCCTCCACTGCCTGTACTGATTCCTGTATAGCCTGGATAGTACAATCAAAGCCCGCTTGAATTGTGGATTGCAGTGTTAAAAGGAGGTCTTTAAGAAAAGACAATGTGACAGGAGCATCAGGTGCAGTTATAGTGGGGAAGATGTTATCTGGAGAAGTGGTGGCAGGGAGCTGTACAGGCAGGGCCGTATTTACCACTAGGCACCCGTGGTCCAGTGCCTAGGGCAGCACCTTGCAGGGGGCAGCACCAGGGAGCAGTGGGAAAAAAAATACTTTTTTTTTTTTTGTTTTTATTTTTTAGTCTCCCACCTCCCTTTCAGACTTGCCAGTAAACCTGATGTCTTTTTGAGGGGGGGGGAGTAGGTATGATCAAGTCTGTTGTGGTGGTGGTGTTGTTCTGGTCTGGTATGGCTGTGATGCCTGGAGCTATTACCTACAAACCTGTGGTGAGAATTCCGTCAGACAATATGCAGACCGCTCTAATTATTGATTCAATGTGGAAATTTTTGTTTTAAGCTGTTAAAAATCATGAAAACGCAATTCACAATGTTGTTACATGTAGACAAATGCATGTGGCTGAAACCATGCTCCCCCCACGCTCCCCAAAATCGGGCATCTTCAGGTTTAGTGCCTAGGGCAGCAGCAGTTGTTAATACGGCCCTGTGTACAGAGTGACATTTCTGTTGCTTAGAACGGCTTGGCTGACCGAGGCAAAGAGAGGGAGGAGGAGTCCGAGATGCAGCAGTAATGTGAACTGTACATGGCCGATCCGGCTGACCAGGGGGACGTTCCCGCTGCTCTGATTGATCTGCTACACACTGTCTGGGCAAGAGACCTCTCTGCACGCTGTTCTGGGGTGCCCCTTTGGGATCAGGTGTCACAGCACAGCCCCTCTGCATCAGCCGTTCATCCCCCGATGTCGGGCCAGCCTGCCACGCTGGTCCGACATCCTTGCTGGAGAAGTTCCTCATAGAAGAGGGAGAGGGGCCGGCGCCATACTGTGGTGGCACAGTCACATGCTGCAGAGTGTCCCGCCGCCTCCGGACGGCAGCCGAAGCTTTTTTAGACGTGGTCCTCATGTTACAGGACAAGTAGGGGCTTAATTGTGCTCACCAGAATGAAAGAGCTGCCAGTCTTTAGGTTCTGTATGCTAAAAGTCGTTAATTTAGCAGGAGCTCAAGGATCGAGCGTCTTCTTCCCATGGCTGCAGACCACGCCCCCCTGGCGGGGCCTTTTGATACGAGCCCGCTTCCGGGATTGTGGGTCTCCGCCACGGGGCCTGGTGCCTAAGAAGGAGCGGAATAAATTTCGGCTTATTCATCACCTCTCGCATCCGGATGGAGCGTCGGTGAATGATGGGATAGACCCGGAGTTATGTGCAGTTTCTTATACCTCGTTTGATGCGGCTTTAAAGTGGGTGCACCAGTATGGGAAGGGGACACTGCTAGCAAAACTGATATTGAGGCGGCATTCCGGTTGCTACCGGTTCACCGGGAGAGTTTCCATTTGTTGGGGTGTTGTTGTGGAGGGCAGTTTTTGTGGACTTCTGTCTCCCAATGGGTTGCTCTATTTCTTGCGCCAATTTCGAGACATTTAGTTCCTTTTTGGTGTGGGTGGTGCGGCTGGAAGCTCAGGTGGCGTCCGTGTTGCACTACTTGGATGATTTTTTGTTTGTGGGGCCTGGGGGTTCGAGAGTTTGCGCGGCGTTGTTGCAGACCATGGAGCGGTTGGCGCAGTACTTTGGGATTCCGCTGGCGCTTGACAAAACTGATGGACCGGCTACGGTGATGCGAATCCTGGGTATTGTCATTGATACTGAGCGCTGGGAGTGTCGGTTACCGGACGATAAGCTGGTGGAACTGAGGGAGGCGGTGAATGGGGCTTGCGGTAGGAAGAAATTGCGTTTGCGGGAGGCTCAATCTCTGCTACGGCATCTCAATTTTGCATGCCGCATTATGCCCATGGGTAGGGTATTTTTTTGCAGGCTAGCCATGGCATCTGCTGGAGTGGGGCGTCTGTATCATTATGTCCGGTTGCCCTCTGAGTTGCGGGAGGACTTGTTGGTTTGGAGGGAGTTTTTAGGTAAATACAACGGTCGGAGTATAGTCATGGAGGGGCTGGTATCCAATGTTGATTTAGAATTATACACGGATGCTGCTGGGGGACACGGTTTGTGGCCTTTTTGCAAGCTCAGTGAAGTGCTGAGCTGTGGCCGGAGGACTGGGTGCAGAGGGGGAATTTTGGCATTTTTAGAGATGTTTCCAATTGTGGTTGCTTTGGAGCTTTGGGGGGACCAGCTGAGGAACAGGAAGGTGTGTTTCTTGCGCGATAACTTGGGTGTGGTGCAAGCTATTAACTTACAGTCGGCTAGGTCTCCTCCTGTTGGGCTGCTGTTGAGACGCGTTGTCCTGAAGGGCTTAGAGTTGAATGCTCATTTTACGGCAATGCATGTGCCAGAGGTCAGGATTGAGATTGCTGATGCTCTTTCTCGTTTCCAGTGGTCCAGGTTTTGGGAGCTGGTGCCAGGGGTGGAGCCTCACGGCACCCCTTGTCCAGAGTGGCTGTGGCGGCTGGTTTGAAGGTGGCTTTGAGTTTGGTGCGGAGATCGGTTTGTCTAACCACGTGGAACACTTATCGCAGGTTTTGGTGGGAGTGGGAAGCTTTTTTAGGTGAGTTGTCCGGGGTGTGTGGGCCTCGGGATTGGGAGTTGTGCTTGTTGTACTATGTGGGTAGGGCCTATGAGGATGGGGTCTCTCCCTCTGGAGTTAGCCGTCGCATGTCGGCTTTAGCCAAGCCTCGGGCTTGGGGGGAGCAGGATGTGACGAAATCCTTTTTGGTGTCTAGGGCTTTGCGGGGGTTTCGGAAGGGGTGTGTGGTGAGGGATGCGCAATGGCCAGTGTCCCTTTCGTTATTGCTTCAGCTGGTGACGGTGCTGCTGTCGGTGTGTTTGTCGGGGTACAAGTGCGGGCTGTTTGCCTTGGCCTTTTCCTTTGCGTTTTTTTGGGCGTTTCGGATCTCTGAACTGGTGGCGCCAAGCAAAAGGAAGCCTGGGGGTCTGTTGGCTAAAAATTAGGTGCTGAGGGGTTCGGTTTTGGAATGTAGACGAAGACGGATCAGAGGGGCAGGGGTGCTGTGGTGCACTTGGGGTAGTGGGTTGGTTCAGCGGTTTGTCCTGTGAGTTGTTATCAAGCCTTCTTGGGGGTGCAGCCGCCGGGCGGCGGTCCGCTGCTTAGGCATGCTGACTATACTTTCCTGTCTGTATATCAGTTCGTACAGGTTTTTAGGAAGGTTTTGGGGTTGTTGAGTTTGCCAGCATCGGAGTATAGTTCCCATTCTTTTCGAATTGGGATGGCCATGGAGGCAGCTAGGTGGGGGTTTGCGCCGAAGGTTGTCAAATGGATTGGGAGATAGGAGTCTGACAGGTTTCGCCTGTATGTTTGCCCTCAGTTGTTGTAATTGAGTTTTTTCTAGAATTTCGGGAGTTGGGGGAGTGCTGTTGAAAAGGGGTGCTATTGGTTTTATGTTGTGCCATTGTGTTTTTCAGGTGAACCTCCCTGCCTGGTGTGGATAGCTGGGCACTCTTATGTGTGTAGGGGGAGTGTGCGGGCAGATGTGCGGACCGATGGGCGGCAGCTGGGATTTCCAAGGTCCGAGGTGCAGGTTCTCTGGCTTGGTTTGCCTGGCTTGATTTGGTCCCGCTTGTTGCCTGAGTTACAGTTCTTAGCCGGTATGGATCGTTGTCCAGATATCCTTGTGATCCATGCAGGTGGGAATGATCTGGGGGTGCGGGCCTCCAGGGCCATTATGCGGAACATAAAACTGGATTTGCTCCAGCTATGGTCGTCTTTCTCGGGTATTGTTATTGTCTGGTCGGATATCGTGGCCAGGCGGAAGTGGCATTAATAAAACAAGGGTGAAGATTAATAAAGTGGTGGGGTGTTTTGTGGCCAGGGATGGGGGTTTCGTAGTTTGGCACAGGGATCTGAAGGATGGGTCGGCTGATTTTATGAGCTTGGATAGGGTACATTTGAATGCTATGGGGCAGTATCTGTGGAACTTGGGGATTCGAAATGGCATTGAGCGGGCTCTGGAGTTGTGGAGGGTCGACCATTTGTAAGGAAGGGGTCACAAAGGTCGTCATGGCCGAAGTGGGAGGGGTTTTTGAAGGCTTTGGCAATTGGATAATTCTGCAGATTGAGGAGGAGTGATACATTCTCCTCCTATACCTGTTACGGTAGACAATGTCCTGGGGATGGGGTGTTACCCAGCTATAGTTTGGTCCTCGTGGGTAAGGTCCCCAGGGTGGTTTGTTAGGTCTCCCGGTGGGTGCCTTCGGGTTAGGTGACGGCGGCCGGAGACATATATTTATATTTATGTGAATAAATGTTAATAAAACTGAAAGAGTTATTTATATGTTATTTTACATGTTATTTATGTTTTAAATAAAGGTGCTGTTGCGGCCTTTCCTTTTAGCAAGGTGTCTGAGTGTTATTAAAGGAAGGGAAGGTTGGTATGTAGCACGTACAGCTAGACTATCCCTTAGTCACGTATCCCCCTGCCCCCACCCTAGACAGGTTACCCTATATCCCCTTGCCTCAAACCCAGACTGATCACCCTGTATCCTCCTGCCCTCAGTCTAGACTAGTCACCCTGTATCCCCCTGCCCCCACCCTAGACAGGTTACCCTATATCCCCTTGCCTCAAACCCAGACTGATCACCCTGTATCCGCCTGCCCTCAGTCTAGACTGGTCACCCTGTATCCGCCTGCCCTCAGTCTAGACTGGTCACCCTGTATCCCACTGCCCCACCCTTAACTGGTAACTTTTAATCCTACTGCCCTCACCACAGACTGGTAACCCTGTACTTCACTGCCAACACTACAGACTGGTCACCTTGTATCCCTCCGTCCCCTCCATACAGAAGTAAACCTGTATCTTCCTGCCCCCATCCTAGATGGGTCACCCTGTATCCTACTACCCCCACCCAACACTGGTTACCTTGTAACCCCCTGCCCAATCCCCAGATTTGTCATCCTGTATCCTCCTTCCCCCAGCCCAGCCCATTCACCTTGCTTCCCCCTGCCCAAGACAGATCACCCTGTAACTCTCTGCCCCAACCCAAGACTGGTCACCTTGTATCCCTCTACCCAAGCACAGACTGGTCAGCCCGAAAACCCCTGCCCCAACCCTAGACTTGTAACCCTGTATCCACGTGCGGCCACCCCAGACCGGTGACCCTTCATCCCCCTGCCCCTACCCCTGACTGGTCACCCAGTATCCTCCTGTATCCACCACAGCCTGGTAACCCTATATCACCATGCCCAGAAGCTTAGACTGGTCACCCTGTTTGCCCCTAATGTCAGTGTCATAATATTAGGTGTCCATGGAAGATATAGGTCATTAAAACATATATCTACATGGCCCAGGAACATATTATCACACCTATGCAGGTCTAGACCAAGAGTCTAGCCTGATAGATATCAGTAATTAATAATGATATCAATTACCTGTCCTGTGATTCTTTCATTCTAGCTTCTCATGGGAATGTTCGTCTCCTCGCATGTTGTTTCTTCTAGTTCTCCATCTGCGGTAAAAAAAAATCACAGGTGTGATAATATGTTCCTAGAATGGAGATCTTAATATATATGTAACATTCTAAAGATACTGCTCCCATGACCCTGCTTTGTTGTGTCCCTACCCTTACTCCAGACTGGTCACCCTGCATACTGCTGCCCCCACCTTAGACTAGTCACCCTGTACCCTTATGTCCCCGCCCCAAATTGGTCACCCTGTATGCTCCCGCCCCCATCCCAGACTTTTCACCCTGTATATCCATGGAACCACCCCAGGACTAGTCATTGTGAATCCCCCTGCCCCCACTCTCGACTGGTCACTCTATAAGCCTTTGCCTCCACCTAAGTCTGTTCACCCTATATACTCCTGCCCCCACCCCAGATGAGTCACTCTGCCCCAAACCCAAACTGGTCACCTTCTATCCCCCTAAACAAGCACAGACTGGTCACCCTGTATCCCACTGCCCCCACCCTAGACTTGTTACCCTGTATCCTCCTGCCGCCACCCCAGATGGGTCACCCTTCATCCTTCTGCCCCTACCCCTGACTGGTCACCCAGTATCCTCCTGTTCCCACCATAGGCTGGTCACCCTACATATGCCCCCAAACCCAGACTGGTCACTCTGTTTCCCCCTAATGTCAGTGTTATAATATTAAGTGTCCATGGAAGAGAGAGGTCATTAAAACATATAATTAAATGACCCAGGAACATATTATCACACCTATGCAGGTCTAGACCAAGAGTCTAGCCTGATAGTTATCAGTAATTAATAATTTAATTAAAAAAAAAAAGTTCCCTCGCAAGATAGAAAAGAACATTAAATAGAAAAGAACATTTGGGAAAGAAAAAAGGAGACGACAAAAAGAAAGGAGATAAAAGTGACATACAAGAAAATAGAAAGAATGATGTTAATTTTATTACTCGACATTCAGACAATCATATACAAATAAAAAATATTTTAAAGAAAAATTGGAATATTTTACAGAGGGATCCGTTTCTAAAAGACTGTATAGGTAAAAGTCCCAGCATGATATATAGGAGAGCACAAACAGTAGCCCCCTCATATCCAGTTTTAAAAAAACAAATAAATGCGGCAACAACAACAAAAAAAGAAAATATTGGTATTTTTAAATGCAATAAAAAAATGTGTAAAACATGTCATTATTTAGAGAACAATACGAAAAGCATTGAAAGTAATATCTCCAAAGAAAAAATAGATATCAAAGATCACCTAAACTGTGGATCAGAGTATGTGATGATCTACGTGCTGGAGTGCCCGTGTGGCCTCCAGTACGTGGGTAGAACTAGTCAAACACTACGAAAAAGATTTAATACACATCGTTTCAACATCAAACAAAAATACAGGAAACACAGTGTGTCCCGTCATTTCGCTATGTTTCATAATGCTGACGATAGCCTACTGAAAGTATATCCAATAGAGCAAATACATTTCTCACTGAACAGATTTGCTAAATTATGTAAAAGAGAAAGTTATTGGATATTTAAATTAAACACCCTGGTACCAAATGGGCTTAACGAAACAATAGAACGAGTTTGAAAGGAGGGGGTTAATAAGGGAAGGGTTTTCCAACAAAATAAAAGTGGAAGTGACATCACAAAAGGGAGGGTATCCTCTTATATATAAATATGTGTGTTTAGTATATGTATTATCGTCCCTGATAAAGGAACTTGTAGTTCTGATACGCGTCGGACAGAATAAAGTTGTCTACTTGTTTTAGTTATACTCACAGTTTATTTCCAAGTGCGGTGTGCACCAATCCGGGTGTAGTGAGAGTTCACCCGGGAGGATTACCACGGGTTTCCGTAACACACATGCCGCAACTGAAGACTCTGGGAGGACTTCCAGCAGTAGAATACCGTCTATCAGGGCCGGACTGGGGCTGAAAAGCAGCCCTGGCACACAAGCCCCACCAGCCCACATATATATTCCCCACACACCTATTTCACTATGTTGAGCAGAATTTTTTTTAGCTTTACTACTGTCACATTATTTTCTTACATATGTGAAGTATTACTCCCTGCAGACTATAGAAGAGTATACAGCAGTGATATCCCATAGCAGATGTACACAGATGCTGAGAGTATACAGCAGTGGTCAGACAGTCACAGGTAGAATACAGAGCCATTACAGAGGATTTTTCCCCACTCCTGTCATTGTGCTGTTCCCCTATCCGACGCCTAAATAAATTATCTCAGACTGCTGACTAAATGGAATTCACAGACGCTGAAATAAATTCATAACCTGGACCCCAAAAAAATGTATGACACAGGCCTAAAATGCATACCCCAACATGTAACTTCAGACCCCAGGCCACATTAACTTATACTGCAAACTCCAAAGGAAACACAGATCCATGACTGCCTCTCCCCACACAGCTCAATCCCCTCAACCTCCAATCTCTCGAGTGCACCTCCTCCGTACTCCTCCATTCTCTATAGTGTGCACCCCCTCCGTACTCCTCCATTCTCTATAGTGTGCACCCCCTCCGTACTCCTCCATTCTCTATAGTGTGCACCACCTCCGTACTCCTCCATTTTCTATAGTGTGCACCTCCTCCGTACTCCTCCATTCTCTATAGTGTGCACCACCTCCGTACTCCTCCATTCTCTATAGTCTGCACCACCTCCGTTCTCCTCCATTCTCTATAGTGTGCACCACCTCCGTACTCCTCCATTCTCTATAGTGTGCACCACCTCCGTACTCCTCCATTCTCTATAGTGTGCACCTCCTCCGTACTCCTCCATTCTCTATAGTGTGCACCACCTCCGTACTCCTCCATTCTCTATAGTGTGCACCACCTCCGTACTCCTCCATTCTCTATAGTGTGCACCACCTCCGTACTCCTCCATTGTCTATAGTGTGCACCACCTCCGTACTCCTCCATTCTCTATAGTGTGCACCACCTCCGTACTCCTCCATTCTCTATAGTGTGCACCTCCTCCGTACTCCTCCATTCTCTATAGTGTGCACCACCTCCGTACTCCTCCATTCTCTATAGTGTGCACCTCCTCCGTACTCCTCCATTCTCTATAGTGTGCACCACCTCCGTACTCCTCCATTCTCTATAGTGTGCACCACCTCCGTACTCCTCCATTCTCTATAGTGTGCACCACCTCCGTACTCCTCCATTCTCTATAGTGTGCACCACCTCCGTACTCCTCCATTCTATATAGTGTGCACCACCTCCGTACTCCTCCATTCTCTATAGTCTGCACCACCTCCGTTCTCCTCCATTCTCTATAGTGTGCACCCCCTCTGTACTCCTCCATTCTCTATAGTGTGCACCACCTCCGTACTCCTCCATTCTCAATAGTGTGCACCACCTCCGTACTCCTCCATTCTCTATAGTGTGCACCCCCTCCGTACTCCTCCATTCTCTATAGTGTGCACCACCTCCGTACTCCTCCATTCTCTATAGTGTGCACCCCCTCCGTACTCCTCCATTCTCTATAGTGTGCACCTCCTCCGTACTCCTCCATTCTCTATAGTGTGCACCTCCTCCAGGTAACACAGAGGGGACACAACCAGAGTGACACTGCCAGGAGCCACACTGTGTGACAATGTGAGTGCGATGTGCTGCATCACCGGCTCTCACACACACCTGTCCTAGCTGATCTGCCTCTTTCTTGCACAGTAAACGCTTAGGGGAAGATTTATGAAAGGGTGTAAATATACACCTGGTGTAAACTGCCCATAGCAACCAATCACAGCTCAGCTTCCAGCTCTGGTAAAATATAAGAGGAGCTGTGATTGGTTGCTGTGGGCAGTTTACACCACGTGTATATTTACATCCTTCTTCTATGCCCCATATTTTTCACTTCAAGTCCGATCTGTGCCCCATATATTTGATTAAAGCCCCTCTATGCTCCAATTACTAGTGTCCCCCCCACAGTGCCCCCACCAGAGAAAAAAACAAACAAACAACAACTCTCCTGTGACCCGTTCCTGCAGCTCCTCTCCCAGCAGCGTGTGTCTTTTCTCTATAAGGCATCAGTGTGACTTCTGGTGCTGCATGGTTTTGCTGATGGCTTTGTAGTCCTAGTCCTACACACTACTTACCCCACCTGACCCCCCCCCCCCACACACACACACATACACTACCCCACCTTAACCCACCCCCCCGGACCGCCTGGAAAACTGGGATACAGCCATAGCCATAGGCTGTATCCCAGTTTTCCAGACAGTCCTCCGGCTGTATCCACCCTCTCCACGGAGCGGCCAGACAGCGGGAATCAGAAACCGATAATTCAGGTTCTTACAAACCCGAACCTCAGCCGGTTCGCTCATCTCTACAGTAAAGTTAGTAGGTATGTGGGTTGCCCCCTGTATATAGAATCCCCTGCTGTGCTCCCATATAATAATAAGGCCACCTGTGCAGTGCCCCAATAGTAATAATCCCCCCTGGGCTGTCCCCATAGTAATAATCCCCCCCCCGTGCTCTGTCCCATAGTAGTTATCCCCCTGTGCTGTCCCCATAGTACTCCCCCTGTTCTGCACCCCCATAGTAATCCCCCCGTGCTGCACCCCCATAGTAATCCCCCCATGCTGCACCCCCACAGTAAGCCCCCTGTGCTCTGCTCCATAATACAGCCCCCATTTGCCCCACGCCCCCCCCCCCCCCCCCCGCATCGCCAAATACAAACAAAAACATTATACTCACCTTATTCTGAAATACAGCGGGTCCTTCTCTCTTCTGATTTCCTCGCAGGCCGTATCCTCCCAATAAACTTGCGGTCCCGTGGGCTGTGGGTGGGCGGCACTATCGTCAGTCTGAGCATGATGTTTCGGAGGGGCGGCCGCTGACAGGGGCACACTAATTAAGATCCCCCCCCCACACTCACACACTACCCTACCTGACCCCCACACACACACACTCACACATTAGCCCACCTGACAAATCCCCCCCACACTCACTACCCCACCTGACACTCCACACACACTCACACACTACCCCACATGACCCACCACACTCACACACTACCCCACCTGACAAATCCCCCACATACGCTCACACTACCCCACCTGACAAATCCCCCACTCACGCTCACACTACCCCACCTGACAAATCCCCCACACACGCTCACACTACCCCACCGGACAAATCCCCCACTCACGCTCACACTACCTCACCTGACAAATCCCCCACATACGCTCGCAGTACCCCACCTGACAAATCCCCCACTTAAACTACCCCACCTGACAAATCCCCCACATACGCTCACACTACCCCACTTGACAAATCTCCCACTCACACTATCCCACCTGACAAATCCCCCCCCACACACTCACACTATCCCACCTGACAAATCCCCCCCCACACACTCACACTATCCCACCTGACAAATCCCCCCCAAACACTGACACTCACACTATGCCACCTGACAAATCCCCCACACACTCACACTATCCCACCTGACAAATCCCCCCCACACACACTCACACTATCCCACCTGACAACCCCCCCCCCACACACTCACACTATCCCACCTGACAAATCCCCCACACACACACTCACACTATCCCACCTGACAACCCCCCCCCCCACACACACTCACACTCTCCCACCTGACAAATCCCCCCCCACACACTCACACTCTCCCACCTGACAAATCCCCCCCCCCCCCCCCGCATCGGTGATTTTTTTTTTTTTTTTATTGTGCAACCCGGGCGGCCCACGGACTGGTAATCCGGCCAGCCCAGCGGGCATTTGCCCGGCTTGCCAGATTACCAGTCCGGGCCTGCCGTCTATCCTAATATAAGCGATCCGGGCAACGGGGGGGAGTAGGTCGATCTCCCCTCCGAGAAGTAAGTGAACATTGGTTTATCTTTCCTTTCATTGTATAATAGAGCTGGTTTAGAAGTTGATCGCTCCCCACTTATACATTTTTCTTGTGCTTGTTGCCGCTTTCATCCACCTATACGAGCCAGAGCTCTCAACAGTGTCCGGAGGGTGCAGCGATCCTAGCAGAAACCATTGGATCTATGTGTATTGCCATTGTTTCTTTGTGAGTGGTGTTTGCACCACTCACTAAGTGTAAGTGTGTTTTTTCTTTGGTGCCTTTTTTTGAGTTTCTATCTATAAGAATCTAGCCGCTCCCGCAGTATTTTTTCTCTATTTTTTTTCCAGTAATTAATAATTATATCAATTACCTGTCCTGCTATTCTTCCATTCCAGCTTCTGATAGGAATGTTTGCCTCCTCGCATTTTCTTTCTTCTCTTTGTCCGCCTACAGTAGAAAATAAATCACAGGTGTGATAATATGTTCCTAGAATGGAGATCCTAATATATATGTAACACTCTAAAGACACTGCTCCCATGACCCTGCTTTGTTGTGTCCATACCCCTACCCCAGACTGGTCACCCTATATACCCTTGCCCCCACCCCAGACTAGTCACCCTATATCCCCCTGCCCCCACCCTAGACGAATTATCCTATATCCCCTTGCCTCAAACCCAGACTGGACACCCTGTACTACCCTGCCCCACCCAATACTGGACAGCCTGTATCCATTTGTCTGAAACCCAGACTGTTAACCTTGTGTCCCTAATTCCAAGCCCAGACTGGTCAACCTATATCCCACTGCCCCACCTTTAACTGGTCACCCTTTATCCTACTGCCCTCACCACAGACTGGTAACCCTGTACCTCACTGCCCCCACCACAGACTGATCACCCTGTATCCTCCTGCCCCCATCCGAGACTGGTAACCCTGTATCCTCCTTCCTCCACCCAGATGGGCCATACTGTTTCCCCCTGATGTCACCCCAGACTGGTCACCCTGTAACCCCCTGCCCAAGCCCCAGACTTTTCATCCTGTATCCTCCTGCCCCCAGCCCAGACTGGTCACACTGTTTCCTCCTAATGTCAGTGTTATCATATTAAGTGTCCATGCAAGATATAGGTCATTAAAAACATATATCTACATGGCCCAGGAACATATTATCACACCTATGCAGGTCTAGACCAAGAGTCTAGCCTGATAGTTATCAGTAATTAATAATTATATCAATTACCTGTCCTGCGATTCTTCTATTCCAGCTTCTGATGGGAATTCTTTGTCTCCTTGCATGTTCTTTCGTCTCGTCGTCTACCTACACTGGAAAGAAATCACAAATTAGTAACTATCATAAAAAAATTATTGTAAAACAAAACTACAGTAACTTTTCACAACTTTAGCATCCTTGCTACCTACCGACCTATCTTGTTGACTGCCTGGCTGCAACTAAACTGCTTGCCTGTCTAGCAGTTATATATGTCATCACAGCCTTGATGACATCATAGAACACTTTTGTGGCTTGCTAGCTGTAAACAACTTTATCTATTTGCTCTATTCTGGCATGGTATTGGAAGCAAAAAAAATGCTTTAGAAAAAGTACATTAGAAATGCATAGCCTCATATGCACTCACTTAGGAAGGTGATCATGACACACAGTGTGGTATACAAACTCTGCTAAGCACCCTTTTGGGGGTCTATTTTTTTTAAACACATTTGGGAGCGCAGCAACATATTAGGAGCCCAGGAACATATTATCACACCTATTATGCAGGTGCAGGTCAGGACAAGAGGGGAAATTCATGAAAGGGTGTAAATATACACCTGGTGTAAACTGCCCACAGCAACCAATCACAGCTCCTCCTATATTTTACCAGATCTGAAAGCTGAGCTGTGATTGGTTGCTGTGGGCAGTTTAAACCAGGTGTATATTTACACCCTTTCATAAATCTCCCCGTAGGAGTCTAGCCTTATATTTATTAGTAATTAATAATTATATTAATTACCTGTCCTGCAATTCTTCCATTTCAGCTCCTGATAGGAATGTTCATCTCCTTGCATGTTCTTTCTTCTCATTTTCCACCTACAGTAGAAAAAAATCACAGGTGTGATAATATGTTCCTAGAATGGAGATCTTAATATATAGGTAACACTCTAAGGACACTGCTCCCATGACCCTGCTGGACTGGTAACAACCCTGTACTTCACTGCCAACACTACAGACTGGTCACCTTGTACTACCCTGCCCCACCAAAAACTGAACACCCTGTATCCCTCTCTCCCAAACCCAGACAGTTAACCTTGTGTCCCTAATTCCAAGCCCAGACTGGTTAACCTGTATCCCACTGCCCCACCCTTAACCGATAACCTTTTATCCTACTGCCCTTACCACAGACTAGTAACCCTGTACCTCACTATCACCACCCCAGACTGGTCACCTTGTATCCCCCTGTCCCCTCCATAGACGGTTCAACCTGTATTCCCCTGCCCCCACTCTAGACAGGTCACCCTGTATCACACTGCGCCCACCCCAGGCTGGTCACCCTGTAACCCCCTATCCCCTCTATTGATGGGTCACCCAGCATTCCCCAGCCCCCACCCTAGACTGGTCACCCTGTATCCTCCTGCTCCCATCCAAGCTGTTAACCCTGTATTCTCCTGCCCCTATCCCAGACTAGTCACCTTGTATCCTCCTTCCTCCACCCGGATGGGTCACACTGTTTCCCCCTGACGTTACTCCAGACTGATCACTCTGTATCCCACTGCCCTCACCCCAGACTAGTCACCCTGTAACCCTCTGCCCAAGACCCAGACTTGTCATCCTGTATCCCACTACCCCCACCTCAGACTGGGCACCCTGTATCCTCCTGCCCCAAACCCAGAATGGTCACCCAGTATCCTCCGGTTCCCACCTTACGCTGGTCCCACCTTACGCTGGTCACCCAGTATCCTCCTTTTCCCACCATAGGCGGGTCACCCTCCATATGCCCCAAGCCCAGACTGGTCACCCTATATCCCCCTAATGTCAGCATTATCATATTAGGTGTCCATGGAAGATATAGGTCATTAAAAACATATATCTACATGGTCCAGGAACATATCACACCGATGCAGGTCTAGACCAAGAGTCTAGCCTGATAGTTATGAGTAATTAATAATGATATCAATTATCTGTCCTGCGATTCTTCCATTCCAGCTTCTCATGGGAATGTTCGTCTCCTTGCATGTTCTTTCTTCTAGTTCTCCACCTGCAGTAAAAATAAATCACAGGTGTGATAATATGTTCCTAGAATAGAGATCTTAATATATATGTAACACTCTAAAGATACTGCTCCCATGACCCTGCTTTGTTGTGTCCCTACCCTTACTCCAGACTGGTCACCCTGCATACTGCTGCCCCCACCTTAGACTAGTCACCCTGTACCCTTATGTCCCCGCCCCAGATTGGTCACCCTGTATGCTCCCGCCCATCTATATGCTGGGACCACAAAGATATTAGTTTGTGGATGAGGTTGATGGCGGCGCCGAAGGGTTTGGAGGCTGGGCAGTCCTTTCGGGATGGAGCCGGCAGCTCTGGGGCTTTCTCGGGGCAGTCGGCCTCTTCCGGTAAGGGCTGCTGCTGGCAGTTTAACAAAAGCCACTGCAAGTTAGGCTCCGACTGCCGGTATAAGCATGAGTGCTCCGGCTGCGGGGGAGAACATGGCTTATCGAGATGTTTCAAGAAAAAAGGTAGAGGAGAAGTTAAATAAAAGAGGGGTGATGCCAGTGAGGTTGGAAAGGATGCCGCCGTATCACGCGCGGTATCCAAATAATGCTGCGGAACAGTTGCTTAGAGAGGGTTTCAGTGGGGGTTTTCGAATCCCGGGCGGGCAAGGGGCTCCGGAGGGGCCGATGCGTAATCTGGCGTCCACGTTGGTTTGGCTGGATATTGTGACTTATAAATTGTTGAAAGAAGTTCTGTTGGGCCGGATGGCGGGGCCTTTTGATACGAGCCCGCTTCCGGGATTGTGTGTCTTCCCTCTGGGCCTGGTGCCTAAGAAGGAGCGTAATAAATTTCGGCTTATTCATCACCTGTCGCATCCGGATGGAGCGTCCGTGAATGATGGGATAGACCCGGAGTTATATGCAGTTTCTTATACCTCGTTTGACGCGGCTTTGAAATGGGTGCACCGGTATGGGAAGGGGACACTGCTAGCTAAAACTAATATTGAGGCAGCATTCCGGTTGCTGCCGGTTTACCCGGAGAGTTTCCATTTGTTGGGGTGTTGTTGGCAAGGGCAGTTTTTGAGGACTTGTGTCTCCCAATGGGTTGCTCTATTTCTTGCGCCTTTTTCAAGACATTTAGTTCCTTTTTGGAGTGGGTGGTGCGACAGGAAGCTCAGGTGGCGTCCGTGTTGCACTACTTGGACAATTTTTTGTTTGTGGGGCCTGGGGGTTCGAGAGTTTGCGCGCCGTTGCTGCAGACCATCGAGCAGTTGGCGCAGTACTTTGGGATTCCGCTAGCGCTTGGCAAAACTGATGGACCGGCTACGGTGAGGCGGTTTCTGGGTATTGTCATTGATACTGAGCGCTGTGAGTGTGAGAAATTGGTGGAACTGAGAGAGGTGGTGAATGGGGCTTGCGGTAGGAAGAAATTGCATTTGCGGAAGCCTCAATCTCTGCTACGGCGTCTCAATTTTGCATGCCGCATTATGCCCATTATTTAACGAAATCCTTTTTGGTGCCTAGGGCTTTGCAGGGGTTTCGGAAGGGGTGTGTGGTGAGGGATGAGCGTAGGCCAGTGTCCCTTTCGATATTGCTTCAGCTGGTGACGGTGCTGCTGTCGGCGTGTTTGTCTGGGTACGAGCGCGGGCTGTTTGCCTTGGCCTTTTCTTTGCGTTTTTTGGGGCGTTTTGGATCTCTGAACTGGTGGGTCGTGGGCTAGTTCAGCGGTTTGTCCCGTGAGTTGTTATCAAGCCTTCTTGGTGGTGGGGCCGCCGGGCGGCGGTTCGCTGCTTAGGCATGTTGACTATACTTTCCTGTCCGTATATCAGTTCATACAGGTTTTTAGGAAGGTTTTGGGGTTGTTGGGTTTGCCAGCATCGGAGTATAGCTCCCATTCTTTTCGAATTGGGGTGGCCATGGAGGCAGCTAGGTGGGGGTTTGCCCCGGAGGTTGTCAAATGGATTGGGAGATAGGAGTCTGACAGGTTTCGCCTGTATGTTCGCCCTCAGTTGTTGTAATTGAGTTTTTTCTAGAATTTCGGGAGCCGGGGGAGTGCTGTTGAAAAGGGGTGCTATTGGTTTTATGTTGTGCCATTGTGTTTTTCAGGTGAACCTCCCTGCCTGGTGTGGATAGCTGGGCACTCTTATGTGTGTAGGGGGAGTGTGCGGGCAGATGTGCGGACCGATGGGCGGCAGCTGGGATTTCCAAGGTTCGCTGGCTTGGTTTCCCTGGCTTGATGTGGACCCGCATGTTGCCTGAGTTACAGTTCTTAGCCGGTATGGATCGTTGTCCAGATATCCTTGTGATCCATGCAGGTGGGAATGATCTGGGGGTGCGGGCCTCCAGGGCCATTATGCGGAACATGAAACTGGATTTGCTCGAGCTATGGTCGTCTTTCTCAGTTATTGTTATTGTCTGGTCGGATATCGTGGGCAGGCGGAAGTGGCGGCAGGCCAGGTCTGTGGCCAGCATTAATAAAACCCGGATGAAGATTAATAAAGTGGTGGGGTGTTTTGTGTCCAGGAATGGGGGTTTCGTAGTTTGGCATAGGGATCTGGAGGATGGGTCGGCTGATTTTATGAGCTCGGATAGGGTGCATTTGAATGCTATGGGGCAGGATCTGTGGAACTTGGGGATTCGAGATGGCATTTAGCGGGCTCTGGAGTTGTGGAGGGTCGACCATTTGTAAGGAAGGGGTCACAAATGGTCGTCATGGCCGAAGTGGGAGGGGTTTTTGAAGGCTTTGGCAATTGGATATTTCTGCGGATTGGAGGAGGAGTGATACATTCTCCTCCTATACCTGTTACGGTAGACAATGTCCTGGGGCTGGGGTGTTATCCAGCTATAGTTTGGTCCCCGTGGGTAAGGTCCCCGGGGTGGTTTGTTAGGTCTCCCGGTGGGTGCCTTCGGGTTAGGTGACGGCGGCTGGAGTAAAAGTGGAGACCCCCAGTGTGTTATTATAGTAATGGAGTTGCAATTTGGGACATATAATTATATTTATGTGAATAAATGTTAATAGAACTGAAAGAATTATTTATATGTTATTTAACATGTTATTTATGTTTTAAATAAAGGTGCTGTTGGGGCCTTTTCTTCTAGCAAGGTGTCTGAGTGTTATCAAGGGGAGGGAAGGTTGGTATGTTGCACGGAGAGCTAGACTATCCCTTAGTCACGTATCCCCCTGCCCCCACCCTAGACAGGTTACCCTATATCCCCTTGCCTCAATCCCAGACTGATCACCCTGTATCCGCCTGCCCTCAGTCCAGACTGGTCACCCTGTATCCCACTGCCCCACCCTTAACTGGTAATTTTTTATCCTACTGCCCTCACCACAGACTGGTAACCCGGTACTTGACTGCCAACACTACAGACTGGTCACCTTGTATCCCCCCGTCCCCTGCATACAGAAGTAAACCTGTAACTTCCTTCCCCCACCCTAGATGGGTCACCCTGTATCCTCCTACCCCCACCCAACACTGGTTACCTTGTAAACCCCTGCCAAATCCCCAGATTTGTCATCCTGTATCCTCCTTCCCCCAGCCCAGAAAATTCACCTTCCTTCCCCCTGCCCAAGACAGATCACCCTGTAACTCTCTGCCCCAACCCCAGACTGGTCACCTTGTATCCCTCTACCCCAGCACAGACTGGTCAGCCCGAAACCCCCTGCCCCAACCCTAGACTTGTAACCCTGTATCCACGTGCGGCCACCCCAGACCGGTGACCCTTCATCCCCCTGCCCCTACCCCTGACTGGTCACCCAGTATCCTCCTGTATCCACCACAACCTGGTCACCCTATATCACCATGCCCAGAAGCCCAGACTGGTTACCCTGTTTGCCCCTAATGTCAGTGTCATAATATTAAGTGTCCATGGAAGATATAGGTCATTAAAAACATATATCCACATGGCCCAGGAACATATTATCACACCTATGGAGGTCTAGACCAAGAGTCTAGTTATCAGTAATTAATAATGATATCAATTACCTGTCCTGCGATTCTTCCATTCCAGCTTCTCATGGGAATGTTCGTCTCCTTGCATGTTCTTTCTTCTAGCTCTCCACCTGCAGTAAAAAAAAAAAAATCCAAAGTGTGATAATATGTTCCTAGAATGGAGACCTTAATATATATGTAATACTCCAAAGACACTGCTCCTATGACCCCTGCCTTGTTGTGTCTCTACCCGAACCCCAGACTGGTCACCCTAAATATCCCTGCCCCCATCCCAGACTAGTCACCCTGTATCCCCCTGCCCCCCACCCTAGACGGGTTACCCTATATGCTCTTGCCTCAAACCCAGACATATCACCCTGTATCCTCCTGCCCTCAGCCCAGACTGGACACCCTGTACTACCCTGCCCCAACCAAGACTGAACAGCCTGTATCCCTCTGTCTGGCTCCCAGACAGTTAACCTTGTGTCCCTAATTTCAAACCCAGACTGGTCGACCTGTATACCACTGCCGAACCCTTAACCGGTCACCCTTTATCCTACCGCCCTCACCACAGACTGGTAACCCTGTACCTCACTGCCCCCTCTACAGACTGGTCACCTTGTATCCCTCTGTCCCCTCCATAGACGGTTCAACTTGTATCCCCCTGCCCCACCCTAGACGGGTCACCCTGTATCCTCCTACCCCCACCCTAGACCAGTCACCCTGTATCCTACTTCCCCCACCCAGATGGGTCATTCAGTTTCCCCCTGACGTCACCCCATACTAGTCACCCTGTATCCCACTGCCCCCAGCCCAGAAGGGTCACCCTATTTCCTCATGCCAGGCAGGTCACCTTGTAACCCTCTGCCCCAACCCCAGACTGGTCACCTTGTATCCCCCTACCAAACCACAGACTGGTCACCCTGTATCCCACTGCCCCCACCCTAGACTGGTACCCTGTATTCCACTAACTCCACCTAAGACAGGTGACCCTGAAACCCCCTGCCCCAACCCTAGACTTGTTACTCTGTATTCTCCTGCCGCCACCCCAGACAGGTCACCCTTCATCCCCCTGCCCCTACCCCTGACTGGTCACCCAGAATCCTCCTGTTCCCACCATAGGCTGGTCACCCTACATATGCCCCCAAGCCCAGACTTGGTCACCCTGTTTCTCCCTAATGTGAGTGTTATCATATTAAGTGTCCATGGAAGATATAGGTCATTAAAAACATATATCTACATGGCCCAGGAACATATTATCGCACCTATGCAGGTCTAGACCAAGAGTCTAGCCTGATAGTTATCAGTAATCAATAATGATATCAATTACCTGTCCTGCGATTCTTCCATTCCGGCTTCTGATAGGAATGTTCGTCTCCTTGCATGTTCTTTCTTCTCGTTGTCCACCTACAGTAGAAAAAAAATAACAGGTGTGATAATATGTTCCTAGAACGGAGATCTTAATATATATGTAACAATCCAAAGACACTGCTCCCATGACCCAGACTGGTCACCCTATATACCCCTTCCCCCACCCCAGACTAGTCACCCTGTATCCCCCTGCCCCCTCCCTAGACGTGTTACCCTATATGTACTTGAATTACCCACAGAGTGTATAGTGAAGGGAGGTACATGTGAGTGTATGAGCTCCCTAAGAGGCTAGGATTGTATATTGTTTTTTTCCACCCCCTTTTTGTGGAGTGGTAATGGTTTCGCCTTTCTACATTTTTCCCTAGGTACAGGGGTTCACAGGAGTCCCACAAGTGTCTGGGCAGAATCTGGTAGGTATGGCCCTGATTGGCTGAAGATAAGATTTGGAGGTTGGAGATCATTGATTTGTTAACTTTATTGCCGCACTTTAAGGAGCGAGTGGATAAAAAAGAAAGTGAGAAGGATGATGAAAGTAAGAAGCCACCAGTGGCTAAAACATTCAATAAATGGTTACAGGCATTTTGTGTATACGCTTCAGTGTTTGGGGAGAAATTCCCGGATAAATGTGGTGCATTATTTCAACATGTGAATATGATCCTGGATGCATACCGTAATTTTGGGGGTAACGCATGGCTTACTTACGACTAAATGTTTTGTCAAAAAATGACGGTTTATCCAAATTTGAGATGGGGTCAGAAAGTGGGGTTGTGGATAAATATCATGATACCGCAGCGAGCAAGACCTACCACATCTTCAGCAACCAGTTCTTCCTTTCGTAAAGGCATTTGTTTCGCCTTTAACGAATCCACGTGCAAGTGGTACAATTCCTGTAAGTATCGACACGAATGTACTCAGTCTGCAGGAGCGCATCCAGTGTCAATATGTTATAAGAAGATCAGTCAGTCTGCCCAGCAACCCAGCACTACCAGGGATGCAATTTCGAAGACCTTGGACTCCAGTGAGTCTACCAAGAATGTTGCCTTGGCTAGAGATCTTCCCAAACCGGAAGACGTCTGATTTGCTGATTTCCGGTTTTGGTGATGGTTTTTATGTGCCAGCTTTCTCAGGTGCAAGGTGTTCTGTGGTAGATAATTTGTGCTTGGCCATAATGTATCCTAAGGTGGTCGATGTCAAAATTTTGAATTTAATCTAGCTAGAGTGAAAGGCCAGTTTCCTTTTCCCACATATTCTAATTGTCGGGTATCCTCCCTGGGTCTGATCCCTTAAAAGAAACCCAACAAATTTAGATTGACTGATAATTCGTCTTTCCCCAAAGGTTCTTCTTTAAATGACTGATCGCACTTTGGTTGCTGTGCATTATAACTCTTTCGAGGATACGTTGGACCTTGTTCAAAATTGCGGTCCTAATGCTATAATGGCAAGGGCAGATATTGAATCTGCTTTTCGTTTATTGTCTGTGTCTCCTGGGGGACTTAATTAGTTGGGTTTTGTTTGGAGGGATACATTTTATTTTGATAAGTCGCTATGGTTTCAGCTTGTCTTGCTTTTATTTAGAATCTTTTTCTTGTTTTTTGGAGTGGGTTTTGAAAGAGAAAACAGGATTGTTGTTTTGTACACACTATCTTTATGATTTTTTGTTTGTAGGTAAAGGCGATTCAGATGATTGTGCGTGTTAGCTATCCTCCTTTGTGGACATGTGTGGTTATTTTGGGGTCCCTTTAGCGGCTAATAAAACTGCCAGAGGCTAAAATACATGAAATGTGAGCTTTATTGTCATCTATGTTGGTTAAGAAGACAACTACATTGAAGAACATGCAGCGCTTGTTGGGTAACCTTGTATTAGGGTTTTATGGTGAAATGAAGGTTACGTAGTAAAAGTAGGTTAGGTGGAGATATAGTAATAGATAATGGATAGCAGGGTGCTGGTTGGGGCATTGTGGTCAGTGGCCTCTTAGGGTGAATGGGTTGAGCAATTGTGGTTAAGCAGGTCAATTGAAATAAAATGAAAATAGAGGTGGGCGCCCCACAGAATGAATGGTATAATCTGGTTGGTGGTGGGGACTCTTGGCAGGGGTCCTCAGCTGCCACAGAAGGGTGTAAGATTCGGGGCATCTGACTCTCAGCCCTTGTGGTTCATGAGGGTATGGGAGTTGGAATGCTCAGCAGTTTGAAGATTCGGCAGGTGGAGTGGATAAGGTCCCTAATATAGGGACATTCGCTGTACCAAGTCGGACTTCAGTGGAAGTGTGGAAGGGGCACCCACAAAAATAAGACCTTGACCACTTAATTTGTTGGATGAATGTGGTTAGGGATTGTAAGGTGTTGGGGGCCGCTGGGTGCACTGCTCCAGCTAGCACAATAGATAAATGGTCTGAGTCTCTCCTCTTGAGGAGTGCTAGTAGGTAATATCAAAGATTGTTAAGAACTAACTCGTTTTGTAGTGGTAGGCTCTGGATGCATAAGACGCGAAAAATAATCATGGACAAGGGAGAAGCAGTATCTTTTGCAAGGGGCTAAATTTTAGCAGGTCCAGTGTAAGCATCATTAGATGACCTAGAAGCATTCTCGGGGATACCCCCTCTTGAAATTTGGTATAAATGTAATCTTCCTGGATACACCCCTCTGTTTGGAATAATTTAAGAGTACTGTTCTTGATCCTAAAAAAAAAAACCAAACCATAAACCTTGTATTTGCTACTAGGGTGATCCCGATGGGGAAAGGTTTTTTGTAGAAGTTTGTTTCAGAAGACTTGTGGTCTTATACCTCCACGTGCACATATTCGTTTGATGCTTACTTTGAAAGAGGATTTAGCATTGTGGCTTCGTTTTTTTTGTCTGATTTCAATGGAAAGGCGGTGTGGCAGGAGGATTTTCGAGAAGCTGGTGCTTTAGGGTTGTTAACCGATGCTGTGGGAAGTTGTGGCTTTGGAGTTTTCTGGAATGAACACTGGTGCGCAGAAACATGGCATCCTACTTTGGTGGAGTCCAGTATCATCTGTAATGTCGTGTTAATTGGATTGTTCCCGATTCTCGTTGCTTTCTCTCTGTGCGGCGACTCCTTTAGGAACAAACGCATAATCGTAAACACGGATAATCGGGGAGTGATGTTTGCCATCATCAGTCTGTCGGCCAAATCGGATGTGGTTGTCAAACTTTTACGTCATTAGTGTTGCTCTGTTTCCATTTAAATGTGTGGCTTAAAGCTAGATGCATACCTGAAGCTGTTAATGATGTCGCCGACTCTCTATCTCACCTGCATTTTTCTCGATTTTAGCTTTGGGTTCTGGATGCGGATCTCTTCAGTCATTCATGTCCTCCACACTTGTCCAATCTTATATAGGAATGATGTGTACTTTCCTTCGGTCCAAGAGTTACTCGACAGGTAGAGGAGCTACGGTTTCCTTGTGTTCTATTACTGGTTGCCCTGCATGCCCGGTTAAGGTGGTCTTGGAGTATTTATTGGTCTGTCCTGGTTTTCCTGGGTCATTTTTGTTGCATTCCGATGGTACCTCCTTGTCTAAGTTTCAATTTGTTGCAGTTTTTTTGGAAATGTTTAAGTAAATTGTTTTTTTTGGCTCATTCATTTCGTATTGGAGCTGCTACGGAGGCTTGTCGTTTGGGTTTGTCCCCTACTAATATTAAAAGGTTAGGCAGGTGGTGTTCACATAGATATAAGCTTTATATTAGGCCTCATTTATGTGTTTGATTTCTTGTAGGTCGGTCTCCCATTGTCGTCTGGGTCCTCGGCCATTCTTTCATATATTGGGCCCATAGACGCGCTTTGGAGTGGGTCTATTCTACTAATTCTACTAACTCTCAGAGGAGGTAGTTATTTTGTGGCCAGGGGTCAGTGGTCTCCGTTTGTTTCAGATAATTGATTTAGTGGAGAATAGATGTCTAGTGTGGCCTGCGCCTAATGTCTTAGTTTCCACCTGCATGAATAACTATGTAGGGCGTAGGCGCACTGATGCATTGTTTCATGAGATGAAATAACATTCAACGATCTACATAGTCTTTATCCTCGGACCGTTCTTAGAGATCGTTCTGAGGCTAATTTGGTCTTATCAAGGTTTTACATTCCTTGACATGATCAGGAGCCGTGTTAACAGGGGTTTGGCATGCTTCTTGCTTTTGACGGGCGGTATTTCGTACCGACACACCGACTTAGAAGTCTTTAATCCAGGCCAATATTGCTGTGATGGCATACATTTGTCGGATATATGCCTGGATATATTTAATTTGGGGTTGCAAAATTTGGTGGAAATGGCCATGGTGCTGGTGGGGTCATGCTCGGCTTAGCCGGCACTGGTGGGTGGGTTGCCCTGTTTTTGTGCGGGGCAGACACTTGGACTTTATTGGACTGGAATTAAAGTTTATGTTGGATTATATTACATTTCAATGTTATGATTTATCCAAGATATGTATTGAAATAATAACCCTTGAATAAACACTGTGGCCTTACCATCCACAGTAAAGAGTAATGGTATAGGTTTCTCATTTATTTATTTATTTAGATAAATAGTTAATGGGGAAGGGATGCCGGTTACACTCACATGCCTCAAACCCAGACTTCTCACCCCTGTATCCTCCTGCCCTCAGCCCAGACTGGACACCCTGTACTACCCTGCCCCACCACAGACTGAACACCCTGTATCCCTCTGTCTCAAGCCCAGACTGTTCACCTTGTGTCCCTTATTCCAAGTCAAGACTGGTCAACCTGTATCCCACTGCCCCACTCTTAACCGGTCATCCTTTATCATACTGCCCTGACCACAGACTGGAAACCCTATACCTCACTGCCCCCACCACAGACTGGTCACCTTGTATCCCCCTGTCCCTTCCATAGACAGGTCACCCTATATCCCCAAGACCCCATCCTAGACGGGTCACCCTCTATCCTCCTGCCCCCACCCCAGACTGGTCACCCTGTATGCTTCTGCCCCCATCCCAGACTGGTAACCCTGTATCCTTCTTCCTCCACCCAGATGGGTCACACTGTTTCCCCCTGACGTCAACCCAGACTGGTCACCCTGTATCCCACTGCCCAACCCCCAGACTTGTCATCCTGTATCCTTCTGCCCCCAGCCCCGACGGGTCACCCTGTTTTCCCCTGCCCCCATGCCAGGCAGGTCACCCTGAAACCTCCTGCCCCAATCCTAGACGGGTCACCCTTCACCCCCTGCCCCTACCCCTGACTGGTCACCCAGTATCCTCCTCTTCCCACCATAGGCGGGTCACCCTCCATATGCCCCCAAGCCCAGACTGGTCACCCTATATCCCCCTAATGTCAGTGTTATCATATTAAGTGTCCATGGAAGATATAGGTCATTAAAACATATATCTACATGGCCCAGGAACATATTATCACACCTATGCAGGTCTAGACCAAGAGTCTAGCCTGATAGTTATCAGTAATTAATAATGATATCAATTACCTGTCCTGTGATTCTTCCATTCTGGCTTCTGATAGGAATGTTCGTCTCCTTGCATGTTCTTTCTTCTCAGTGTCCACCTACAGTAGAAAAAAATCACAGGTGTGATAATATGTTCCTAGAATGAAGATCTTAATATATATGTAACACTCTAAAGACACTGCTCCCATGACCCTGCCTTGATGTGTCCCTACCCGAACCCCAGACTGGTCACCCTAAATATCCCTGCCCCTATCCCAGGCTAGTCACCCTGTATCCCCCTGCTCCCACCCTAGACAGGTTACCCTATATCCCCTTGCCTCAAACCCAGACTGATCACCCTGTATCCTCCTGCCCTCAGTCTAGACTAGTCACCCTGTATCCCACTGCCTCACCCTTAACTGGTAACCGTTTATCCTACTGCCCTTACCACAGACTGGTCAACTTGTAATCCCCTGTACCCTCCATAGACGGGTCACCCTGTATCCTCCTACTCCCATTCCAGACTGGTCACCCTGTATCCCCCTTCCTCCACCCAGATGAGTCATACTGTTTCCCCCTGACGTCACCCCCGACTGGTCACCCTGTATTCTACTTCCCCCACCCCAGACTGGTCACCCTGTAACCCCCTGCCCAAGTCCCAGACTTGTCATCCTGTATCCTCCTGCCCCCAGCCCAGACGGGTTACTCTATATGCTCTTACCTTAAACCCAGACACATTACCCTGTATCCTCCGGCCCTCCGCCCAGACTGGACACCCTGTATCCCTCTGTCTGACACCCAGACTGTTAACCTTGTGTCCCTAATTCTAAGCCCAGACTGGTCGACCTGTATACCACTGCCCCACCCTTAACTGGTCACCCTGTACCTCACTGCACCCTTAACAGACTGAACACCCTGTATCCCTCTGTCTCAAGCCCAGATTGTTCACCTTGTGTCCCCAATTCCAAGCCTAGACTGGTCAACCTATATCCCACCGCCACCCTTAACTGGTCACCCTTTATCCTACTGCCAACACCCCAG
Source organism: Dendropsophus ebraccatus (assembly GCF_027789765.1). Lineage (NCBI taxonomy): Eukaryota > Metazoa > Chordata > Amphibia > Anura > Hylidae > Dendropsophus > Dendropsophus ebraccatus. The sequence goes on from NC_091458.1 coordinate 147,704,089, forward strand.
ACTGGTCAACTTGTATCCCTCTACCCAAGCACCAGACTTGCCGTCCTGTATCCTCCTGCCCCCAGACAGATCACCCTGTAACCCTCTGCCCAAACCGCAGACTGGTCATCTTGTATACCCCTACCCAAGCAAAGACTGATCACCCTGTATCCCACTGCCCCACCCTAGACTGGCACTCTGTATCCCACTACCCCCACCTCAGACTGGTCATCCTGAAACCCCCTGCCCCAACCCTAGACTTTTCACCCTGTGTCCTCCTGCCCCCACCCCACACGGGTGACCCTTCATCCCCCTGCCCGGCCCCTGACTGGTCACCCAGTATCCTCCTGTTCCTGCCATAGGCTGGTAACCTTACATATGCCCCCAAACCCAGACTGGTCACACTGTTTCCCCTAATGTCAGTGTTATCATATTAAGTGTCCATAGAAAATATAGGTCATTAAAAACATATATCTACATGGCCCAGGAACATATTATCACACCTATGCAGGTCTAAACCAAGAGTCTAGCCTGATAGTTATCAGTAATTAATAATGATATCAATTACCTGTCCTGCGATTCTTCCATTCCAGCTTCTCATGGGAATGTTTGTCTCCTTGCATGTTCTTTCTTCTAGTTCTCCACCTACAGTAGAAAAAAAAATCACAGGTGTGATAATATGTTCCTAGAATGGAGATCTTAATATATATGTAACACTCTAAAGACACTGCTCCCATGACCCTGCTTTGTTGTGTCCCTACCCTTACCCCAGACTGGTCACCCTATATACCCCTGCCCCCACCCCAGACTAGTCACCCTGTACCCTTATGTCCCCGCCCCAGATTGGTCACCCTGTATGCTCCCGCCCATCTATACGCTGGGACCACAAAGATATTAGTTTGTAGATGAGGTTGATGGTGGCGCCAAAGGTTTTGGGGGCTGGGCAGTCCTTTCGGGATGGAGCCGGCGGCTCTGGGGCTTTCTCGGGGCAGTCGGCCTCTTCCGGTAAGGGCTGCTGCTGGCAGTTCAACGAGGGCCACTGCAAGTTTGGCTCCGACTGCCGGTATAAGCATGAGTGCTCCGGCTGCGGGGGAGCACATGGCTTATCGAGATGTTACAAGAAAAAAGGTAGAGGCAAAGAAGTTAACCAAAAGAGGGGTGATGCCAGTGAGGGTGGAAAGGATGCTGCCGTATCACATGCGGTATCCAAATAATGCGGCGGCACAGTTGCTTAGAGAGGGTTTCAGTGGGGGGGTTTCGAATCCTGGCGGGCAAGGGGCTCCGGAGGGGCCGATGCGTAATCTGGTGTCCACATTGGTTTGGCAGGATATTGTGACTGATAAATTGTTGAAAGAAGTTCTGTTAAGCCGGATGGCGGGGCCTTTTGTTTCAATAGTTTTTTAATGAAGAATTTTTATATTTTACAACAAATATTAAAGAACAATAACATAGTACAATACCAAGACATAGGCTGGTATATACAATAGCTGGTACATGCTTGGAAATCACATAACAAACATACTCGCAAGTAGTGACAACCCCTTAATGGAACAAGAGGAAGGTAAGTAACGAATGAGTAGCAGATAAACGCATGCTAAAACCCAGGCAAATAAACTTGCGCGACAATGGGAGTCACGACATATAAGTAGCAAATGCGAATCAAGGGAACAAAGGACACAAAGACAGACAGAAAACGAGGAAATATGGCAGGTTGAAATGCTAAAAATATAAATCTGGATCCATGCTTATACTAATAACAGTCTGTTTAACGTAATACATAGAGTATGCTGATATATATATATATATATATATATATATATATATATATATATGAGAGTATCAGAGGCTAATAAGCAATTGCCAGGAAAGGTGAATAGTAAGGAGTGGCCACTCGGTTAAATATATAGATATCAGTAGGTGGTGGCATACATAGAAGACAGTTGAAACAAAGGGTATTAGGATGAAGAGCTGAGAAAACACATTATTGCAAGTGCACAGTGATACAGATAATAAATAAAACAAGCTAGGTAACTGCGCCATCTAGTGACTGATAAGAAAAAGGACATCTGTAAAATACAGAGAGATATAACCATTAAACCATGCTACAAACGTCGGTGTAATCAGAGTCCCTATATCTAGCAGAGGAACATAATCATGTCTTCTTGATAAGTTAAGTGAGACGCAGTTGCCAAAATAATGTAAACGTGAAGAACATAAAATTCAAATACAAAACGACACACCTAAACAGGTAACCACAGACACACAAACAATAACACAGGCACATATTTGCGCAACAAAGAGCTGAAAATAAGATCAGTCATATTAGACAGATAGAGATACCCAATAACAATGGGATAACGGTAGACAACCGCCGCAGGGCTGCTACGGTCAGCGCCGCAGGGACCCTGACTCATAGGCGGCAATACTATGGGTGGGCAAAAAGTTCGGAAGAGGCCGAGGAAGGTGGTAAAAATGTAACCAATGCAAAATAGATCCACAGAGCAAGGATATGTCCAAGGGAGTCGCAATACTAGAACAGTCTGTGCAGATGATAGTCAGAACTGTCGGACTTGCTACGTGGGGGTGAACAGGGTGTAGAGGACTTCTGAGGGGCAGGAAGGAGATTCCACTCGTATAACAAGCGTAGACCAGCCGTTGCATCTCGGATCAGAAATGAGGCAGAGTCTTTAAAAACAGTGAGGCGGGCAGGAGAGCCCCATTTATAAGTAATTCCGTGAGACCTCAACGTAGAGGTGACATAGGCTAAGGATTTACGCCACTTCATAGTCCGTGGGGAGAGATCCGGATAGACCAGAATGTCCCGATACTTTTTAGACTGTGTAGCACGTGGTTGTCGAAGAGCCGTGAGCAAAGCTCTCTTAGTAGGCATATGATAAATGCGGACAATGGTGTCCCTTGAGGTACCAGGTTTCAAGGTTGCAGGTGTATCGATTCTTCTGGCCCAATCCACAGAAATGTCCACTGGTGTGAAGTCGGGCAATGTCTCTTTAAGAAAATTTGTGGCAAACTTGTGTAGGTGAGCAGCAGGGACACTTTCAGGAATGCCCCTTATCTTAATGTTGTGGTCCCTGGATCTATCGTCAAGAGCATCCAAGGAAGTGTGTATATGTTGCACCTCAGCTTCCAGTAAACGATGTGACTCCAGAAGATTTTTATGCTCTGCAATGATAGCAGAGATGCTATCCTCCGCAAGCAGAAGCCTCCCCTCCACTGCCTGTACTGATTCCTGTATAGCCTGGATAGTACAATCAAAGCCCGCTTGAATTGTGGATTGCAGTGTTAAAAGGAGGTCTTTAAGAAAAGACAATGTGACAGGAGCATCAGGTGCAGTTATAGTGGGGAAGATGTTATCTGGAGAAGTGGTGGCAGGGAGCTGTACAGGCAGGGCCGTATTTACCACTAGGCACCCGTGGTCCAGTGCCTAGGGCAGCACCTTGCAGGGGGCAGCACCAGGGAGCAGTGGGAAAAAAAATACTTTTTTTTTTTGTTTTTATTTTTTAGTCTCCCACCTACCTTTCAGACTTGCCAGTAAACCTGATGTCTTTTTGAGGGGGGTGGGGGGGGGGGGGGGGGGGGGTAGGTATTATCAAGTCTGTTGTGGTGGTGGTGTTGTTCTGGTCTGGTATGGCTGTGATGCCTGGAGCTATTACCTACAAACCTGTGGTGAGAATTCCGTCAGACAATATGCAGACCGCTCTAATTATTGATTCAAAGTGGAAATTTATGTTTTAAGCTGTTAAAAATCATGAATACGCAATTCACAATGTTGTTACATGTAGACAAATGCATGTGGCTGAAACCATGCTCCCCCACGCTCCCCAAAATCGGGCGTCTTCAGGTTTAGTGCCTAGGGCAGCAGCAGTTGTTAATACGGCCCTGTGTACAGAGTGACATTTCTGTTGCTTAGAACGGCTTGGCTGACCGAGGCAAAGAGAGGGAGGAGGAGTCCGAGATGCAGCAGTAATGTGAACTGTACATGGCCGATCCGGCTGACCAGGGGGACATTCCCGCTGCTCTGATTGATCTGCTACACACTGTCTGGGCAAGAGACCTCTCTGCACGCTGTTCTGGGGTGCCCCTTTGGGACCAGGTGTCACAGCACAGCCCCTCTGCATCAGCCGTTCATCCCCCGATGTCGGGCCAGCCTGCCACGCTGGTCCGACATCCTTGCTGGAGAAGTTCCTCATAGAAGAGGGAGAGGGGCCGGCGCCATACTGTGGTGGCACAGTCACATGCTGCAGAGTGTTCTGCCGCCTCCGGACGGCAGCCGAAGCTTTTTTAGACGTGGTCCTCATGTTACAGGACAAGTAGGGGCTTAATTGTGCTCAGCAGAATGAAAGAGCCGCCAGTCTTTAGGTTCTGTATGCTAAAAGTCGTTAATTTAGCAGAAGCTCAAGGATCGAGCGTCTTCTTCCCATGGCTGCAGACCACGCCCCTTGGCGGGGCCTTTTGATACGAGCCCGCTTCCAGGATTGTGGGTCTCCGCCACGGGGCCTGGTGCCTAAGAAGGAGCGGAATAAATTTCGGCTTATTCATCACCTGTCGCATCCGGATGGAGCGTCGGTGAATGATGGGATAGACCCGGAGTTATGTGCAGTTTCTTATACCTCGTTTGATGCGGCTTTAAAGTGGGTGCACCAGTATGGGAAGGGGACACTGCTAGCAAAACTGATATCGAGGCGGCATTCCGGTTGCTACCGGTTCACCGGCAGAGTTTTTTCATTTGTTGGGGTGTTGTTGGCAAAGGCAGTTTTTGTGGACTTGTGTCTCCCAATGGGTTGCTCTATTTCTTGCGCCTATTTCGAGACATTTAGTTCCTTTTTGGAGTGGGTGGTGCGGCAGGAAGCTCAGGTGGCATCCGTGTTGCACTACTTGGACGATTTTTTGTTTGTGGGGCCTGGGGGTTCGAGAGTTTGCGCGGCGTTGTTGCAGACCATGGAGCAGTTGGCGCAGTACTTTGGGATTCCGCTGGCGCTTGACAAAACTGATGGAGGGGCTACGGTGATGCGGTTCCTGGGTATTGTCATTGATACTGAGCGCTGGGAGTGTCGGTTGCCGGACAATAAGCTGGTGGAACTGAGGGAGGCGGTGAATGGGGCTTGCGGTAGGAAGAAATTGCGTTTGCGGGAGCCTCAATCTCTGCTACAGCGTCTCAATTTTGCATGCCGCATTATGCCCATGGGAAGGGTATTTTTTCGCAGGCTAGCCATGGCATCTGCTGGGGGGGGGGGCGTCCGTATCATCATGTCCGGTAGCCCTCTGAGTTGCGGGAGGACTTGTTGGTTTGGAGGGAGTTTTTGGGTAAATACAACGGTCCAAATATAGTCATGGAGGGGCTGGTATCCAATGTTGATTTAGAATTATACACAGATGCTGCTGGGGGACACGGTTTGTGGCCTTTTTGCAAGGTCAGTGAAGTGCGGAGCCGTGGCCGGAGGACTGGGTGCAGAGGGGGAATTTGGCATTTTTAGAGATGTTTCCAATTGTGGTGGCTTTGGAGCTTTGGGGGGACCAGCTGAGGAACAGCAAGTTGTGTTTCTTGTGCGATAACTTGGGGGTGGTGCAAGCTATTAACCTACAGTCGGCTAGGTCTCCTCCTGTTGTGCTGCTATTTAGACGCGTTGTCCTGAAGGGCTTAGAGTTGAATGTTCATTTTTCTGGCAATGCATGTGCCAGGGGTCAGGAACAAGATCGCTGATACTCTTTCTCGTTTCCAGTGGTCCAGGTTTTGGGAGCTGGTGCCAGGGGTGGAGCCTCACGGCACCCCTTGTCCAGAGTGGCTGTGGCAGCTGTTTTGAAGGCGGCTTTGAGTTTGGTGCGGAGATCGGTTTGTCTAACCACGTGGAAAACTTATCGCAGGTTTTGGTGGGAGTGGGAAGCTTTTTTAGGCGAGTTGTCCGGGGTGTGTGGGCCTCGGGATTGGGAGTTGTGCTTGTTGTACTATGTGGGTAGGGCCTATGAGGATGGGGTCTCTCCCTCTGGAGTAAGCCGTCGCATGTCGGCTTTAGCCTTTTGGGTTCGGGCTGGGGAGGAGCAGGATGTGACAAAATCCTTTTTGGTGCCTAGGGCTTTGCGAGGGTTTCGGAAGGGGTGTGTGGTGAGGGATGCGCGTAGGCCAGTGTCCCTTTCATTATTGCTTCAGCTGGTGACGGTGCTGCTGTCGGTGTGTTTGTCGGGGTTCGAGCGCGGGCTGTTTGCCTTGGCCTTTTCCTTTGCGTTTTTTGGGGCGTTTCGGATCTCTAAACTGGTGGCGCCAAGCAAAAGGAAGCCTGGGGGTCTGTTGGCTGAAAATTAGGTGCTGAGGGGTTCGGTTTTGGAATGTAGACGAAGACGGATCAGAGGGGCAGGGGTGCTGTGGTGCACTTGGGGTAGTGGGCTGGTTCAGCGGTTTGTCCCGTGAGTCCTTATCAAGCCTTCTTGGGGGTGCGGCCGCCGGGCGGCGGTCCGCTGCTTAGGCATGCTGACTATACTTTCCTGTCCGTATATCAGTTCGTACAGGTTTTTAGGAAGGTTTTGGGGTTGTTGGGTTTGCCAGCATCGGACTATAGTTCCCATTCTTTTCGAATTGGGGTGGCCATGGAGGCAGCTAGGTGGGTGTTTGACCCGGAGGTTGTCAAATGGATTGAGAGATAGGAATTTGACAGATTTCGCCGGTATGTTCGCCCTCAGTTGTTGTAATTGAGTTTTTTCTAGAATTTCGGGGGTGCTATTGGTTTTATGTTGTGCCATTGTGTTTTTCAGGTGAACCTCCCTGCCTGGTGTGGATAGCTGGGCACTCTTATGTGTGTAGGGGGAGTGTGCGGGCAGATGTGCGGACCGATGGGCGGCAGCTGGGATTTCCAAGGTCCGAGGTGCAGGTTCGCTGGCTTGGTTTGCCTGGCTTGATGTGGCCCCGCTTGTCGCCTGAGTTCCAGTTCTTAGCCGGTATGGATCGTTGTCCAGATATCCTTGTGATCCATGCAGGTGGGAATGATCTGGGGGTGCGGGCCTCCAGGGCCATTATGCGGAACATAAAACTGGATTTGCTCCAGCTATGGTCGTCTTTCTCGGGTATTGTTATTGTCTGTCGGATATCGTGGCCAGGCGGAAGTGGCGGCAGAACAGGTCTGTGGCGGGCATTAATAAAACCAGGGTGAAGATTAATAAAGTGGTGGGGTGTTTTGTGGCCAGGGATGGGGGTTTCGTAGTTTGGCACAGGGATCTGGAGGATGGGTCGGCTGATTTTATGAGCTCGGATAGGGTGCATTTGAATGCTATGGGGCAGGATCTGTGGAACTTGGGGATTCGAGATGGCATTGAGCGGGCTCTGGAGATGTGGAGGGTCGACCATTTGTAAGGAAGGGGTCACAAATAGTCATGGTCATGGCCGAAGTGGGAGGGGTTTTTGAAGGCTTTGGCAATTGGATATTTCTGAGGATTGAGGAGGAGTGATACATTCTTCTCCTATACCTGTTACGGTAGACAATGTCCTGGGGCTGGGGTGTTACCCAGCTATAGTTTGGTCCCCGTGGGTAAGGTCCCCGAGGTGGTTTGTTAGGTCTCCCGGTGGGTGCCTTTGGGTTAGGTGACGGCGGCCGGAGGTAAAGTGGAGTCCCCCAGTGTGTTATTATAGTAATGGAGTTGCAATTTGGGACATATATTTATATTTATGTAAATAAATGTTAATACAACTGAAAGAGTTATTTATATGTGATTTAACATGTTATTTATGTTTTAAATAAAGGTGCTGTTGCGGCTTTTCCTTCTAGCAAGCTGTCTGAGTGTTATTAAGGGGAGGGAAGGTTGGTATGTAGCATGGAGAGCTAGACTATCCCTTAGTCACGTATCCCCCTGCCCCCACCCTAGACAGGTTACCCTATATCCCCTTGCCTCAAACCCAGACTGATCATCATGTATCCGCCTGCCTTCAGTCTAGACTGGTCACCCTGTATCCCACTGCCCCACCCTTAACTGGTAACTTTTTATCCTACTGCCCTCACCACAGACTGGTAACCCGGTACTTCACTGCCAACACTACAGACTGGTCACCTTGTATCCCCCCGTCCCCTCCATACAGAAGTAAACCTGTAACTTCCTGCCCCCACCCTAGATGGGTCACCCTGTATCCTCCTACATCCACCCAACACTGGTTACCTTGTAAACCCCTGCCAAATCCCCAGATTTGTCATCCTGTATCCTCCTTCCCCCAGCCCAGACCATTCACCTTGCTTCCCCCTGCCCAAGACAGATAACCCTGTAACTCTCTGCCCCATCCCCAGACTGGTCACCTTGTATCCCTCTACCCAAGCACAGACTGCTAAGCCCGAAACCCCCTGCCCCAACCCTAGACTTGTAACCCTGTATCCACGTGCGGCCACCCCAGACCGGTGACCCTTCATCCCCCTGACCCTACCCCTGACTGGTCACCCAGTATCCTCCAGTTCCCACCACAGCCTGGTCACCCTACATATGCCCCCAAGCCCAGACTTGGTCACCCTGTTTCTCCCTAATGTCAGTTTTATCATATTAAGTGTTCATGGAAGATATAGGTCATTAAAAACATATATCTACATGGCCCAGGAACATATTATCACACCGATGCAGGTCTAGACCAAGAGTCTAGCCTGATAGTTATCAGTAATTAATAATGATATCAATTACCTGTCCTGCGATTCTTCCATTCCAGCTTCTCATGGGAATGTTCGTCTCCTCGCATGTTCTTTCTTCTCTTTGTCCACCTACAGTAGAAAAAAATAACAGGTGTGATAATATGTTCCTAGAATGGAGCTGCGGAATCTGTTGGCGCTATACAAATAAATATATTATTATTATTATTATTATTAGTAGTAGTAGTTGTAGTAGTAGTAGTAGTAGTAGTAGTGTAATATTGTAGGTAAGGAGGGCACCACTATATACCAAATGTCAGGGTGCTGCTGTGCAAGCATAACAATACATGATAGAAAAAGGAGAAATAGTATAACATATGTAACACCCTTAAGACACTACTCCCAAGACCCTGCTTAGTTGTGTCCCTACCCTTACTGGTCACCCTATATACCCCTGCCCGCACCCCAGACTAGTAACCCTGTATCAATGGCGGATTATAATGTAGGCGGTTTCGGCGGCCGCCCGGGGCCCGAGGCTCCGGGGGGGCCCATGCCTTGCCACCCACATTATAATGCCGCCCGGGAGGCCCCCTCGCCACTGCACTCTTGTGACCGCAAGCATTGTTTCGCTTGCGGTCACAAGAGTCTCCGGCTGCCTCCGTCTGATGCGCGGCTGCGGGGGGTGTCCGGTCCTCTCCCCGGCAGCGCGCGCATCACACAGCTCCTAGTGCCGCCTGGGGCCCTGACTTCCGGTACTGGAGCGCACGTACCGGAAGTCAGGGCCCAGGCGGCACTAGGAGCTGTGTGATGCGCGCGCTGCCGGGGAGAGGACCGGCATCTGGGGCATCTATAAGGGGGGGGGACCAGCTATAAGGGGGGAAAGGAGGACCAGCTATAAGGGGGGGAAAGAGGGGGACCATCTATAAGGGAGGGGGGAGAGGGGGACCATCTATAAGGGAGGGGGAGAGGGGGACCATCTATAAGGGAGGGGGGAGAGGGGGACCATCTATAAGGGGGAAAAGGAGGACCAGCTATAAGGGGGGGGAAAAGGGGGACCATCTATAAGGGGGAAAAGGAGGACCAGCTATAAGGGGGGGAAAAAGGGGGACCATCTATAAGGGGGGAAAGGAGGACCAGCTATAAGGGGGGGAAAGAGGGGGACCATCTATAAAGGGAGGGGGTAGAGGGGGACCATCTATAAAGGGAGGGGGGAGAGGGGGACCATCTATAAGGGAGGGGGGAGAGGGGGACTATCTATAAGGGAGGGGGGAGAGGGGGACCATCTATAAGGGAGAGGGGGACCATCTATAAGGGGGAAAAGGAGGACCAGCTATAAGGGAGGGGGAGAGGGGGACCATCTATAAGGGGGAAAAGGAGGACCAGCTATAAGGGGGGGAAGAGGGGGACCATCTATAAGGGAGGGGGAGAGGGGGACCATCTATAAGGGAGGGGGAGAGGGGGACCATCTATAAGGGAGGGGGAGAGGGGGACCATCTATAAGGGAGGGGGGAGAGGGGGACCATCTATAAGGGAGGGGGAGAGGGGGACCATCTATAAGGGGGAAAAGGAGGACCAGCTATAAGGGGGGAAAGAGGGGGGCCATCTATAAGGGGGGAAAGGAGGACCAGCTATAAGGGGGGGAAAGAGGGGGACCATCTATAAAGGGAGGGGGACCATCTATAAAGGGAGGGGGGAGAGGTGGGCCATCTATAAGGGAGGGGGGAGAGGGGGACCATCTATAAGGGAGGGGGGAGAGGGGGACCATCTATAAGGGGGAAAAGGAGGACCAGCTATAAGGGGGGGAAAAAGGGGGACCATCTATAAGGGGGGAAAGGAGGACCAGCTATAAGGGGGGGAAAGAGGGGGACCATCTATAAGGGGGGAAAGGAGGACCAGCTATAAGGGGGGGAAAGAGGGGGACCATCTATAAAGGGAGGAGGTAGAGGGGGACCATCTATAAAGGGAGGGGGGAGAGGGGGAATATCTATAAGGGAGGGGGGAGAGGGGGACCATCTATAAGGGGGAAAAGGAGGACCAGCTATAAGGGGGGGAAAGAGGGGGGCCATCTATAAGGGGGGAAAGGAGGACCAGCTATAAGGGGGGGAAAGAGGGGGACCATCTATAAAGGGAGGGGGTAGAGGGGGACCATCTATAAAGGGAGGGGGGGGGGAGGGGGGCCATCTATAAGGGAGGGGGGAGAGGGGGACCATTTATAAGGGAGGGGGGAGAGGGGGACCATCTATAAGGGGGAAAAGGAGGACCAGCTATAAGGAGGGGAAAGAGGGGGGCCATCTATAAGGGAGGGGGAGAGGGGGACCATCTATAAGGGAGGGGGGAGAGGGGGACCATCTATAAGGGGGAAAAGGAGGACCAGCTATAAGGGGGGGAAAGAGGGGGACCATCTATAAAGGGAGGAGGTAGAGGGGGACCATCTATAAAGGGAGGGGGGAGAGGGGGACCATCTATAAGGGAGGGGGGAAAGGGGGACCATCTATAGGGGAGGGGGGAGAGGGGGACTATCTATAAGGGAGGGGGGAGAGGGGGACCATCTATAAGGGGGGAAAGGAGGACCAGCTATAAGGGGGGGGAAGAGGGGGACCATCTATAAAGGGAGGGGGGAGAGGGGGACCATCTATAAAGAGGGAAAGAGGGGGACCATCTATAAGGGGGGAAGAGGGGGACCATCTATAAGGGGGGAAAGAGGGGGACCATCTATAAGGGGGGAAAGAGGGAGACCATCTATAGAGGGGGAAAGAGGGAGACCATCTATAAAGTGGGACTATCTCCTATAGGATTAGCACCCTCCTCTCCTGACATCCTCTGTGCTGCTCGGACCTCTCCTATAAGATCAGCACCCTCTTCTCCTGACATCCTCTGTGCTGCTTGGACCTCTCCTATAAGATCAGCACCCTCCTCTCCTGACATCCTCTGTGCTGCTGTGACCTTGGGGGGGGCAACATCAGGGGACCAGGTGAGGTGGCGATATGTTTATTGGGGGCAGTGGAGGTGGGGTGGGCAATGCTTACTGGGGGTAGCAGCAAGGGACCAAACATTATGTTTATTGGGGCCAGCAGGGAGGGGAGGCAGGCAGGCAGTGTTTATTGGGGACAGTGGGGGGGGGGGGGGGGGGGGACCCAGTAGCAGATTATAATGTGGGCGAATTGACTGGGGGGGGGGGCCCAGGTTGGGTGGAAAGCCCGGGGCCCAGGGTACATTTAATCCGCCACTGCCCTGTATCCCACTGCCCCCACCCTTGACGGGTTACCCTACATCCCTTTGCCTCAACCCCAGACTTATCGCCCTGTATCTTCCTGCCCCACCCAAGACTGAACACCCTGTATCCCTCTCTCTCAAACCCAGACTGTTAACCTTTTGTCCCTAATTCCAAGCCCAGACGGGTCAACCTATATCCCACTGCCCCACCCTTTACCGGTAATCCTTTATCCTACTGCCCTCACCACAGACTGGTAACCCTGTACCTCACTGCCACCACCCCAAACTGGTCACCTTGTATTCCCCTGTCCCCTCCATAGACGGTTCAACCTGTATTCCCCTGCCCCATCACAGACTGAACACCCTGTATCGCCCTGTCCCCTCCATAGACAGTTCAACCTGTATTCCCCTGTCCCCACCCTAGACAGGTCCCCCTCTATCCTCCTACCCCCACCCTAGATTAGTAACCCTGTATCCTTCTTCCTCCAGCCAGACGGGTCATACAGTTTTACGCTGCCCTCACCCCAGACTCGTCATCTTGTATCACACTGCGCCAACCCCAGAATGTTCACCCTGTAACCTCCTGTGCCCTGCATTGATGGGTCAGCCTGTATCCCCCAGCCTCCTCCATAGACTGGTCACCCTATATCCACCTGTCCCATCCCAGAGTAGTCACCCTGTATTCTTCTTCTTCCACCCAGATGGGTCACACTGTTTCCAACTGACGTTACCCCAGACTGGTCACCCTGTAACCCCCTGCCCAAGACCCAGACTTGTCATCCTGTATCCCACTACCCCAACACCAGACTGGTCACCTTGTATCCCCCTACACAAGCACATACTGGCACCCTGTATTCCTCTAACCCCACCTCGGGTAGACTGGTCACCCTGAAACCCCCTGCCCCAACCCTAGTCCTGTCACCCAGTATCCTCCTGTTCCGACCATAGGCTCGTCACCCTACATATGCCCCCAAGCCAAGACTGGTCACCCTGTTTCCCCCCCTAATGTCAGTGTAACCCTGTATCCTGCTTCCTCCACCCAGATTTTTTCCCCTGCCCTCACCCCAGACTGGTCACCCTATATCACACTGCACCCACCCCAGGCTGGTCACCCTGTAACCACCTGTCCCCTCTATTGATGGGTCACCCAGCATTCCCCAGCCCCCACCCTAGACTGGTCACCCTGTATCCTCCTGCCCCCATCCCAGCTGTTAACCCTGTATTCTCCTGCCCCTATCCCAGAATAGTCACCTTGTATTCTCCTTCCTCCACCCGGATGGGTCACACTGATTCCCCCTGATGTTACCCCAGACTGGTCACTCTGTATCCTACTGCCCTCACCCCAGACTAGTCACCCTGTAACCCCCTGCCCAAGTCCCAGACTTGTCATCCTGTATCCCACTACCCCCACCTCAGACTGGTCATCCTGTATCCTCCTGCCCCAAACCCAGAATGGTCACCCAGTATCCTCCTGTTCCCACCATAGGCTGGTCGCCCTTCATATGCCCCCAAGCCCAGACTGGTCACCCTATATCCCCCTAATGTCAGTGTTATCATATTAAGTGTCCATGGAAGACATAGGTCATTAAAAACATATATCTACATGGTCCAGGTACATATTATCACACTGATGCAGGTCTAGACCAAGAGTCTAGCCTGATAGTTATCAGTAATTAATAATGATATCAATTACCTGTCCTGCGATTCTTCCATTCTGGCTTCTGATAGGAATGTTAGTATCCTCGCATGTTCTTTCTTCTCGTTGTCCACCTACAGTAGAAAAAAACACAGGTGTGATAATATGTTCCTAGAATGGAGATCTCAATATATATGTAACACTCTAAAGACACTGCTCCCATGACCCCTGCCTTGATGTGTCCCTACCCGAACCCCAGACTGGTCACACAAAATATCCCTGTCCCCATCCCAGGCTAGTCACCCTGTATCCCCCTGCCCCCACCCTAGACAGGTTACCCTATATCCCCTTGCCTCAAACCCAGACTGATCACCCTGTATCCTCCTGCCCTTAGTCCAGACTGGTTACCCTGTATCCCACTGCCCCACCCTTACCACAGACTGGTAACGCTGTACTTCACTGCCAACACTACAGACTGGTCACCTTGTATCCCCCCTGTCCCCTCCATACAGAAGTCAACCTGTATCTCCCTGCCCCCACCCTAGATGGGTCACCCTGTATCCTCCTACCACCACTCTAGACTGGTCACCCTATATCCACCTGCCCACATTCCAGACGGGTCACCCTGTATCCTCCTTCCTTTACCCAGATGGGTCACATTGTTTCCCACTGCCTTCATCCCAGACTGGTCAACCTGTATCTCTCTGCCCCAACCCCAGACTAGTCAGCTTGTTTTCCCCTACGCAAGCCTAGACTGGTCACCCTGTATCCCACTGCCCCCACCCAACACTGGTCACCTTGTAACCCCCTGCCCAAGCCCCAGACTTGTCATCCTGTATCCTCCTGCCCCCAGCCCAGACAGTTCACCCTGTTTCCCCCCTGCCCCCATGCCAGACAGATCACCCTGAAACTCTCTGCCTCAACCCCAGACTGATCACCTTGTATCCCTCTACCCAAGCACAGACTGGTCAGCCCGAAACCCCCTGCCCTAACCCTAGACTTGTAACCCTGTATCCAGCTGCGGGCACCCGAGACGGGTGACCCTTCATCCTCTTGCCCCTACCCCTGACTGGTCACCCAGTATTCTCCTGTTGCCATCACAGGCATATATCCCCATGCCCCCAAGCCCAGACTGCTCACCCTGTTTGCCCCTAATGTCAGTGTTATAATATTAAGTGTCCATGGAAGATATAGGTCATTAAAAACATATATCTACATGGCCCAGGAACATATTATCACACCTATGCAGGTCTAGACCAAGAGTCTAGCTTGTTAGTTATCAGTAATTAATAATGATATCAATTACCTGTCCTGCGATTCCTCCATTCCAGCTTCTGATAGGAATGTTCGTCTCCTCGCATGTTGTTTCTTCTCTTTGTCCACCTACAGTAGAAAAAAAATCACAGGTGTGATAATACATAACTAGAATGGAGATATATATGTAACACCCTAAAGATACTGCTCCTATGACCCTGCTTTGTTGTGTCCCTACCCTTACCCCAGACTGGTCACCCTATATAACCCTGCCCCCACCCCAGACTAGTCACCGGGTATCCCGCTGCCCCCATCCTAGACAGGTTACCCTATATGCTCTTACCTCAAACCCAGACACATTACCCTGTATCCTCCGGCCCTCAGCCCAGACTGGACACCCTGTACTACCCTGCCCCACCCAAGACTGAACAGCCTGTATCCCCCCCAGACTGTTAACCTTGTGTCCCTAATTCTAAGCCCAGACTGGTCGACCTGTATACCACTGCCCCACCCTTAACTGGTCACCCTGTACCTCACTGCACCCTCCACAGACTGGTCACCCTGTATCCCTCTGTCCCCTCCATAGACGGTTCAACCTGTATCCTCTTACCCCATCAAAGACTGAACGCCCTGTATCCCTCTGTCTCAAGCCCAGATTGTTCACCTTGTGTCCCTAATTCCAAGCCTAGACTGGTCAACCTACATCCCACTGCCCCACCCTTAACTGGTCACCTTGTATACCCCTGTCCCCTCCATAGAAGGGTCACCCTTTATCCTCCTACCTCAACCCCATACTGGTTACCCTGTATCCCACTTCCCCCACCCCAGACTGGTCACCTTGTATCACTCTACCCAAGCACAGACTGGTCTCCCTGTATCCCACTACCCCCACCTCAGACTGATCACCCTGTATCCTCCTAACCCCACCCTAGACTGGTCACCTTGTATCCTCCTTCCTCCAACCAGATGGGTCACACTGTTTCCCCCTGCCCTCACCACAGACTGGTCACCCTGTAACCCCCTGCCCAAGCACCAGACTTGTCATCCTGTATCCTCCTGTATCCTCCTGCCCCCAGACGGGTCACCCTGATTCCCCCCTGCCCCCACGCCAGAAAATCACCCTGTAACCCTCTGCCCCAACCGCAGACTGGTCACCTTGTATACCCCTACCCAAGCAAAGACTGATCACCCTGTATCCTACTGCCCCACCCTACACTGGCACCCTGTATCCCACTACCCCCACCTCAGACTGGTCACCCTGAAACCCGCTGCCCCAACCCTAGACTTTTAACCCTGTATCCTCCTGCCCCCACCCCAGACGGGTCACCCTTTATTCCCCTGCCCCTGCCCCTGACTGGTCACTCAGTATCCTCCTGTTTCTGCCATAGGCTGGTAACCTTACATACGCCCCCAAACCTAGACTGGTCACCCTGTATCACCATGCCCAGAAGCCCAAACTGGTCACCCTGTTTCCCCTAATGTCAGTGTTATCATATTAAGTGTCCATGGAAGATATAGGTCATTAAAACATATATCTACATGGCCCAGGAACATATTATCACACCTATGCAGGTCTAGACTAAGGGTCTAGCCTGATAGTTATCAGTAATTCAAAATGATATCAATTACCTGTCCTGTGATTCTTCCATTCCAGCTTCTCATGGGAATGTTCGTCTCCTTGCATGTTCTTTCTTCTAGTTCTCCACCTGCAGTAGAAAAAAATCACAGGTGTGATAATATGTTCCTAGAATGGAGATCTTAATATATATGTAACACTCTAAAGATACTGCTCCCATGACCCTGCTTTATTGTGTCCCTCCCCTTACTCCAGACTGGTCACCCTGCATACTGCTGCCCCCACCTTAGACTAGTCACCCTGTACCCTTATGTCCCCGGCCCAGATTGGTCACCCTGTATGTTCCCGCCCATCTATACGCTGGGACCACAAAGATATTAGTTTGTGGATGAGGTTGATGATGGCGACGAAGGGTTTGGGGGCTGGGCAGTCCTTTCGGGATGGAGCCGGCGGCTTCTTGTTTCAAGAAAAAAGGTAGAGGCGGAGAAGATAAAAGAGGAGTGATGCCAGTGAGGGTGGAAAGGATGCTGCCGTATCACATGCGGTATCCAAATAATGCGGCGGCACAGTTGCTTAGAGAGGGTTTCAGTGGGGGTTTTTTGAAACCCGGGCGGGCAAGGGGCTCCGGAGGGGCCGATGCATAATCTGGCGTCCACGTTGGTTTGGCTGGATATTGTGACTTATAAATTGTTGAAAGAAGTTCTGTTGGGCCGGATGGCGGGGCCTTTTGATACGAACCCGCTTCCGGGATGGTGGGTCTCCCCTCTGGGCCTGGTGCCTAAGAAGGAGCGGAATAAATTTCGGCTTATTCATCACCTGTCACATCTGGCGGGAGCGTCGGTGAATGATGGGATAGACCCGGAGTTATGTGCAATTTCTTATACCTCGTTTGATGCGGCTTTGAAGTGGGTGCACCAGTATGGGAAGGGGACACTGCTAGCTAAAACTGATATTGAGGCGGCATTCCAGTTGCCGCCGGTTCACCCGGAGAGTTTCCATTTGTTAGGGTGTTGTTGGCAAGGGCAGTTTTTGTGGACTTGTGTCTCCCAATGGGTTGCTCTATTTCTTGCGCCTATTTCGAGACATTTAGTTCCTTTTTGGAGTGGGTGGTGCGGCAGGAAGCTCAGGTGGCATCCGTGTTGCACTACTTGGACGATTTTTTGTTTGTGGGGCCTGGGGGTTCGAGAGTTTGCGCTGCGTTGTTGCAGACCATGAAGCGTTTGGCGCAGTACTTTGGGATTCCGCTGGTGCTTGACAAAACTGATGGACCGGCTACGGTGATGCGGTGCCTGGGTATTGTCATTGATACTGAGCGCTGGGAGTGTCGGTTGCCAGACGATAAGCTGGTGGAACTGAGGGAGAAGGTGAACGGGGCTTGCGGTAGGAAGAAATTGCGTTTGCGAGAGCCTCAATCTCTGCTACGGCGTCTCAATTTTGCATGCCGCATTATGCCCATGGGTAGGGTATTTTTTCGCAGGCTAGCCATGGCATCTGCTGGGGTGGGGCGTCCATATCATTACGTCCGGTTGCCCTCTGAGTTGCGGGAGGACTTGTTTGTTTGGAGGGAGTTTTTGGGTAAATACAACGGTCTAAGTATAGTCATGGAGGGGCTGGTATCCAATGTTGATTTAGAATTATACACGGATGCTGGTGGGGGACATGGTTTGTTGCCTTTTTGCAAGGTCAGTGAAGTGCGGAGCCGTGGCCGGAGGACTGGGTGCAGAGGGGGAATTTGGCATTTTTAGAGATGTTTCCAATTGTGGTGGCTTTGGAGCTTTGGGGGGACCAGCTGAGGAACAGCAAGTTGTGTTTCTTGTGCGATAACTTGGGGGTGGTGCAAGTTATTAACTTACAGTCGGCTAGGTCTCCTCCTGTTGTGCTGCTGTTGAGACACGTTGTCCTGAAGGGCTTAGAGTTGAATGCTCATTTTACGGCAATGCATGTGCCAGGGGTCAGGAACGAGATCGCTGATGCTCTTTCTCGTTTCCAGTGGTCCAGGTTTTGGGAGCTGGTGCCAGGGGTGGAGCCTCACGGCACCCCTTATCCAGAGTGGCTGTGGCGGCTGGTTTGAAGGCGGCTTTGAGTTTGGTGCTGAGATCGGTTTGTCTAACCATGTGGAACACTTATCGCAGGTTTTGGTTGGAGTGGGAAGCTTTTTTAGGTGAGTTGTCCGGGGTGTGTGGGCCTCGGGATTGGGAGTTGTGCTTCTTGTACTATGTGGGTAGGGCCTATGAGGATGGGGTCTTTCCCTCTGGAGTAAGCCGTCGCATGTCGGCTTTAGCCAAGCTTCGGGCTTGGGGGGAGCAGGATGTGACGAAATCCTTTTTGGTGTCTAGGGCTTTGCGGGGGTTTCCGAAGGGGTGTGTGGTGAGGGATGCGCGTAGGCCAGTGTCCCTTGCGTTATTGCTTCAGCTGGTGACAGTGCTGCTGTCGGTGTGTTTGTCGGGGTACGAGTGCGGGCTGTTTGCCTTGGCCTTTTCCTTTGCGTTTTTTTGGGCGTTTCGGATCTCTGAACTGGTGGCGCCAAGCAAAAGGAAGCCTGGGGGTCTGTTGGCTAAAAATTAGGTGCTGAGGGGTTCGGTTTTGGAATGTAGACGAAGACGGATCAGAGGGGCAGGGGTGCTGTGGTGCACTTGGGGTAGTGGGTTGGTTCAGCGGTTTGTCCCGTAAGTTGTCATCAAGCCTTCTTGGGGGTGCAGCCGCCGGGCGGCGGTCCGCTGCTTAGGCATGCTGACTATACTTTCTTGTCTGTATATCAGTTCGTACAAGTTTTTAGGAAGGTTTTGGGGTTGTTGAGTTTGCCAGCATCGGAGTATAGTTCCCATTCTTTTCGAATTGGGATGGCCATGGAGTCAGCTAGGTGGGGGTTTGCCCCGAAGGTTGTCAAATGGATTGGGAGATAGGAGTCTGACAGGTTTCGCCTGTATGTTTGCCCTCCGTTGTTGTAATTGAGTTTTTTCTAGAATTTCGGGAGTTGGGGGAGTGCTGTTGAAAAGGGGTGCTATTGGTTTTATGTTGTGCCATTGTGTTTTTCAGGTGAACCTCCCTGCCTGGTGTGGATAGCTGGGCACTCTTATGTGTGTAGGGGGAGTGTGCGGGCGGATGTGCGGACCGATGGGCGGCAGCTGAGATTTCCAAGGTCCGAGGTGCAGGTTCTCTGGCTTGGTTTCCCTGGCTTGATTTGGTCCCGCTTGTTGCCTGAGTTACAGTTCTTAGCCGGTATGGATCGTTGTCGTTGTTTGTTAGAGAACAATACGAAAAGCATTGAAAGTAATATCTCCAAAGAAAAAACAGATATCAAAGATCACCTAAACTGTGGATCAGAGTATGTGATCTACGTGCTGGAGTGCCCGTGTGGCCTCCAGTACGTGGGTAGAATTAGTCAAACACTACGAAAAAGATTTAATACACATCGTTTCAACATCAAACAAAAATACAGGAAACACAGTGTGTCCCGTCATTTCGCTATGTTTCATAATGCTGACGATAGCCACCACAGAGTTACAGTTCTTAGCCAGTATGGATCGTTGTCCAGATATCCTTGTGATCCATGCAGGTGGGAATGATCTGGGGGTGCAGGCCTCCAGGGCCATTATGCGGAACATAAAACTGGATTTGCTCCAGCTATGTTCGTCTTTCTCGGGTATTGTTATTGTCTGGTCGGATATCGTGGCCAGGTGGAAGTGGCAATAATAAAACAAGGGTGAAGATTAATAAAGTGGTGGGGTGTTTTCTGGCCAGGGATGGGGGTTTCGTAGTTTGGCACAGGGATCTGAAGGATGGGTCGGCTGATTTTATGAGCTCGGATAGGGTGCATTTGAATGCTATGGGGCAGGATCTGTGGAACTTGGGGATTTGAAATGGCATTGAGCGGGCTCTGGAGTTGTGGAGGGTCGACCATTTGTAAGGAAGGGGTCAAAAAGGTCGTCATGGCCGAAGTGGGAGGGGTTTTTGAAAGCTTTGGCAATTGGATAATTCTGCAGATTGAGGAGGAGTAATACTTTCTCCTCCTATGCCTGTTACGGTAGACAATGTCCTGGGGCTGGGGTGTTACCCAGCTATAGTTTGGTCCTCGTGGGTAAGGTCCCCAGGGTGATTGTTAGGTCTCCCGGTGGGTGCCTTCGGGTTAGGTGACGGCGGCCGGAGACATATATTGATATTTATGTGAATAAATGTTAATAAATCTGAAAGAGTTATTTATATGTTATTTTACATGTTATTTATGTTTTAAATAAAGGTGCTGTTGCGGCCTTTCCTTTTAGCAAGGTGTCTGAGTGTTATTAAGGGAAGGGAAGGTTGGTATGTAGCACGGAGAGCTAGACTATCCCTTAGTCACGTATCCCCCTGCCCCCACCCTAGACAGGTTACCCTATATCCCCTTCCGTCAAACCCAGACTGATCACCCTGTATGCGCCTGCCCTTAGTCCAGACTGATCACCCTGTATCCGCCTGCCCTCAGTCCAGACTGGTCACCCTGTATCCCACTGCCCCACCCTTAACTGGTAACTTTTAATCCTACTGCCCTCACCACAAACTGGTAACCCTGTACATCACAGCCAACACTACAGACTGGTCACCTTGTATCCCCCCGTCCCCTCCATACAGAAGTAAACCTGTGTCTTCCTGCCCCCATCCTAGATGGGTCACCCTGTATCCTCCTACCCCCACCCAACACTGGTTACCTTGTAACCCCCTGCCCAATCCCCAGATTTGTCATCCTGTTTCCTCCTTCCCCCAGCCCAGACCATTCACCTTGCTTCCCCCTGCCCAAGACAGATCACCCTGTAACTCTCTGCCCCAACCCAAGACTGGTCACCTTGTATCCCTCTACCCAAGCACAGACTGGTCAGCCCGAAACCCTCTGGCCCAACCCTAGACTTGTAACCCTGTATACACGTGGGGCCACCCCAGACCGGTGACCGTTTATCCCACCGGCCCCGACCCCTGACTGGTCACCCAGTATCCTCCTGTATCCACCTCAGCCTGGTCACCCTATATCACCATGCCCAGAAGCCCAGACTGGTCACCCTGTTTGCCCCTAATGTCAGTGTTATAAAATTAAGTGTAATGGAAGATATAGGTCATTAAAACATATATCTACATGGCCCAGGAACATATTATCACACCTATGCAGGTCTAGACCAAGAGTCTAGCCTGATAGTTATCAGTAATTAATAATGATATCAATTACCTGTCCTGCGATTCTTTCATTCCAGCTTCTCATGGGAATGTTCGTCTTCTTGCATGTTCTTTCTTCTAGTTCTCCACCTGCAGTAAAAAAAAAAATCACAGGTGTGATAATATGTTCCTAGAATGGAGATCTTAATATATATGTAACACTCTAAAGATACTGCTCCCATGACCCTGTTTTGTTGTGTCCCTACCCTTACTCCAGACTGGTCACCCTGCATACTGCTGCCCCCACCTTAGACTAGTCACCCTGTACCCTTATGTCCCAGCCCCAAATTGGTCACCCTGTATGCTCCCGCCCATCTATACGCTGGGACCACAAAGATATTAGTTTGTGGATGAGGTTGATGACGACTTTTCACCCTGTATATCCATGGAACCACCCCAGGACTAGTCATTGTGAATCACCCTGCCCCCACTCTATACTGGTCACTCTATAAGCCTTTGCCTCCACCTAAGTCTGTTCACCCTATATACTCCTGCCCCCACCCCAGATGAGTCACTCTGCCCCAAACCCAAACTGGTCACCTTCTATCTCCCTACACAAGCCTAGACTGGTCACCGTGTATCCCACTGCCCCCACCCTAGACTTGTTACCCTGCATCCTCCTGCCGCCACCCCAGATGGGTCACCCTTCATCCTTCTGCCCCTACCCCTGACTGGTCACCCAGTATCCTCCTGTTCCCACCATAGGCTGGTCACCCTACATATGCCCCCAAGCCCAGACTGATCACTCTGTTTCCCCCTGATGCCAGTGTTATAATATTAAGTGTCCATGAAAGAGAGAGGTCATTAAAACATATAATTAAATGACCCAGGAACATATTATCACACCTATGCAGGTCTAGACCAAGAGTCTAGCCTGACAGTTATCAGTAATTAATAATTTAATTAAAAAAAAAAAAAAAAGTTCCCTCGCAAGATCATAGAAGGGGCAAAGAGAAGAGCTATGGAATTAAATAGAAAAGAACATTTGGGAAAGATAAAAGGAGACGACAAAAAGAAAGGAGAGAAAAGTGACATACAAGAAAATAGAAAGAATGATGTTAATTTTATTACTTGACATTCAGCCAATCATATACAAAAAAAAAATATTTTAAAGAAAAATTGGAATATTTTACAGAGGGATCCGTTTCTAAAAGACTGTATAGGTAAAAGTCCCAGCATGATATATAGGAGAGCACAAACAATAGCCCCCTCATATCCAGTTTTAAAAAAACAAATAAATGCGGCAACAACAAAAAAAGAAAATATTGGTATTTTTAAATGCAATAAAAAAATGTGTAAAACATGTCATTATTTAGAGAACAATACGAAAAGCATTGAAAGTAATATCTCCAAAGAAAAAATAGATATCAAAGATCACCTAAACTGTGGATCAGAGTATGTGATCTACGTGCTGGAGTGCCCGTGTGGCCTCCAGTACGTGGGTAGAACTAGTCAAACACTACGAAAAAGATTTAATACACATTGTTTCAACATCAAACAAAAATACAGGAAACACAGTGTGTCCCGTCATTTCGCTATGTTTCATAATGCTGACGATAGCCTACTGAAAGTATATCCAATAGAGCAAATACATTTCTCACTGAACAGATTTGCTAAATTATGTAAAAGAGAAAGTTATTGGATATTTAAATTAAACACCCTGGTACCAAATGGGCTTAACGAAACAATAGAACGAGTTTGAAAGGAGGGGGTTAATAAGGGAAGGGTTTTTCCAACAAAATAAAAGTGGAAGTGACATCACAAAAGGGAGGGTATCCTCTTATATATAAATATGTGTGTTTAGTATATGTATTATCGTCCCTGATAAAGGAACTTGTAGTTCTGATAGGCGTCGGACAGAATAAAGTTTTCTACTTGTTTTAGTTATACTCACAGCTTATTTCCAAGTGCGGTGTGCACCAATCCGGGTGTAGTGAGAGTTCACCCGGGAGGATTACCACGGGTTTCCGTAACACACATGCCGCAACTGAAGACTCTGGGAGGACTTCCAGCAGTAGAATACCGTCTATCCTAATACAAGCGATCCGGGCAACGGGGGGGAGTAGGTCGATCTCCCCTCCGAGAAGTAAGTGAACATTGGTTTATCTTTCCTTTCATTGTATAATAGAGCTGGTTTAGAAGTTGATCGCTCCCCACTTATACATTTTTCTTGTGCTTGTTGCCGCTTTCATCCACCTATACGAGCCAGAGCTCTCAACAGTGTCCGGAGGGTGCAGCGATCCCAGCAGAAACCATTGGATCCATGTGTATTGCCGTTGTTTCTTTGTGAGTGGTGTTTGCACCACTCACTAAGTGTAAGTGTGTTTTTTCTTTGGTGCCTTTTTTTGAGTTTCTATCTATAAGAATCTAGCCGCTCCCGCAGTATTTTTTCTCCCTTTTTTTTCCAGTAATTAATAATTATATCAATTACCTGTCCTGCGATTCTTCCATTCCATCTTCTGAAAGGAATGTTTGCCTCTTCGCATTTTCTTTCTTCTCTTTGTCCACCTACAGTAGAAAATAAATCACAAGTGTGATAATATGTTCCTAGAATGGAGATCCTAATATATATGTAACACTCTAAAGACACTGCTCCCATGACCCTGCTTTGTTGTGTCCATACCCCTACCCCAGACTGGTCACCCTATATACCCCTGCCCCCACCCCAGACTAGTCACCCTATATCCCCCTGCCCCCACCCTAGACGAGTTATCCTATATCCCCTTGCCTCAAACCCAGACTGGACACCCTGTACTACCCTGCCCCACCCAATACTGGACAGCCTGTATCCATTTGTCTGAAACCCAGACTGTTAACCTTGTGTCCCTAATTCCAAGCCCAGACTGGTCAACCTATATCCCACTGCCCCACCTTTAACTGGTCACCCTTTATCCTACTGCCCTCACCACAGACTGGTAACCCTGTATCCTCCTGTCCCCATCCGAGACTGGTCACCTTGTATCCTCCTGCCCCCATCCGAGACTGGTCACCCTGTATCCTTCTTCCTCCACCCAGATGGGCCATACTGTTTCCCCCTGATGTCACCCCAGACTGGTCACCCTGTAACCCCCTGCCCAAGCCCCAGACTTTTCATCCTGTATCCTCCTGCCCCCAGCCCAGACGGGTCATCCTGTTTCCATCTGCCCTGTTTCCCCCTAATGTCAGTGTTATCATATTAAGTGTCCATGGAAGATATAGGTCATTAAAAACATATATCTACATGGCCCAGGGACATATTATCACACCTATGCAGGTCTAGACCAAGAGTCTAGCCTGATAGTAATCAGTAATTAATAATGATATCAATTACCTGTCCTGCGATGCTTCTATTCCAGCTTCTGATGGGAATTCTTAGTCCCCTTGCATGTTCTTTCGTCTCGTCGTCTACCTACACTGGAAAGAAATAACAAATTAGTAACTTTCATAAAAAATTTATTGTAAAACAAAACTACAGTAACTTTTCACAACTTTAACATCCTTGCTACCTACCTACCTATCTTGTTGACTGCCTGGCTGCAACTAAACTGCTTGCCTGTCTAGCAGTTATATATGTCATCACAGCCTTGATGACATCATGGAACACTTTTGTGGCTTGCTAGCTGTAAACAACTTTATCTATTTGCTCTATTCTGGCATGGTATTGGAAGCAAAAAAATGCCTTAGAAAAAGTACATTAGAAATGCATAGCCTCGTATGCATTTAGGAAGGTGCTCACGACACACAGTGTGGTATACAAACTCGGCTAAGCACCCTTTTGGGGGTCTATTTTTTTTAAACACATTTGGGAGCGCAGCAACATATTAGGAGCCCAGGAACATATTATCACACCTATGTAGGTGCAGGTCAAGACAAGAGGGGAGATTTATGAAAGGGTGTAAATATACACCTGGTGTAAACTGCCCACAGCAACCAATCACAGCTCCTCTTATATTTTACCAGATCTGAAAGCTGAGCTGTGATTGGTTGCTGTGGGCAGTTTACACCAGGTGTATATTTACACCCTTTCATAAATCTCCCCGTAGGAGTCTAGCCTTATATTTATTAGTAATTAATAATTATATTAATTACCTGTCCTGCAATTCTTCCATTTCAGCTCCTGATAGGAATGTTCATCTCCTTGCATGTTCTTTCATCTCATTTTCCACCTACAGTAGAAAAAAATCACAGGTGTGATAATATGTTCCTAGAATGGAGATCTTAATATATAGGTAACACTCTAAGGACACTGCTCCCATGACCCTGCTGGACTGGTAACAACCCTGTACTTCACTGCCAACACTACAGACTGGTCACCTTGTACTACCCTGCCCCACCCAAAACTGAACACCCTGTATCCCTCTCTCTCAAACCCAGACAGTTAACCTTGTGTCCCTAATTCCAAGCCCAGACCGGTTAACCTGTATCCCACTGCCCCACCCTTAACCGATAACCTTTTATCCTACTGCCCTTACCACAGACTAGTAACCCTGTACCTCACTATCACCACCCCAGACTGGTCACCTTGTATCCCCCTGTCCCCTCCATAGACGGTTCAACCTGTATTCCCCTGCCCCCACTCTAGACAGGTCACCCTGTATCACACTGCGCCCACCCCAGGCTGGTCACCCTGTACACCCCTATCCCCTCTATTGATGGGTCACCCAGCATTCCCCAGCCCCCACCCTAGACTGGTCACCCTGTATCCTCCTGCCCCCATCCAAGCTGTTAACCCTGTATTCTCCTGCCCCTATCCCAGACTAGTCACCTTGTATCCTCCTTCCTCCACCCGTGATGGGTCACACTGTTTCCCCCTGACGTTACCCCAGACTGCTCACTCTGTATCCCACTGCCCTCACCCCAGACTAGTCAACCCTGTAACCCCCTGCCCAAGACCCAGACTTGTCATCCTGTATCCCAATACCCCCACCTCAGACTGGGCACCCTGTATCCTCCTGCCCCAAACCCAGAATGGTCACCCAGTATCCTCCTGTTCCCACCTTGCGCTGGTCACCCAGTATCCTCCTGTTCCCACCATAGGCGGGTCACCTTCCATATGCCCCCAAGCCCAGACTGGTCACCCTATATCCCCCTAATGTCAGCGTTATCATATTAAGTGGCCATGGAAGACATAGGTCATTAAAAACATATATCTACATGGTCCAGGAACATATTATCACACCTATGCAGGTCTAGACCAAGAGTCTAGCCTGATAGTAATCAGTAATCAATAATGATATCAATTACCTGTCCTGCGATTCTTCCATTCCGGCTTCTGATAGGAATGTTAGTATCCTCGCATGTTCTTTCTTCTCGTTGTCCACCTACAGTAGAAAAAAATCACAGGTGTGATAATATATTCCTAGAATGGAGATCTTAATATATATGTAACACTCTAAAGACACTGCTCCCATGACCCCTGCCTTGATGTGTCCCTACCCGAACCCCAGACTGGTCACCCAAAATATCCCTGTCCCCATCCCAGGCTAGTCACCCTGTATCCCCCTGCCCCCACCCTAGAAAGGTTACCCTATATCCCCTTGCCTCAAACCCAGACTGATCACCCTGTATTCGCCTGCCCTCAGTCCAGACTGGTTACCCTGTATCCCACTGCCCCACCCTTACCACAGACTGGTAACCCTGTACTTCACTGCCAACACTACAGACTGGTCACCTTGTATCCCCCTTGTCCCCTACATACAGAAGTCAACCTGTATCTCCCTGCCCCCACCCTAGATGGGTCACCCTGTATCCTCCTACCACCACTCTAGACTGGTCACCCTATATCCACCTGTCCACATTCCAGACGGGTCACCCTGTATCCTCCTTCCTTTACCCAGATGGGTCACATTGTTTCCCACTGCCTTCATCCCAGACTGGTCAACCTGTATCTCTCTGCCCCAACCCCAGACTAGTCAGCTTGTATTCCCCTACGCAAGCCTAGACTGGTCACCCTGTATCCCACTGCCCCCAACCAACACTGGTCACCTTGTAACCCCCTGCCCAAGCCCCAGACTTGTCGTCCTGTATCCTCCTGCCCCCAGCCCAGACGGTTCACCCTGTTTCCCCCTGCCCCCATGCCAGACAGATCACCCTGAAACTCTCTGCCTCAACCCCAGACTGATCACCTTGTATCCCTCTACCCAAGCACAGACTGGTCAGCCCGAAACCCCCTGCCCTAACCCTAGACTTGTAACCCTGTATCCACGTGCAGCCACCCCAGACGGGTTACCCTTCATCCTCTTGCCCCTACCCCTGACTGGTCACCAGTATCCTCCTGTTGCCATCACAGGCATATATCCCCATGCCCCCAAGCCCAGACTGCTCACCCTGTTTCCCCTAATGTCAGTGTTATGATATTAAGTGTCCATGGAAGATATAGGTCATTAAAACATATATCTACATGGCCCAGGAACATATTATCACACCTATACAGGTCTAGACCAAGAGTCTAGCCTGATAGTTATCAGTAATTAATAATGATATCAATTACCTGTCCTGCGATTCTTCCATTCCAGCTTCTCATGGGAATGTTCGTCTCCTCGCATGTTCTTTCTTCTCTTTGTCCACCTACAGTAGAAAAAAAATCACAGGTGTGATAATATGTTCCTAGAATGGAGATCTCAATATATATGTAACACTCTAAAGACACTGCTCCTATGACCCTGCTTTGTTGTGTCCCTACCCGAACCCCAGACTGGTCACCCTATGTACCCCTGACCCCACCCCAGACTAGTCACCCGGTATCCCGCTGCCCCCACCCTAGACGGGTTACCCTATATGCTCTTACCTCAAACCTAGGCACATTACCCTGTATCCTCCGGCCTTCAGCCCAGACTGGACACCCTGTACTACCCTGCCCCACCCAAGACTGAACAGCCTGTATACCTCTGTCCCCTCCATAGAAGGGTCACCCTTTATCCTCCTACCTCAACCTCATACTGGTTACCCTGTATCCCACTGCCCCCACCCCAGACTGGTCACCTTGTATCCCTCTACCCAAGCATAGACTGGTCTCCCTGTATCCCACTACCCCCACCTCAGACTGATCACCCTGTATCCTCCTAACCCCACCCTAGACTGGTCACCTTGTATCCTCCTTCCTCCACCCAGATGGGTCACACTGTTTCCCCCTTCCCTCACCAAAGACTGGTCACCCTGTAACCCCCTGCCCAAGCACCAGACTTGTCATCCTGTATCCTCCTGCTCCCAGACAGGTCACCCTGATTCCCCCCTGCCCCTACGCCGGAGAGATCACCCTGTAACCCTCTGCCCCAACCGCAGACTGGTCACCTTGTATACCCCTACCCAAGCAAAGACTGATCACCCTGTATCCTACTGCCCCACCCTAGACTGGCACCCTGTATCCCACTACCCCCACCTCAGACTGGTCACCCTGAAACCCCCTGCCTCAACCCTAGACTTGTCACCCTGTATGCTCCTGCCCCCACCCCAGACGGGTCACCCTTTATTCCCCTGTCCCTGCCCCCGACTGGTCACCCAGTATACTCCTGTTCCCACCATAGGCTGGTAACCTTACATATGCCCCCAAACCCAGACTGGTCACCCTGTTTCCCCCTAATGTCAGTGTTATCATATTAAGTGTCCATGGAAGATATAGGTCATTAAAAACATATATCTACATGGCCCAGGAACATATTATCACACCTATGCAGGTCTAGACCAAGAGTCTAGCCTGATAGTTATCAGTAATTAATAATCATATCAATTACCTGTCCTGCGACTCTAATATTCCAGCTTCTGATGGGAAATCTTAGTCTCCTTGCATGTTCTTTCATCTCTTCGTCTACCTACAATGGAAAGAAATCACAAATTAGTAACTATCATAAAAAATTTTATTGTAAAAAGACTATAGTAACTTTTCACAACTTTAGCATCCTTGCTACCTACCTACCTATCTTGTTGACTGCCTGGCTGCAACTAAACTGCTTGCCTGTCTAGCAGTTACATATGACATCACAGCCTTGATGACATCATGGAACACTTTTGTGGCTTGCTAGCTGTAAACAACTTTATCTATTTGCTCTATTCTGGCATGGTATTGGAAGCAAAAAAATGCCTTAGAAAAAGTACATTAGAAATGCATAGCCTCATATGCACTCACTTAGGAAGGTGCTCACGACACACAGTGTGGTATACAAACTCGGCTAAGCACCCTTTTGGGGGTCTTTTTTTTTGCAAACACATTTGGAAGCGTGGCAACATATTAGGAGCCCAGGAACATATTATCACACCTATGCAGGTGCAGGTCTTGGGGACGTACAGGCGCTTAAGGCCCTATTCCACGGAACGATTATCGTCCGATATCGGCCGATATCGGCCGCTACGGACGATAATCGTCCCGTGGAATAGAGTGCAACGATCAGCCGACATCGTTCATGTCGGCTGATCGTTGCAGTCGCTTGTTTTTCAACATGTTGAAAAACAAGCGACTGATATAGCAGTGATCTGCTGCCGTCGCTCCGTTGAATAGGAGCGTCAGCAGCAGACGCTGCTATATCCTATGGGCTGCCCGGACGATCAGCGATCACCCGGGCAGCCCCCCCGCAGCTCCCCGCCGCCCCCTCCCGCACTCACCTGCTCGCTGCTGCCGCGATGAGTAGCGGTGGCAGCGAGCGGTGGCAGAGAGCGCTCGTTTGCTCCTCTAACGACCCGTGGAATAGGGGCTTTAGACTGTGTGACCAGGGACTGCAGTGGTTTTGGGAGGCATTCGCACAGGCATGGCTATTGTAGGCATAATGTGTTTTCCCTCTGTTTTGCTTCCTGGTTCTCGGTGTGGTGCTAAGACCGCCTGTGCTGCGTCATGAGGGGTCAACCAATATCCCCCTCTCACACTCACCACTTCCTCTTGTTGTTCCGGAAGCGAGCTGTCCCTCCCTCCCTCCTTTGTTGTAAAAAAAAAATATATATATATATATATATATATATATATATATATCACTGGCGTAGCTACCATGGGGGCAGGGTACGCCGTCGCTATGGGGCCCAGGGGTTTAGGGGGCCCGGGCTCGGGCCCCCGCGTTAAAGTATGCCCCCGCCGCCTGTATTGCCGCTCACTATGCATATGCATAGTGAGTGGCCCTGAGCCATCCCCTCCGCCCGCCCCTTCTATCGCTGCTCAGCTGAGCCGATCAGAAGCCCGGAAAAGTGCAATGAGCAGCACTTTCCTGGGCTCCTGATCGGCTAAGCGGCGATGGAGGGGGCGGGCTGGGCGTGCGGAGGGGATCGCTGTCCTACTCACCTGTCCGCCGGCCCCAGCAGCTCCTCTCCCGACACTCCGGTCTCCCGTCATCCTCCGGGCACAGGCAGTGGGGTACAGAGACGCTGCCTGTGTCCCGGGAGTGTTCTGCAGCGGCAGTCTCTCTGTCCCCCGCTGCCTGTGCCCGGAGGATGACGGGAGACCGGAGTGTCGGGAGAGGAGCTGCTGGGGCCGGCGGACAGGTGAGTAGCCTGTTTGTTGTTTTTCTGGTCGCAGGGGGGATTGGCTACTATGAGGGGCACTATATGGGGCATTGGCTACTATGGGGGCACTGTATGGGGCATTGGCTACTATATGGGGGCACTGGCTACGATGGGGGCACTGTCTGGGGGCATTTGCTACTATATGGGGGCACTGTATGGGGGCATTGGCTACTATATGGGGGCACTGGCAACTATATGGGGGCACTGTATGGTGGCATTGGCTACTATATGGGGCACTGTATGGGGGCATTGGCTACTATATGGGGGCACTGGCTACTATGTGGGGGCACTGTATGGGGGCATTGGCTACTATGGAGGGCACTGGCTACAATTGGGGCACTGTATAAGGGCATTGGCTACTATATGGGGGCATTGGCTACTAAATGGGGGCATTGGCTACTATGGGGGGCTCTATATGGGGGCATTGGCTTCTATGTGGGGGCATTGGATACTATATGGGGGCATTGGCTACTATGGGGGGCACTATATGGGGGAACTGGCTACTATGTGGGGGCATTGGCTACTATATGGGGGCATTGGCTACTATGGGGGGCACTATGTGGGGGCATTGGCTACTATATGAGGGCATTGGCTACTATGGGGGGCACTATATGGGGGCATTGGCTACTATGGGGGCACTATGTGGGGGCATTGGCTACTATGTGGGGCATTGGCTACTATGGGGGGCACTATATGGGGGCATTGGCT
This sequence comes from Dendropsophus ebraccatus, assembly GCF_027789765.1. Lineage (NCBI taxonomy): Eukaryota > Metazoa > Chordata > Amphibia > Anura > Hylidae > Dendropsophus > Dendropsophus ebraccatus. The sequence continues at coordinate 147,735,698 of NC_091458.1, forward strand.
ACTATGTGGCCACTATATGGGGGCATTGGCTACTATGTGGGGCACTATATGGGGGCATTGGCTACTATGTGAGGCACTATATGGGGGCATAGGCTACTATGTGGGGCACTATATGGGGGGATTGGCACCAATCACACTGCTGCTATCTCCAAACTGTGACAATGAGCAAAATATTTTTTTTCTATTTTCCCCCTAAAATCAGGGGTGCGTCTTATCAAAAGGCGCGTCCTATAAAGCGAAAAATACGGTACTACATGGGGGGGGGGGGGCAGAGAAGGGTCTACCTACTTAATGAGGGACACAGTTGTCTAACTACTATATGAATACAGAGGGGACCACTATATGGGGAAACAGATGGAGCAAATAGATGCGTAGGATATTGGGGCATGAGTGAGGAACCTAAACTGTCTGGCAGATCCTACTGAGAGAAGTCCTTATGGTGGCCAGGCTGGATGGAGAAGAAGGGAAAAAGTGAGCAACTCCAATTGGAGAAGACGCCTGTAACTGCACTGTGATCACTTATGGTGTGTAAAGCCTGTGTGGAGCCTATACATGCCACTATATGGCCAATGGTGATATTGGACTGTGGATTTTATTCCGTAGCAGTGGTAGCATTATTCAGTATGTGGGGGTTTTAGTCAGTAATAGGTGTAATATTTGTCCCATGTAAACTGGTACTGTTTATATTATTCATCTTAACATACTGGATTTGGTTGGTAACAATATAGTGGTAATGGCAGTGGTCATGGTGCTATAATGCTTTTCCTAATACTATATATACACATTGCTCTCTCTTCACAGCTTAGTGGTCAGTTGTTTGGGGGGGGGGGGGCAATCAAAAGTTTGCTATGGGGCCCAGCTAGTTCTAGTTACGCCCCTGATATATATATATATATATATATATATATATATATATATATATATATATATATATATTGTCATATGATGTTCATATGTCTTCTGTGTTCTGAACTATTTCTCTTTAAGTCACAGCTGGCGGCTTTGGTGGATTTAAAGTTATGGAGCAATTATGGTTTAGCGAGTAAGAACGATGTGCCCGTTGGGAGTCCAGCGGCCGGCGCACCGCTTCAGGCTCGAGTTTGGTATCTGCAAGTTGAAGTTAAGTGCCTTATAATTCCTTGGAGAAGTAAGTTAATAAAAGCTGTGGCCGACCATCATCCAGCAAAGATTTAACCCGTGTCATGTCTTCATTAGGCCTACCCGGGTTTAAGGGGTTATAGCTCACCTTACTGCAGTCAAGACAAGGGGGGAGATTTATGAAAGGGTGTAAATATACACCGGGTGTAAACTGCCCACAGCAACCAATCACAGCTCCTCTTATATTTTACCAGATCTGAAAGCTGAGCTGTGATTGGTTGCTGTGGGCAGTTTAAACCAGGTGTATATTTACACCCTTTCATAAATCTCCCCTAGGAGTCTAGCCTTATATTTATTAGTAATTAATAATTATATTAATTACCTGTTCTGCGATTCCTCCATTCCAGCTTCTAATGGGAATGTTCATCTCCTTGCATGTTCTTTCTTCTCATTTTCCACCTACAGTAGAAAAAAAATCACAGGTGTGATAATATGTTCCTAGAATGGAGATCTTAATATATATGTAACACTCTAAAGACACTGCTCCCATGACCCTGCTTTGTTGTGTCCATACCTTTACCCCAGACTGGTCACCCTATATACCCCTAGCCCCACTTCAGACTAGTCACCCAGTAAGCCCCGTAATGAGCCACATGTACTGTATAATGGAGGGAGCACATGACAGGGGTAGGATGCAGTTGTGTAAAGGGTTAAGGGGCAGTTGGTTTAGGCGGGAATAGAAGGGGTGGAGCAGGGCTAGTGTCGAGGAGTACATAAGAGGGGGTGGGGTTACACGTGGTCAGTCAGGAAGCAGAGTGGGTAGCAGGAGTTTGTCTGCTGTGTGAAGGTAGTTACCATGTTGTCTGCGGACGAACTTCTCAGGCAGGTGCGGGAGATGGCGGCTCAACAAGGTCCTGGCTGGCTGGAGCAGCAGCTCCTGGGGGCCTCATCTGAAGCTCCTTTGGACGGCTCTGCGGGAAGGAGGACGAGGACCAGCCGTTCCAGGCCGCCGGAGAGATTGAGTCCGGATATATCCCCGTCCCCCTGGCGCCACAGAAGGAGCCCTCCTCGAGACCCTCTGCTTCCCTCTTCCAGCCGGCCCTCCTCAGCCTCCGAGGGGAGAGCGAGGAGGAATCCTATACAGTGGCAAGGGGTGGCGAGCCCGGGGAGTTCACCTTCTTCTGCCCCCTTCCCTGGGCATCGGAGTCGGCGATCGGAGGTTGCTGCTGTTCCCCCTGTGGAGGCACCACACGGCGGGAGAGCCTGGCGGAGCATGAGTAGAGGAGCATCCCTGACCCCTCTGGCTCTGGTGCGGGCTGGAGGGAGGACGTCAGCAGCATCGGCAGTCCAAAGTGCTATCCTGGGATGCCGTGGCCCAGACTCCCAGTGGGCGCTGGCGGGAAATTCGTAGCAGCACTGCTAATTGGGAGGTGGAAGCTAGCACTAGGTGGAGTGCTCCTCCGGCCTCGGTTCTGGCTGGGAGGAGGGAGTCTGCAGCAGGGATCTCACAGCTTTCCCGGGGGCTTGTGGCGGCAGCCCCGTGCCCAGCCGGGGGTCAGGAGCTAGAGGACGGCGGGGAGAGTCCGGGTGACGAAGTGGCCCAGCGAAGGGGACCGTGCCAGCTCCGCTTTTTAGTGAGGACAGCTTGGAAGGCCACTGTGGAGGCGACGGGGAAGTCCTTGCCTGCGCTCTGTTGCCAGAAGATACAGTACGTCATGGCAACAGGCAAGCGGCAGCAGTCATGCTTCGCCTGGGTCAGAGGTGCAAGCTTCGGGAGATTCTTCAGCTTCATCTGGAGCCAGTGTCCAGACGGCCGCAGTGGGGTCCCCTTCAGTGAGGTCGGGTAAGTCTACCACCATTGCGTCACACACGTCTGGGGGGGACATTAGCCTTAATTTAGCGGGTGTGCAGGCGCAGGCGCTGTTGGGACAAGGTGTGGCCTCTAGGTCTCCGGGGTCGGTGTGGGGCGCTGGGGGTAGCCTGCAGGAAGCGCAGTATCTGGGGTTGTACCTGGGGTGGCTGGTGTAGCGGGTGCTGTGGCTGCAGTTGGGGGGACTGAGTCGGGTGCTTCAGTGGGGAAGGCACCTGCAACTGCGGATAAGGCGGCTGAGGAAGTGCGCTTAGCAGATGCTGCCAGGGGTGAGGTCTATGTTTGCTTTGAGGGGCCCCTGGGAGCACATTTAAAGCCGGAGGTGCGGATTTGAAAAGGGGAGTATGTGGAAATTTTTTCCATTCTCCCCTTGGAAAATTTTAATTTGGATCGCATTAAGCCTGATGAGAGTAAAAAGGAGGAGGAGGAGTGCAGGCAATACCGGTTAATTCCCCGTACTTTTGCCAACTGGATGCAGGCATTTGCTATCCTCGCCAGGGTGGTGGGGGAGAAGGCGCTGCAGCATTGTTCCACGCTTTTCTGTTATTTAGAAAATTGGGGAAGCATATAGGGTGTATGGGGGTAATGCGTGGCTCAGGTATGATGAGCAGTTCCGCCAGCGCAAGGCGGTTTACCCATCTATACGCTGGGACCACAAAGATATTACGGTTCAGGGAAGAAAAAGAGCGCTGCACCTCACACCTATGGCTGACACTAGTGCCTCTCGGCTGCATAAAAAACATCAGAATTTTGTGTATGAATTGATCAAGCCACACTGCCCCATGTACTGCGTGCAGGTATCTGATACACATGGGTCCCTACACTAAGTCCACACTGTGCCGGTCAGTGACCACCACCCCCGCAGGCGTGCATGGGCAGGGAAGGGTGGCATGGAATGGCCCTGAAACCCCCATGCCACAGGATGAGACCCAAAATGCTCTATGATATAAGGGTCGCAGGGCTGCTCCATGGCCTCCCTTCCCTGACTGTGCACGCCTGTAGGGGTGGTGGTCACTGACCGGCACAGTGTGGACTTAGTGTAGGGACCCATGTGTATCAGATACCTGCACGCGGTACATGGGGCAGTGTGGCTTGATCAATTCATACACAAAATTCTGATGTTTTTTATGCAGCCGAGAGGCACTAGTGTCAGCCATAGGTGTGAGGTGCAGCGCTCTTTTCTCTCTTGTATTGCATTTTGCTTTCTTTCTTTCTTAGTGTTTTGCACTCCTCCTGGTAAGAACCACATGACCGCAATCAGCAGGAGACACCTGAGTGCAGGGCCGTTCCATGGCCTCCCTTCCCTGACTCTGCACGCCTGCGGGGGTGGTGGTCACTGACCGGCACAGTGTGGACTTAGTGTAGGGACTTATGTGTATCAGATACCTGCACGCGGTACATGGGGCAGTGTGGCTTGATCAATTCATACACAAAATTCTGATGTTTTTTATGCAGCCGAGAGGCACTAGTGTTAGCCATTGGTGTGAGGTGCAGCGCTCTTTTCTCTCCTGTATTCCACAAAAATACTAGTTTGTGGATGAGGTTGTTGGCGGCGCCGAAGGGTTTGGGGGCTGGGCAGTCCTTTCGGGATGGAGCCGGCAGCTCTGGGGCTTTCTCGGGGCAGTCGGCCTCTTCCGGTAAGGGCTGCTGCTAGCAGTTTAACGAGGGCCACTGCAAGTTTGGCTCCGACTGCCGATAAAAGCATGAGTGCTCCGGCTGCGGGGGAGAACATAGCTTATCGAGATGTTTCAAGGAAAGAGGTAGAGACGGAGAAGTTAACCAAAAGAGGGGTGATGCCAGTGAGGGTGGAAAGGATGCTGCCGTATCACGCGCGGTATCCAAATAATGCGGCGGCACAGTTGCTTAGAGGGTTTCAGTAGGGGTTTTCGAATCCCGGGCGGGCAAGGGGCTCCGGAGGGGCCGATGCGTAATCTGGCGTCCACGTTGGTTTGGCTGGATATTGTGACTGATAAATTGTTGAAAGAAGTTCTGTTGGGCCGGATGGCGGGGCCTTTGATACGAGCCCGCTTCCGGGATTGCGGGTCTCTCCTCTGGGCCTGGTGCCTAAGAAGGAGCGGAATAAATTTCGGCTTATTCATCACCTGTCGCATCCCGGAGTTATGTGCAGTTTCTTATACCTCGTTTGACGCGGCTTTTAAATGGGTGCACCGGTATGGGAAGGGGACACTGCTAGCTAAAACTGATATTGAGGCGGCATTCCGGTTGCTGCCGGTTCACCCGGAGAGTTTCCATTTGTTGGGGTGTTGTTGGCAAGGGCAGTTTTTGTGGACTTGTGTCTCCCAATGGGTTGCTCTATTTCTTGCACCTATTTCGAGACATTTAGTTCCTTTTTGGAGTGGGTGGTGCGGCTGGAAGCTCAGGTGGCGTCCGTGTTGCACTACTTGGATGATTTTTTGTTTGTGGGGCCTGGGGGTTCGAGAGTTTGCGCGGCATTGTTGCAGACCATGGAGCGGTTGGCGCAGTACAAAACTGATGGACCGGCTATGGTGATGCGGTTCCTGGGTATTGTCATTGATACTGAGCGCTGGGAGTGTCGGTTGCCGGACGATAAGCTGGTGGAACTGAGGGAGGCGGTGAATGGGGCTTGCGGTAGGAAGAAATTGCCTCAATCTCTGCTACGGCGTCTCAATTTTGCATGCCGCATTATGCCCATGGGTAGGGTATTTTTCGCAGGCTAGCCATGGCATCTGCTGCTCCCTGAAGAAGCCAATAGCGAAACGACGTTGGAGGAGTGTGAGGTGGGAGGCCTGAGGCTTTGGGAATTGTATCCCTGGGTAACATTGTTTATGTGCACCTGCTTATACCTTGGCTTATTGAGCTATGCAGCCTGTGTTTTTGGATATATTCTAGTATTTGCACTTTATAATATGCTTACAACCGGGCTGTCTGTAGCTAATTTATGAGTATTTAAGATATGCACTTGCACTTTAATCTTAAAACATATACCTGTCCTCATGTTGGGTCTCCCACCTCCTGGGTCCTTGCTTGTTTTTATGTTTTTGTTTTCTCTTGTCCCTATTATTGTTGCGATACTTCCCAATAAAGTTTTTTTGTACTAATGTATTTCATATTTTTGTTTATATGCATATCGGATGGGTTTATAGGTGTTTAGTTCATTCTCTGTACCATTCGGTTATTTCTCCCCCCCTATTTTTTTCTCTGGGGTATAGGACGTTTATCACAGAATCCAGAATCTATAGGTGTTTTCTAGCCATGGCATCTGCTGGAGTGGGGCGTCTGTATCATTATGTCCGGTTGCCCTCTGAGTTGCGGGAGGACTTGTTGGTTTGGAGGGAGTTTTTGGGTAAATGCAACGGTCGGAGTATAGTCATGGAGGGGCTGGTATCCAATGTTGATTTAGAATTATACACTGATGCTGCTGGGGGACACGGTTTGTGGCATTTTTGCAAGGTCAGTGAAGTGCTGAGCTGTGGCCGGAGGACTGTGTGCAGAGGGGGAATTTTGGCATTTTTAGAAATGTTTCCAATTGTGGTTGCTTTGGAGCTTTGGGGGGGGGGCAGCTGAAGAACAGGAAGGTGTGTTTCTTGTGCGATAACTTGGGGGTGGTGCAAGCTATTAACTTACAGTCGGCTAGGTCTCCTCCTGTTGGGCTGCTGTTGAGACGCGTTGTCCTGAAGGGCTTAGAGTTGAATGCCCATTTTACGGCAATGCATGTGCCAGGGGTCAGGATTAAGATCGCTGATGCTCTTTCTCGTTTCCAGTGGTCCAGGTTTTGGGAGCTGGTGCCAGGGGTGGAGCCTCACCGCACCCCTTGTCCAGAGTGGCTGTGGCGGCTGGTTTGAAGGCAGCTTTTAGTTTGGTGCGGAGATCGGTTTGTCTAACCACGTGGAACACTTATCGCAGGTTTTGGTGGGAGTGGGAAGCTTTTTTAGGTCAGTTGTGCGGGGTGTGTGGGCCTCGGGATTGGGAGTTGTGCTTGTTGTACTATGTGGGTAGGGCCTTTGAGGATGGGGTCTCTCCCTCTGGAGTAAGCCGTCGCATGTCGGCTTTAGCCTTTTGGGTTCTGGCTTGGGGGGAGCAGGATGCGACAAAATCCTTTTTGGTGCCTAGGGCTTTGCGGGGGTTTCGGAAGGGGTGTGTGGTGAGGGATGCACGTAGGCCAGTGTCCCTTTCGTTATTGCTTCAGCTGGTGACGGTGCTGCTGTCGGTGTGTTTGTCGGGGTACGAGCGTGGGCTGCTTGCCTTAACCTTTTCCTTTGCGTTTTTTTGGGGCGTTTCGGATCTCTGAACTGGTGGCGCCAAGCAAAAGGAAACCTGGGGGTCTATTGGCTGAAAATTAGGTGCTGAGGGGTTCGGTTTTGGAATGTAGACGAAGACGAATCAGAGGGGCAGGGGTGCTGTGGTGCACTTGGGGTAGTGGGCTGGTTCAGCGGTTTGTCCCGCGAGTCCTTATCAAGCCTTCTTGGGGGTGCGGCCGCCGGGCGGCGGTCCGCTGCTTAGGCATGCTGACTATACTTTCCTGTCCGTATATCAGTTCGTACAGGTTTTTAGGAAGGTTTTGGGGTTGTTGGGTTTGCCAGCATCGGAGTATAGTTCCCATTCTTTTCGAATTGGGATGGCCATGGAGGCAACTAGGTGGCGGTTTGCCCCGGAGGTTGTCAAATGGATTGAGAGATAGGAGTTTGACAGATTTCGCCTGTATGCTCGCCCTCAGTTGTTGTAATTGAGTTTTTTCTAGAATTTCGGGAGCCGAGGGAGTGCTGTTGAAAAGGGGTGCTATTGGTTTTATGTTGTGCCATTGTGTTTTTCAGGTGAACCTCCCTGCCTGGTGTGGATAGCTGGACACTCTTATGTGTGTAGGGGGAGTGTGCGGGCGGATGTGCGGACCGATGGGCGGCAGCTGGGATTTCCAAGGTCCGAGGTGCAGGTTCGCTGGCTTGGTTTCCCTGGCTTGATGTGGCCCCGCTTGTTGCCTGAGTTCCAGTTCTTAGCCGGTATGGATCGTTGTCCAGATATCCTTGTGATCCATGCAGGTGGGAATGATCTGGGGGTGCGGGCCTCCAGGGCCATTATGCGGAACATAAAACTGGATTTGCTCCAGCTATGGTCGTCTTTCTCGGGTATTGTTATTGTCTGGTCGGATATCGTGGCCAGGGGGAAGTGGCATTAATAAAACAAGGGTGAAGATTAATAAAGTGGTGGGGTGTTTAGTGGCCAGGGATGGGGGTTTCGTAGTTTGGCACAGGAATCTGAAGGATGGGTCGGCTGATTTTATGAGCTTGGATAGGGTGCATTTGAATGCTATGGGGCAGGATCTGTGGAACTTGGGGATTCGAAATGGCATTGAGCGGGCTCTGGAGTTGTGGAGGGTCGACCATTTGTAAGGAAGGGGTCACAAAGGTCTTCATGGCCGAAGTGGGAGGGGTTTTTGAAGGCTTTGGATATTGGATAATTCTGCGGATTGAGGAGGAGTGATACATTCTCCTATACCTGTTACGGTAGACAATGTCCTGGGGCTGGGGTGTTACCCAGCTATAGTTTGGTCCTCGTGGGTAAGGTCCCCAGGGTGGTTTGTTAGGTCTCCCGGTGGGTGCCTTCGGGTTAGGTGACGGCGGCCGGAGACATATATTTATATTTATGTGAATAAATGTTAATAAAACTGAAAGAGTTATTTATATGTTATTTTACATGTTATTTATGTTTTAAATAAAGGTGCTGTTGCGGCCTTTCCTTTTAGCAAGGTGTCTGAGTGTTATTAAGGGAAGGGAAGGTTGGTATGTAGCACGGAGAGCTAGACTATCCCTTAGTAACGTATCCCCCTGCCCCCACCCTAGACAGGTTACCCTATATCCCCTTGCCTCAAACCCAGACTGATCACCCTGTATCCGCCTGCCCTCAGTCCAGACTGGTCACCCTGTATCCCTCTACCCAAGCACAGACTGTTCAGCCCGAAAACCCCTGCCCCAACCCTAGACTTGTAACCCTGTATCCACGTGCGGCCACCCCAGACCGGTGACCCTTCATCCCCCTGCCCCTACCCCTGACTGGTCACCCAGTATCCTCCTGTATCCACCACAGCCTGGTCACCCAATATCACCATGCCCAGAAGCTTAGACTGCTCACCCTGTTTGCCCCTAATATCAGTGTCATAATATTAGGTGTCCATGGAAGATATAGGTCATTAAAACATATATCTACATGGCCCAGGAACATATTATCACACCTATGCAGTTCTAGACCAAGAGTCTAGCCTGATAGTTATCAGTAATTAATAATGATATCAATTACCTGTCCTGCGATTCTTTCATTCTAGCTTCTCATGGGAATGTTCGTCTCCTTGCATGTTCTTTCTTCTAGTTCTCCACCTGCAGTAAAAAAAAATCACAGGTGTGATAATATGTTCCTAGAATGGAGATCTTAATATATATGTAACACTCTAAAGATACTGCTCCCATGACCCTGCTTTATTGTGTCCCTACCCTTACTCCAGACTGGTCACCCTGCATACTGTTGCCCCCACCTTAGACTAGTCACCCTGTACCCTTATGTCCCAGCCCCAAATTGGTCACCCTGTATGCTCCCGCCCCCATCCCAGACTTTTCACCCTGTATATCCATGGAACCACCCCAGGACTAGTCATTGTGAATCCCCCTGCCCCCACTCTCGACTGGTCACTCTATAAGCCTTTGCCTCCACCTAAGTCTGTTCACCCTATATACTCCTGCCCCCACCCCACATGAGTCACTCTGCCCCAAACCCACACTGGTCACCTTCTATCCCCCTACACAAGCCCAGACTGGTCACCCTGTATCCCACTGCCCCCACCCTAGACTTGTTACCCTGTATCCTCCTGCCGCCACCCCAGATGGGTCACCCTTCATCCTTCTGCCCCTACCCCTGACTGGTCACCCAGTATCCTCCTGTTCCCACCATAGGCTGGTCACCCTACACATGCCCCCAAACCCAGACTGGTCACTCTGTTTCCCCCTAATGTCAGTGTTATAATATTAAGTATCCATGGAAGAGAGAGGTCATTAAAACATATAATTAAATGACCCAGGAACATATTATCACACCTATGCAGGTCTAGACCAAGAGTCTAGCCTGACAGTTATCAGTAATTAATAATTTAATTAAAAAAAAAAAAAAAAGTTCCCTCGCAAGATCATAGAAGGGGCAAAGAGAAGAGCTATGGAATTAAATAGAAAAGAACATTTGGGAAAGAAAAAAGGAGACGACAAAAAGAAAAGTGACATACAAGAAAATAGAAAGAATGATGTTAATTTTATTACTCGACATTCAGCCAATCATATACAAATAAAAAATATTTTAAAGAAAAATTGGAATATTTTACAGAGGGATCCGTTTCTAAAAGACTGTATAGGTAAAAGTCCCAGCATGATATATAGGAGAGCACAAACAGTAGCCCCCTCATATCCAGTTTTAAAAAAACAAATAAATGCGGCAACAACAACAAAAAAAGAAAATATTGGTATTTTTAAATGCAATAAAAAAATGTGTAAAACATGTCATTATTTAGAGAACAATACGAAAAGCATTGAAAGTAATATCTCCAAAGAAAAAATAGATATCAAAGATCACCTAAACTGTGGATCAGAGTATGTGATCTACGTGCTGGAGTGCCCGTGTGGCCTCCAGTACGTGGGTAGAACTAGTCAAACACTACGAAAAAGATTTAATACACATCGTTTCAACATCAAACAAAAATACAGGAAACACAGTGTGTCCCGTCATTTCGCTATGTTTCATAATGCTGACGATAGCCTACTGAAAGTATATCCAATAGAGCAAATACATTTCTCACTGAACAGATTTGCTAAATTATGTAAAAGAGAAAGTTATTGGATATTTAAATTAAACACCCTGGTACCAAATGGGCTTAACGAAACAATAGAACGAGTTTGAAAGGAGGGGGTTAATAAGGGAAGGGTTTTCCAACAAAATAAAAGTGGAAGTGACATCACAAAAGGGAGGGTATCCTCTTATATATAAATATGTGTGTTAAGTATATGTATTATCGTCCCTGATAAAGGAACTTGTAGTTCTGATAGGCGTCGGACAGAATAAAGTTGTCTACTTGTTTTAGTTATACTCACAGCTTATTTCCAAGTGCGGTGTGCACCAATCCGGGTGTAGTGAGAGTTCCCCCGGGAGGATTACCACGGGTTTCCGTAACACACATGCCGCAACTGAAGACTCTGGGAGGACTTCCAGCAGTAGAATACCGTCTATCCTAATACAAGCGATCCGGGCAACGGGGGGGAGTAGGTCGATCTCCCCTCCGAGAAGTAAGTGAACATTGGTTTATCTTTCCTTTCATTGTATAATAGAGCTGGTTTAGAAGTTGATCGCTCCCCACTTATACATTTTTCTTGTGCTTGTTGCCGCTTTCATCCACCTATACGAGCCAGAGCTCTCAACAGTGTCCGGAGGGTGCAGCGATCCCAGCAGAAACCATTGGATCCATGTGTATTGCCGTTGTTTCTTTGTGAGTGGTGTTTGCACCACTCACTAAGTGTAAGTGTGTTTTTTCTTTGGTGCCTTTTTTTGAGTTTCTATCTATAAGAATCTAGCCGCTCCCGCAGTATTTTTTCTCCCTTTTTTTTCCAGTAATTAATAATTATATCAATTACCTGTCCTGCGATTCTTCCATTCCATCTTCTGATAGGAATGTTTGCCTCCTCACATTTTCTTTCTTCTCTTTGTCCGCCTACAGTAGAAAATAAATCACAGGTGTGATAATATGTTCCTAGAATGGAGATCCTAATATATATGTAACACTCTAAAGACACTGCTCCCATGACCCTGCTTGGTCGTGTCCATACCCCTACCCCAGACTGGTTACCCTATATCCCCCTGCCCCCACCCCAGACTAGTCACCCTATATCCCCCTGCACCCACCCTAGACGAGTTATCCCCTTGCCTCAAACCCAGACTGGACACCCTGTACTGCCCTGCCCCACCCAATACTGGACAGCCTGTATCCATTTGTCTGAAGCCCAGACTGTTAACCTTGTGTCCCAAATTCCAAGCCCAGACTGGTCAACCTATATCCCACTGCCCCACCTTTAACTGGTCACCCTTTATCCTACTGCCCTCACCACAGACTGGTAACCCTGTACCTCACTGCCCCCACCACAGACTGGTCACCTTGTATCCTCCTGCCCCCATCCGAGACTGGTCACCCTGTATCCTCCTGCCCCCATCCGAGACTGGTCACCCTGTATCCTCCTTTCTCCACCCAGATGGGCCATACTGTTTCCCCCTGACGTCACCCCAGACTGGTCACCCTGTAACCCCCTGCCCAAGCCCCAGACTTTTCATCCTGTATCCTCCTGCCCCCAGCCCAGACGGGTCATCCTGTTTCCATCTGCCCTGTTTCCCCCCTAATGTCAGTGTTATCATATTAAGTGTCCATGGAAGATATAGGTCATTAAAAACATATATCTACCTGGCCCAGGAACATATTATCACACCTATGCAGGTCTAGACCAAGAGTCTAGCCTGATAGTTATCAGTAATTAATAATGATATCAATTACCTGTCCAGCTTCTCATGGGAATGTTTGTCTCCTTGCATGTTCTTTCTTCTAGTTCTCCTTCTGCAGTAAAAAAAAATCACAGATGTGATAATATGTTCCTAGAATGGAGATCTTAATATATATGTAACACTCTAAAGATACTGCTCCCATGACCCAGCTTTGTTGTGACCCTCCCCTTACTCCAGACTGGTCACCCTGCATACTGCTGCCCCCACCTTAGACTAGTCACCCTGTACCCTTATGTCCCCGCCCCAGATTGGTCACCCTGTACCCTTATGTCCCCACCCCAGACTTTTCATCCTGTATATCCATGGAACCACCCCAGGACTAGTTATTGTGTATCCCCCTGCCCCCACTCTCGACTGGTCACTCTATAAGCCTTTGCCTCCATCTAAGTCTGTTCACCCTATATACTCCTGCCCCCACCCCACTCACTCTGTCACTCTGCCCCAAACCTAAACTGGTCACCTTCTATCCCCCTACACAAGCCCAGACTGGTCACCCTGTATCCCACTGCCCCCACGCTAGACTTGTTACCCTGTATCCTCCTGAAGCCACCCCAGATGGGTCACCCTTCATCCTTCTGCCCCTACCCCTGACTGGTCACCCAGTATCCTCCTGTTCCCACCATAGGCTGGTAACCTTACATATGCTCCCAAGCCCAGACTGGTCACTCTGTTTCCCCCTGATGCCAGTGTTATCATATTAAGTGTCCATGGAAGAGATAGGTCATTAAAACATATATCTAAATGGCCCAGGAACATATTATCACACCTATGCAGGTCTAGACCAAGAGTCTAGCCTGATAGTTATCAGTAATTAATAATTATATCAGTTACCTGTCCTGCGATTCTTCCATTCCGGCTTCTAATAGGAATGTTTGCCTCCTTGCATGTTCTTTCTTCTTGTTGTCCACCTACAGTAGAAAAAAATAACAGGTGTGATAATATGTTCCTAGAATGGAGATCTTAATATATATGTAACACTCTAAAGATACTGCTCCCATGACCCTGCTTTGTTGTGTCCCTACCCTTACCCCAGACTAGTCACCCTGTATCCCCCTGCCCCCACCCTAGACGGGTCACCCTATATGTTCCTGAAGTACCCACAGAGTGTATAGTGAAGGGAGGTACATGTGAGTGTATGAGCTCCCTAAGAGGCTAGGATTGTATATTGTTTTTTTTCCACCCCCTTGTTGTGGGGTGGTAATGGTTTCGCCTTTCTAGATTTTTCTCTAGGTACAGAGGTTCACAGGAGTCCCATAAGTGTCTGGGCAGAATCTGGTAGGTATGGCCCTGATTGGCTGAATGGAAGGAGTGACGTCAGCAACCATCTGTTTAACATGAATTTCGGCGGGAAAGGCCGTTATCCGAACGACAGGAGCAAGCAGAGAATATTCAAGATTCAAGACTGCCTGTGTGTGAGGAGAATTTACTTTATTGCCGCACTTTAAGAAGCGTGATGGATGATGAAAGTAAGAAGCCACCAGTGGCTAAAACATTCAATAAATGGTTACAAGCATTTTGTTTATACGCTTCAGTGTTTGGGGAGAAATTCACGGATAAATGTGGTGCCTTGTTTCAACATGTGAATATGGGGGTATTTTGGGGGTAACGCATGGCTTACTTACAACTAAATGTTTTGTCAAAAAATGACGGTTTATTCAAATTTGAGATGGGGTCAGAAAGTGGGGTTGTGGATAAATATCATGATACCGCAGCGAGCAAGACCTACCACATCTTCAGCAACCAGTTCTTCCTTTCGTAAAGGCATTTGTTTCGCGTTTAACGAATCCACGTGCAAGTGGTACAATTCCTGTAAGTATCGGCACGAATGTGCTCACTCTGCAGAAGATCAGTCAGTCTGCCCAGCAACCCAGCACTACCAGGGATGCAATTTGAAGACCTTGGACTCCAGTGAGTCTACCAAGAATGTTGCCTTGGCTAGAGGCCTTCCCAAACTGGCAGACTGATTTGCTGATTTCCGGTTTTGGTGATGGTTTTTATGTGCCAGCTTTCTCAGGTGCAGGGTGCTCTGTGGTAGATAATTTGCGCTTGGCCATAATGTATCCTAAGGTGGTCGATGTCAAAATTTTGAGTGAAGTTAATCTAGGTAGAGTGGAAGGCCAGTTTCCTTTTCCTGCATTTTCTAATTTTCGGGTATCCCCCCTAGGTCTGATGCCTAAAAAGGAACCCAACAAATTTAGATTGATTCATAATTTGTCTTTCCCCAAAGGTTCTTCCTTAAATGACTGATCGCACTTAGGTTGCTGTGCATTATAACTCTTTCGAGGATGCGTTGGATCTTGTTCGAAATTGCGGTCCTAATGCTATAATGGCAAGGGCAGATATTGAATCTGCTTTTCGTTTATTGTCGGTGTCTCCTGGGGGATTTAAGTTGTTGGGTTTTGTTTGGAGGGATACGTTTTATTTTGATAAGTCGCTCCCTATGGGTTTCAGATTGTCTTGCTTTTATTTTGAATCTTTTTCTTGTTTTTTGGAGTGGGTTTTGAAAGAGCAAACAGGATTGTTGTCTTGTACACACTATCTTTATGATATTTTGTTTGTAGGTAAAGGCGATTCAGATGATTGTGCGTGTTTGCTATCCTCCTTTGTGGACATGTGTGGTCATTTTAGGGTCCCCTTAGCGGCTAATAAAACTATATTTCCTTGTTGCAGGTTGGAGTATTTAGGTATTGTTGTTGACCTTGAACAGATACTGTTTTGTTTGCCGGAGGCTAAAATACATGAAATGTGAGCTTTATTGTCATCTATTATTGGTTAAGAAGACAACTACATTGAAGGACATGCAGCGCTTGTTGGGTAACCTTGTATTATTTGCTACTAGGGTGATCCCTATGGGGAAAGTTTTTTTTGTAGAAATTTGTTTCAGAAGACTTGTGGTCTTATTTCTCCGCGTGCACATATTCGTTTGATGCTTACTTTGAAAGAGGATTTAGCGTTGTGGCTTCGTTTTTTTTGTCTGATTTCAATGGAAAGGTTGTGTGGCAGGAGGATTTTCGAGAAGCTGGTGCTTTAGGGTTATTAACCGATGCTGTGGGAAGTTGTGGCTTTGGAGTTTTCTGGAATGAACATTGGTGCGCAGAAACGTGGCATCCTACTTGGGTGGAGTCCAGTATGGTCCGTAATGTCGTGTTAATTGAATTGTTCCCGATTCTCGTTGCTTTCTCTCTGTGCGGCGACTCCTTTAGGAACAAGCGCATAATCGTAAACACGGATAATCGGGGAGTGATGTTTGCCATCATCCGTCTGTCGGCCAAATCGGATGTGGTTGTCAAACTTTTACGTCATTAGTGTTGCTCTGTTTCCATTTAAATGTGTGGCTTAAAGCTAGATACATACCTGAAGCTGTTAAGGATGTCGCAGACTCTCTATCTCACCTGCAGTTTTCTCGATTTCAGCTTTGGGTTCTGGATGCGGATCTCTTCGGTCATTTGTGTCCTTCACACTTGTCCAATCTTATATAGGAATGATGTGTACTTTCCTTTGGTCCAAGAGTTACTCGACAAGTAGAGGAGCTACGGTTTCCTTGTGTTCTATTACTGGTTGCCCTGCATGCCCGGTTAAAGTGGTCTTGGAGTATTTATTGATCTGTCTTGGTTTTCCTGGGTCATTTTTGTTGCATTGCGATGGTACCTCCTTGTCTAAGTTTCAATTTGTCGCAGTTTTTTTGGAAATGTTTAAGTAAATTGGGTATGGATTTGCAAGGTTTTTTGGCTCATTCATTTCGCATTGGAGCTGCTACGGAGGCTTATCGTTTGGGTTTGTCCCCTACTAATATTAAAAGGTTAGGCAGGTGGTGTTCACATAGATATAAGCATTATATTAGGCCTCATTTATGTGTTTGATTTCTTGTAGGTCGGTCTCCCATTGTCGTCTGGGTCCTCAGTCATTCTTTCATATATTGGGCCCATAGACGCGCTTTGGTTCGGGTCTATTCTACTAATTCTACTAACTCTCAGAGGAGGTAGCTATTTTGTGGGCAGGGGTCAGTGGTCTCCGTTGGTTTCAGATCATTGATTTAGTGGAGAATAGATGTCTAGTGTGGCCTGCACCTAATGTCTTAGTTATTCATGCAGGTGGAAACTACGTAGGGCATAGGCTAGGGCTGGGCGATATTGACCTTAATCAATATCGCGGTTTATCGTACATGTAGCCGTGGTAACGATAATTCAACGATAATCATGACACGCCCCTTTTGCAAACCACACCCACACCACACCCACACCAAACTGACAACATTTCGATTAAAAAAAGTAAAAAAGAACTCACTGAGCAGCAACCCGTGGTTAGTCTATTATCATTATTATTAGTCATTATTAGGGGACCTGGACATGTATATACAGGTATACAGCCTCTACAGGATGTGTATACACAGGGGGTCACATAGGGATTGTTGTTTATGACTATACTGGGGTGGGAGGGGGGTGGTGGCTAGGGGTGTATTACTATACAGGAGGTACATAGGGATGGAGGTACGGGTCTATACATGGGAGTGCATATGGATAGAGATGTATGACTATAAAGGGGGGGGATAGGGGATGTATGACTATACAGGGGGGGGATAGGGGATGTATGACTATACAGGGGGGGATAGGGGATGTATGACTATACAGGGGGGGATAGGGGATGTATGACTATACAGGGGGGGCATAGGGATAGGGATGTATGACTATACAGGCGGGGCACATAGAGATAGGAGTGTATGACTATACAGGGGGGGCACATAGGGATAGGGATGTATGACTATACAGGGGGGATAGGGGATGTATGACTATACAGGGGGGATAGGGGATGTATGACTATACAGGGGGGGCATAGGGATAGGGATGTATGACTATACAGGCGGGGCACATAGAGGTAGGAGTGTATGACTATACAGAGGGGGGCACATAGGGATAGGGATGTATGACTATACAGGGGGGGGCACATAGGGATAGGGATGTATGACTATACAGGGGGGGGGCACATAGGGATAGGGATGTATGACTATACAGGGGGTGTATTGGGGTGTATTACTATACAGGGGGGACGGATTGGGGTGTATGACTATACAGGGGGGTACGGATTGGGGTGTATGACTATACAGGGGGGTACGGATTGGGGTGTATGACTATATAGGGGTGTATTACTGTACAAGGAGCACAGGGAGGTGTATGCTGGGACCTGTAGTCCCCTCAGTACAGGGCTGTAACATAGGAGGAATAATGGGCTGCAGCAGGCAGGATGCCACACACAGCAATGTCTCCTATAACTTATCCTGCCTGCTGCAGCCCATTATTCCTCCTATGTTACAGTCCTGTACTGTACTACAGGAAAGCCGCCGCCAAGTGCTGCTGTGACATGGCCGCGTCCCTGCACACACAGGACAACATGTGCAACGCTCGCCGGCCGGGTGTGTGTGTGTGTGTGGGGGGGGGGGGGGGGGGGGTGCTCGGACGGGACTGATGCCGGTCCCCCCTCCCGGACCAGTCCCATCCGATTGCCCCCACACCCGGCCGGCGCGGCCGTATCACAGCAGCACTTGACGGCGGCTTTCCTGTAGTCCCCTCAGTGTGCAGGGACGCCGGACCGGACGGGTGGTGGGGGCTTTGGCAGGACAGGTGCGGTGGGACGGAGCTTCGGACCGGACGAGTGGGTAGGGCGGACAGGTGCGCGGACCGGACTGGCGGTCGCTTGGGGAGGGGGAAGGGGAGAGCATTCTCACTTGGACCCTGCTGCTGCTCCTCCACCTCCCGCTGATACCAGCGCTAGTGCCGGGCCGCTCGTGTGTGTGCGGGGGGGCTCTGACAGGACGGGCGCAGGGACACAGAAATACAAAAATACCGCAAATACCGTCCTGGCCAAGTTGAAGTCGGTTAACCGACGCCAGTGACGGTATCGGTATTTTTGCGGTATACCGCCCAGCCCTAGCATAGGCGCACTAATGCATTGTTTCATGAGATGAAATAACATTCAACGTTCTACATAGTCTTTATCCTCGGACCGTTCTTTGAGATCGTTCCGAAGCTAATTTGGTCTTATCAAGGTTTTACATTCCTTGACATGATCAGGAGCCGTGTTAACAGGGGTTTGGCGTGCTTCTTGCTTTTGACGGGTGGTATTTCATACCAACACACCGACTTGGAAGTCTTATTGCCTATATTGCTGTGATGGCATACATTTGTCGGATATATGCCTGGATATATTTAATTTGGGGTTGCAAAATTAGTTGGAAATAGACACGGTGTTGGTGGGGTCATGCTCGGCTTAGCCGGCACTGGTGGGTGGGTTGCCCTGTTTTTGTGCGGGGCAGACACTTGGACTTTATTGGACTGGAATTGAAGTTTATGTTGGATTATATTACATTTCAATGTTATGATTTATCCAAGTTATTTATTGAAATAATAACCCTTGAGTAAACACTGTGGCCTTCCCATCCACAGTAAAGAGTAATGGTATAGGTTTCTCATTTATTTATTTAGATAAATAGTTAATGGGGAAGGGATGCCGTTTACATTCACATGCCTCAAACCCAGACTTCTCACCCTGTATCCTCCTGCCCCACCACAGACTGAACACCCTGTATCCCTCTGTCTCAAGCCCAGACTGTTCACCTTGTGTCCCTTATTCCAAGTCAAGACTGGTCAACCTGTATCCCACTGCCCCACCCTTAACTGGTCACCCTTTATCCTACTGCCACCACCCCAGACTGGTCACCTTGTATCCCTCTACCCAAGCACCAGACTTGTCATCCTGTATCCTCCTGCCCCCAGACAGGTCACCCTGATTCCCCCCTGCCCCCACGCCGGAGAGATCACCCTGTAACCCTCTGCCCCAACCGCAAACTGGTCACCTTGTATACCCCTACCCAAGCAAAGACTGATCACCCTATATCCCTCTGCCCCACCCTAGACTGGCACCCTGTATCCCACTACCCCCACCTCAGACTGGTCACCCTGAAACCCCCTGCCCCAACCCTAGACTTTTCACCCTGTATCTTCCTGCCCCCACCCCAGACGGGTGACCCTTCATCCCCCTGCCCCTGCCCCTGACTGGTCACCCAGTATCCTCCTGTTCCTGCCATAGGCTGGTAACCTTACATATGCCCCCAAACCCAGACTGGTCACCCTGTTTCCCCTAATGTCAGTGTTATCATATTAAGTGTCCATGGAAGATATAGGTCATTAAAACATATATCTACATGGCCCAGGAACATATTATCACACCGATGCAGGTCTAGACCAAGAGTCTAGCCTGATAGATATCAGTAATTAATAATGATATCAATTACCTGTCCTGTGATTCTTCCATTCCAGCTTCTCATGGGAATGTTCGTCTCCTTGCATGTTCTTTCTTCTAGTTCTCCACCTGCAGTAGAAAAAAATCACAGGTGTGATAATATGTTCCTAGAATAGAGATCTTAATATATATGTAACACTCTAAAGATACTGCTCCCATGACCCTGCTTTGTTGTGTCCCTACCCTTACTCCAGACTGGTCACCCTGCATACTGCTGCCCCACCTTAGACTAGTCACCCTGTACCCTTATGTCCCCGCCCCAGATTGGTCACCCTGTATGCTCCCGCCCATCTATACGCTGGGACCACAAAGATATTAGTTTGTGGATGAGGTTGATGGCGCCGCCAAAGGTTTTGGGGGCTGGGCAGTCCTTTCGGGATGGAGCCGGCGGCTCTGGGGCTTTCTCGGGGCAGTCGGCCTCTTCCGGTAAGGGCTGCTGCTGGCAGTTCAACGAGGGCCACTGCAAGTTTGGCTCCGACTGCCGGTATAAGCATGAGTGCTCCTGCTGCGAGGGAGCACATGGCTTATCGAGATGTTTCAAGAAAAAAGGTAGAGGCGGAGAAGTTAACCAAAAAGGGGTGATGCCAGTGAGGGTGGAAAGGATGCTGCCGTATCACGCGCGGTATCCAAATAATGCGGCGGCACAGTTGCTTAGAGAGGATTTCAGTGGGGGTTTTCGAATCCCGGGCGGGCAAGGGGCTCCGGAGGGACCGATGCGTAATCTGGTGTCCACATTGGTTTGGCTGGATATTGTGACTGATAAATTGTTGAAAGAAGTTCTGTTGGGCCGGATGGCGGGGCCTTTTGTTTCAATAGTTTTTTAATGAAGGATTTTTATATTTTACAATAAACATATATTGAAGAACAATAACATAGTACAATACCAAGACATAGGCTGGTATATACAATAGCTGGTACATGCTTGGAAATCACATAACAAACATACTCGCAAGTAGTGACAACCCCTTAATGGAACAAGAGGAAGGTAAGTAACGAATGAGTAGCAGATAAACGCATGCTAAAACCCAGGCAAATAAACTTGTGCGACAATGGGAGTCACGACATATAAGTAGCAAATGCGAATCAAGGGAACAAAGGACACAAAGACAGACAGAAAACGAGGAAATATGGCAGGTTGAAATGCTAAAAATATAAATCTGGATCCATGCTTATACTAATAACAGTCTGTTTAACGTAATACATAGAGTATGCTGATATATATATATATATATATATATGAGAGTATCAGAGGCTAATAAGCAATTGCCAGGAAAGGTGAATAGTAAGGAGTGGCCACTCGGTTAAATATATAGATATCAGTAGGTGGTGGCATACATAGAAGACAGTTGAAACAAAGGGTATTAGGATGAAGAGCTGAGAAAACACATTATTGCAAGTGCACAGTGATACAGATAATAAATAAAACAAGCTAGGTAACTGCGCCATCTAGTGACTGATAAGAAAAAGGACATCTGTAAAATACTGAGAGATATAACCATTAAACCATGCTACAAACGTCTGTGTAATCAGAGTCCCTATATCTAGCAGAGGAACATAATCATGTCTTCTTGATAAGTTAAGTGAGACGCAGTAGCCAAAATAATGTAAACGTGAAGAACATAAAATTCAAATACAAAACGACACACCTAAACAGGTAACCACAGACACACAAACAATAACACAGGCACATATTTGCGCAACAAAGAGCTGAAAATAAGATCAGTCATATCAGACAGATAGAGATACCCAATAACAATGGGATAACGGTAGGCAACCGCCGCAGGGCTGCTACGGTCAGCGCCGCAGGGACCCTGACTCATAGGCGGCAATACTATGGGTGGGCAAAAAGTTCGGAAGAGGCCGAGGAAGGTGGTAAAAATTTAACCAATGCAAAATAGATCCACAGAGCAAGGATATGTCCAAGGGAGTCGCAATACTAGAACAGTCTGTGCAGATGATAGTCAGAACTGTCGGACTTGCTACGTGGCGGTGAACAGGGTGTAGAGGACTTCTGAGGGGCAGGAAGGAGATTCCACTCGTATAACAAGCGTAGACCAGCCGTTGCATTTCGGATCAGAAATGAGGCAGAGTCTTTAAAAACAGTGAGGCGGGCAGGAGAGCCCCATTTATAAGTAATTCCGTGGGACCTCAACGTAGAGGTGACATAGGCTAAGGATTTACGCCACTTCATAGTCCGTGGGGAGAGATCCGGATAGACCAGAATGTCCCGATACTTTTTAGACTGTGTAGCACGTGGTTGTCGAAGAGCCGTGAGCAAAGCTCTCTTAGTAGGCATATGATAAATGCGGACAATGGTGTCCCTTGAGGTACCAGGTTTCAAGGTTGCAGGTGTATCGATTCTTCTGGCCCAATCCACAGAAATGTCCTCTGGTGTGAAGTCGGGCAATGTCTCTTTAAGAAAATTTGTGGCAAACTTGTGTAGGTGAGCAGCAGGGACACTTTCAGGAATGCCCCTTATCTTAATGTTGTGGTCCCTGGATCTATCGTCAAGAGCATCCAAGGAAGTGTGTATATGTTGCACCTCAGCTTCCAGTAAACGATGTGACTCCAGAAGATTTTTATGCTCTGCAATGATAGCAGAGATGCTATCCTCCGCAAGCAGAAGCCTCCCCTTCACTGCCTGTACTGATTCCTGTATAGCCTGGATAGTACAATCAAAGCCCGCTTGAATTGTGGATTGCAGTGTTAAAAGGAGGTCTTTAAGAAAAGACAATGTGACAGGAGCATCAGGTGCAGTTATAGTGGGGAAGATGTTATCTGGAGAAGTGGTGGCAGGGAGCTGTACAGGCAGGGCCGTGTTTACCACTAGGCACCCGTGGTCCAGTGCCTAGGGCCAGGGCCGCCAACAGAGCATTACTGGCAGTACAGGTGTATGGGGCCCGGCCTATAGGGGGGCCCGGGTCTCCCACACACTTCACTTTTATGAGAAGCCCAGGGCCGATTCCAGGGTTTCTGCCGCCTGAGGCAAACCTCAGTCGGCCGCCCCTAGTAATGGCCGGCATGCGACCCCCGCCCCCTTCCCCCCCGCAGCCAGCTGCTCACCTGTCCCATGCTGCAGCCGGCCCGCGCTCTCCGCTGTCTCCACATCCCGTCAGGTCCCGCAACGTCATCCTGCAGCTGTCACGGACCTCCAGGCTGTGGTGAGTGAGTGGGGTGATCGGGTCACGCGGGGCGGCCCTGCACGACCCGATCACCCCAGCGCGTCCCCCACCGACCCCGGGCACTCACCACAGCCTGGAGGTCCATGACAGCTGTAGGGTGACATCGCGGGACCTGACGGGATGTGGAGAGCGCGGGCGACAGGACAGGGACAGAGTGGCCGCTGTCATTTTTGTTAAGTGATACTTAACAAAAATGACAGCAGGGGGGACATAATGCCGCCCCCTGCCGGACCTCAAAATCTGCCGCCTGAGGCGGAAGGCTCATTCCGCCTCATGGCAGAAGCGGGCCTGGAGAAGCCTGGTATACAGACAGGGAGAGGGGAGAGCTCCCACAGATGCAAGGGGCCCCTACTACTTAACTAAAATCATTAGGCCCTCCTCCCCCCCTGCACTGTCTGTGGACCGGGCTGCAGAATCCCCCCCCTCCCTCCACAATGGACCGGCCCCCTCCTCAGCAGCTCCCAGGCTCCTGTGGAGCTGGTGACTTCCGGCCCGTGTGCTCTCCCAGGAGACAGGAAGATGCAGCGGGCCCCCTCTCCTCTCTCCTCCCTCCCCCTCCCTCCCAGCTGTGACGTCTGTTCCCTCCAGTATACAGCTCTGCAGTCGGGGCAAAGGAGGAGGGGCTGCAGGCTGCTGACTGGGAGCAGAGACTTCACTCACTGGGGGCCTCAAGGATAAAAAGTAAGTGTGTGTGAGTGTGTATCTGAGCACTGTATCACTGGGGGCCTCAAGGATAAAAAGTGTGTGTGTAAGAGAGTGTGTGTGTAAGAGAGTGTGTGTGTAAGAGAGTGTGTGTGTGTGTGTGTGTGTGTGTGTGTGTGTTTGAGCCTCTGATCATATATCTGTGCAATCTGCATGTGTGTGCTTCTGGATGAATGTGTGTGTGTGTGCTAGTAGAGGTATATATGTCATCTGCATGTGTTTGTATCTGGGTAATCTGCATGTGTGTATCTGCATCTATGCTATGTGTCTGTGTAGAGCAGGGGTGGGGAACCTTTTCCATGTCTCTGGTAGCCTAGTTATTCCCCCCCATCAGTCATGTCTCTGGTAGCCTAGTTTTCCCCCCCATCAGTCATGTCCCTGGTAGCCTAGTTGTCCCCCCCATCAGTCATGTCCCTGGTAGCCTAGTTATTCCCCCCCCATCAGTCATGTCTCTGGTAGCCTAGTTGTCCCCCCCATCAGTCATGTCCCTGGTAGCCTAGTTGTCCCCCCCCATCAGTCATGTCCCTGGTAGCCTAGTTATTCCCCCCCCATCAGTCATGTCCCTGGTAGCCTAGTTATTCCCCCCCCCCCCATCAGTCATGTCTCTGGTAGCCTAGTTGTCTCCCCCATCAGTCATGTCCCTGGTGGCCTAGTTATCCCCCCATCAGTCATGTCCCTGGTAGCCTAGTTGTCCCCCCCCCATCAGTCATGTCCCTGGTAGCCTAGTTGTCCCCCCCCATCAGTCATGTCTCTGGTAGCCTAGTTGTCCCCCCCATCAGTCATGTCCCTGGTAGCCTAGTTGTCCCCCCCATCAGTCATGTCCCTGGTGGCCTAGTTGTCCCCCCCCCATCAGGCATGTCCCTGGTAGCCTAGTTATTCCCCCCCCCCCATCAGGCATGTCCCTGGTAGCCTAGTTATTCCCCCCCCCCCATCAGTCATGTCCCTGGTAGCCTAGTTGTCCCCCCCCCCATCAGTCATGTCCCTGGTAGCCTAGTTGTCCCCCCCCATCAGTCATGTCTCTGGTAGCCTAGTTGTCCCCCCATCAGTCATGTCCCTGGTAGCCTAGTTGTCCCCCCCATCCGTCATGTCCCTGGTGGCCTCGTTGTCCCCCCCCCCCCATCAGGCATGTCCCTGGTAGCCTAGTTATTCCCCCCCCCATCAGGCATGTCCCTGGTAGCCTAGTTAACCCCCATCAGGCATGTCCCTGGTAGCCTAGTTGTCCCCCCCCCCCATCAGGCATGTCCCTGGTAGCCTAGTTATTCCCCCCCCCCCCATCAGTCATGTCTCTGGTAGCCTAGTTATTCCCCCCCATCAGGCATGTCCCTGGAAGCCTAGTTATTCCCCCCCCCATCAGTCATGTCTCTGGTAGCCTAGTTATTCCCCCCCATCAGGCATGTCCCTGGTAGCCTAGTTATTCCCCCCCCCCCATCAGTCATGTCTCTGGTAGCCTAGTTATTCCCCCCCCCCCATCAGGCATGTCCCTGGTAGCCTAGTTGTCCCCCCCCATCAGTCATGTCCCTGGTAGCCTAGTTGTCCCCCCCCATCAGTCATGTCCCTGGTAGCCTAGTTGCCCCCCCCCCCATCAGTCATGTCCCTGGTAGCCTAGTTGCCCCCCCCCCCCCCCATCAGTCATGTCCCTGGTAGCCTAGTTGTCCCCCCCATCAGTCATGTCCCTGGTAGCCTAGTTGTCCCCCCCCCATCAGTCATGTCCCTGGTAGCCTAGTTGTCCCCCCCCCATCAGTCATGTCCCTGGTAGCCTAGTTGTCCCCACCCCATCAATCATGTCCCTGGGATCCTAGTTAACCCCCAAATTAAAAAATAAACATCCCACTCACCTTACCTCCGCTCCCACGCAGTCCAGGTCCTCTTCTCTCCCAGGTCCTCTGTGCCGGTCTTCTCCTGCAGGCGGCGCGCGATGAAATGACGTCATCGCGCGCGGCCCGCAAGAGACTAAAGACACGCGCCGCTCTGCTGGGGAAGAAGCCGGCACAGACAGCATCCTTCGGTGTCCGCCAGCTGTCACAGACACCGGAGGATGCGGTGTATGCCGGCTTCTTCCCCAGCAGAGCGGCGAGCATCACAGGGGAGCTGCGGGCCGCGGGCCGCATCAGGAGGTCTCAGGGGCCGAATGCGGCCCGCGGGCCGGAGGTTCCCCACCCCTGGTGTAGAGGTATATATGGAATCTGCATGTGTGTATCTGCATCTATGCTATGTGTCTGCAGAGGTATATATGGAATCTGCATGTGTGTATCTGCATCTATGCTATGTGTCTGTGTAAATAGGTATATATGGAATCTGCATGTGTGTGTCTGCATCTATGCTATGTGTCTGTGTAGAGGTATATATGGAATCTGCATGTGTGTGTCTGCATCTATGCTATGTGTCTGTGTATATAGGTATATATGTCATCTGCATGTGTGTATCTGCATCTATGCTATGTGTCTGTGTATATAGGTATATATGTCATCTGCATGTGTGTATCTGCATCTATGCTATGTGTCTGTGCAGAGGTATATATGGAATCTGCATGTGTGTATCTGTGTAATTTCTCTATGTTGGTATATTTGTACATCTTGTAATGTGCCTATCTGTGTGTATACATGTATTGTGGATCTATATGTATCTGTGTGAGTGTGTGCATACATGTGTGTATCTGCCCATTTGTACAGTATGGGTTTGTGCATCTATTGTCTATATACAGTATATTAAAGGAGAAGTCAGGCAAAACATTATCGTGATTATGATGTGTCAGTATTATTTGTGGAAAAAAAAACATGACATTTTTCAGCCACACTTTTATAAAACAATAGTTATTTTTAAGGCTGAAAACATGACTTAATTGACTCGTAATTTAACACATATTATTGGCTTTAAATAGCCAAACGTATGTCCTGATTTTTTGGATTAATGTCTTTGGTAAGGTGGGGGCCCAGACAAGTTGGCAGTATGGGGCCCTGGAATTCCTGATGGCGGCCCTGCCTAGGGCAGCACCTTGCAGGGGGCAGCACCAGGGAGCAGTGGGAAAAAAATACTTTTTTTTAATTTTTTAGTCTCCCACCTCCCTTTCAGACTTGCCAGTAAACCTGATGTCTTTTTGAGGGGGGTGGGGGGGGGGTAGGTATGATCAAGTCTGTTGTGGTGGTGGTGGTGTTGTTCTGGTCTGGTATGGCTGTGATGCCTGGAGCTATTACCTACAAACCTGTGGTGAGAATTCCGTCAGACAATATGCAGATCGCTCTAATTATTGATTCAATGTGGAAATTTATGTTTTAAGCTGTTAAAAATCATGAAAACGCAATTCACAATGTTGTTACATGTAGACAAATGCATGTGGCTGAAACCATGCTCCCCCACGCTCCCCAAAATCGGGCGTCTTCAGGTTTAGTGCCTAGGGCAGCAGCAGTTGTTAATACGGCCCTGTGTACAGAGTGACATTTCTGTTGCTTAGAACGGCTTGGCTGACCGAGGCAAAGAGAGGGAGGAGGAGTCCGAGATGCAGCAGTAATGTGAACTGTACATGGCCGATCCGGCTGACCAGGGGGACGTTCCCGCTGCTCTGATTGATCTGCTACACACTGTCTGGGCAAGAGACCTCTCTGCACGCTGTTCTGGGGTGCCCCTTTGGGACCAGGTGTCACAGCACAGCCCCACTGCATCAGCCGTTCATCCCCCGATGTCGGGCCAGCCTGCCACGCTGGTCCGACATCCTTGCTGGAGAAGTTCCTCATAGAAGAGGGAGAGGGGCCGGCGCCATACTGTGGTGGCACAGTCACATGCTGCAGAGTGTCCTGCCGCCTCCGGGCGGCAGCCGAAGCTTTTTAGACGTGGTCCTCATGTTACAGAACGAGTAGGGGCTTAATTGTGCTCACCAGAATGAAAGAGCCGCCAGTCTTTAGGTTCTGTATGCTAAAAGTCGTTAATTTAGCAGGAGCTCAAGGATCGAGCGTCTTCTTCCCATGGCTGCAGACCACGCCCCCTGGCGGGGCCTTTTGATACAAGCCCGCTTCCAGGATTGTGGGTCTCCGCCACGGGGCCTGGTGCCTAAGAAGGAGCGGAATAAATTTCAGCTTATTCATCACCTGTCGCATCCAGGTGGAGCGTCGGTGAATGATGGGATAGACCCGGAGTTATGTGCAGTTTCTTATACCTCATTTGATGTGGCTTTTAAATGGGTGCACCAGTATGGGAAGGGGACACTGCTAGCAAAACTGATATTGAGGCGGCATTCCGGTTGCTACCGGTTCACCGGAAGAGTTTCCATTTGTTGGGGTGTTGTTGGCAAGGGCAGTTTTTGAGGACTTGTGTCTCTCAATGGGTTGCTCTATTTCTTGCGCTTATTTCGAGACATTTAGTTCCTTTTTGGAGTGGGTGGTGCGGCAGGAAGCTCAGGTGGCGTCCGTGTTGCACTACTTGGACGATTTTTTGTTTGTGGGGCCTGGGGGTTCTAGAGTTTGCGCGGCGTTGTTGCAGACCTTGGAGCGGTTGGCACAGTACAAAACTGATGGACCGGCTACGGTGATGCGGTTCCTGGGTATTATCATTGATACTGAGCGCTGGGAGTGTCGGTTGCCGGACGATAAGCTGGTGGAACTGAGGGAGGCGGTGAATGGGGCTTGCGTTAGGAAGAAATTGCGTTTGCGGGAGCCTCAATCTCTGCTACAGCGTCTCAATTTTGCATGCCGCATTATGCCCATGGGTAGGGTATTTTTTCGCAGGGTAGCCATGGCATCTGTTGGAGTGGGGCGTCTGTACCATTATGTCCGGTTGCCCTCTGAGTTGCGGGAGGACTTCTTGGTTTGGAGGTCGTTTTTGGGTAAATACAACGGTCGGAGTATAGTCATGGAGGGGCTGGTATCCAATGTTGATTTAGAATTGTACACAGATGCTGCTGGGGGACACAGTTTGTGGCATTTTTGCAAGGTCAGTGAAGTGCGGAGCCGTGGCCGGAGGACTGTGTGCAGAGGGGGAATTTGGGCAATTTTAGAGATGTTTTCAATTGTGGTTGCTTTGGAGCTTTGGGGGGAGCAGCTAAGGAACAGGAAGGTGTGTTTCTTGTGCGATAACTTGGGGGTGGTGCAAGCTATTAACTTACAGTCGGCTAAGTCTCCTCCTGTTGGGCTGCTGTTGAGAGGAGTTGTCCTGAAGGGCTTAGAGTTGAATGCTCATTTTACGTCAATGCATGTGCCAGGGGTCAGGATTGAGATCGCTGATGCTCTTTCTCGTTTCCAGTGGTCCAGGTTTTGGGAGCTGGTGCCAGGGGTGGAGCCTCACGGCACCCCTTGTCCAGAGTGGCTGTGGCGGCTGGTTTGAAGGCGGCTTTGAGTTTGGTGCGGAGATCGGTTTGTCTAACCACGTGGAACACTTATCGCAGGTTTTGGTGGGAGTGGGAAGCTTTTTTAGGTGAGTTGTGCGGGGTGTGTGGGCCTCGGGATTGGGAGTTGTGCTTGTTGTACTATGTGGGTAGGGCCTATGAGGATGGGGTCTCTCCCTCTGGAGTAAGCCGTCGCATATCGGCTTTAGCCTTTTGGGTTCGGGCTTGGGGGGAGCAGGATGTGACAAAATCCTTTTTGGTGCCGAGGGCTTTGCGGGGGTTTCGGAAGGGGTGTGTGGTGAGGGATGCGCGTAGGCCAGTGTCCCTTTCATTATTGCTTCAGCTGGTGACGGTGCTGCTGTCGGTGTGTTTGTCGGGGTACGAGCGTGGGCTGCTTGCCTTAACCTTTTCCTTTGCGTTTTTTGGGGCGTTTCGGATCTCTGAACTGGTGGCGCCAAGCAAAAGGAAACCTGGGGTCTATTGGCTGAAAATTAGGTGCTGAGGGGTTCGGTTTTGGAATGTAGACGAAGACGGATCAGAGGGGCAGGGGTGCTGTGGTGCACTTGGGGTAGTGGGCTGGTTCAGCGGATTGTCGCGTGAGTCGTTATCAAGGGGGTGTGGCCGCCGGGCGGCGGTCCGCTGCTTAAGCATGCTGACTATACTTTCCTGTCCGTATATCAGTTCGTACAGGTTTTTAGGAAGGTTTTGGGGTTGTTGGGTTTGCCAGCATCGGAGTATAGTTCCCATTCTTTTCAAATTGGGATGGCCATGGAGGCAGCTAGGTGGGGGTTTGCCCCGGAGGTTGTCAAATGGATTGAGAGATAGGAGTTTGACAGATTTCGCCTGTATGCTCGCCCTCAGTTGTTGTAATTGAGTTTTTTCTAGAATTTCGGGAGCCGGGGGAGTGCTGTTGAAAAGGGGTGCTATTGGTTTTATGTTGTGCCATTGTGTTTTTCAGGTGAACCTCCCTGCCTGGTGTGGATAGCTGGGCACTCTTATGTGTGTACGGGGAGTGTGCAGGCGGATGTGCGGACCGATGGGCGGCAGCTGGGATTTCCAAGGTCCGAGGTGCAGGTTCGCTGGCTTGGTTTGCCTGGCTTGATGTGGCCCCGCTTGTTGCCTGAGTTACAGTTCTTAGCCGGTATGGATCGTTGTCCAGATATCCTTGTGATCCATGCAGGTGGGAATGATCTGGGGGTGCGGGCCTCCAGGGCCATTATGCGGAACATAAAACTGGATTTGCTCCAGCTATGGTCGTCTTTCTCGGGTATTGTTATTGTCTGGTCGGATATCGTGGCCAGGCGGAAGTGGCGGCAGGCCAGGTCTGTGGCGGCCATTAATAAAACCAGGGTGAAGATTAATAAAGTGTTGGGGTGTTTTGTGGCCAGGAATGGGGGTTTCGTAGTTTGGCACAGGGATCTGGAGGATGGGTCGGCTGATTTTATGAGCTTGGATAGGGTGCATTTGAATGCTATGGGGCAGGATCTGTGGAACTTGGGGATTCGAGATGGCATTGAGCGGGCTCTGGAGTTGTGGAGGGCCGACCATTTCTAAGGAAGGGGTCACAAATGGTCATCATGGCCGAAGTGGGAGGGGTTTTTGAAGGCTTTGGCAATTGGATATTTCTGAAGATTGAGGAGGAGTGATACATTCTCCTCCTATACCTGTTATGGTAGACAATGTCCTGGGGCTGGGGTGTTACCCAGCTATAGTTTGGTCCCCGTGGGTAAGGTCCCAAGGGTGGTTTGTTAGGTCTCCCGGTGGGTGCCTTCGGGTTAGGTGACGGCGGCCGGAGGTAAAGTGGAGACCCCCAGTGTGTTATTATAGTAATGGAGTTGCAATTTGGGACATATATTTATATTTATGTGAATAAATGTTAATAGAACTGAAAGAATTATTTATATGTTATTTAACATGTTATTTATGTTTTAAATAAAGGTGCTGTTGCGGCCTTTCCTTCTAGCAAGGTGTCTGAGTGTTATAAGGGGAGGGAAGGTTGGTATGTAGCACGGAGAGCTAGACTATCCCTTAGTCACGTATCCCCCTGCCCACACCCTAGACAGGTTACCCTATATCCCCTTGCCTCAAACCCAGACTGGTGACCCTGTATCCCACTGCCCCACCCTTAACTGGTAACTTTTTATCCTACTGCCCTCACCACAGACTGGTAACCCGGTACTTCACTGCTGTAACGCCCGTAGTAGTGGATCCACTGGACCGGCACCAGCGATGGCACAAACCTCACCAGGGAGCGGAGTCTAAGGGGCCGCTGGTTTTCACCAGAGCCCGCCGCAAGGCGGGATGGACTTGCTGCGGCAGGCGACCCCCAGGTCGCTACCCCTGGCTTGGTTGCTGGTGTCGGCAGGCGAGGCGTGGCAGGAGATGGTACAGGCAATAGTCTGCAGATGAGAGAGCACGTGACTGGCTGGACACAGGAACAGGTGGAGTGACAGGGGAACCGGAACCAGGAACAGGGACAAGGGACCAGGTAACGGACAGGACTCAGGAACAGGGACTAGGGACCAGGTAACGGACAGGACACAGGAACAACAGGGAGCTGGGCCAAACGCTATGGGAAGCATGTAGAGGCTCCAACACAGGGGACAGGGCATGCTGGGATTTATAGGGGAGTGATTGGTGCAACTACCAATTAGGAGCGCACTGCCCCTTTAAATCTGAGACAGCCGGCGCGCGCGCGCCCTAGGAGGCGGGGACGCGCGCGCCGGCCGGCACAGCGAGAGACAGGAGCGTGGAGAGGTGAGGCGCCCCCCGGGGCCGAACGTGTAGCAGCGCCGGGTCCCTGCACCGGGACCCCGGCAGCTGCATAAGATGGGAGGAGGTCGCGGCGGCGGCCCGGAGCATGGGACGCCGCCGCGGCCGTGACAGTACCCCCCCCTTTGGCCTCCCCCTCTTTCTAACCTGCAGGAACCTTTTGATGAGATCTTGGTCCAGGATGTTAGCCTCGGGTTCCCAGGACCTCTCCTCAGGACCAAATCCTTTCCAGTCCACCAGGAAGAACCTTCTACCTCTGACAGTCTTCATAGCCAGAATGTCCTTAACAGCGTAGACGTCGTCAGAGACGGCTTGAGGAGCAGAGAACGAAGACCTATCGGAGAACCGGTTCAGGACCACTGGTTTTAAGAGGGAAACATGGAAGGAGTTCGGAATCCGCATAGTGGGGGGTAGGCGGAGTTTGTAGGTGACAGGGTTGATGCGTCTTAGCACCGAGAAAGGACCGAGGAATCGAGGGCCCAACTTGTAGCTGGGGATCTTGAGTCGGACATATTTGGCCGAGAGCCAGACTTTGTCACCTGGGAGAAAATTCGTGGCAGGTCTCCTCTTCTTATCAGCCTGGTCCTTCATGCGTTCCGAGGCTTTGAGTAAGGACTGTCGAGTTTGTTCCCAGATCGATTGCAGGTCAGATAACAACTCCTCCACGGCTGGGACTTCAGAGGATGGAGAGAGAGGCAGAGGAGGACGAGGATGATGCCCGTAGACCACATAGAAAGGGGACTTGCCTGTGGAAGTCGAGTCCAAGTGGTTATAAGAGAATTCTGCCCATGGGAGTAGATCGGACCAGTTGTCTTGGCGGCTTGAAACAAAATGGCGTAGGTAGTTGCCCAGAATCTGATTGACTCTCTCCACTTGCCCGTTGGTTTGAGGATGGTAGGCCGATGAGAAGTCCAGCTTCACTTGGAGTTGCGAGCATAGGGCACGCCAAAATTTAGAGACAAATTGAGAGCCTCGGTCGGACACAATGTGAAGAGGAAGTCCATGCAGGCGAAAGATGTGTCGGAAGAACAACTGAGCCAGACGAGGAGCAGAGGGCAGACCAGGAAGGGCCACGAAGTGAGCCATTTTAGAAAAGCGGTCCGTCACCACCCAAATAACTGTATTGCCCGCAGATGGAGGTAGGTCAGTGATGAAATCCATCCCAATGTGGTGCCAGGGATGATCCGGGACTGGCAAGGGCAATAGTAGGCCGGCAGGTCTTAGACGGGGAGATTTATTCCTGGCACAGACTGCACAGGAAGCCACAAAATCCTTGACATCCTGGAGGAGATTGGGCCACCAGTAATGACGGGAGATCAATTGCCCGGTCTTTTGGGCTCCTGGATGCCCGGCTACCAAAGAGGAATGCCCCCACTTCAAGATGCGTTTACGGAGTGCGGGACGCACATAAGTCTTCCCGGGAGGCAGTCTCTGCAGAGCAGAAGTGGCAACTGGTACTAGGCGGTCGGGAGGTATTATGTGACGAGGAGATTCCTCTTGCCCCATGACATCGGATGCTCGGGATAATGCATCGGCCTTTAGATTCTTCTCGGCTGGACGGAAGTGGATGGTATAGTTGAACCGAGAGAAGAAGAGGGACCACCGAGCCTGCCTGGGATTGAGGCGTTGAGCCGATTGGAGGTAGAGGAGGTTCTTGTGGTCCGTGTAGATGTTAACCGGGTGTTTAGCCCCCTCTAATAGATGACGCCACTCCTCCAGTGCCAACTTAATGGCCAGGAGTTCACGGTCCCCAATGGTATAGTTCCTCTCGGCAGGGGAGAAAGTCTTAGAGAAGAACCCACAGGTTCTGGTCTTGCCTGATGTGTCCCTTTGCGAGAGAACGGCTCCTGCGCCCACAGAAGAAGCATCGACCTCGAGAGAAAACGGCCTGGAGACATCCGGGCGGACTAGGGCAGGAGCGGAGGCAAAGGCAGACTTGAGGCTATTGAAGGCTTGTTCGGCCTCTGGAGGCCAACGTCTGGGGTCCGCCTTCTTTTTAGTGAGAGCCACAATGGGTGCGACCAGGGTAGAGAAGTGAGGGATGAATTGCCGGTAATAGTTGGCGAAGCCCAGGAAACGTTGGATAGCTCTAAGTCCCACAGGGCGTGGCCATTGAAGGACAGCTGCGAGCTTGGCTGGATCCATTTGTAGGCCCTGTTCGGAGACGATATAGCCAAGAAATGGAAGACTGCGCTGATGGAAAACGCACTTCTCAAGCTTGGCGTATAGATGATTGGCCCGTAGTCTTCGTAGAACCTGACGCACTTGTGCCACATGAGTCTGCTGGTCCGGGGAGAAGACCAAAATGTCGTCCAAATAAACAATGACGCAGACATAGAGGAGGTCTCGGAAGATATCGTTCACGAATTCCTGGAAGACCGCTGGGGCATTGCATAGGCCGAATGGCATGACCAGATATTCGTAGTGCCCATCCCTGGTGTTGAAAGCGGTCTTCCATTCGTCTCCCTTACGAATTCGGACCAAGTTATACGCTCCCCTGAGAGCCAGCTTGGAGAAGATCTTAGCTCCACGAAGACGGTCGAATAGTTCCGGAATAAGCGGAAGAGGATAGCGGTTCTTAACGGTCACCTTATTTAAACCCCGATAGTCTATGCATGGGCGGAGGGAACCGTCCTTCTTCTGAACAAAGAAAAATCCGGCGCCAGCTGGAGACGTGGATTTGCGGATGAAGCCCTTTTGTAAGTTCTCCTGGATGTAGGAGGACATGGCTTCAGTCTCGGGCACAGAGAGAGGGTATACTCGACCACGTGGAGGAGAAGACCCAGGAAGGAGGTCTATAGGGCAATCATAGGCCCGATGGGGTGGTAGTGAGTCCGCCTCCTTGGCCGAGAAAACATCGACAAAGTCTTGGTAGTCCTCCGGTAGCCCGGATAGAGGCTTGACATAAGCAGGTGACCTTGTAGAGCACTTGGGTTGAGGAGATCTCAGACACCGGTTATGACAGTCCTGACCCCAGCTGAGAACCTCCCCAGTTCTCCAGTCCAGCTTAGGGGTATGGATTTGCAGCCAAGGAAGCCCCAGCAGGAGGTTGGAAGAGGAATGGCGCAAGACATAGAAGGAGATCTTCTCCTGATGTAAGGCTCCCACCTGGAGGACTAGGGGTGCCGTCTGGCTGTACACCGCTTCGGTAAGAACCTCCCCCGTAACCGAAGAGATAGACCGGGGTTGGGCTAGCTGGATCACGGGTAGCCGCCATCTTTGGACCAACGAAGCAGAGATGAAACTGCCAGCAGAGCCAGAGTCGATGAGGGCAGTAGTCTGGAAAACTTGCCCAGAGGGTGTCTGGATGGAGACGGGCATAGTCAACCTTGGAGAGGTGGCATTCACACCTAGGGAGGCCTCTCCCACCGGACCTAGGTGCGGGCGTTTCCCGGACGCTGAGGGCGTTGGGGACATCTCTGTCGATAGTGATCCGCGCCACCGCAATAGAGGCAGAGATCCTGGTCCAGTCGACGGTTCCTCTCATCAGTCGTCAGGCGAACACGTTCCACCTGCATAGGAACCTCTGAAAGCGACTGGGACATAGGAGCAACAGGATTCTGGAACACCGGTGCCAGCCGAGGATGGCGACGGGGCAGACTCAGACGCCGTCCTTGCCGAACCTCCTCCTCTCTCTCGGAAAACCTGGTGTAGACTCTGGTAGCCAGTAGAATAAGATCGTTCAAGGAGGTAGGCAGATCCCGGGCAGCGAGCACATCCTTCACTTGGCTGGACAGGCCCTTTTTAAAGGTGGCAATCAGAGCGGCCTCATTCCAGTCTAGTTCCGCAGCCAGGGTGCGGAACTGGATGGCGTAATCACCAACGGAGGAAGTCCCTTGGGATAAATTGAGGAGAGCAGTCTCAGCCGAAGACGCACGGGCAGGTTCCTCAAAGACCGAGCGGAACTCGTCCAGGAAGATTCGAAAATTGGTAGCAACCGGATCATTACGGTCCCATAGTGGCGTGGCCCAGGCCAGAGCTCTTCCCTCCAATAGGCTGATAATGAAAGCCACTTTAGAGCGCTCGGTGGCAAACTGACTGCTTAAAAGTTCGATGTACATGGTGCATTGGGTCAGGAACCCTCTGCACAACTTGGGGTCACCTCCATATTTACTTGGGAGAGCCAGTCGTAGTTTTGAAGAGGCTGCCGGAGGTGATGACTGCTGAGCTGTGGTATGCTGTTGAACGGCTGCAGTCAGTTGTTGAATCAGCTGTGACTGTTGCTGAATCTGTTGAGCCTGTAGGGCGACCACTCGGGCTACCTCGCGGATATCAGGCACCTCGCCGGGATCCATGGTTGGAGCCTACTGTAACGCCCGGAGTAGTGGATCCACTGGACCGGCACCAGCGATGGCACAAACCTCACCAGGGAGCGGAGTCTAAGGGGCCGCTGGTTTTCACCAGAGCCCGCCGCAAGGCGGGATGGACTTGCTGCGGCAGGCGACCCCCAGGTCGCTACCCCTGGCTTGGTTGCTGGTGTCGGCAGGCGAGGCGTGGCAGGAGATGGTACAGGCAATAGTCTGCAGATGAGAGAGCACGTGACTGGCTGGACACAGGAACAGGTGGAGTGACAGGGGAACCGGAACCAGGAACAGGGACAAGGGACCAGGTAACGGACAGGACTCAGGAACAGGGACTAGGGACCAGGTAACGGACAGGACACAGGAACAACAGGGAGCTGGGCCAAACGCTATGGGAAGCATGTAGAGGCTCCAACACAGGGGACAGGGCATGCTGGGATTTATAGGGGAGTGATTGGTGCAACTACCAATTAGGAGCGCACTGCCCCTTTAAATCTGAGACAGCCGGCGCGCGTGCGCCCTAGGAGGCGGGGACGCGCGCGCCGGCCGGCACAGCGAGAGACAGGAGCGTGGAGAGGTGAGGCGCCCCCCGGGGCCGAACGTGTAGCAGCGCCGGGTCCCTGCACCGGGACCCCGGCAGCTGCATAAGATGGGAGGAGGTCGCGGCGGCGGCCCGGAGCATGGGACGCCGCCGCGGCCGTGACAACTGCCAACACTACAGACTGGTCACCTTGTATCCCCCCGTCCCCTCCATACAGAAGTAAACCTGTCTCTTCCTGCCCCCACCCTAGATGGGTCACCCTGTATCCTCCTACCCCCACCCAATACTGGTTACCTTGTAACCCCCTGCCCAATCCCCAGATTTGTCATCCTGTATCCTCCTGCCCCCAGCCCAGCCCATTCACCTTGCTTCCCCCTGCCCAAGACAGATCACCCTGTAACTCTCTGCCCCAACCCCAGACTGGTCACCTTGTATCCCACTACCCAAGCACAGACTGGTCAGCCCGAAACCCCCTGCCCCAACCCTAGACTTGTAACCCTGTATCCACGTGCGGCCACCCCAGACCGGTGACCCTTCATCCCCCTGCCCCTACCCCTGACTGGTCACCCAGTATCCTCCTGTATCCACCACAGCCTGATCACCCTATATCACCATGCCCCCAAGCCCAGACTGGTCACCCTGTTTGTCCCTAATGTCAGTGTTATAATATTAAGTGTCCATGGAAGATATAGGTCATTAAAACATATATCTACATGGCCCAGGAACATATTATCACACCTATGCAGGTCTAGACCAAGAGTCTAGCCTGATAGTTATCAGTAATTAATAATGATATCAATTACCTGTCCTGCGATTCTTCTATTTCGGCTTCTGATAGGAATGTTAGTCTTGTTGCATGTTCTTTCTTCTCGTTGTCCACCTACAGTAGAAAAAAATAACAGGTGTGATAATATGTTCCTAGAATGGAGCTGCGGAATCTGTTGGCGCTATACAAATAAAAATATTATTATTATTATTATTATTATTATTATTATTATTAGTAGTAGTAGTAGTAGTAGTAGTAGTAGTGTAATATTATAGGTAAGGAGGGCACCACTATATACCAAATGTCAGGGTGCTGCTGTGCAAGGATAACAATACATGATAGAAAAAGGAGAAATAATATAATTTCTTGTGCCTGTCATTGGGGGACACAGCACCTGTGGGTATAGGCTACTGCCACTAGGAGGCGACACTAGACAGAAGAAGAAGTGACTCCGCCTGGCAGGCTATACCCCTCCTACAGACACCAGGCTAACTCAGTTTTAGTCTAGTGTCCGTAGGAGGTAGACACAGGTGCCATGCACCTCTTTATTATTTTAGTTTTATTTCTTTCTCTTTCTTTCTAGGTTATCAGGGGGACCGTCGGCGTGGGCTGCCACACCAGACGTAGCTTCCCTCTGAGGGTGCACGGAAAGTTTTTATTTCCCTGCGCCGGTCACCTGTCCCCCACCGCCGCTCCCTGCGGCATGATGCCGGTACCCCACCCAGGTGCGAGGTGACCGAAGGGGTGACCCTGCGCGCACCTGAAGCCGCCGGACAGGTGAGTATCTCCTCTGTCCCACCTGCCCCAAGTCTTCTCTTTGGGGTCTCCCCCCCCCCCCTTCCCTCTTGGGGGGATTGTCCTGCCTAGCGTTCTTTAGGGACCCTCTTCCCTCCTGGGGTCTCTATCTCTCCTGGGGTGTCGTCCTTAGGGACATTGCTGTCAGAGGTTTAGTCAGGGTGGATTCCCTTCCTCCCCCCGCCTCACAGCACAGGGGTCTCCGGGGGGGTCTCTGACTTACTTCCCCCCCTGGTCGTGGTGTCTCTGCCGGGGGTGGCACTAGGGCACTGGCAGCAGCTGCCGGGGCTAGCTGGGCGACCGCGTCTTCTAGCGCTCCGCGCCGGCGTCCTGCCGCCGCCGGCCTGCTCCATAAATTTAGGCCCCGGCTTCTCCCGGAGCTAGGCCGCATCGGCGCACAGCCGTGACGTCACGGGGGCGGAGCGCCCGCCCGCCTGCCCAGTTCCTATTGGTGTAGCCCCCACCTTCTCCTCCCTGTGCCCCCTCCCTTCCTCCTCCTCTCCCCTGCAGCCAAGCAGCTTGTGGTCTCCTGCTGCTATCACAGACTGTCAGCCCCACAGCTCCCAAGCAGCAGCAGCAGCTTCAGCTCCACTACAGCAGCTACAACTCCCTATGCAACAGCAGCTCCAGTACAGCAGCTACAACTCCCTGTGCAACAGCAGCTCCAGTACAGCAGCTACAACTCCCTGTGCAACAGCAGCACCAGCGTGCAGCAGCTAGAATCCAGTCCAGCATCCAGCACGGCAGCAGTTCCAGGGTCGGGTAGGTTCACCCAGTGGGTGATATCCCCCTCCCCCACTCCCCAGGCTAACAGCCCTAGCTACTATGTCTGGTCCCCGGGACGACCCCCCTAGGCAGCTCGCTCCCGCGGCTGTGACGACACACTTTGCATGTGTTCGTTGCATTAAGAAGTTTCCTCTGCCTGCTGTGCCTTAACCCTGGTGCCAACTCCCAGGAGGCCCCCCCCCTCCAGGTTCAGATTTAGCCTCTCCTGAGTTGGCTAGGTCCCTGTCCCAGGCGATCGGTGACCTCTCTAGCTGTCTCAGGTCATGATTCATGCCATTGAGCGGTTGCCCTCCCAGGTGCCCCCAGCAGCGGGGTCCTCCAGGGTATCTCCTGACTTCCCTTCCAGAGGACGATCCCATAAGAGACCAAGACTCTGTCTCACGGTCACCCTCTAGGTGTTCCTCAGACCCTTCTCCGACAGATCCACTGCAGGCGGTTCTGCTTCCCAGCGACCCCTCTCCGCCACCTCGGGGGACCCCTCTGACTTTGCTTCAGAGTCTGACAGGGAGGATCAGCTGGCCTCTGCAGTGCAAGCCTTGATCCGTGCAGTGCGGGACACCTTGCATATTGATGAAGAGCCCCCTTCTACATCCAAGAGTGAAGTCTCCTTCAGTCCTTCATAAGCGACAACCCTTGGTTTTTCCTGGTCATAAGGATTTGAGGATCTTCTAGCCAAGGAGTGGAATCACCCTGACCGGCGGATTCCATCCTCTAAGCGTGCCGAGGCTTTGTTTCCCTTCTCCCCTGACTTGGTCTCTACATGGACGGTGCCCCCATCTGTGGACCCTCCGGTTTCACGACTTTCCAAGTCTACTACTCTGCCTCTGGCAGATGGTGCTTCACTCACTGACCCAGTGGACAAGGAAATCGACACTTTTTCGAAGTCGGTCTTTATTGCAGCTGGTTCGGACCGGCGTCCTACCCTTGCTGCATCCTGGGTCAGCAAGGCTTGTTCCTCTTGGGTCAGGCAGTTAGTCCTGACCTCTCCCTGTACACTCCACGCGAGGATCTCCTGTCTCTGGGCTCGCAGATTCTGCATGCGTCCAAATACTTGTGTGACGCTTCTCAGGAAGCCGCTCGTTTTTCTGCTTGCGCCCTGGCAAACTCTCTAGCCATCCGACGCTCGGTCTGGCTAAAATCCTGGTCAGCTGACGCCGCCTCCAAGGAGGCTCTGACTTCTCTTCCCTTTGCAGGAAACAGACTTTTTGGTGAGCAGCTGGATTGAATAGTCTCGGACGCTACCGGGGGGAAGAGCTCCCTGCTCCCTCAGAACCGGTCCCGGCGCCCTCAGTCTCTCAGGTGTTCCAGTCATTTCCGCTCCCTTGAGCCTCCGACACGTTGTCGCCCGGCTAAGGGTATGCCTCCGGCTCCTTCTAGGAAGCCCTCCTTCAAACCCTGCCCATCCTGGCAGCCCTGTTCTCGCCCTTCTAAGGGTCCTGCCCCCAAGTCTTCTTCCTGAAGGTCCTTCCCCACTCAGGTCTCTCCCTCAAGTAGGGGGTCTTCTGCTCTCCTTCAAGGAGATTTGGCTCATATGTCCGATGTGTGGGTTCGGGAGGTAATGTCTTCAGGATACAAATTCGAGTTCGGGTTCTTTCCGCCGCCTCACGTTTTTCCATCAAATCTCCAACGCTCTTCGGCAAAGCTTTCCGAGCTTTTTCAGGCGGTTCAGAATCTCCTAGCTCAAGGAGTTGTGGTCACAGTCCCTCCCTCTGAGCGCTTACAGGGAGTCCCCAAAAAGGACAGTTCGGTCCGTCCTATCCTGAATTTGAAGCGGCTGAACAGGTTTGTTCGCCTTCGGCAGTTCCGCATGGAATCCTTGTGATTAGTGGTCGCGTCTCTAGAGCAGGACGAATTTCTTGCGTCTATAGACATCCGCGACGCCTATCTGCATGTTCCCATCGCAGCCAGTCATCAACGTTTCCTACGTTTCACCGTCTGTTCTCGACATTTCCAATTCGTTGCCCTGCCCTTTGGGCTAGCCACGGCACTTCAAGTCTTTACCAAGATCCTTGCACCTTGAGGCCTCTGCTTCGGTCAAAGGGGGTGGCTATCTTGCCCTACCTGGACGACCTCTTTGTAAAGGGCCGCTCCAAACAGGACACTCTGTCCAGTCTCCAGATCACACTTGATCTCCTGACCAATTTCGGTTCGGTGATCAATTGCCAACAATTTTCCCTACTTTCCACCCGCTCTATGGAGTTTCTCTGGATGCTATTCAACACAGAGACGGCACGCGTTCTCCTTCCTCCCAACAAGGTTGCCTGTTCCATTCGCCTTTGCACGTGAGTCCTGGGCAAGATGGTCTCCCCTTTCGAGGCGATACCCTTCGCTCAGTTTCATTCGCGCCCTCTGCAGCGAGCGATTCTATTTCAGTGGGCCAGGCCCCCTCTGTCTCTCCACAAGGAGATCCTCCTGTCGCCTGCTGTTCGCAGGGAGCTTTTTTGGTGGTTGACGTCTCCGGTGGTCCTTTCTCCCCCTCAATTGGCTGGTCATCTCTACGGATGCCAGCCTGTCCGGGTGGGGGGGCTGTTTTCGCGAGCCACACGGCTCAGGGCTCTTGGTCACCGATGGAGGCTCGGCTTCACATCAATATCCTGGAGCTCCGGGCCATCTTCCTCGCCCTGTCTTAGTGGACCGATCTCCTGAGGGGTTTCCCGGTCCGTGTTCAGACCGACAACGTCACCGCCGTTGCTTATCTGAACCGTCAAGACGGTACCAGGAGCCGCTCTGTCATGACCGAGGCCGCTCGCATTCTCCGTTGGGTGGAGCGTTTTTGTTCCAGCTCTCTCGGCAGTCCACGTTCCCGGGGTGTACAATTGGGCGGCGGACTATCTCAGCCGCGAAAGACTGGATCACGGCGAATG
Source organism: Dendropsophus ebraccatus (assembly GCF_027789765.1). NCBI lineage: Eukaryota > Metazoa > Chordata > Amphibia > Anura > Hylidae > Dendropsophus > Dendropsophus ebraccatus. The sequence continues at coordinate 147,777,531 of NC_091458.1, forward strand.
GGCTCTTCATCCCGGGGTGTTTCTTTAAATCTGCCGGCGGTGGGGATTCCCAGACGTGGATCTCTTCGCCTCCAGGCTGAACCACAAACTCCCCACCTATGTGACTCGAGCCCGGGATCCTCGCGCGTTCTCGGTGGACGCCTTGGTGACCCCATGGGAGCAGTTCTCCCTGGTTTACGCTTTTCCTCCTCTGCCCATTCTCCCACGAGTCCTGAAGCGCATCAAGGCACTCAGCTTTCCTGCCATTCTTGTCGCTCCATACTGGCTGCGCCGGTCCTCGTGCATCGGCGTAGTGCACCTCCTCACCGACGCCCCCTGGCGTCTTCCCCTGTGGACTGACCTCCTTTCACAAGGGCCAATATTCCACCCTAATTTACCTCAGCTGAGTTTTACGGCGTGGCTGTTGAAGCCGTGGTATTGAGATTTCGGGGGTTTTCGGAGCCAGTCATCCAAACCATGCTTAAGGCCCGCAAGCCTCAGTCGGCTCGGAACTACCATCGCGTATGGAAGGCCTTCTTTTCTTGGTGTGCACAGAATAATTTTCACCCCTTGGTGTGTTCCGCGACAAAGATTCTTTCTTTTTTTGCAATCCAGTTTGGACAAAGGCCTCAGTCATTCCACCTTGCGTTCTCTTGATTTCCGCCCTCAGGTGAAGACTTTTCTCAGGGGGTGGTCCATTTGGCCCCCCCCTTTTCAACAGCCTGTAGAGCCCTGGGACCTTAATTTAGTCCTCGAGGTTCTGCAAGGTCCTCCCTTTGAGCCTCTACGGGAGGTGTCTCTTTGTTTCCTTTCTTGGAAGGTTGCATTCTTGGTGGCGTTTACGTCCATCCGTAGGTTGTCTGAACTGGCAGCGCTCTCTTGTCGCTCCCCTTATCTGGTCCGTCACAAGGACAAGGTTGTGCTTCGCCCTCCTCCTTCCTTCCTGCCGAAGGTCGTGTCTGCATTCCACCTTAATGAGGACATCTTTCTCCCCTCTTTTTGCCCTGCGACCTCCCATCCTAGGGAACGGTTCCTGCATTGTTTGGACCTTGTCCGGGCCATACGGATCTACTTGTCAGTCACTGCTTCCTTCCCGCCACTCGGATTTCCTGTTCGTGGTCTCGTCGGGTCCGCGCAAGGGGCTGGCTGCCTCCAAGACCACCATTAGGCGTTGGATCAGGACGGCCATCGCAGAAGCCTACCGTGTTCGTGGCGGTGCGGGTCACCGCTTTTTTCTGCTCGGGCTGTGGGGGCCTCTTGGGCGGTTCGCCATCAGGCCTCGGTGTCCCAGGTCTGCAAGGCCGCCACCTGATCTTCAGTTCACATTTTTACAAAGTTTTATCAGGTCCATATCCTGGCTTCCTCTGACGCCAGTCTGGGCCACAAGGTTCTGCAGGCTGCCGTGTGTTAGGCAGGCCGCATGGGGATTGTCATCTGATTTCCCCACCCTCTGGGACTGCTTTTGTACGTCCCACAGGTGCTGTGTCCCCCAATGACAGGCACAAGAAAAGAGGATTTTTGTACTCACCGTAAAATCCCTTTCTTGTGGCTTCATTGGGGGACACAGCTCCCACCCTATTATTTTGAGGTTGTTTTCTTTACTTTTCCTACTGCTTGTGACTAAACTGAGTTAGCCTGGTGTCTGTAGGAGGGGTATAGCCTGCCAGGCGGAGTCACTTCTTCTTCTGTCTAGTGTCGCCTCCTAGTGGCAGTAGCCTATACCCACAGGTGCTGTGTCCCCCAATGAAGCCACAAGAAAGGGATTTTACGGTGAGTACAAAAATCCTCTTATATGTAACACCCTTAAGACACTACTCCCAAGACCCTGCTTTGTTGTGTCCCTACCCTTACTGGCCACCCTATATACCCCTGCCCGCACCCCAGACTAGTAACCCTGTATCCCCCTGCCCCCACCCTTAACTAGTTACCCTATATCCCCTTGCCTCAAACCCAGACTGATCACCCTGTATCCGCCTGCCCTCAGTCCAGACTGGTCACCCTGTATCCCACTGCCCCACCCTTTACCGGTAATCCTTTATCCTACTGCCCTCACCACAGACTGGTAACCCTGTACCTCACTACCACCACCACAGACTAGTCACCTTGTATCCCCCTGTCCCCTCCATAGACGGTTCAACCTGTATTCCCCTGTCCCCATTCTAGACGGGTCCCCCTCTATCCTCCTACCCCCACCCTAGAGTAGTAACCCTGTATCCTTCTTCCTCCACCCAGATGGGTCATACAGTTTTACGCTGCCCTCACCCCAGACTCGTCATCTTGTATCACACTGCGCCCACCCCAGAATGTTCACCCTGTAACCTCCTGTCCCCTGCATTGATGGGTCAGCCTGTATCCCCCTCCCTAGACTAGTCACCCTATATCCACCTGTCCCATCCCAGAGTAGTCACCCTGTATCCTTCTTCTTCCACCCAGATGGGTCACACTTTTTCCCCCTGACGTTACCCCAGACTGGTCACCCTGTATCCCACTGCCCTCACCCCAGACTGGTCACCCTGTATCCCCCTACACAAGCACATACTGGCACCCTGTATTCCTCTACCCCCACCTCGGGTAGACTGGTCACCCTGAAACCCCCTGCCCCAACCCTAGTCTTGTCACCCAGTATCCTCCTGTTCCCACCATAGGCTCGTCACCCTACATATGCCCCCAAGCCCAGACTGGTACCCTGTTTCCCCCCTAATGTCAGTGTAACCCTGAATCCTGCTTTCTCCACCCAGATGTTTTCCCCTGCCCTCACCCCAGACTGGTCACCCTGTATCACACTGCACCCACCCCAGGCTAGTCACCCTGTAACCACCTGTCCCCTCTATTGATGGGTCAGCCAGTATCCCCCAGCCCCCACCCTAGACTGGTCACCCTGTATCCTCCTGCCCCCATCCCAGCTATTAACCCTGTATTCTACTGCCCCTATCCCAGAATAGTCACCTTGTATTCTCCTTCCTCCACCCGTATGGGTCACACTGCTTCCCCCTGACGTTACCCCAGACTGGTCACTCTGTATCCTACTGCCCTCACCCCAGACTAGTCACCCTGTAACCCCCTGCCCAAGTCCCAGACTTGTCATCCTGTATCCCACTACCCCCACCTCAGACTGGTCACCCTGTATCCTCCTGCCCCAAACCCAGAATGGTCACCCAGTATCCTCCTGTTCCCACCTTACGCTGGTCACCCAGTATCCTCCTGTTCCCACCATAGGCTGGTCACCCTCCATATACCCCCAAGCCCAGACTGGTCACCCTATATCCCCCTAATGTCAGTGTTATCATATTAAGTGTCCAAGGAAGACATAGGTCATTAAAAACATATATCTACATGGTCCAGGAACATATTATCACACTGATGCAGGTCTAGACCAAGAGTCTAGCCTGATAGTTATCAGTAATTAATAATGATATCAATTACCTGTCCTGCGATTCTTCCATTCTGGCTTCTGATAGGAATGTTAGTATCCTCGCATGTTCTTTCTTTTCGTTGTCCACCTACAGTAGAAAAAAATCACAGGTGTGATAATATGTTCCTAGAATGGAGATCTTAATATATATGTAACACTCTAAAGACACTGCTCCCATGACCCTGCCTTGATGTGTCCCTACCCGAACCCCAGACTGGTCACCCAAAATATCCCTGTCCCCATCCCAGGCTAGTTACCCTGTATCCCCCTGCTCCCACCCTAGACAGGTTACCCTATATCCCCTTGCCTCAAACCCAGACTTATCACCCTGTATCCTCCTGCCCTTAGTCCAGACTGGTTACCCTGTATCCCACTGCCCCACCCTTACCACAGACTGGTAACCCTGTACTTCACTGCCAACACTACAGACTGGTCACCTTGTATCCCCCCTGTCCCCTCCATACAGAAGTCAACCTGTATGTCCCTGCCCCCACCCTACATGGGTCACCCTGTATCCTCCTACCACCACTCTAGACTGGTCACCCTATATCCACCTGCCCACATTCCAGACGGGTCACCCTGTATCCTCCTTCCTTTACCCAGATGGGTCAAATTGTTTGCGACTGCCTTCATCCCAGACTGGTCAACCTGTATCTCTCTGCCCCAACCCCAGACTAGTCAGCTTGTATTCCCCTACGCAAGCCTAGACTGGTCACCCTGTATCACACTGCCCCCACCCAACACTGGTCACCTTGTAACCCCCTGCCCAAGCCCCAGACTTGTCATCCTGTATCCTCCTGCCCCCAGCCCAGACAGTTCACCCTGTTTCCCCCTGCCCCCATGCCAGACAGATCACCCTGAAACTCTCTGCCTCAACCCCAGACTGATCACCTTGTATCCCTCTACCCAAGCACAGACTTGTCAGCCCGAAACCCCCTGCCCTAACCCTAGACTTGTAACCCTGTATCCAGCTGCGGACACCCGAGACGGGTGACCCTTCATCCTCTTGCCCCTACCCCTGACTGGTCACCCAGTATTCTCCTGTTGCCATCACAGGCATATATCCCCATGCCCCCAAGCCCAGACTGGTCACTTTGTTTGCCCCTAATGTCAGTGTTATAATATTAAGTGTCCATGGAAGATATAGTTCATTAAAAACCTATATCTAAATGGCCCAGGAACATATTATCACACCTATGCAGTTCTAGACCAAGAGTCTAGCCTGATAGTTATCAGTAATTAATAATGATATCAATTACCTGTCCTGCGATTCTTCCATTCTGGCTTCTGATAGGAATGTTCGTCTCCTTGCATGTTGTTTCTTCTCTTTGTCCACCTACAGTAGAAAAAAAATCACAGGTGTGATAATACATAACTAGAATAGAGATATATATGTAACACCCTAAAGACACTGCTCCTATTACCCTGCTTTGTTGTGTCCCTACCCTTACCCCAGACTGGTCACCCTATATAACCCTGCCCCCACCCCAGACTAGTCACCCGGTATCCCGCTGCCCCCATCCTAGACAGGTTACCCTATATGCTCTTACCTCAAACCCAGACACATTACCCTGTATCCTCCGGCCCTCAGCCCAGACTGGACGCCCTGTACTACCCTGCCCCACCCAAGACTGAACAACCTGTATCCCTCTGTCTGACACCCAGACTGTTAACCTTGTGTCCCTAATTCTAAGCCCAGACTGGTCGACCTGTATACCACTGCCCCACCCTTAACTGGTCACCCTGTACCTCACTGCACCCTCCACAGACTGGTCACCCTGTATCCCTCTGTCCCCTCCATAGACGGTTCAACCTGTATCCTCTTGCCCCATCAAAGACTGAACACCCTGTATCCCTCTGTCTCAAGCCCAGATTGTTCACCTTGTGTCCCTAATTCCAAGCCTAGACTGGTCAACCTACATCCCACTGTCCCACCCTTAACTGTTCACCTTGTATACCCCTGTCCCCTCCATAGAAGGGTCACCTTTTATCCTCCTACCTCAACCCCATACTGGTTACCCTGTATCCCACTGCCCCCACCCAAGACTGGTCACCTTGTATCCCTCTACCCAAGCACAGACTGGTCTCCCTGTATCCCACTACCCCCACCTCAGACTGATCACCCTGTATCCTCCTAACCCCACCCTAGACTGGTCACCTTGTATCCTCCTTCCTCCAACCAGATGGGTCACACTGTTTCCCCCTGCCCTCACCACAGACTGGTCACCCTGTAACCCCCTGCCCAAGCACTAGACTTGTCATCCTGTATCCTCCTGCCCCCAGACGGGTCACCCTGATTCCCCCCTGCCCCCACGCCAGAAAGATCACCCTGTAACCCTCTGCCCCAACCGCAGACTGGTCAGCTTGTATACCCCTACCCAAGCAAAGACTGATCCCCCTGTATCCTACTGCCCCACCCTACACTGGCACCCTGTATCCCACTACCCCCACCTCAGACTGGTCACCCTGAAACCCCCTGCCCCAACCCTAGACTTTTCACCCTGTATCCTCCTGCCCCCACCCCAGACGGGTCACCCTTTATTCCTCTGCCCCTGCCCCTGACTGGTCACTCAGTATCCTCCTGTTCCTGCTATAGGCTGGTAACCTTACATACGCCCCCAAACCTAGACTGGTCACCCTGTATCACCATGCCCAGAAGCCCAAACTGGTGACCCTGTTTCCCCCTAATGTCAGTGTTATCATATTAAGTGTCCATGGAAGATATAGGTCATCAAAACATATATCTTCATGGCCCAGGAACATATTATCACACCTATGCAGGTCTAGACTAAGGGTCTAGCCTGATAGTTATCAGTAATTAATAATGATATCAATTACCTGTCCTGTGATTCTTCCATTCCAGCTTCTCATGGGAATGTTCGTCTCCTTGCATGTTCTTTCGTCTAGTTCTCCACCTGCAGTAGAAAAAAATCACAGATGTGATAATATATTCCTAGAATGGAGATCTTAATATATATGTAACACTCTAAAGATATTGCTCCCATGACCCTGCTTTGTTGTGTCCCTACCCTTACTCCAGACTGGTCACCCTGCATACTGCTGCCCCCACCTTAGACTAGTCACCCTGTACCCTTATGTCCCCTTGGTCACCCTGTATACTCCCGCTCATCTATACGCTGGGACCACAAAGATATTAGTTTGTGGATGAGGTTGATGACGGCGACGAAGGGTTTGGGGGCTGGGCAGTCCTTTCGGGATGGAGCCGGCGGCTTCTTGTTTCAAGAAAAAAGGTAGAGTCGGAGAAGATAACCAAAAGAAGAGTGATGCCAGTGAGGGTGGAAAGGATGCTGCCGTATCACGTGCGGTATCCAAATAATGCGGCGGCACAGTTGCTTAGAGAGGGTTTCAGTGGGGGTTTTCGAATCCCGGGCGGGCAAGGGGCTCCGGAGAGGCCGATGCATAATCTGGCGTCCACGTTGGTTTGGCTGGATATTGTGACTTATAAATTGTTGAAAAAAGTTCTGTTGGGCCAGATGGCGGGGCCTTTTGATACCAACCCGCTTCCAGGATTGTGGGTCTTCCCTCTGGGCCTGGTGCCTAAGAAGGAGCGGAATAAATTTCGGCTTATTCATCACCTGTCGCATTCGGCTGGAGCGTCGGTGAATAATGGGATAGACCCGGAGTTATGTGCAGTTTCTTATACCTCGTTTGACGCGGCTTTGAACTGGGTGCACTGGTATGGGAAGGGGACACTGCTAGCTAAAACTGATATTGAAGCGGCATTCCGGTTGCCGCCGGTTCACCCGGAGAGTTTCCATTTGTTGGGGTGTTGTTGGCAAGGGCAGTTTTTGTGGACTTGTGTCTCCCAATGGGTTGCTCTATTTCTTGCGCCTATTTCGAGACATTTAGTTCCTTTTTGGAGTGGGTGGTGCGGCAGGAAGCTCAGGTGGCGTCTCTGTTGCACTACTTGGACGATATTTTGTTTGTGGGGCCTGGGGGTTCCAGAGTTTGCGCTGCGTTGTTGCAGACCATGAAGCGTTTGGCGCAGTACTTTGGGATTCCGCTGGCGCTTGACAAAACTGATGGACCGGCTACGGTGATGCGGTGCCTGGGTATTGTCATTGATACTGAGCGGTGGAAGTGTCGGTTGCCGGACGATAAGCTGGTGGAAGTGAGGGAGGCGGTGAACGGAGCTTGCGGTAGGAAGAAATTGCGTTTGCAGGAGCCTCAATCTCTGCTACGGCGTCTCAATTTTGCATGCCGCATTATGCCCATGGGTAGGGTATTTTTTCGCAGGCTAGTCATGGCATCTGCTGGGGTGGGGCGTCCGTATCATTATGTCCGGTTGCCCTCTGAGTTGCGGGAGGACTTATTGGTTTGGAGGGAGTTTTTGGGTAAATACAACGGTCTAAGTATAGTCATGGAGGGGCTGGTATCCAATGTTGATTTAGAATTATACACGGATGCTGCTGGGGGACACGGTTTGTTGCCTTTTTGCAAGGTCAGTGAAGTGCGGAGCCGTGGCCGGAAGACTGGGTGCAGAGGGGGAATTTGGCATTTTTAGAGATGTTTCCAATTGTGGTGGCTTTGGAGCTTTGGGGGGACCAGCTGAGGAACAGGAAGGTGTGTTTCTTGTGCGATAACTTGGGGGTGGTGCAAGGTAATAACTTACAGTCGGCTAGGTCTCCTCCTGTTGTGCTGCTATTAAGACGCTTTGTCCTGAAGGGCTTAGAGTTGAATGCTCATTTTACGGCAATGCATGTGCCAGGGGTCAGGAACGTGATCGCTGATGCTCTTTCTCGTTTCCAGTGGTCCAGGTTTTTTGGAGCTGGTGCCAGGGGCGGAGCCTCACGGCACCTCTTGTCCAGAGTGGCTGTGGCGGCTGGTTTGAAGGCAGCTTTGAGTTTCGTGCGGAGATCGGTTTGTCTAACCACGTGGAACACTTATTGCAGGTTTGGTGGGAGTGGGAAGCTTTTTTAGGTGAGTTGTCCGGGGTGTGTGGGCCTCGGGATTGGGAGTTGTGCTTGTTGTACTATGTGGGTAGGGCCTATGAGGATGGGGTCTCTCCCTCTGGAGTAAGCCGTCGCATGTCGGCTTTAGCCAAGTCTCGGGCTTGGGGGGAGCAGGATGTGACGAAATCCTTTTTGGTGCCTAGGGCTTTGCGGAGGTTTCGGAAGAGGTGTGTGGTGAGGGATGCAAATAGGCCAGTGTCCCTTTCGTTATTGCTTCAGCTGGTGAAGGTGCTTCTGTCGGTGTGTTTGTCGGGGTACGAGCGCGGGCTGTTTGCCTTGGCCTTTTCCTTTGCGTTTTTTGGGGCGTTTCGGATCTCTGAACTGGTGGCGCAAAGCAAAAGGAAGCCTGGGGGTCTAGCGGCTGAAAATTAGGTGCTGAGGGGTTCGTTTTTGGAATGTAGACGAAGACGGATCAGAGGGGCAGGGGTGCTGTGGTGCACTTGGGGTAGTGGGTTGGTTCAGCGGTTTGTCCCGTGAGTTGTTATCCAGCCTTCTTGGGGGTACGGCCACTGAGCGGCGGTCCGCTGCTTAGGCATGCTGACTATACTTTCCTTTCCGTATATCAGTTCGTACAGGTTTTTAGGAAGTTTTTGGGGTTGTTGGGTTTGCCAACATCGGAGTATAGTTCCCATTCTTTTCGAATTGGGATGGCCATGGAGGCAGCTAGGTGGGGGTTTGCCCCGGAGGTTGTCAAATGGATTGGGAGATAGGAGTCTGACAGGTTTCGCCTGTATGTTCGCCCTCAGTTGTTGTAATTGAGTTTTTTTCTAGAATTTCGGGAGCCGAGGGAGTGCTGTTGAAAAGGGGTGCTATTGGTTTTATGTTGTGCCATTGTGTTTTTCAGGTGAACCTCCCTGCCTGGTGTGGATAGCTGGGCACTCTTATGTGTGTAGGGGGAGTGTGCGGGCAGATGTGCGGACCGATGGGCGGCAGCTGGGATTTCCAAGGTCCGAGGTGCAGGTTCGCTGGCTTGGTTTCCCTGGCTTGATGTGGTCCCGCATGTTGCCTGAGTTACAATTCTTAGCCGGTATGGATCATTGTCCAGATATCCTTGTGATCCATGCAGGTGGGAATGATCTGGGGGTGCGGGCCTCCAGGGCCATTATGCGGAACATGAAACTGGATTTGCTCGAGCTATGGTCGTCTTTCTCGGTTATTGTTATTGTCTGGTCGGATATCGTGGCCAGGCGGAAGTGGCGGCAGGCCAGGTCTGTGGCGGGCATTAATAAAACCCGGATGAAGATTAATAAAGTGGTGGGGTGTTTTGTGTCCAGGAATGGGGGTTTCGTAGTTTGGCATAGGGATCTGGAGGATGGGTCGGCTGATTTTATGAGCTCGGATAGGGTGCATTTGAATGCTATGGGGCAGGATCTGTGGAACTTGGGGATTCGAGATGGCATTTAGCGGGCTCTGGAGTTGTGGAGGGTCGACCATTTGTAAGGCACGGGTCACAAATGGTCGTCATGGCCGAAGTGGGAGGGGTTTTTGAAGGCTTTGGCAATTGGATATTTCTGCGGATTGGAGGAGGAGTGATACATTCTCCTCCTATACCTGTTACGGTAGACAATGTCCTGGGGCTGGGGTGTTACCCAACTATAGTTTGGTCCCCGTGGGTAAGGTCCCCGGGGTGGTTTGTTAGGTCTCCCAGTGGGTGCCTTCGGGTTAGGTGACGGCGGCCGGAGTAAAAGTGGAGACCCCCAGTGTGTTATTATAGTAATGGAGTTGCAATTTGGGACATATATTTATATTTATCTGAATAAATGTTAATAGAACTGAAAGAATTATTTATATGTTATTTAACATGTTATTTATGTTTTAAATAAAGGTGCTGTTGCGGCCTTTTCTTCTAGCAAGGTGTCTGAGTGTTATCAAGGGGAGGGAAGGTTGGTATGTTTCACGGAGAGCTAGACTATCCCTTAGTCACGTATCCCCCTGCCCCCACCCTAGACAGGTTACCCTATATCCCCTTGCCTCAATCCCAGACTGATCACCCTGTATCCGCCTGCCCTCAGTCCAGACTGGTCACCCTGTATCCCACTGCCCCACCCTTAACTGGTAATTTTTTATCCTACTGCCCTCACCACAGACTGGTAACCCTGTACTTCACTGCCAACACTACAGACTGGTCACCTTGTATCCCCCCGTCCCCTGCATACAGAAGTAAACCTGTAACTTCCTTCCAGGGGCGGAACTACCGCCGTAGCAGCCGTAGCGGCTGCTACGGGGCCCCTAACATCAGGGGGCCCGTGGCCTTGGCCCCCCGAAGATGACCGCTTGCAACACCCGGCGGCCGAGCGGGCCTCCCGGGTGTTCAGTGTTCTGACTGACAGCGCGAGAAGCCATAGGCTTCCCGCCCTGTCAATCATTCTTGTGACCGCAAGCAAGCATTTTGCTTGCGATCACAAGAGTGTCCCACCCAATGAGCAGCTCTTTGGTGAAGTCCCGGCAGCGTTATCGCTGAGCGCTTAGTGTGCGCCGCCGCGGCTGGGACTTCCGGTACTAAGAACACAAACCGGAAGTCCCAGCCGCCGCGGCGCACACTGAGCGCTCAGCGATGACGCTGCCGGGACTTCACCAGAGGGCTGCTCATCGGGCGGAGGCAGAGAGAAGAGGAGACCGGCGACCGACGGGGGAGCGTGGGGTTAGGTGAGTTATGTGTTTGTTTTTTTAATCAGAGGGGCAACACTGCGGGCTATGTGGGGAAGGGGATGCACAACACTGCGGGCTATGTGGGGAAGGGGATGCACAATACTGGTGGCTATGTGGGGAAGGGGATGCACAATACTGGGGGCTATGTGGGGAAGGGGATGCACAACACTGCGGGCTATGTGGGGAAGGGGATGCACAATACTGGGGGCTATGTGGGGAAGGGGATGCACAATACTGGGGGCTATGTGGGGAAGGGGATGCATAATACTGGGGGCTATGTGGGGAAGGGGATGCACAATACTGGGGGCTATGTGGGGGAGGGGATGCACAATACTGGGGGCTATGTGGGGAAGGGGATGCACAATACTGGGGGCTATGTGGGGAAGGGGATGCACAATACTGGGGGCTATGTGGGGAAGGGGATGCACAATACTGGGGGCTATGTGGGGGCTATGTGGGGAAGGGGATGCACAATACTGGGGGCTATGTGGGGGCTATGTGGGGGCTGGGGATGCACAATACTGGGGGCTATGTGGGGAAGGGGATGCACAATACTGGGGGCTATGTGGGGAAGGGGATGCACAATACTGGGGGCTATGTGGGGAAGGGGATGCACAATACTGGGGGCTATGTGGGGGAGGGGATGCACAATACTGGGGGCTATGTGGGGAAGGGGATGCACAATACTGGGGGCTATGTGGGGAAGGGGATGCACAATACTAGGGGCTATGTGGGGAAGGGGATGCACAATACTGGGGGCTATGTGGGGAAGGGGATGCACAATACTGGGGGCTATGTGGGGAAGGGGATGCACAATACTTGGGGCTATGTGGGGGAGGGGATGCACAATACTGGGGGCTATGTGGGGAAGGGGATGCACAATACTGGGGGCTATGTGGGGAAGGGGATGCACAATACTGGGGGCTATATGGGGGATGCACAATACTGGGGGCTATATGGGGGGATGCACAATACTGGGGGCTATATGGGGGATGCACAATACTGGGGGCTATATGGGGGGGATGCACAATACTGGGGGCTATATGGGGGATGGAAATGCACAACACTGGGGGCTACCTATATGGGGGATGGACAACACTGGGGGCTACCTATATGTGGGACGGGGATGGACAACACTGGGGGCTACCTATATGCGGGACGGGGATGGACAACACTGGGGGCTACTTTTATGGGGAATGTGGGCCATCTAAAAGGGGAACTACACAGAGGGGCCATTTATGAAGGGGACTAGGGGGCATCTATAAGGGGAACTACACTGGGAGTGGACTACACAGAGGGGTCATCTAAGAGGACTACACAGAGGGGACCATATACTGTAGGGCAGGGATAGGGAACCTTGGCTCTCCAGCTATTGCAAAACTACAGCTTTATTTTTGACTGTCCATACATGATGGGAGTTGTAGTTTTGCAGAAGCTGGAGAGCAGAGATTCCCTACCTCTGATATAGGTGATGCACAGAGGGTGTCATCTACTATAAATGGATTACACAGAGGGGGATCTCTACTATAGTAGATGCACATGGGGCCATCTATATGGAGGACTGAACAAGGGGCAATCTATAAGCTGTCTACACAGAGCCTAATTTGTCTGTCTGGCAGATTCTGTGGATTCGTGGCTCGGACTTCTTATAATGGCCCAGGACAGATGGAGAAGAAAATGAAAAGGAAACAACTCTAATGAGAGAAGGCGTCCCCTGTGAGTTACTTAATATAACTGCAGTGTAATTTATATGGTGTATAGAACCTGTGTAGAGCTGGGTGTGTTGATGGCATAGTGGTTGGTCGAGGAGGGGGGGGCCCCAATCAAAAGTTTGCTGTGGGGCCCAGCCATTTATAGTTACGCCCCTGCTTCCTTCCCCCACCCTAGATGGGTCACCCTGTATCCTCCTACCCCCACCCAACACTGGTTACCTTGTAAGCCCCTGCCAAATCCCCAGATTTGTCATCCTGTATCCTCCTTCCCCCAGCCCAGAAAATTCACCTTCCTTCCCCCTGCCCAAGACAGATCACCCTGTAACTCTCTGCCCCAACCCCAGACTGGTCACCTTGTATCCCTCTACCCCAGCACAGAATGGTCAGCCCGAAACCCCCTGCCCCAACCCTAGACTTGTAACCCTGTATCCACGTGCGGCCACCCCAGACCGGTGACCCTTCATCCCCCTGCCCCTACCCCTGACTGGTCACCCAGTATCCTCCTGTATCCACCACAACCTGGTCACCCTATATCACCATGCCCAGAAGCCCAGACTGGTCACCCTGTTTGTCCCTAATGTCAGTGTTATAATATTAAGTGTCCATGGAAGATATAGGTCATTAAAACATATATCTACATGGCCCAGGAACATATTATCACACCTATGCAGGTCTAGACCAAGAGTCTAGCCTGATAGTTATCAGTAATTAATAATGATATCAATTACCTGTCCTGCGATTCTTTCATTCCAGCTTCTCATGGGAATGTTCGTCTCCTTGCATGTTCTTTCTTCTAGCTCTCCACCTGCAGTAAAAAAAAAAAAAAAATCTAAAGTGTGATAATATGTTCCTAGAATGGAGACCTTAATATATATGTAATACTCCAAAGACCCTGCTCCTATGACCCCTGCCTTGTTGTGTCTCTACCCGAACCCCAGACTGGTCACCCTAAATATCCCTGCCCCCATCCCAGACTAGTCACCCTGTATCCCCCTGCCCCCCACCCTAGACGGGTTACCCTATATGCTCTTGCCTCAAACCCAGACATATCACCCTGTATCCTCCTGCCCTCAGCCCAGACTGGACACCCTGTACTACCCTGCCCCAACCAAGACTGAACAGCCTGTATCCCTCTGTCTGGCTCCCAGACAGTTAACCTTGTGTCCCTAATTTCAAACCCAGACTGGTCGACCTGTATACCACTGCCGCACCCTTAACCGGTCACCCTTTATCCTACTGCCCTCACCACAGACTGGTAACCCTGTACCTCACTGCCCCCTCTACAGACTGGTCACCTTGTATCCCCCTGTCCCCTCCATAGACGGTTCAACTTGTATCCCCCTGCCCCCACCCTAGACGGGTCACCCTGTATCCTCCTACCCCCACCCTAGACCAGTCACCCTGTATCCTACTTCCCCCACCCAGATGGGTCATTCAGTTTCCCCCTGACGTCACCCCATACTAGTCACCCTGTATCCCACTGCCCCCAGCCCAGAAGGGTCACCCTATTTCCTCATGCCAGGCAGGTCACCTTGTAACCCTCTGCCCCAACCCCAGACTGGTCACCTTGTATCCCCCTACCAAAGCACAGACTGGTCACCCTGTATCCCACTGCCCCCACCCTAGACTGGTACCCTGTATTCCACTAACTCCACCTAAGACAGGTGACCCTGAAACCCCCTGCCCCAACCCTAGACTTGTCACTCTGTATTCTCCTGCCGCCACCCCAGACAGGTCACCCTTCATTCCCCTGCCCCTACCCCTGACTGGTCACCCAGAATCCTCCTGTTCCCACCATAGGCTGGTCACCCTACATATGCCCCCAAGCCCAGACTTGGTCACCCTGTTTCTCCCTAATGTCAGTGTTATCATATTAAGTGTCCATGGAAGATATAGGTCATTAAAAACATATATCTACATGGCCCAGGAACATATTATCGCACCTATGCAGGTCTAGACCAAGAGTCTAGCCTGATAGTTATCAGTAATCAATAATGATATCAATTACCTGTCCTGCGATTCTTCCATTCCGGCTTCTGATAGGAATGTTCGTCTCCTTGCATGTTCTTTCTTCTTGTTGTCCACCTACAGTAGAAAAAAAATAACAGGTGTGATAATATGTTCCTAGAACGGAGATCTTAATATATATGTAACACTCCAAAGACACTGCTCCCATGACCCAGACTGGTCACCCTATATACCCCTTCCCCCACCCCAGACTAGTCACCCTGTATCCCCCTGCCCCCTCCCTAGACGTGTTACCCTATATGTTCTTGAATTACCCACGGAGTGTATAGTGAAGGGAGGTACATGTGAGTGTATGAGCTCCCTAAGAGGCTAGGATTGTATAATGTTTTTTTCCACCCCCTTTTTGTGGGGTGGTAATGGCTTCGCCTTTCTAGATTTTTCCCTAGGTACAGAGGTTCACAGGAGTCCCACAAGTGTCTGGGCAGAATCTGGTAGGTATGGCCCTGATTGGCTGAAGATAAGATTTAGAGGTTGGAGATCATTGATTTGTTAACTTTATTGCCGCACTTTAAGGAGCGAGTGGATAAAAAAGAAAGTGAGAAGGATGATGAAAGTAAGAAGCCACCAGTGGCTAAAACATTCAATAAATGGTTACAAGCATTTTGTATATACGCTTCAGTGTTTGGGGAGAAATTCCCGGATAAATGTGGTGCATTATTTCAACATGTGAATATGATCCTGGATGCATACCGTAATTTTGGGGGTAACGCATGGCTTACTTACGACTAAATGTTTTGTCAAAAAATGACGGTTTATCCAAATTTGAGATGGGGTCAGAAAGTGGGGTTGTGGATAAATATCATGATACCGCAGCGAGCAAGACCTTCCACATCTTCAGCAACCAGTTCTTCCTTTCGTAAAGGCATTTGTTTCGCCTTTAACGAATCCACGTGCAAGTGGTACAATTCCTGTAAGTATCGACACGAATGTACTCAGTCTGCAGGAGCGCATCCAGTGTCAATATGTTATAAGAAGATCAGTCAGTCTGCCCAGCAACCCAGCACTACCAGGGATGCAATTTCAAAGACCTTGGACTCCAGTGAGTCTACCAAGAATGTTGCCTTGGCTCGAGATCTTCCCAAACCGGAAGACGTCTGATTTGCTGATTTCCGGTTTTGGTGATGGTTTTTATGTGCCAGCTTTCTCAGGTGCAAGGTGTTCTGTGGTAGATAATTTGTGCTTGGCCATAATGTATCCTAAGTTGGTCGATGTCAAAATTTTGAATTTAATCTAGCTAGAGTGAAAGGCCAGTTTCCTTTTCCCACATATTCTAATTTTCGGGTATCCTCCCTGGGTCTGATCCCTTAAAAGAAACCCAACAAATTTAGATTGACTGATAATTCGTCTTTCCCCAAAGGTTCTTCTTTAAATGACTGATCGCACTTTGGTTGCTGTGCATTATAACTCTTTCGAGGATACGTTGGACCTTGTTCGAAATTGCGGTCCTAATGCTATAATGGCAAGGGCAGATATTGAATCTGCTTTTCGTTTATTGTCGGTGTCTCCTGGGGGACTTAATTAGTTGGGTTTTGTTTGGACGGATACATTTTATTTTGATAAGTCGCTATGGTTTCAGCTTGTCTTGCTTTTATTTAGAATCTTTTTCTTGTTTTTTGGAGTGGGTTTTGAAAGAGAAAACAGGATTGTTGTTTTGTACACACTATCTTTATGATTTTTTGTTTGTAGGTAAAGGCGATTCAGATGATTGTGCGTGCTAGCTATCCTCCTTTGTGGACATGTGTGGTTATTTTGGGGTCCCCTTAGCGGCTAATAAAACTGCCGGAGGCTAAAATACATGAAATGTGAGCTTTATTGTCATCTATGTTGGTTAAGAAGACAACTACATTGAAGAACATGCAGCGCTTGTTGGGTAACCTTGTATTAGGGTTTTATGGTGAAATGAAGGTTAAGTAGTAAAAGTAGGTTAGGTGGAGATATAGTAATAGATAATGGATAGCAGGGTGCTGGTTGGGGCATTGTGGCCTCTTAGGGTGAATGGGTTGAGCAATTGTGGTTAAGCAGGTCAATTGAAATAAAATGAAAATAGAGGTGGGCGCCCCACAGAATGAATGGTATAATCTGGTTGGTGGTGGGGACTCTTGGCAGGGGTCCTCAGCTGCCACAGAAGGGTGTAAGATTCGGGGCATCTGACTCTCAGCCCTTGTGGTTCATGAGGGTATGGGAGTTGGAATGCTCAGCAGTTTGAAGATTCGGCAGGTGGAGTGGATAAGGTCCCTAATATAGGGACATTCGCTGTACCAAGTCGGACTTCAGTGGAAGTGTGGAAGGGGCACCCACAAAAATAAGACCTTGACCGCTTAATTTGTTGGATGAATGTGGTTAGGGATTGTAAGGTGTTGGGGGCCGCTGGGTGCACTGCTCCAGCTAGCACAATAGATAAATGGTCTGAGTCACTCCTCTTGAGGAGTGCTAGTAGGTAATATCAAAGATTGTTAAGAACTAACTCGTTTTGTAGTGGTAGGCTCTGGATGCATAAGACGCGAAAAATAATCATGGACAAGGGAGAAGCAGTATCTTTTGCAAGGGGCTAAATTTTAGCAGGTCCAGTGTAAGCATCATTAGATGACCTAGAAGCATTCTCGGGGATACCCCCTCTTGAAATTTGGTATAAATGTAATCTTCCTGGATACACCCCTCTGTTTGGAATAATTCAAGAGTACTGTTCTTGATCCTAAAAAAAAACAAACAAAAAAAAAAACACCTTGTATTTGCTACTAGGGTGATCCCGATGGGGAAAAGTTTTTTGTAGAAGTTTGTTTCAGAAGACTTGTGGTCTTATACCTCCGCGTGCACATATTCGTTTGATGCTTACTTTGAAAGAGGATTTTGCGTTGTGGCTTCGTTTTTTTTTGTCTGATTTCAATGGAAAGGCGGTGTGGCAGGAGGATTTTCGAGAAGCTGGTGCTTTAGGGTTACTAACCGATGCTGTGGGAAGTTGTGGCTTTGTAGTTTTCTGGAATGAACACTGGTGCGCAGAAACGTGGCATCCTACTTTGGTGGAGTCCAGTATCATCTGTAATGTCGTGTTAATTGGATTGTTCCCGATTCTCGTTGCTTTCTCTCTGTGCGGCGACTCCTTTAGGAACAAACGCATAATCGTAAACACGGATAATCGGGGAGTGATGTTTGCCATCATCAGTCTGTCGGCCAAATCGGATGTGGTTGTCAAACTTTTACGTCATTAGTGTTGCTCTGTTTCCATTTAAATGTGTGGCTTAAAGCTAGATACATACCTGAAGCTGTTAATGATGTCGCGGACTCTCTATCTCACCTGCATTTTTCTCGATTTTAGCTTTGGGTTTTGGATGCGGATCTCTTCGGTCATTCGTGTCCTCCACACTTGTCCAATCTTATATAGGAATGATGTGTACTTTCCTTCGGTCCAAGAGTTACTCGACAGGTAGAGGAGCTACGGTTTCCTTGTGTTCTATTACTGGTTGCCCTGCATGCCCGGTTAAGGTGGTTTTGGAGTATTTATTGGTCTGTCCTGGTTTTCCTGGGTCATTTTTGTTGCACTCCGATGGTACCTCCTTGTCTAAGTTTCAATTTGTTGCAGTTTTTTTGGAAATGTTTAAGTAAATTGTTTTTTTTGGCTCATTCATTTCGTATTGGAGCTGCTACGGAGGCTTATCGTTTGGGTTTGTCCCCTACTAATATTAAAAGGTTAGGCAGGTGGTGTTCACATAGATATAAGCTTTATATTAGGCCTCATTTATGTGTTTGATTTCTTGTAGGTCGGTCTCCCATTGTCGTCTGGGTCCTCGGCCATTCTTTCATATATTGGGCCCATAGACGCGCTTTGGAGTGGGTCTATT
This sequence comes from Dendropsophus ebraccatus, assembly GCF_027789765.1. Lineage (NCBI taxonomy): Eukaryota > Metazoa > Chordata > Amphibia > Anura > Hylidae > Dendropsophus > Dendropsophus ebraccatus. The sequence continues at coordinate 147,796,120 of NC_091458.1, forward strand.
CTACTAATTCTACTAACTCTCAGAGGAGGTAGCTATTTTGTGGCCAGGGGTCAGTGGTCTCCGTTGGTTTCAGATCATTGATTTAGTGGAGAATAGATGTCTAGTGTGGCCTGCGCCTATCGTCTTAGTTATTCATGCAGGTGGAAACTACTTAGGGCGTAGGCGCACTGATGCATTGTTTCATGAGATGAAATAACATTCAACGTTCTACATAGTCTTTATCCTCGGACCGTTCTTTGAGTTCGTTCCGAGGCTAATTTGGTCTTATCAAGGTTTTACATTCCTTAACATGATCAGGAGCCGTGTTAACAGGGGTTTGGCATGCTTCTTGCTTTTGACGGGCGGTATTTCATACCAACACACCGACTTGGAAGTCTTTAATCCAGGCCTATATTGCTGTGTTGGCATACATTTGTCGGATATATGCCTGGATATATTTAATTTAGGGTTGCAAAATTTGTTGGAAATGGCCACGGTGTTGGTGGGGTCATGCTCGGCTTAGCCGGCACTAGTGGGTGGGTACACCCTGTACTACCCTGCCCCACCACAGACTGAACACCCTTTATCCCTCTGTCTCAAGCCCAGACTGTTCACCTTGTGTCCCTTATTCCAAGTCAAGACTGGTCAACCTGTATCCCACTGCCCCACCCTTAACCGGTAACCCTTTATCATACTACACTCACCACAGACTGGAAACCCTGAACCTCACTGCCCCCACCACAGACTGGTCACCTTGTATCCCTCTGTCCCTTCCATAGACAGGTCACCCTATATCCCCAAGACCCCATCCTAGACTGGTCACCCTCTATCCTCCTGCCCCCACCCCAGACTGGTCACCCTGTATGCTTCTGCCCCCATCCCAGACTGGTAACCCTGTATCCTTCTTCCTCCACCCAGATGGGTCACACTGTTTCCCCCTGACGTTAACCCAGACTGGTCACCCTGTATCCCACTGCCCAACCCCCAGAATTGTCATCCTGTATCCTTCTGCCCCTAGCCCCGACGGGTCACCCCCCTGTTTTCCCCTGCCCCCATGCCAGGCAGGTCACCCTGTAACAGGGCCGGACTGGGACTTAAAATCAGCCCTGGCAATCAAACCCCAGCAGCCCACATACCATATCATGGATAGCCGTGTAAAATATGCGATGTAGCAAATTCTGCTTCATTTAGCCGTTAAAGGGAACCTGTGGGGTCTATACCAGGTACACAGCTGTAGATCCCAGCGTACAGATAAGGGACTGGATCTTTAGTCCAGTGTAAACTTCTATAATCATTATTTTCATTACCAGCTGAAGTGTCACAGAGGTGGAGCCACAGCAGCACCTTCTGCCCCCGCCCCTGCCTGCTCTGACTGATGGACATATAGGGTGCTGCTGCTGCCGCTGCTGTTCTGAAACGTTAGTTAGTAATGAAAAGGACAATTATAAAAGTTTACACTGGACTAAAGTTCAGTGATATCTCCCTCACATCTGTCTGCTGAGATCTATAGCCCTAGACCTGGTATGGACCTCACAGATTCCCTTTAAAGGAGAAAAACATGGCCACTTTCTTCCAGAAACAGTGACATACTCTTTTTCAGTTTGTGTAAGGTATTGCAGCTCAGTTCCATTGAAGTGAATGGAGCCAAGCTGTAATACCACACACAGTCTGAGGACAGGGTGGTGCTGTTTTTGGACAAAAGTTACTATATTTTTTAAATCTCTTTTATCCTGACTATATCTGCACTCCATATAATGGTGGTATAAGTAGTAAGGTTTTAATTATTAAAATGTGTCTGCTGGTTGTGATGTCTTGTGTAATCAAAGCTACATAATAAGCTGCTAGATAGATATTTCCTACTGGGTATCTATCTATCTATCTATCTATCTATCTATCTATCTATCTCCTATCTATCTATCTATCTATCTATCTATCTATCTATCTATCTATCTATCTATCTATCTATCTATCTATCTATCTATCTCTACATTATCAGTAGGGCCCCAGGACAAGTTTTAGGATACATATTGGAAACATAGGTAAGAATTTTCTGTGCATGATACTCTCATAGTTAATAACACCAGTAAGCAAATATCAACACACTGTACACGTTACTGCCATACTGTCACTAAGCAAACCCACCAATATTGCCAATACTACCAGTATATAAGCAACAAATAATATCACCACACCATGAGCACGGCCATTACCACCACATAATGACTAATACCGCTATACTGTGACTGAATACAATCCACTATATGCAACACTTATATTACCAATAATACCAGAATACACAGGACGAGAAATACCATACCATACCTACCCTCACCATACAGTGACTGGATAATACCACTATACCATCACACCATGCCCACTACTCTCACCATACAGTGACTGGATAACACCACTATACTGTCATCAAATAATAGCCACTATATAAAGACCAATATTCTACCACAGCAGTGACCATAGAACACAGGTGTCACACTCCGGCCCTCCAGCTGTTAGAACACTACAAATCCCAGCATGCCTGGACAGCTAAAGCATGTTGGGAATTGTAGTTTTGCAACACCTGGAGGGCTTGAGTTTGACACCCCGATATAGAGGTAGATCCCAGCTGTGTAAAGGTTCTGCAGACTTTGTAAGTGATTATAGTGCAGTTACATCATGTGACTCACAGTAGGCGTCTTCTCTGCATGAAGAGATGTCCACTTTTCCTTTTCTTCTCCATCTGGCTCCGGCCATCATGAAGGCTTCTCTGGCCAGGACTCCTCTCCACGGGATCTGCCAGACAGACATTTTAGGCTTCATGCTCCAGCAACATCCTCATCTATACATCCCTCCATATAGAATAGCCCCCCCTGCATCCCCCATATATAATAGCCCCCCTGCATCCCCCCATATAGAATAGCCCCCCTGCATCCACCAATATAGAATAGCCCCCCTGCATCCCCCCATATAGAATAGCCCCCCCCTGCATACCCCCATATAGAATAGCCCCCCTGCATCCCCCCCATATAGAATAGCCCCCCTGCATCCCCCATATAGAATAGCCCCCCTGCATCCCCCCATATAGAATAGCCCCCCTGCATCCCCTCATATAGAATAGCCCCCCTGCATCCCCCCATATAGAATAGCCCCCCTGCTGTACATTTTCCCATATAGAATAGCCCCCCTGCATCCCCCTCCCATATAGAATAGCCCCCCTGCATCCCCCATATAGAATAGCCCCCCTGCATCCCCCTCCCATATAGAATAGCCCCCCTGCATCCCCCATATAGAATAGCCCCCCTGCTGTACATCCCCCCCTATAGAATAGCCCCCCTGCTGTACATCCCCCCATAGAGAATAGCCCCCCTGCATCCCCTCATAGAGAATAGCCCCCCTGCATCCCCCCATATAGAATAGCCCCCTGCATCCCCCATAGAGAATAGCCCCACTGCACCCCCCATATAGAATAGCCCCCCTGTAAAGCCCCAGACAGACAGCCACCACCCCCCTGCATCACCGCATAAATAATAGCCCCCCTGCATCCCCTCATAGAGAATAGCCCCCCTGCACCCCCCATATAGAATAGCCCCCCTGCATCCCCCCATATAGAATAGCCCCACTGCATCCCCCCATATAGAATAGCCCCCCTGCATCCCCTCATAGAGAATAGCCCCCCTGCAACCCCCATATAGAATAGCCCCCCTGTAAAGCCCCAGACAGACAGCCACCCCCCCCCCCTGCATCACCGCATAAATAATAGCCCCCCTGCATCCCCTCATAGAGAATAACCCCTGTAAAGCCCCAGACAGCCATCCCCCCATCCCCCCATATAGAATAGCCCCCCTGTGGAGACCCCCCCATATGGCCACATGTGAAGGGGTTAAAAAAAAAAAAAAAAGAAGAACATTCTCACCTCACCTCGCTCCCAGCAGCTTCTTCCTCCTGGTCCCGGATCTTCAGTCTGCAGCTTCTTCTCTATGCTGCAGCGCGGCGGCGGCGTCTCTCCTCACAGGCCCTCAGCGGCGCGTCAGGGAAGTGACGTCACCGCTGGGGGCCTGGCAGAGGTGCCTGCAGACGTGCCTGCGCGCGGCACGTCTGCGACCCCGGGCCGGCCCTGACAACTTTCAGCCGCGAAAAACCGGCCCGGGGGGGGCACATGCCACAGGAGTGACTGGCAGGGCCGGGGGCCAATTATGGCTCCCTGGCTCTGTCAGTCAGAGCCCGGCCACTGCAGATTGTGAGCGTTCATCTTGAACGCTCACAGTTAAAGGGCCAGGGCACTGGCCCTCTGCAGAGGCTGAATGAATAGCGCAGCGGCCGGCTGCGCTATTCTTGCAGCCTTTGCTGAGGGCCGGTGCACATGGGGGGCAGGACCGGCGGCCCCCGGACTGGTAATCCTGGCAGCCCAGCGGGCATTTGCCCGCTTTGCCAGATTACCAATCCGGGCCTGCCCTGTAACCCTCTGCCCCACCCCCAGACGGGTCACCTTGTATCCCCCTACCCAAGCACAGACTGGTCACTCTGTATCCCACTGCCGCCACCCTAGACTGGCACCCTGTATCCCACTACCCCCACCTTAGACTGGTCACTCTGAAACCTCCTGCCCCAATCCTAGACTTGTCACCCTGTATCCTCCTGCCCCTACCCTAGACGGGTCACCCTTCACCCCCTGCCCCCTACCCCTGACTGGTCACCCAGTATCCTCCTGTTCCCACCATAGGCTGGTCACCCTACATATGCCCCCAAGCCCAGACTAGTCACCCTGTTTCCCCTTAATGTCAGTTTTATCATATTAAGTGTCCATAGAAAATATAGGTGATTAAAAACATATATCTACATGGCCCAGGAACATATTATCACACCTATGCAGGTCTAGACCAAGAGTCTAGCCTGATAGTTATCAGTAATTAATAATGATATCAATTACCTGTCCTGCGATTCTTCCATTCGTGCTTCTGATAGGAATGTTCATCTCCTTGCATGTTCTTTCTTCTAGTTCTCCACCTGCAGTACAAAAAAATCACAGGTGTGATAATATGTTCCTAGAATGGAGATCTTAATATATAGGTAACACTCTAAAGATACTGCTCCCATGACCCTGCTTTGTTGTGTCCCTACCCTTACCCCAGACTCTTTACCCAGTACACCCCTGTCCCCACCTCAGGCTAGTCACCCTGTATACCCCTGCCCCCACCCTAGACAGGTTACCCTATATTCCCTTGCCTCAAACCCAGACTGATCACCCTGTATCCTCCTGTCCTCAGTCTAGACTGGTCACCCTGTATCCCACGGCCCCACCCTTAACTGGTAACCTTTTATCCTACTGCCCTCACCACAGACTGGTCACCCTGTACCTCACTACCACCACCCCAGACTGGTCACCTTGTATCCCTCTGTCCCCTCCATAGACGGTTTAACCTGTATTCCCCTGCCCCCACTCTACACAGGTCACCCTCTATCCTCCTACCCCCACCCTAGAGTAGTAACCCTGTATCCTGCTTCCTCCACCCAGATGTTTTCCCCTGCCCTCACCCCACACTGGTCACCCTGTATCACACTGCGCCCACCCCAGGCTGGTCACCCTGTAACCCCCTGTCCCCTCTATTGATGGGTCACCCTGTATCCCCCAGCTCCCACCCTAGACTGGTCACCCTGTATCCTCCTGCCCCCATCACAGCTGTTAACCCTGTATTCTCCTGCCCCTATCCCAGACTAGTCACCTTGTATCCTCCTTCCTCCACCCGGATGGGTCACCCTGTTTCCCCCTGACGTTACCCCAAACTGGTCACTCTGTATCCCACTGCCCTCACCCCAGACTAGTCAACCCTGTAACCCCCTGCCCACGACCCAGACTTGTCATCCTGTATCCCACTACCGCCACCTCAGACTAGGCACCCTGTATCCTCCTGCCCCAAACCCAGAATGGTCACCCAGTATCCTCCTGTTCCCACCTTGCGCTGGTCACCCAGTATCCTCCTGTTCCCACCATAGGCTGGTCACCCTCAAAATGCCCCCAAGCCCAGACTGGTCACCCTATATCCCCCTAATGTCAGCGTTATCATATTAAGTGTCCATGGAAGACATAGGTCATTAAAAACATATATCTACATGGTCCAGGAACATATTATCACACCTATGCAGGTCTAGACTAAGGGTCTAGCCTGATAGTTATCAGTAATTAATAATGATATCAATTACCTGTCCTGCGATTCTTCTATTCCGGCTTCTGATAGGAATGTTAGTATCCTCGCATGTTCGTTCTTCTCGTTGTCCACCTACAGTAGAAAAAAATCACAGGTGTGATAATATGTTCCTAAAATGGAGATCTTAATATATATGTAACAATCTAAAGACACTGCTCCCATGACCCCTGCCTTGATGTGTCCCTACCCGAACCCCAGACTGGTCACCCAAAATATCCCTGTCCCCATCCCAGGCTAGTCACCCTGTATCCCCCTGCCCCCACCCTAGACAGGTTACCCTATATCCCCTTGCCTCAAACCCAGACTGATCACCCTGTATCCTCCTGCCCTCAGTCCAGACTGGTCACCCTGTATCCTACTGCCCCACCCTTACCAAAGACTGGTAACCCTGTACTTCACTGCCAACACTACAGACTGGTCACCTTGTATCCCCCTTGTCCCCTACATACAGAAGTCAACCTGTATCTCCCTGCCCCCACCCTAGATGGGTCACCCTGTATCCTCCTCCCACCACTCTAGACTGGTCACCCTATATCCACCTGCCCACATTCCACACGGGTCACCCTGTATCCTCCTTCCTTTACCCAGATGGGTCACATTGTTTCCCACTGCCTTCACCCCAGACTGGTCAACCTGTATCTCTCTGCCCCAACCCCAGACTAGTCAGCTTGTATTCCCCTACGCAAGCCTAGACTGGTCACCCTGTATCCCACTGCCCCCAACCAACACTGGTCACCTTGTAACCCCCTGCCCAAGCCCCAGACTTGTCGTCCTGTATCCTCCTGCCCCCAGCCCAGACAGTTCACCCTGTTTCCCCCTGCCCCTATGCCAGACAGATCACCCTGAAACTCTCTGCCCCAACCCCAGACTGATCACCTTGTATCCCTCTACCCAAGCACAGACTGGTCAGCCCGAAATCCCCTGCTCCAACCCTAGACTTGTAACCCTGTATCCACGTGCAGCCACCCCAGACGGGTGACCCTTCATCCTCTTGCCCCTACCCCTGACTGGTCACCAGTATCCTCCTGTTGCCATCACAGGCATATATCCCCATGCCCCCAAGCCCAGACTGGTCACCATGTTTCCTCCTAATGTCAGTGTTATGATATTAAGTGTCCATGGAAGATATAGGTCATTAAAACATATATCTACATGGCCCAGGAACATATTATCACACCTATGCAGGTCTAGACCAAGAGTCTAGCCTGATAGTTATCAGTAATTAATAATGATATCAATTACCTGTCCTGCGATTCTTCCATTCCAGCTTCTCATGGGAATGTTTGTCTCCTCGCATGTTCTTTCTTCTCTTTGTCTACCTACAGCAGAAAAATCGAAAGTGTGATAATATGTTCCTAGAATGGAGATCCTAATATAACAAATGTAACACTCTAAAGACACTGCTCCCATGACCCTGCTTTGTTGTGTCCCTACCCGAACCCCAGACTGGTCACCCTATGTACCCCTGACCACACCCCAGACTAGTCACCCGGTATCCCGCTGCCCCCACCCTAGACGGGTTACCCTATATGCTCTTATCTCAAACCTAGACACATTACCCTGTATCCTCCGGCCCTCAGCCCAGACTGGACACCCTGTACTACCCTGCCCCACCCAAGACTGAACAGCCTGTATCCCACTGCCCCCACCCCAGACTGGTCACCTTGTATCCCTCTACCCAAGCATAGACTGGTCTCCCTGTATCCCACTACCCCCACCTCAGACTGATCACCCTGTATCCTCCTAACCCCACCCTAGACTGGTCACCTTGTATCCTCCTTCCTCCACCCAGATGGGTCACACTGTTTCCCCCTGCCCTCACCACAGACTGGTCACCCTGTAACCCCCTGCCCAAACACCAGACTTGTCATCCTGTATCCTCCTGCCCCCAGACGGGTCACCCTGATTCCCCCCTGCCCCTAAGCCAGAGAGATCACCCTGTAACCCTCTGCCCCAACCGCAGACTGGTCACCTTGTATACCCCTACCCAAGCAAAGACTGATCACCCTGTATCCTACTGCCCCACCCTAGACTGGCACACTGTATCCCACTACCCCCACCTCAGACTGGTCACCCTGAAACCCCCTGCCCCAACCCTAGACTTTTCACCCTGTATCCTCCTGCCCCCACCCCAGACGGGTCACCCTTTATTCCCCTGCCCCTGCCCCTGACTGGTCACCCAGTATCCTCCTGTTCCTGCCATAGGCTGGTAACCTTACATATGCCCCCAAACCCAGACTGGTCACCCTGTTTCCCCCTAATGTCAGTGTTATCATATTAAGTGTCCATGGAAGATATAGGTCATTAAAACATATATCTACATGGTCCAGGAACATATTATCACACCTATGCAGGTCTAGACCAAGAGTCTAGCCTGATAGTTATCAGTAATTAATAATGATATCAATTACCTGTCCTGCGACTCTTCTATTCCAGCTTCTGATTGGAATTCTTAGTCTCCTTGCATGTTCTTTCATCTCGTCGTCTACCTACACTGGAAAGAAATCACAAATTAGTAACTATCATAAAAAAATTTATTGTAAAAAGACTATAGTAACTTTTCACAACTTTAGCATCCTTGCTACCTACCTACCTATCTTGTTGACTGCCTGGCTGCAACTAAACTGCTTGCCTGTCTAGCAGTTATATATGTCATCACAGCCTTGATGACATCATGGAACACTTTTGTGGCTTGCTAGCTGTAAACAACTTTATCTATTTGCTCTATTCTGGCATGGTATTGGAAGCAAAAAAATGCCTTAGAAAAAGTACATTAGAAATGCATAGCCTCGTATGCACTCACTTAGGAAGGTGCTCACGACACACAGTGTGGTATACAAACTCGGCTAAGCACCCTTTTGGGGGTCTTTTTTTTGCAAACACATTTGGAAGCGAAGCGTGGCAACATATTAGGAGACCAGGAACATATTATCACACCTATGCAGGTGCAGGTCTTGGGGATGTACAGGCGCTTAGACTGTGCGACCAGGGACTGCAGTGGTTTTGGGAGGCATTCGCACAGGCATGGCTATTGTAGGCATAATGTGTTTTCCCTCTGTTTTGCTTCTTGGTTCTCGGTGTGGTGCTAAGACCGCCTGTGCTGCGTCATGAGGGGTCAACCAATGGAAGGCGTCTAAATTCCCGCCAAGGGAGTCTATATATCCCCATCTCGCACTCACCACTTCCTCTTGTTGTTCCGGAAGCGAACTGTCCCTCCCTCCCTCCCTTGTTGTAAAAAAAATAAATAAATATATATTGTCATATGATGTTCATATGTCTTCTGTGTTCTGAACTATTTCTCTAAGTCACAGCTGGCGGCTTTGGTGGATTTAAAGTTATGGAGCAGTTATGGTTTAGCCAGTAAGAACGATGTGCCCGTTGGGAGTCCAGCGGCCGGTGCACCGCTTCAGGCTCGAGTTTGGTATCTGCAAGTTGAAGTTAAGTGCCTTATAATTCCTTGGAGAAGTAAGTTAATAAAAGCTGTGGCCGACCATCGTCCAGCAAAGATTTAACCTGTATCATGTCTTCATTAGGCCTACCCGGGTTTAAGGGGTTATAGCTCACCTTACTGCAGTCAAGACAAGGGGGGAGATTTATGAAAGGGTGTAAATATACACCTGGTGTAAACTGCCCACAGCAACCAATCACAGCTCCTCTTATATTTTACCAGATCTGAAAGCTGAGCTGTGATTGGTTGCTGTGGGCAGTTTAAACCAGGTGTATATTTACACCCTTTCATAAATCTCCCCCTAGGAGTCTAGCCTTATACTTATTAGTAATTAATAATTTATATTAATTACCTGTTCTGCGATTCCTCCATTCCAGCTTCTAATGGGAATGTTCATCTCCTTGCATGTTCTTTCTTCTCATTTTCCACCTACAGTAGAAAAAAAATCACAGGTGTGATAATATGTTCCTAGAATGGAGATCTTAATATATAGGTAACACTCTAAGGACACTGCTCCCATGACCCTGCTTTCTTGTGTCCCTACCTTTACTCTAGACTGGTCACCCTATATACCCCTAGCCCCACTTCAGACTAGTCACCCAGTAAGCCCCGTAATGAGCCACATGTACTGTATAATGGAGGGAGCACATGACAGGGGTAGGATGCAGTTGTGTAAAGGGTTAAGGGGCAGTTGGTTTAGGCGGGAATAGAAGGGGTGGAGCAGGGCTAGTGTCGAGGAGTACATAAGAGGGGGTGGGGTTACACGTGGTCAGTCAGGAAGCAGAGTGGGTAGCAGGAGTTTGTCTGCTGTGTGAAGGTAGTTACCATGCTGTCTACGAGTGAACTTCTCAGGCAGGTGTGGGAGCTGGCGGCTCAACAAGGTCCTGGCTGGCTGGAGCAGCAGCTCCTGGGGTCCTCATCTTCAGCTCCTTTGGACGGCTCTGCGGGAAGGAGGACGAGGACCGGCCGTTCCAGGCCGCCAGAGAGATTGAGTCCGGATATATCCCCGTCCCCCTGGCGCCACAGAAGGAGCCCTCCTCGAGACCCTCTGCTTCCCTCTTCCAGCCGGCCCTCCTCAGCCTCTGAGGGGAGAGCGAGGAGGAATCCTATACAGTGGCAAGGGGTGGCGAGCCCGGGGAGTTCACCTTCTTCTGCCCCCTCGTCTGGCAATCAGAGTCGGCGATCGGAGGTTGCTGCTGTTCCCCCTGTGGAGGCCCCAACACGGGGGGAGAGCCTGGCGGAGCGTGAGTAGAGGAGCATCCCTGACCCCTCTGGCTCTGGTGCGGGCTGGAGGGAGGACGTCAGCAGCATCGGCAGTCCAACGTGCTATCCTGGGATGCCGTGGCCCAGACTCCCAGTGGGCGCCGGTGGGAAATTCGTAGCAGCACTGCTAATTGGGAGGTGGAAGCTAGCACTAGGTGGAGTGCTCCTCCGGCCTCGGTTCTGGCTGGGAGGAGGGAGTCTGCAGCAGGGATCTCACAGCTTTCCCGGGGGCTTGTGGCGGCAGCCCCGCGTCCAGCCGGGGGTCAGGAGCTAGAGGACGGCGGGGAAAGTCCGGGTGACGAGGTGGCCCAGCGAAGGGGACCGTGCCAGCCCCGCTTTTTAGTGAGGACAGCTTGGAAGGCCACTGTGGAGGCGGCGGGGAAGTCCTTGCCTGCGCTCTGTTGCCAGAAGATACAGTATGTCACGGCAACAGGCAAGCGGCAGCAGTCATGCTTCGCCTGGGTCAGAGTTGCAAGCTTCGGGAGATTCTTCAGCTTCATCTGGAGCCAGTGTCCAGACGGCCGCAGTGGGGTCCCCTTCAGTGAGGTCGGGTAAGTTTACCACCAGTGCCTCACACACGTCTGGGGGGGACATTATCCTTAATTTAGCGGGTGTGCAGGAGCACATTTAAAGCCGGAGGTGCGGATTTGGAAAGGGGAGTATGTGGAAATTTTTTCCATTCTCCCCTTGGAAAATTTTTAATTTGGATCGCATTAAGCCTGATGAGAGTAAAAAGGAGGAGGAGCGCAGGCAATACCTGTTAATTCCCCGTACTTTTGCCAACTGGATGCAGGCATTTGCTATCCTCGCCAGGGTGGTGGGGGAGAAGGCGCTGCAGCATTGTTCCACGCTTTTCTGTTATTTAGAAAATTGGGGAAGCATATAGGGTGTATGGGGGTAATGCGTGGCTCAGGTATGATGAGCAGTTCCGCCAGCGCAAGGCGGTTTGCCCATCTATACGCTGGGACCACAAAGATATTACGGTTCAGGGAAGAAAAAGAGCGCTGCACCTCACACCTATGGCTGACACTAGTGCCTCTCGGCTGCATAAAAAACATCAGAATTTTGTGTATGAATTGATCAAGCCACACTGCCCCATGTACTGCGTGCAGGTATCTGATACACATGGGTCCCTACACTAAGTCCACACTGTGCCGGTCAGTGACCACAACCCCCGCAGGCGTGCATGGGCAGGGAAGGGTGGCATGGAATGGCCCTGAAACCCCCATGCCACAGGACCAGACCCAAAATACTCTATGATATAAGGGTCGCAGGGCCGCTCCATGGCCTCCCTTCCCTGACTGTGCACGCCTGTGGGGGTGGTGGTCACTGACCGGCACAGTGTGGACTTAGTGTAGGGACCCATGTGTATCAGATACCTGCACGCGGTACATGGGGCAGTGTGGCTTGATCAATTCATACACAAAATTCTGATGTTTTTTATGCAGCCGAGAGGCACTAGTGTCAGCCATTGGTGTGAGGTGCAGCGCTCTTTTCTCTCCTGTATTCCACAAAGATATTAGTTTGTGGATGAGGTTGTTGGCGGCGCCGAAGGGTTTGGGGGCTGGGCATCCTTTCGGGATGGAGCCGGCAGCTCTGGGGCTTTCTCCGGGCAGTCGGCCTCTTCCGGTAAGGGCTGCTGCTGGCAGTTTAACGAGGGCCACTGCAAGTTTGGCTCCGACTGCCGATAAAAGCATGAGTGCTCCGGCTGCGGGGGAGAACATAGCTTATCGGGATGTTTCAAGGAAAAAGGTAGAGACAGAGAAGTTAACCAAAAGAGGGGTCATGCCAGTGAGGGTGGAAAGGATGCTGCCGTATCACGCGCGGTATCAAAATAATGCGGCGGCACAGTTGCTTAGAGGGTTTCAGTAGGGGTTTTCGAATCCCAGGCGGGCAAGGGGCTCCGGAGGGGCCGATGCGTAATCTGGCGTCCACGTTGGTTTGGCTGGATATTGTGACTTATAAATTGTTGAAAGAAGTTCTGTTGGGCCGGATGGCGGGGCCTTTTGATACGAACCCGCTTCCGGGATTGTGGGTCTCCCCTCTGGGCCTGGTGCCTAAGAAGGAGCGGAATAAATTTCGGCTTATTCATCACCTGTCGCATCCGGCTGGAGCGTCGGTGAATGATGGGATAGACCCGGAGTTATGTGCAGTTTCTTATACCTCGTTTGACGCGGCTTTTAAATGGGTGCACCGGTATGGGAAGGGGACACTGCTAGCTAAAACTGATATTGAGGTGGCATTCCGGTTGCTGCCGGTTCACCCGGAGAGTTTCCATTTGTAGGGGCGTTGTTGGCAAGGGAAGTTTTTGTGGACTTGTGTCTCCCAATGGGTTGCTCTATTTCTTGCACCTATTTCGAGACATTTAGTTCCTTTTTGGAGTGGGTGGTGCGGCAGGAAGCTCAGGTGGCGTCCGTGTTGCACTACTTGGCCGATTTTTTGTTTGTGGGGCCTGGGGGTTCAAGAGTTTGCGCGGCATTGTTGCAGACCATGAAGCGGTTGGCACAGTACAAAACTGATGGACCGGCTATGGTGATGCGGTTCCTGGGTATTGTCATTGATACTGAGCGCTGGGAGTGTCGGTTGCCGGACGATAAGCTGGTGGAACTGAGGGAGGCGGTGAATGGGGCTTGCGGTAGGAAGAAATTGCGTTTGCGGGAGCCTCAATCTCTGCTACGGCGTCTCAATTTTGCATGCCGCATTATGCCCATGGGTAGGGTATTTTTTCGCAGGCTAGCCATGGCATCTGCTGGAGTGGGGCGTCTGTATCATTATGTCCGGTTGCCCTCTGAGTTGCGGGAGGACTTGTTGGTTTGGAGGGAGTTTTTGGGTAAATACAACGGTCGGAGTATAGTCATGGAGGGGCTGGTATCCAATGTTGATTTAGAATTATACACGGATGCTGCTGGGGGACAGGGTTTGTGGCATTTTTGTAAGGTCAGTAAAGTGCTGAGCTGTGGCCGGAGGACTGTGTGTAGAGGGTGAATTTTGGCATTTTTAGAAATGTTTCCAATTGTGGTTGCTTTGGAGCTTTGGGGGGAGCAGCTGAGGAACAGGAAGGTGTGTTTCTTGTGCGATAACTTGGGGGTGGTGCAAGCTATTAACTTACAGTCGGCTAGGTCTCCTCCTGTTGTGCTGCTGTTGAGACGCGTTGTCCTGAAGGGCTTAGAGTTGAATGCCCATTTTACGGCAATGCATGTGCCAGGGGTCAGGATTAAAATCGCTGATGCTCTTTCTCGTTTCCAGTAGTTCAGGTTTTGGGAGCTGGTGCCAGGGATGAAGCCTCACGGCACCCCTTGTCCAGAGTGGCTGTGGCGGCTGGTTTGAAGGCGGCTTTGAGTTTGGTGCGGAGATCGGTTTGTCTAACCACGTGGAACACTTATCGCAGGTTTTGGTGGGAGTGGGAAGCTTTTTTAGGTCAGTTGTGCGGGGTGTGTGGGCCTCAGGATTGGGAGTTGTGCTTGTTGTACTATGTGGGTAGGGCCTATGAGGATGGGTTCTCTCCCTCTGGAGTAAACCGTCGCATGTCGGCTTTAGCCTTTTGAGTTCGGGCTTGGGGGGATCAGGATGCGACAAAATCCTTTTTGGTGCCTAGGGCTTTGCGGGGGTTTCGGAAGGGGTGTGTGGTGAGGGATGCGCGGGAATGTTCGTCTCCTTGCATGTTCTTTCTTCTAGTTCTCCATCTGCAGTAAAAAAAAAAAAATCGAAAGTGTGATAATATGTTCCTAGAATGGAGACCTTAATATATATGTAATACTCCAAAGACACTGCTCCTATGACCCTGCCTTGTTGTGTCTCTACCCGAACCCCAGACTAGTCACCCGGTATCCCCCTGCCCCCCACCCTAGACGGGTTACCCTATATGCTCTTGCCTCAAACCCAGACATATCACCCTGTATCCTCCTGCCCTCAGCCCAGACTGGACACCCTGTACTACGCTGCCCCAACCAAGACTGAACAGCCTGTATCCCTCTGTCTGACACCCAGACTGTTAACCTTGTGTCCCTAATTCCAAACCCAGACTGGTCGACCTGTATACCACTGCCACACCCTTAACCGGTCACCCTTTAACCTACCGCCCTCACCACAGACTGGTAACCCTGTACCTCACTGCACCCTCCACAGACTGATCACCTTGTATCCCCCTGTACCCTCCATAGACGGTTCAACTTGTATCCCCCTGCCCCCACCCTAGACGGGTCACCCTGTATCCTCCTACCCCCACCCTAGACCGGTCACCCTGTATCCTACTTCCTCCACCCAGATGGGTCATTCTGTTTCCCCCTGACGTCACCCCATACTAGTCACCCTGTATCCCACTGCCCCCAGCCCAGAAGGGTCACCCTATTTCCGCATGCCAGGCAGGTCACCCTGTAACCCTCTGCCCCAACCCTAGACTGGTCACCTTGTATCCCCCTACCAAAGCACAGACTGGTCACCCTGTATCCCACTGCCCCCACCCTAGACTGGTACCCTGTATTCCACTAACTCCACCTAAAACTGGTGACCCTGAAACCGCCTGCCCCAACCCTAGACTTGTCACTCTGTATTCTCCTGCCGCCACCCCAGACAGGTCACCCTTCATCCCCCTGACCCTACCCCTGACTGGTCACCCAGTATCCTCCAGTTCCCACCACAGCCTGGTCACCCTACATATGCCCCCAAGCCCAGACTTGGTCACCCTGTTTCTCCCTAATGTCAGTGTTATCATATTAAGTGTCCATGGAAGATATAGGTCATTAAAAACATATATCTACATGGCCCAGGAACATATTATCACACCTATACAGTTCTAGACCAAGAGTTTAGCCTGATAGTTATCAGTAATTAATAATGATATCAATTACCTGTCCTGCGATTCTTCCATTCCGGCTTCTGATAGGAATGTTAGTATCCTCGCATGTTCTTTCTTCTCGTTGTCCACCTACAGTAGAAAAAAATAACAGGTGTGATAATATGTTCCTAGAATGGAGCTGCGGAATCTGTTGGCGCTATACAAATAAATATATTATTATTATTATTATTATTATTATTATTAGTAGTAGTAGTAGTAGTAGTGTAATATTATAGGTAAGGAGGGCACCACTATATACCAAATGTCAGGGTGCTGCTGTGCAAGGATAAGAATACATGATAGAAAAAGGAGAAATAATATAATATATGTAACACCCTTAAGACACTACTCCCAAGACCCTGCTTTGTTGTGTCCCTACCCTTACTGGTCACCCTATATACCCCTGCCCGCACCCCAGACTAGTAACCCTGTATCCCCCTGCCCCCACCCTTGATGGGTTACTCTACATCCCTTTGCCTCAAACCCAGACTTATCGCCCTGTATCTTCCTGCCCCACCCAAGACTGAACACCCTGTATCCCTCTCTCTCAAACCCAGACTGTTAACCTTTTGTCCCTAATTCCAAGCCCAGACGGGTCAACCTATATCCCACTGCCCCACCCTTTACCGGTAATCCTTTATCCTACTGCCCTCACCACAGACTGGTCACCCTGTACCTCACTGCCACCACCACAGACTGGTCACCTTGTATCCTCCTGTCCCCTCCATAGACGGTTCAACCTGTATTCCCCTGCCCGATCACAGACTGAATACCCTGTATCCCCCTGTCCCCTCCATAGACGGTTCAACCTGTATTCCCCTGTCCCCACCCTAGAAGGGTCCCCCTCTATCCTCCTACCCCCACCCTAGAGTAGTAACCCTGTATCCTTCTTCCTCCACCCAGATGGGTCATACAGTTTTACGCTGCCCTCACCCCAGACTCGTCATCTTGTACCACACTGCGCCCACCACAGAATGTTCACCCTGTAACCTCCTGTCCCCTGCATTGATGGGTCAGCCTGTATCCCCCAGCCCCCTCCCTAGACTGGTCACCCTATATCCACCTGTCTCATCCCAGAGTAGTCACCCTGTATCCTTCTTCTTCCACCCAGATGGGTCACACTGTTTCCCCCTGACGTTACCCCATACTGGTCACCCTGTATCCCACTGCCCTCACCCCAGACTGGTCACCCTGTAACCCCCTGCCCAAGACCCAGACTTGTCATCCTGTATCCCACTACCCCAACACCAGACTGGTCACCTTGTATCCCCCTACACAAGCACATACTGGCACCCTGTATTCCTCTACCCCCACCTCGGGTAGACTGGTCACCCTGAAACCCCCTGCCCCAACCCTAGTCTTGTCACCCAGTATCCTCCTGTTCCCACCATAGGCTCGTCACCCTACATATGCCCCCAAGCCAAGACTGGTCACCCTGTTTCCCCCCTAATGTCAGTGTAACCCTGTATCCTGCTTCCTCCACCCAGATTTTTTCCCCTGCCCTCACCCCAGACTGGTCACCCTGTATCACACTGCACCCACCCCAGGCTGGTCACCCTGTAACCACCTGTCCCCTCTATTGATGGGTCACCCAGTATCCCCCAGCCCCCACCCTAGACTGGTCACCCTGTATCCTCCTGCCCCCATCCCAGCTATTAACCCTGTATTCTCCTGCCCCTATCCCAGAATAGTCACCTTGTATTCTCCTTCCTCCACCCGGATGGGTCACCCTGTTTCCCCCTGATGTTACCCCAGACTGGTCACTCTGTATCCCACTGCCCTCACCCCTGACTAGTCACCCTGTAACCCCCTGCCCAAGTCCCAGACTTGTCATCCTGTATCCCACTACCCCCACCTCAGACTGGTCACCCTGTATCCTCCTGCCCCAAACCCAGAATGGTCACCCAGTATCCTCCGGTTCCCACCTTAGGCTGGTGACCCAGTATCCTCCTGTTCCCACCATAGGCTGTTCACCCTCCATATGCCCCCAAGCCCAGACTGGTCACCCTATATCCCCCTAATGTCAGCGTTATCATATTAAGTGTCCATGGAAGATATAGGTCATTAAAAACATATATCTACATGGTCCAGGAACATATTATCACACCTATGCAGGTCTAGACTAAGGGTCTAGCCTGACAGTTATCAGTAATTAATAATGATATCAATTACCTATCCTGTGATTCTTCCATTCCAGCTTCTCATGGGAATGTTTGTCTCCTTGCATGTTCTTTCGTCTAGTTCTCCACCTGCAGTAGAAAAAAATCACAGGTGTGATAATATGTTCCTAGAATGGAGATCTTAATATATATGTAACACTCTAAAGATACTGCTCCCATGACCCTGCTTTGTTGTGACCCTACCCTTACTCCAGACTGGTCACCCTTCATACTGCTGCCCCCACCTTAGACTTGTCACCCTGTACCCTTACGTGTCAGACCCAAATTGGTCACCCTGTATGCTCCCACCCATCTATGCGCTGGGACCACAAAGATATTAGTTTGTGGATGAGGTTGATGACGGCGACAAAGGGTTTGGGGGCTGGGCAGTCCTTTCGGGATGGAGCCGGCGGCTTCTTGTTTCAAGAAAAAAGGTAGAGGCGGAGAAGATAACCAAAAGAGGAGTGATGCCAGTGAGGGTGGAAAGGATGCTGCCGTATCACATGCGGTATCCAAATAATGCAGCGGCACAGTTGCTTAGAGAGGGTTTCAGTGGGGGTTTTCGAATCCCGGGCGGGCAAGGGGCTCCGGAGGGGCCGATGCATAATCTGGCGTCCACGTTGGTTTGGCTGGATATTGTGACTTATAAATTGTTGAAAGAAGTTCTGTTGGGCCGGATGGCGGGGCCTTTTGATACGAACCCGCTTCCGGGATTGTGGGTCTCCCCTCTGGGCCTGGTGCCTAAGAAGGAGCGGAATAAATTTTGGCTTATTCATCACCTGTCGCAGTCGGCTGGAGCGTCGGTGAATAATGGGATAGACCCGGGACCCGGGAGACCTGGGAGTGTCGGTTGCCGGACGGTAAGCTGGTGGAACTGAGGGAGGCGGTGAACGGGGCTTGCGGTAGGAAGAAATTGCGTTTGCGAGAGCCTCAATCTCTGCTACGGCGTCTCAATTTTGCATGCCGCATTATGCCCATGGGTAGGGTATTTTTTCGCAGGCTAGCCATGGCATCTGCTGGGGTGGGGCGTCCATATCATTATGCCCGGTTGCCCTCTGAGTTGCGGGAGGACTTGTTGGTTTGGAGGGAATTTTTGGGTAAATACAACGGTCTAAGTATAGTCATGGAGGGGCTGGTATCCAATGTTGATTTAGAATTATACACGGATGCTGCTGGGGGACACGGTTTATTGCCTTTTTGCAAGGTCAGTAAAGTGCGGAGCCGTGGCCCGAGGACTGGGTGCAGAGGGGGAATTTGGCATTTTTAGAGATGTTTCCAATTGTGGTGGCTTTGGAGCTTTGGGGGGACCAGCTGAGGAACAGGAAGTTGTGTTTCTTGTGCGATAACTTGGGGGTGGTGCAAGCTATTAACTTACAGTCGGCTAGGTCTCCTCCTGTTGTGCTGCTGTTGAGACGCGTTGTCCTAAAGGGCTTAGAGTTGAATGCTCATTTTACGGCAATGCATGTGCCAGGGGTCAGGAACGAGATCGCTGATGCTCTTTCTCGTTTCCAGTGGTCCAGGTTTTGGGAGCTGGTGCCAGGGGTGGAGCCTCACGGCACCCCTTGTCCAGAGTGGCTGTGGCGGCTGGTTTGAAGGCGGCTTTTAGTTTGGTGCGGAGATCGGTTTGTCTAACCATGTGGAACACTTATCGCAGGTTTTGGTGGGAGTGGGAAGCTTTTTTAGGTGAGTTGTCCGGGGTGTGTGGGCCTCGGGATTGGGAGTTGTGCTTGTTGTACTATGTGGGTAGGGCCTATGAGGATGGGGTCTCTCCCTCTGGAGTAAGCCGTCGCATGTCGGCTTTAGCCAAGCCTCGGGCTTGGGGGGAGCAGGATGCGACAAAATCCTTTTTGGTGCCTAGGGCTTTGCGGGGGTTTCGGAAGGGGTGTGTGGTGAGGGATGCGCGTAGACCAGTGTCCCTTTCGTTATTGCTTCAGCTGGTGACGGTGCTGCTGTCGGTGTGTTTGTCGGGGTCTGCTTGCCTTAACCATTTCCTTTGCGTTTTTTGGGGCGTTTCGGATCTCTGAACTGGTGGCGCCAAGCAAAAGGAAACCTGGGGGTCTATTGGCTGAAAATTAGGTGCTGAGGGGTTCGGTTTTGGAATGTAGACGAAGACGGATCAGAGGGGCAGGGGTGCTGTGGTGCACTTGGGGTAGTGGGCTGGTTCAGCGGTTTGTCCCGTGAGTCCTTATCAAGCCTTCTTGGGGGTGCGGCCGCCGGGCGGCGGTCCGCTGCTTAGGCATGCTGACTATACTTTCCTGTCCGTATATCAGTTCGTACAGGTTTTTAGGAAGGTTTTGGGGTTGTTGGGTTTGCCAGCATCGGAGTATAGTTCAAATCCTTTTCGAATTGGGATGGCCATGGAGGCAGCTAGGTGGGGGTTTGCCCCGGAGGTTGTCAAATGGATTGAGAGATAGAGTTTGACAGATTTCGCCTGTATGCTCGCCCTCAGTTGTTGTAATTGAGTTTTTTCTAGAGTTTCGGGAGCCGGGGGAGTGCTGTTGAAAGGGGGTGCTATTGGTTTTATGTTGTGCCATTGTGTTTTTCAGGTGAACCTCCCTGCCTGGTGTGGGTAGCTGGGCACTCTTATGTGTGTAGGGGGAGTGTGCGGGCGGATGTGCGGACCGATGGGCGGCAGCTGGGATTTCCAAGGTCCGAGGTGCAGGTTCGCTGGCTTGGTTTGCCTGGCTTGATGTGGCCCCGCTTGTTGCCTGAGTTCCAGTTCTTAGCCGGTATGGATCGTTGCCCAGATATCCTTGTGATCCATGCAGGTGGGAATGATCTGGGGGTGCGGGCCTCCAGGGCCATTATGCGGAACATAAAACTGGATTTGCTCCAGCTATGGTCGTCTTTCTCGGGTATTGTTATTGTCTGGTAAGATATCGTGGCCAGGCGGAAGTGGCGGCAGGCCAGGTCTGTGGCGGGCATTAATAAAACAAGGGATGGGGGTTTCATAATTTGGCACAGGGATCTGGAGGATGGGTCGGCTGATTTTATGAGCTCGGATAGGGTGCATTTGAATGCTATGGGGCAGGATCTGTGGAACTTGGGGATTCGAGATGGCATTGAGCGGGCTCTGGAGTGGAGGGACGACCATTTGTAAGGAAGGGGTCACAAATGGTCGTCATGGCCGAAGTGGGAAGGGTTTTTGAAGGCTTTTGCAATTGGATATTTCTATGGATTGAGGAGGAGTGATACATTCTCCTCCTATACCTGTTACGGTAGACAATGTTCTGGGGCTGGGGTGTTACCCAGCTATAGTTTGGTCCCCGTGGGTAAGGTCCCCGAAGTGGTTTGTTAGGTCTCCCGGTGGATGCCTTCGGGTTAGGTGACGGCGGCCGGAGGTAAAGTGGAGACCCCCAGTGTGTTATTATAGTAATGGAGTTGCAATTTAGGACATATATTTATATTTATGTGAATAAATGTTAATAAAACTGAAAGAGTTATTTATATGTTATTTAACATGTTATTTATGTTTTAAATAAAGGTGCTGTTGCGGCCTTTCCTTCTAGCAAGGTGTCTGAGTGTTATTAAGGGGAGGGAAGGTTGGTATGTAGCACTGAGAGCTAGACTATCCCTTAGTCACGTATCCCCCTGCTCACACCCTAGACAGGTTACCCTATATCCCCTTGCCTCAAACCCAGACTGATCACCCTGTATCCTCCTTCCCCCACCCAACACTGATTACCTTGTAACCCCCTGCCCAATCCCCAGATTTGTCATGCTATATCCTCCTGCCCCCAGCCCAGACAGTTCACCCAGTTTCCCCCTGCCCCCATGCAAGACAGATCACCCTGAAACTCTCTGCCTCAACCCCAGATTGATCACCTTGTATCCCTTTACCCAAGCACAGACTTGTCAGCCCGAAACCCCCTGCCCTAACCCTAGACTTGTAACCCTGTATCCAGCTGCGGACACCCGAGACGGGTGACCCTTCATCCTCTTGCCCCTACCCCTGACTGGTCACCCAATATTCTCCTGTTGCCATCACAGGCATATATCCCCATGCCCCCAAGCCCAGACTGCTCACCCTGTTTGCCCCTAATGTCAGTGTTATAATATTAAGTGTCCATGGAAGATATAGGTCATTAAAAACATATATCTACATGGCCCAGGAACATATTATCACACCTATGCAGTTCTAGACCAGGAGTCTAGCCTGATAGTTATCAGTAATTAATAATGATATCAATTACCTGTCCTGTGATTCCTCCATTCCGGCTTCTGATAGGAATGTTCGTCTCCTCGCATGTTCTTTCTTCTCTTTGTCCACCTACAGTAGAAAAAAAATCACAGGTGTGATAATACATAACTAGAATGGAGATATATATGTAACACCCTAAAGATACTGCTCCTATGACCCTGCTTTGTTGTGTCCCTACCCTTACCCCAGACTGGTCACCCTATATAACCCTGCCCCCACCCCCAGACTAGTCACCCGGTATCCCGCTGCCCCCATCCTAGACGGGTTACCCTATATGCTCTTACCTCAAACCCAGACACATTACCCTGTATCCTCCTGCCCTCAGCCCAGACTGGACGCCCTGTACTACCCTGCCCCACCCAAGACTGAACAGCCTGTATCCCTCTGTCTGACACCCAGACTGTTAACCTTGTGGCCCTAATTCTAAGCCCAGACTGGTCGACCTGTATACCACTGCCCCACCCTTAACTGGTCACCCTGTACCTCACTGCACCCTCCACAGACTGGTCACCCTGTATTCCTCTGTCCCCTCCATAGACGGTTCAACCTGTATCCTCTTGCCCCATCAAAGACTGAACACCCTGTATCCCTCTGTCTCAAGCCCAGATTGTTCACCTTGTGTCCCTAATTCCAAGCCTAGACTGCTCAACCTACATCCCACTGCCCCACCCTTAACTGGTCACCTTGTATACCCCTGTCCCCTCCATAGAAGGGCCACCCTTTATCCTCCTACCTCAACCCCATACTGGTTACCCTGTATCCCACTTCCCCCACCCCAGACTGGTCACCTTGTATCCCTCTACCCAAGCACAGACTGGTCTCCCTGTATCCTACTGCCCCACCCTAGACTGGCACCCTGTATCCCACTACCCCCACCTCAGACTGGTCACCCTGAAACCCCCTGCCCCAACCCTAGACTTTTCACCCTGTATCCTCTTGCCCCCACCCCAGACGGGTCACCCTTTATTCCCTTGCCCCTGCCCCTGCCCCTGACTGGTCACCCAGTATCCTCCTGTTCCTGCCATAGGCTGGTAACCTTACATATGCCCCCAAACCCAGACTGGTCACCCTGTTTGCTCCTAATGTCAGTGTTATCATACTAAGTGTCCATGGAAGATATAGGTAATTAAAATATATATCTACATGGCCCAGGAACATATTATCACACCTATGCAGGTCTTGACCAAGGGTCTAGCTTGATAGTTATCAGTAATTTATAATGATATCAATTACCTGTCCTGCAATTCTTCCATTCCAGCTTCTCATGGGAACGTTCGTCTCCTTGCATGTTCTTTCTTCTCGTTGTCCACCTGCAGTAAAAAAAAAATCACAGGTGTGATAATATGTACCTAGAATGGAGATCTTAATATATATGTAACACTCTAAAGACACTGCTCCCATGACCCTGCTTTGTTGTGTCCCTACCCTTACCCCAGACTGGTCACCCTGCATACTGCTGCCCCCACCTTAGACTAGTCACCCTGTACCCTTATGTCCCCGCCCCAGATTGGTCACCCTGTATGCTCCCGCCCATCTATACGCTGGGACCACAAAGATATTAGTTTGTGGATGAGGTTGATGGCGGAAGAGTTTGGGGGCTGGGCAGTCCTTTCGGGATGGAGCCGGCGGCTCTGGGGCTTTCTCGGGGCAGTCGGCCTCTTCCGGTAAGGGCTGCTGCTGGCAGTTAAACGAGGGCCACTGCAAGTTAGGCTCCGACTGCCGGTATAATCATAAGTTCTCCGGCTTCGGGGGAGAACATGGCTTATCGAGATGTTTCAAGAAAAAAGGTAGAGGCGGAGAAGTTAACCGATAGAGGGGTTATGCCAGTGAGGGTGGAAAGGATGCTGCCGTATCACGCGCGGTATCAAAATAATGCTGCGGAACAGTTGCTTAGAGAGGGTTTCAGTGGGGGTTTTCGAATCCCGGGCGGGCAAGGGGCTCCGGAGGGGCCGATGCGTAATCTGGCGTCCACGTTGGTTTGGCTGGATATTGTGACTGATAAATTGTTGAGAGAAGTTCTGTTGGGCCAGATGGCGGGGCCTTTTGATACGAGCCCGCTTCCGGGATTGTGGGTCTCCCCTCTGGGCCTGGTGCCTAAGAAGGAGCGGAATAAATTTCGGCTTATTCATCACCTGTCGCATCCGGCTGGAGCGTCGGTGAATGATGGGATAGACCCGGAGTTATGTGCAGTTTCTAATTCCTCGTTTGACGCGGCTTTGAAGTGGGTGCACCGGTATGGGAAGGGGACACTGCTAGCTAAAACTGAGATTGAGGCGGCATTCCGGTTGCTGCCAGTTTACCCGGAGAGTTTCCATTTGTTGGGGTGTTGTTGGCAAGGGCAGTTTTTGTGGACTTGTGTCTCCCAATGGGTTGCTCTATTTCGAGACATTTAGTTCCTTTTTGGAGTGGGTGGTGCGGCAGGAAGCTCAGGTGGCGTCCGTGTTGCACTACTTGAACATTTTTTTTGTTTGTGGGGCCTGGGGGTTCGAGAGTTTGCGCGGTGTTGTTGCAGACCATGAAGCGGTTGGCGCAGTACTTTGGGATTCCGCTGGCGCTCGACAAAACTCATGGACCGGCTACGGTGATGCGGTTCCTGGGTATTGTCATTGATACTGAGCGCTGGGAGTGTCGGTTGCCGGACGATAAGCTGGTGGAACTGAGGGAGGCGGTGAATGGAGCTTGTGGTAGGAAGAAATTGAGTTTGCGGGAGCCTCAATCTCTGCTACGGCGTCTCAATTTTGCATGCCGCCTTATGCCCATGGGTAGGGTATTTTTTCGCAGGCTAGCCATGGCATCTGCTGGGGTGGGGCGTCCGTATCATTATGTCCGGTTGCCCTCTGAGTTGCGGGAGGACTTGTTGGTTTGGAGGGAGTTTTTGGGTAAATACAATGGTCGGAGTGTAGTCATGGAGGGGCTGGTATCCAATGTTGATTTAGAATTATACACGGATGCTGCTGGAAGACACGGTTTGTGGCCTTTTTGCAAGGTCAGTGAAGTGCGGAGCCGTGGCAGGAGGACTGGGTGCAGAGGGGGAATTTGGCATTTTTAGAGATGTTTCCAATTGTGGTGGCTTTGGAGCTTTGGGGGACCAGCTTAGGAACAGGAAGGTGTGTTTCTTGTGCGATAACTTGGGGGTGGTGCAAGCTATTAACTTACTGTCGGCTAGGTCTCCTCCTGTTGTGCTCCTGTTGAGACGCGTTGTCCTGAAGGGCTTAGAGTTGATTGCTCATTTTACGGCAATGCATGTGCCAGGGTCAGGAACGAGATCGCTGATGCTCTTTCTCGTTTCCAGTGGTCCAGGTTTTGGGAGCTGGTGCCAGGGGTGGAGCCTCACGGCACCCCTTGTCCAGAGTGGCTGTGGCGGCTGGTTTGAAGGCGGCTTTGAGTTTGGTGCGGAGATCGGTTTGTCTAACCACATGGAACACTTATCGCAGGTTTTGGTGGGAGTGGGAAGCTTTTTTAGGTGAGTTGTCCGGGGTGTGTGGGCCTCGGGATTGGGAGTTGTGCTTCTTGTACTATGTGGGTAGGGCCTATGAGGATGGGGTCTCTCCCTCTGGAGTAAGCCGTCGCATGTCGGCTTTAGCCTTTTGGTTTCGGGCTTGGGGGGAGCAGGATGTGACGAAATCCTTTTTGGTGCCTAGGGCTTTGCGGGGGTTTCGGAAGGGGTGTGTGGTGAGGGATGCGCGTAGGCCAATGTCCCTTTCGTTATTGCTTTAGCTGGTGACGGTGCTGCTGTCGGTGTGTTTGTCGGGTTACGAGTGCGGGCTATTTTCCTTGGCTTTTTCCTTTGCGTTTTTTGGGGCGTTTCGGATCTCTGAACTGGTGGCGCCAAGCAAAAGGAAGCCTGGGGGTCTGTTGGCTGAAAATTAGTTGCTGAGGGGTTCGGTTTTGGAATGTAGACGAAGACGGATCAGAGGGGCAGGGGTGCTGTGGTGCACTTGGGGTAGTGGGCTGGTTCAGCGGTTTGTCCCGTGAGTTGTTATAAAGCCTTCTTTGGGGTGCGGCCGCCGGGCGGCGGTCCGCTGCTTAAGCATGCTGACTATACTTTCCTGTCCGTATATCAGTTCGTACAGGTTTTTAGGAAGGATTTGGGGTTGTTGGGTTTGCCAGCATCGGAGTATAGTTTCCATTCTTTTCGAATTGGGGTGGCCATGGAGGCAGCTAGGTGGGGGTTTGCCCCGGAGGTTGTCAAATGGATTGGGAGATAGGAGTCTGACAGGTTTCGCCTGTATGTTTGCCCTCAGTTGTTGTAATTGAGTTTTTCCCTCTCGCCCTATGACGGCACCCATGGAGAGGTCCACCTCCCGCTCCTCTGGACAGGAAACAGTTCACTGGATCCATAAAAGAAGAGACCGCCCCTTCATCGCCAGTTCTGTTTCCTGTCCTTTGGAGCAGGAGGCAGGAGGTGGTTCTCCCACCTCTCCAAAGGATCCATCATAGGAAGAGGGGAATGGGGCAACCGGCTTACCTACCTTACTGCCGACATCCCCGGCGGCGTAAGTCTTCTAACGAAGCAGCTGCCAAGACTGGCTCTCTCCCCAGCACCTGTCAGATGGACGACCTCCGGATCCTCCCTGGCTCTCCGGTCAGCGGCCACGCGTCCTCCAGTAAGCAGGCGGTCCTAGCACTTCCGGGTTGCGGGACGCGCGCGTCGACGTGGTGACGTCACGTGCGTCTGACGTCCGGGGACGCTCTGACTGCTTCCGGGGAGGGGTTCCGGCGGGGCCGTGCTCTTCCGGGCCACAGGCTTGGGGCCTGTCAGGTGAGCCTATCCTGGCACGATCCGGAGAGGGTGTGCTGGCGCGCGGCGGAGGGGAGGAGCCAGCCATTCCTTGGCGCCGGATTTAAAAAGGGGAGCCCAGCAGTCATCGAGGTGGCGTCCACGCTGAGCAGGTATTTCAGCAGGCTTCTGGCTGTGCACTCTGCATTTTCAGCACGTTCCCGGCTGCCAATCTCTGCATTCAGCACGCTCCGTGCAAACTCTGCAGACACATCAACTTCCAATGGAAGAGCGCGCAGATAATCCTGAGACCCCTTCTGAGACTCAACCGGTATGACAAGGGCTAACTTGGTACCCTCACAATATTTATGATGCTTTGAGATATTTACACATAGTATGTATATTTTTTCTTATAGATGAAGACATCCCGTACTAAGTCCAGGGAATGTCCTGTGTGTGACAGAAAGCTGAGTAGTCACAATAAAACATTATGCAGCTCCTGTCGTAATAGGTTCCTGGAGGAAGAAACACCATCCTTCATGAGGGACATTAAGGAGCTTATTAAAGGGGAAATTAAATCATCCCTTCCCTCACAGACCCTAGTCCCCGTGGAGACTGGAGAATCCTCCAGGTCTGAACCTAGGCCTGGTCCCAGCACGGTGGCAGATGAGGAGGATCCTATGTCCGAGACAGAGGATTTTGGTGAGGAGATTGGTACCGAGTCTCACCAGTCGGAACCTTTAGAGTCCAACATAGAAGAGGTTGATCCGTTAGTCAGTGCAGTAAGACGCACTATGGAACTAGAGGACAGTCCTGTGTCCAAGACTGTACAGGACAGAATGTTTCAGGGCCTTACCCCAAAGAAGAGAAAGGTATTCCCTATCCACCATACTATTAAAGACCTGATTAAAAGAGAGTGGAACAACCCAGACAGAAAGTTCTTCGTGCCCAGGGCAATGAAGCGCAGGTATCCCTTTAATGAAGAGGAGACAGCTGTTTGGGATAGAGCCCCTAAAGTGGATGCACCTTTAGCGAAGATAGCTAAGAAAGGGGTCCTGCCTTTTGATGACTCTGCTACCCTAAAGGACCCTATGGACAAAA
The DNA here is from genome assembly GCF_027789765.1 of Dendropsophus ebraccatus. Classification (NCBI taxonomy): domain Eukaryota; kingdom Metazoa; phylum Chordata; class Amphibia; order Anura; family Hylidae; genus Dendropsophus; species Dendropsophus ebraccatus. The sequence continues at coordinate 147,824,022 of NC_091458.1, forward strand.
GAGCAGAGGTCTACCTTAAAAAAGGTTGGGAGGCAGCTGCTGCTTCTTTTAAGCCTCTTGTGGCGGCCACATCTGTAGCCAGATCTATGGACATTTGGATTGAGGAACTAACCGCAAAGATTAGGGACGATGCCCCTAAGGAAGAATTATTGGCTGCCCTCCCCAATATTAGCCAGGGAGCCAAGTTTCTATCGGAAGCCTCAGCAGATACCTTAAAACTAAATGCCAAATTTGCTGCCTTATCCAACTCTGCAAGGCGTACAGTTTGGCTAAGGGACTGGAAAGGGGACATTACTTCAAAGGCAAAACTATGTGCCGTACCCTGTGAGGGGGAATTTCTCTTTGGTTCCACCCTTGATGCAGTCCTTGAGAAAGCTTCAGATAGAAAGAAGGGTTTTCCAGTGGTACCCCAGCCTCCCAAAAGTAATTATAGGGGCAGAGGTAGGGGTGGTCAGCGGGGAGGCCCTTCAGGTAGAAGGGAATGGAGGACCTCTAGAAGGGGTAGAGGGCTGTTGTTCAATGCTGCTGAGTCTGCCAAAAAACCCAATCCCCAATGACGCCAGGCCCCGGTGGGTGGTCGCCTTTCGCTATATAGCCAGGAGTGGGATAAAATATCATCCAGTAAGAATATTTTGAACACAATAAAGGATGGTTTAAAAATTTCGTTTGTGTCCCCTCCAGGCAGTAGATTTGTCACCACTCAATTCCGGGATCCAGAGCGTCAACAGGCCATGGAACTTGAGGTGCAGTCTCTCCTGGATAAACAGGTATTGGTCGCTGTACCAGCGGAAGAGAGGGGAGCAGGCTTCTACTCCACTCTCTTCCTGGTCAGGAAGCCAAATGGTACCTTTCGTACCATAATTAATTTAAAGCCCCTTAACAAGTTCCTTACCTATGAAAGATTCAGAATGGAAACTATATCTTCAGCCATTCTGAATCTTTCTAGAGATTGCTCCATGGCGACCCTTGACCTCAGGGATGCGTACTATCACATTCCAGTTCACCCAGAACACCAGAGATTCCTCAGGGTTGCGGTGTGGTTCAAGGGCTCCTTCCTCCACTTACAATACAGGGCCATGCCTTTCGGTATTTCACAGGCCCCCAGAATATTCACAAAAGTTATGGCAGAGGTGATGGCACATGTAAGGGAACAAGATATCATCATTGTTCCATACTTAGATGATTTTCTCCTGGTGGCTGATTCTCCGGAGATCTTACAATCTCAGATCACACAGGCGGAAGTCATTTTTAAGAAATTAGGATGGGAAATAAATGAGGAGAAATCAGTCAAGACCCCTTCTCACACCTGCCAATTCTTAGGAATTCTCCTAGATTCCCGTGTTCAGAAATGTTTCCTACCTGCTAGTAAAGTGACCCAGTTACTGACTAAAATAGAACACCTCATGTACAGTCAGAGCACTACAGTCAGAGAGGCCATGTCAGTTCTAGGTCTAATGACCTCTTGCATTCCCGCAGTCCCCTGGGCCCAGTATCATTCCAGAACACTGCAGACACAGATCCTCTCTCAGTGGGATAGATCTACAGACTCCTTAGACTCTCTATGTGTTCTCTCTCCACAGACAGTACGTTCCCTAAGTTGGTGGACCCAGAGAAAAAATCTGGAAAAGGGGGTTCCCTGGGTACGCTCAGACGAAGTCATCCTAACTACCGATGCCAGCCCTCGGGGCTGGGGAGCCTACACAACAGACATCATGCTCCAGGGGTTATGGAAGCCAGAGGAAGCTGCCTTGTCTCAGAACGTCAGAGAGCTGAGGGCAGTCTTCATGTCCCTATCCCAGGCCCTACCCCTTCTAAGAGACAGACATGTAAAGGTCCAGTCAGACAACTCATCGGTAGTAGCGTACATAAATCACCAGGGGGGCACAAGATCCAGAGAGCTAATGAGAGTCGCACACTTCATCTTCAGACTGGTAGAACCTCATCTCTCCTCCCTCACAGCATTACATCTAAAGGGGTCAGAGAATGTAAAAGCAGACTACCTGAGCAGACACCAGTTAAACCAGGGGGAGTGGAGCTTGTCAGTAGAAGTGTTTCAGCAGATCTGTGCCAAATGGGGTCTTCCAGTAATAGATCTCTTCGCCTCCAAAGCGAACAAAAAGGTAGAGAGGTTCTTCTCCCTGAGCCCATCAGACAACCCGATAGGGATAGATGCGCTAGCCCATCCTTGGAATCAGGGACTCCTGTATGCCTTCCCCCCGTTCAGGATGATCCCCAGAGTTCTCAGGAAGGTCAGGCAGGACAAAGCTCTGGTCATCATGATAGCGCCATTCTGGCCCAGGAGGGTGTGGTTCTCTTGGTTGAGGGTCATGTCAGTTACAGATCCCTGGGTTCTACCAGAGACTCCGGATCTTCTCAGTCAGGGTCCAATTTACCATCCGGAAGTCAAGAATCTCCACCTGACAGCATGGCTATTGAGAGGCAGATCCTCATAGACAGGGGGCTTTCAGAGCAGGTCATCACCACCCTCCTGGCCAGTAAAAAGAGAGTCACATCAGAGATATATCTTAGAACTTGGAGAGCATTTTGTAGGTTTGTAAACAAACCCATTAATGTATTAGTTCCACCAGATATCCCAGTAGTACTAGATTTCCTACAGGAAGGTCTAAATAAGAGATTAAGGCCTAGTACTATTAGGGTCCAGATTTCAGCTCTTAGTTCCCTCTTTGACTTTAAACTGGCGGAACATCCCTGGGTTAGGAGGTTCATGAGGGCAACAGATAGAATCTTCCCTTCCATCAAGCCCAAGCTCCCACCGTGGGATTTGAATCTAGTTCTCTCCCAGCTAACAGAACCTCCGTTTGAACCCTTAGCAGATCTCTCCATCAAGATTCTCTCTCAGAAGTTAGCCTTCCTTCTAGCTATTACCTCGGCCAGGAGAGTAGGAGAAATATCAGCTTTCTCCATTCAGCAACCCTATATGTCTATTAGAGAGGATAGGGTGATACTATCTCCAGACCCAGCCTTCCTTCCCAAAGTAGTGTCTGATTTCCACAGATCCCAAGAAGTGGTACTCCCCTCATTCTGCCCCAAACCCTCTAATGAGGGGGAGTCTCGTTTTCACTGTCTAGATGTCAGGAGATGTCTTATTCATTATCTACAGAATACAGAACAGTGGAGGCTTTCCAATAATATTTTAATACTCTTTCAGGGAAAGAATAGAGGGAAGGCTGCATCTGCCCAGGTGATAGCTAAGTGGATTAAGAACACCATTTCCTCTGCCTATATAACCGCAGGTATCGAAGTACCATCAGGGTTCGGAGCTCACTCTACCCGTTCAGTAGCCACATCCTGGGCAGAGAGAGCCTCAGTGTCTATTGAGCAAATATGCAGGGCTGCTACGTGGAGCTCCCCCCATACCTTTTTTAAGCATTATAGGCTCCAGTTATCCTCTCAAGAAGACTTAATCTTTGGGAGAAGGGTATTGCAGGCAGTGGTCCCACCCTAGGCGTAATTCCTATTCTAGTCTCCATGGGTGCCGTCATAGGGCGAGAGGGAAAACATGAATTACTAACCGGTAATTGCTTTTCCTCGAAGCCCATGACGGCACCCGCCTAATACCCTCCCTAATATTGTATATATTGACCTTACACTAGTAGTAAGACTTTGTATTGAGATAGTCATATAAGAAGTATTATATGATATTAAACTAGTAGAAGTTTTAAAAAAAAAAAAAAAAAAAAAAAAAAAGAAATGAAAATATATTGATTTTCCAAAGAAGATTTAGATATGCTCCTGAGTTTCCTTGGTAACGAACTGGCGATGAAGGGGCGGTCTCTTCTTTTATGGATCCAGTGAACTGTTTCCTGTCCAGAGGAGCGGGAGGTGGACCTCTCCATGGGTGCCGTCATGGGCTTCGAGGAAAAGCAATTACCGGTTAGTAATTCATGTTTTTCTAGAATTTCGGGAGTCGGGGGAGTGCTGTTGAAAAGGGGTGCTATTGGTTTTATGTTGTGCCATTGTGTTTTTCAGGTGAACTCCCCTGCCTGGTGTGGATAGCTGGGCACTCTTATATGTGTAGGGGGAGTGTGCGGGCGGATATGCGGACTGATGGGCGGCAGCTGGGATTTCCAAGGTCCGAGGTGCAGGTTCGCTGGCTTGGTTGAGTTACAGTTCTTAGCCGGTATGGATCGTTGTCCAGATATCCTTGTGATCCATGCAGGTGGGAATGATCTGGGGGTGTGGGCCTCCAGGGCCATTATGCGGAACATAAAACTGGATTTGCTCCAGCTATGGTGGTCTTTCTCGGGTATTGTTATTGTCTGGTCGGATATCGTGGCCAGGCGGAAGTGGCGGCAGGCCAGGTTTGTGGCGGGCATTAATAAAACCAGGGTGAAGATTAATAAAGTGGAGGGGTGTTTTGTGGCCAGGAATGGGGGTTTCGTAGTTTGGGACAGGGATCTGGAGGATGGGTCGGCTGATTTTTGAGTTTGGATAGGGTGCATTTGAATGCTATGGGGCAGGATCTGTGGAACTTGAGGATTCAAGATGGCATTGAGCGGGCTCTGGAGTTGTGGAGGGTCGACCATTTGTAAGGAAGGGGTCACAAATGGTCGTTATGGCCGAAGTGGGAGGGGTTTTTGAAGGCTTTGGCAATTGGATATTTTTGCGGATTGAGGAGGAGTGATACATTCTCCTCCTATACCTGTTACGGTAGACAATGTCCTGGGGCTGGGGTGTTCCCCAGCTATAGTTTGGTCCCCGTGGGTAAGGTCCCCGGGGTGGTTTGTTAGGTCCCCCGGTGGGTGCCTTCGGGTTAGGTGACGGCGGCCGGAGGTAAAGTGGAGACCCCCAGTGTGTTATTATAGTAATGGAGTTGCAATTTGGGACATATATTTATATTTATGTGAATAAATGTTAATAAAACTGAAAGAGTTATTTATATGTTATTTAACATGTTATTTATGTGTTAAATAAAGGTGCTGTTGCGGCCTTTCCTTCTAGCAAGGAGTCTGAGTTTTATTAAGGGGAGGGAAGGTTGGTATGTAGCACGGAGAGATAGACTATCCCTTAGTCACGTATCCCCCTGCCCCCACCCTAGACAGGTTACCCTATATCCCCTTGCCTCAAACCCAGACTGATCACCCTGTATCCGCCTGCCCTCACCACAGACTGGTAACCCTGTACTTCACTGCCAACACTACAGACTGGTCACCTTGTATCCCCCCGTCCCCTCCATACAGAAGTAAACCTGTATCTTCCTGCCCCCACCCTAGATGGGTCACCCTGTATCCACCCAACACTGGTTACCTTGTAACCCCCTGCCCAATCCCCAGATTTGTCATCCTGTATCCTCCTTCCCCCAGCCCAGACCATTCACCTTGCTTCCCGCTGCCCAAGACAGATCACCCTGTAACTCTCTGCCCCAACCCCAGACTGGTCACCTTGTATCCCACTACCCAAGCACAGACTGGTCAGCCCGAAACCCCCTGCCCCAACCCTAGACTTGTAACCCTGTATCCACGTGCGGCCACCCCAGACCGGTGACCCTTCATCCCCCTGCCCCTACCCCTGATTGGTCACCCAGTATCCTCCTGTATCCACCACAACCTGGTCACCCTATATCACCATGCCCAGAAGCCCAGACTGGTCACCCTGTTTGCCCCTAATGTCAGTGTTATAATATTAAGTGTCCATAGAAGATATAGGTCATTAAAAACATATATCTACATGGCACAGGAACATATTATCACACCTATGCAGGTCTAGACCAAGAGTCTAGTTATCAGTAATTAATAATGATATCAATTACCTGTCCTGCGATTCTTCCATTCCAGCTTCTCATGGGAATGTTCGTCTCCTTGCATGTTCTTTCTTCTAGCTCTCCACCTGCAGTAAAAAAAAAAAAAAATACAAAGTGTGATAATATGTTCCTAGAATGGAGACCTTAATATATATGTAATACTCCAAAGACACTGCTCCTATGACCCCTGCCTTGTTGTGTCTCTACCCGAACCCCAGACTGGTCACCCTAAATATCCCTGCCCCCATGCCAGACTAGTCACCCTGTATCCCCCTGCCCCCCACCCTAGACGGGTTACCCTATATGCTCTTGCCTCAAACCCAGACATATCACCCTGTATCCTCCTGCCCTCAGCCCAGACTGGACACCCTGTACTACCCTCCCCCACCCAAGACTGAACAGCCTGTATCCCTCTGTCTGACTCCCAGACTGTTAACCTTGTGTCCCTAATTTCAAACCCAGACTGGTCGACCTGTATACCACTGCCGCACCCTTAACCGGTCACCCTTTATCCTACCGCCCTCACCACAGACTGGTAACCCTGTACCTCACTGCCCCCTGTACAGACTGGTCACCTTGTATCCCCCTGTCCCCTCCATAGACGGTTCAACTTGTATCCCCCTGCCCCCACCCTAGACGGGTCACCCTGTATCCTCCTACCCCCACCGTAGACCGGTCACCCTGTATCCTACTTCCCCCACCCAGATGGGTCATTCAGTTTCCCCTGACGTCACCCCATACTAGTCACCCTGTATCCCACTGCCCCCAGCCCAGAAGGGTTACCCTATTTCCTGATGCCAGGCAGGTCACCTTATAACCCTCTGCCCCAACCCCAGACTGGTCACCTTGTATCCCCCTACCAAAGCACAGACTGGTCACCCTGTATCCCACTGCCCCCACCCTAGACTGGTACCCTGTATTCCACTAACTCCACCTAAAACAGGTGACCCTGAAACCCCCTGCCCCAACCCTAAACTTGTCACTCTGTATTCTCCTGCCGCCACCCCGGACAGGTCACCCTTCATCCCCCTGCCCCTACCCCTGACTGGTCACCGAGAATCCTCCTGTTCCCACCATAGGCTGGTCACCCTACATATGCTCCCAAGCCCAGACTTGGTCACCCTGTTTCTCCCTAATGTCAGTGTTATCATATTAAGTGTCCATGGAAGACATAGGTCATTAAAAACATATATCTACATGGCCCAGGAACATATTATCACACCTATGCAGGTCTAGACCAAGAGTCTAGCCTGATAGTTATCAGTAATCAATAATGATATCAATTACCTGTCCTGCGATTCTTCCATTCCGGCTTCTGATAGGAATGTTCTTCTCCTTGCATGTTCTTTCTTCTCGTTGTCCACCTACAGTAGAAAAAAAATAACAGGTGTGATAATATGTTCCTAGAACAGAGATCTTAATATATATGTAACACTCCAAAGACACTGCTCCCATGACCTAGACTGGTCACCCTATATACCCCTTCCCCCACCCCAGACTAGTCACCCTGTATCCCCCTGCCCCCTCCCTAGACGTGTTACCCTATATGTTCTTGAATTACCCACGGAGTGTATAGTGAATGGAGGTACATGTGAGTGTATGAGCTCCCTAAGAGGCTAGGATTGTATATTGTTTTTTTCCACCCCCTTTTTGTGGGGTGGTAATGGTTTCGCCTTTCTACATTTTTCCCTAGGTACAGGGGTTCACAGGAGTCCCACAAGTGTCTGGGCAGAATCTGGTAGGTATGGCCCTGATTGGCTGAAGATAAGATTTGGAGGTTGGAGATCATTGATTTGTTAACTTTATTGCCGCACTTTAAGGAGCGAGTGGATAAAAAAGAAAGTGAGAAGGATGATGAAAGTAAGAAGCCACCAGTGGCTAAAACATTCAATAAATGGTTACAGGCATTTTGTATATACGCTTCAGTGTTTGGGGAGAAATTCCTGGATAAATGTAGTGCATTATTTCAACATGTGAATATGATCCTGGATGTATACCGTAATTTTGGGGGTAACGCATGGCTTACTTACGACTAAATGTTTTGTCAAAAAATGACGGTTTATCCAAATTTGAGATGGGGTCAGAAAGTGGGGTTGTGGATAAATATCATGATACCGCAGCGAGCAAGACCTTCCACATCTTCAGCAACCAGTTCTTCCTTTCGTAAAGGCATTTGTTTCGCCTTTAACGAATCCACGTGCAAGTGGTACAATTCCTGTAAGTATCGACACGAATGTACTCAGTCTGCAGGAGCGCATCCAGTGTCAATATCTTATAAGAAGATCAGTCAGTCTGCCCAGCAACCCAGCACTACCAGGGATGCAATTTCGAAGACCTTGGACTCCAGTGAGTCTACCAAGAATGTTGCCTTGGCTCGAGATCTTCCCAAACCGGAAGACGTCTGATTTGCTGATTTCCGGTTTTGGTGATGGTTTTTATGTGCCAGCTTTCTCAGGTGCAAGGTGTTCTGTGGTAGATAATTTGTGCTTGGCCATAATGTATCCTAAGGTGGTCGATGTCAAAATTTAGAATTTAATCTAGCTAGAGTGAAAGGCCAGTTTCCTTTTCCCACATATTCTAATTTTCGGGTATCCTCCCTGGGTCTGATCCCTTAAAAGAAACCCAACAAATTTAGATTGACTGATAATTCGTCTTTCCCCAAAGGTTCTTCTTTAAATGACTGATCGCACTTTGGTTGCTGTGCATTATAACTCTTTCGAGGATACGTTGGACCTTGTTCGAAATTGCGGTCCTAAAGCTATAATGGCAAGGGCAGATATTGAATCTGCTTTTCGTTTATTGTCGGTGTCTCCTGGGGGACTTAATTAGTTGGGTTTTGTTTGGAGGGATACATTTTATTTTGATAAGTCGCTATGGTTTCAGCTTGTCTTGCTTTTATTTAGAATCTTTTTCTTGTTTTTTGGAGTGGGTTTTGAAAGAGAAAACAGGATTGTTGTTTTGTACACACTATCTTTATGATTTTTTGTTTGTAGGTAAAGGCGATTCAGATGATTGTGCGTGTTAGCTATCCTCCTTTGTGGACATGTGTGGTTATTTTGGGGTCCCTTTAGCGGCTAATAAAACTGCCGGAGGCTAAAATACATGAAATGTGAGCTTTATTGTCATCTATGTTGGTTAAGAAGACAACTACATTGAAGAACATGCAGCGCTTGTTGGGTAACCTTGTATTAGGGTTTTATGGTGAAATGAAGGTTAAGTAGTAAAAGTAGGTGAGGTGGAGATATAGTAATAGATAATGGATAGCAGGGTGCTGGTTGGGGCATTGTGGTCAGTGGCCTCTTAGGGTGAATGGGTTGAGCAATTGTGGTTAAGCAGGTCAATTGAAATAAAATGAAAATAGAGGTGGGCGCCCCACAGAATGAATGGTATAATCTGGTTGGTGGTGGGGACTCTTGGCAGGGGTCCTCAGCTGCCACAGAAGGGTGTAAGATTTGGGGCATCTGACTCTCAGCCCTTGTGGTTCATGAGGGTATGGGAGTTGGAATGCTCAGCAGTTTGAAGATTCGGCAGGTGGAGTGGATAAGGTCCCTAATATAGGGACATTCGCTGTACCAAGTCGGACTTCAGTGGAAGTGTGGAAGGGGCACCCACAAAAATAAGACCTTGACCGCTTAATTTGTTGGATGAATGTGGTTAGGGATTGTAAGGTGTTGGGGGCCGCTGGGTGCACTGCTCCAGCTAGCACAATAGATAAATGGTCTGAGTCACTCCTCTTGAGGAGTGCTAGTAGGTAATATCAAAGATTGTTAAGAACTAACTCGTTTTGTAGTGGTAGGCTCTGGATGCATAAGACGTGAAAAATAATCATGGACAAGGGAGAAGCAGTATCTTTTGCAAGGGGCTAAATTTTAGCAGGTCCAGTGTAAGCATCATTAGATGACCTAGAAGCATTCTCGGGGATACCCCCTCTTGAAATTTGGTATAAATGTAATCTTCCTGGATACACCCCTCTGTTTGGAATAATTCAAGAGTACTGTTCTTGATTCTAAAAAAAAAAAACCAAACCAAAAACCTTGTATTTGCTACTAGGGTGATCCCGATGGGGAAAGGTTTTTTGTAGAAGTTTGTTTCAGAAGACTTGTGGTCTTATACCTCCACGTGCACATATTCGTTTGATGCTTACTTTGAAAGAGGATTTAGCATTGTGGCTTCGTTTTTTTTGTCTGATTTCAATGGAAAGGTTGTGTGGCAGGAGGATTTTCGAGAAGCTGGTGCTTTAGGGTTGTTAACCGATGCTGTGGGAAGTTGTGGCTTTGTAGTTTTCTGGAATGAACACTGGTGCGCAGAAACGTGGCATCCTACTTTGGTGGAGTCCAGTATCATCTGTAATGTCGTGTTAATTGGATTGTTCCCGATTCTCGTTGCTTTCTCTCTGTGCGGCGACTCCTTTAGGAACAAACCCATAATCGTAAACACGGATAATCGGGGAGTGATGTTTGCCATCATCAGTCTGTCGGCCAAATCGGATGTGGTTGTCAAACTTTTACGTCATTAGTGTTGCTCTGTTTCCATTTAAATGTGTGGCTTAAAGCTAGATACATACCTGAAGCTGTTAATGATGTCGCGGACTCTCTATCTCACCTGCAGTTTTCTCGATTTTAGCTTTGGGTTCTGGATGCGGATCTCTTCAGTCATTCGTGTCCTCCACACTTGTCCAATCTTATATAGGAATGATGTGTACTTTCCTTCGGTCCAAGAGTTACTCGACAGGTAGAGGAGCTACGGTTTCCTTGTGTTCTATTACTGGTTGCCCTGCATGCCCGGTTAAGGTGGTTTTGGAGTATTTATTGGTCTGTCCTGGTTTTCCTGGGTCATTTTTGTTGCATTCCGATGGTACCTCCTTGTCTAAGTTTCAATTTGTTGCAGTTTTTTTGGAAATGTTTAAGTAAATTGTTTTTTTTGGCTCATTCATTTCGTATTGGAGCTGCTACGGAGGCTTGTCGTTTGGGTTTGTCCCCTACTAATATTAAAAGGTTAGGCAGGTGGTGTTCACATAGATATAAGCTTTATATTAGGCCTCATTTATGTGTTTGATTTCTTGTAGGTCGGTCTCCCATTGTCGTCTGGGTCCTCGGCCATTCTTTCATATATTGGGCCCATAGACGCGCTTTGGAGTGGGTCTATTCTACTAATTCTACTAACTCTCAGAGGAGGTAGTTATTTTGTGGCCAGGGGTCAGTGGTCTCCGTTTGTTTCAGATAATTGATTTAGTGGAGAATAGATGTCTAGTGTGGCCTGCGCCTAATGTCTTAGTTATTCATGCAGGTGGAAACTACGTAGGGCGCAGGCGCACTGATGCATTGTTTCATGAGATGAAATAACATTCAACATTCTACATAGTCTTTATCCTCGGACCGTTCTGTGAGATCGTTCCGAGGCTAATTTAGTCTTATCAAGGTTTTACATTCCTTGACATGATCAGGAGCCGTGTTAACAGGGGTTTGGCATGCTTCTTGCTTTTGACGGTCGGTATTTCGTACCGACACACCAGGCCAATATTGCTGTGATGGCATACATTTGTCGGATATATGCCTGGATATATTTAATTTGGGGTTGCAAAATTTGGTGGAAATGGCCATGGTGTTGGTGGGGTCATGCTCGGCTTAGCCGGCACTGGTGGGTGGGTTGCCCTGTTTTTGTGCGGGGCAGACACTTGGACTTTATTGGACTGGAATTAAAGTTTATGTTGGATTATATTACATTTCAATGTTATGATTTATCCAAGTTATTTATTGAAATAATAACCCTTAAATAAACACTGTGGCCTTACCATCCACAGTAAAGAGTAATGGTATAGGTTTCTCATTTATTTATTTATTTAGATAAATAGTTAATGGGGAAGGGATGCCGGTTACACTCACATGCCTCAAACCCAGACTTCTCACCCTGTATCCTCCTGCCCTCAGCCCAGACTGGACACCCTGTACTACCCTGCCCCATCACAGACTGAACACCCTGTATCCCTCTGTCTCAAGCCCAGACTGTTCACCTTGTGTCCCTTATTCCAAGTCAAGACTGGTCAACCCTTAACCGGTCATCCTTTATCATACTGCCCCACCACAGACTGGTCACCTTGTATCCCCCTGTCCCTTCCATAGACAGGTCACCCTATATCCCCAAGACCCCATCCTAGACGGGTCACCCTCTATCCTCCTGCCCCCACCCCAGACTGGTCACCCTGTATGCTTCTGCCCCCATCCCAGACTGGTAACCCTGTATCCTTCTTCCTCAACCCAGATGGGTCACACTGTTTCCCCCTGACGTTAACCCAGACTGGTCACCCTGTATCCCACTGCCCAACCCCCAGAATTGTCATCCTGTATCCTTCTGCCCCTAGCCCCGACGGGTCACCCCCCTGTTTTCCCCTGCCCCCCTGCCAGGCAGGTCACCCTGTAACCCTCTGCCCCAACCCCAGACGGGTCACCTTGTATCCCCCTACCCAAGCACAGACTGGTCACTCTGTATCCCACTGCCTCCACCCTAGACTGGCACCCTGTATCCCACTACCCCCACCTTAGACTGGTCACCCTGAAACCTCCTGCCCCAATCCTAGACTTGTCACCCTGTATCGTCCTGCCCCTACCCTAGACGGGTCACCCTTCACCCCCTGCCCCCTACCGCTGACTGGTCACCCAGTATCCTCCTGTTCCCACCATAGGCTGGTCACCCTACATATGCCCCCAAGCCCAGACTAGTCACCCTGTTTCCCCTTAATGTCAGTGTTATCATATTAAGTGTCCATAGAAAATATAGGTAATTAAAAACATATATCTACATGGCCCAGGAACATATTATCACACCTATGCAGGTCTAGACCAAGAGTCTAGCCTGATAGTTATCAGTAATTAATAATGATATCAATTACCTGTCCTGCGATTCTTCCATTCCAGCTTCTCATGGGAATGTTTGTCTCCTTGCATGTTCTTTCTTCTAGTTCTCCACCTGCAGTAGAAAAAAAATCACAGGTGTGAAAATATGTTCCTAGAATGGAGATCTTAATATATATGTAACACTCTAAAGATACTGCTCCCATGACCCTGCTTTATTGTGTCCCTACCCTTACTCCAGACTGGTCACCCTGCATACTGCTGCCCCCACCTTAGACTAGTCACCCTGTACCCTTATGTCCCCGGCCCAGATTGGTCACCCTGTATGCTCCCGCCCATCTATACGCTGAGACCACAAAGATATTAGTTTGTGGATGAGGTTGATGGCGGCACCGAAGGTTTTGTTGTGTCCCTACCCTTACCCCAGACTCTTTACCCAGTACACCCCTGTCCCCACCTCAGGCTAGTCACCCTGTATCCCCCTGCCCCCACCCTAGACAGGTTACCCTATATCCCCTTGCCTCAAACCCAGACTGATCACCCTGTATCCTCCTGTCCTCAGTCTAGACTGGTCACCCTGTATCCCACGGCCCCACCCTTAACTGGTCACCTTGTATCCCCCTGTCCCCTCCATAGACGGTTTAACCTGTATTCCCCTGCCCCCACTCTACACAGGTCACCCTCTATCCTCCTACCCCCACCCTAGAGTAGTAACCCTGTATCCTGCTTCCTCCACCCAGATGTATTCCCCTGCCCTCACCCCTGACTGGTCACCCTGTATCACACTGCGCCCACCCCAGGCTGGTCACCCTGTAACCCCCTGTCCCCCCTATTGATGGGTCACCCTGTATCCCCCAGCCCCCACCCTAGACTGGTCACCCTGTATCCTCCTGCCCCCATCCCAGCTGTTAACCCTGTATTCTCCTGCCCCTATCCCAGACTAGTCACCTTGTATCCTCTTTCCTCCACCCGGATGGGTCACCCTGTTTCCCCCTGACATTACCCCAAACTGGTCACTCTGTATCCCACTGCCCTCACCCCAGACTAGTCAACCCTGTAACCCCCTGCCCACGACCCAGACTGGGCACCCTGTATCCTCCTGCCCCAAACCCAGAATGGTCACCCAGTATCCTCCAGTTCCCACCTTGCGCTGGTCACCCAGTATCCTCCTGTTCCCACCATAGGCTGGTCACCCTCCATATGCCCCCAAGCCCAGACTGGTCACCCTATATCCCCCTAATGTCAGCGTTATCATATTAAGTGTCCATGGAAGACATAGGTCATTAAAAACATATATCTACATGGTCCAGGAACATATTATCACACCTATGCAGGTCTAGACCAAGAGTCTAGCCTGATAGTTATCAGTAATTAATAATGATATCAATTACCTGTCCTGCGATTCTTCCATTCTGGCTTCTGATAGGAATGTTAGTAACCTCGCATGTTCTTTCTTCTCGTTGTCCACCTACAGTAGAAAAAAATCACAGGTGTGATAATATGTTCCTAGAATGGAGATCTTAATATAAAGGTAACACTCTAAAGACACTGCTCCCATGACCCCTGCCTTGATGTGTCCCTACCCGAACCCCAGACTGGTCACCCAAAATATCCCTGTCCCCATCCCAGGCTAGTCACCCTGTATCCCACTGCCCCCACCCAACACTGGTCACCTTGTAACCCCCTGCCCAAGCCCCAGACTTGTCGTCCTGTATCCTCCTGCCCCCAGCCCAGACAGTTCACCCTGTTTCCCCCTGCCCCCATGCCAGACAGATCACCCTGAAACTCTCTGCCTCAACTCCAGACTGATCACCTTGTATCCCTCTACCCAAGCACAGACTGGTCAGCCCGAAACCCCCTGCCCTAACCCTAGACTTGTAACCCTGTATCCACGTGCAGCCACCCCAGACGGGTGACCCTTCATCCCCCTGCCCATACCCCTGACTGGTCACCAGTATCCTCCTGTTGCCATCACAGGCATATATCCCCATGCCCCCAAGCCCAGACTGCTCACCCTGTTTCCTCCTAATGTCAGTGTTATGATATTAAGTGTCCATGGAAGATATAGGTCATTAAAACATATATCTACATGGCCCAGGAACATATTATCACACCTATACAGGTCTAGACCAAGAGTCTAGCCTGATAGTTATCAGTAATTAATAATGATATCAATTACCTGTCCTGCGATTCTTCCATTCCAGCTTCTCATGGGAATGTTCGTCTCCTCGCATGTTCTTTCTTCTCTTTGTCCACCTACAGTAGAAAAAAAATCACAGGTGTGATAATATGTTCCTAGAATGGAGATTTCAATATATATGTAACACTCTAAAGACACTGCTCCCATGACCCCTGCTTTGTTGTGTCCCTACCCGAACCCCAGACTGGTCACCCTATGTACCCCTGACCCCACCCCAGACTAGTCACCCGGTATCCCGCTGCCCCCACCCTAGACGGGTTACCCTATATGCTCTTATCTCAAACCTAGACACATTACCCTGTATCCTCCGGCCCTCAGCCCAGACTGGACACCCTGTACTACCCTGCCCCACCCAAGACTGAACAGCCTGTATTCCTCTGTCCCCTCCATAGAAGGGTCACCCTTTATCCTCCTACCTCAACCCCATACTGGTTACCCTGTATCCCACTGCCCCCACCCCAGACTGGTCACCTTGTATCCCTCTACCCAAGCACAAACTGGTCTCCCTGTATCCCACTACCCCCACCTCAGACTGATCACCCTGTATCCTCCTAACCCCACCCTAGACTGGTCACCTTGTATCCTCCTTCCTCCAACCAGATGGGTCACACTGTTTCCCCCTTCCCTCACCGCAGACTGGTCACCCTGTAACCCCCTGCCCAAGCACCAGACTTGTCATCCTGTATCCTCCTGCTCCCAGACAGGTCACCCTGATTCCCCCCTGCCCCCACGCCAGAAAGATCACCCTGTAACCCTCTGCCCCAACCGCAGACTGGCACCTTGTATCCCCCTACCAAAGCACAGACTGGTCACCCTGTATCCCACTGCCCCCACCCTAGACTGGTACCCTGTATTCCACTAACTCCACCTAAAACAGGTGACCCTGAAACCCCCTGCCCCAACCCTAAACTTGTCACTCTGTATTCTCCTGCCGCCACCCCGGACAGGTCACCCTTCATCCCCCTGCCCCTACCCCTGACTGGTCACCGAGAATCCTCCTGTTCCCACCATAGGCTGGTCACCCTACATATGCTCCCAAGCCCAGACTTGGTCACCCTGTTTCTCCCTAATGTCAGTGTTATCATATTAAGTGTCCATGGAAGACATAGGTCATTAAAAACATATATCTACATGGTCCAGGAACATATTATCACACCTATGCAGGTCTAGACCAAGAGTCTAGCCTGATAGTTATCAGTAATCAATAATGATATCAATTACCTGTCCTGCGATTCTTCCATTCTGGCTTCTGATAGGAATGTTAGTAACCTTGCATGTTCTTTCTTCTCGTTGTCCACCTACAGTAGAAAAAAATCACAGGTGTGATAATATGTTCCTAGAATGGAGATCTTAATATAAAGGTAACACTCTAAAGACACTGCTCCCATGACCCCTGCCTTGATGTGTCCCTACCCGAACCCCAGACTGGTCACCCAAAATATCCCTGTCCCCATCCCAGACTGGTCACCCTGTATCCCACTGCCCCCACCCAACACTGGTCACCTTGTAACCCCCTGCCCAAGCCCCAGACTTGTCGTCCTGTATCCTCCTGCCCCCAGCCCAGACAGTTCACCCTGTTTCCCCCTGCCCCCATGCCAGACAGATCACCCTGAAACTCTCTGCCTCAACTCCAGACTGATCACCTTGTATCCCTCTACCCAAGCACAGACTGGTCAGCCCGAAACCCCCTGCCCTAACCCTAGACTTGTAACCCTGTATCGACGTGCAGCCACCCCAGACGGGTGACCCTTCATCCCCCTGCCCATACCCCTGACTGGTCACCAGTATCCTCCTGTTGCCATCACAGGCATATATCCCCATGCCCCCAAGCCCAGACTGCTCACCCTGTTTCCTCCTAATGTCAGTGTTATGATATTAAGTGTCCATGGAAGATATAGGTCATTAAAACATATATCTACATGGCCCAGGAACATATTATCACACCTATACAGGTCTAGACCAAGAGTCTAGCCTGATAGTTATCAGTAATTAATAATGATATCAATTACCTGTCCTGCGATTCTTCCATTCCAGCTTCTCATGGGAATGTTCGTCTCCTCGCATGTTCTTTCTTCTCTTTGTCCACCTACAGTAGAAAAAAAATCACAGGTGTGATAATATGTTCCTAGAATGGAGATTTCAATATATATGTAACACTCTAAAGACACTGCTCCCATGACCCCTGCTTTGTTGTGTCCCTACCCGAACCCCAGACTGGTCACCCTATGTACCCCTGACCCCACCCCAGACTAGTCACCCGGTATCCCGCTGCCCCCACCCTAGACGGGTTACCCTATATGCTCTTATCTCAAACCTAGACACATTACCCTGTATCCTCCGGCCCTCAGCCCAGACTGGACACCCTGTACTACCCTGCCCCACCCAAGACTGACCAGCCTGTATTCCTCTGTCCCCTCCATAGAAGGGTCACCCTTTATCCTCCTACCTCAACCCCATACTGGTTACCCTGTATCCCACTGCCCCCACCCCAGACTGGTCACCTTGTATCCCTCTACCCAAGCACAAACTGGTCTCCCTGTATCCCACTACCCCCACCTCAGACTGATCACCCTGTATCCTCCTAACCCCACCCTAGACTGGTCACCTTGTATCCTCCTTCCTCCAACCAGATGGGTCACACTGTTTCCCCCTTCCCTCACCGCAGACTGGTCACCCTGTAACCCCCTGCCCAAGCACCAGACTTGTCATCCTGTATCCTCCTGCTCCCAGACAGGTCACCCTGATTCCCCCCTGCCCCCACGCCAGAAAGATCACCCTGTAACCCTCTGCCCCAACCGCAGACTGGCACCTTGTATACCCCTACCCAAGCAAAGACTGATCACCCTGTATCCTACTGCCCCACCCTAGACTGGCACCCTGTATCCCACTACCCCCACCTCAGACTGGTCACCCTGAAACCCCCTGCCCCAACCCTAGACTTGTCACCCTGTATGCTCCTGCCCCCACCCCAGACGGGTCACCCTTTATTCCCCTGTCCCTGCCCCCGACTGGTCACCCAGTATACTCCTGTTCCCACCATAGGCTGGTAACCTTACATATGCCCCCAAACCCAGACTGGTCACCCTGTTTCCCCCTAATGTCAGTGTTATCATATTAAGTGTCCATGGAAGATATAGGTAATTAAAAACATATATCTACATGGCCCAGGAACATATTATCACACCTATGCAGGTCTAGACCAAGAGTCTAGCTTGTTAGTTATCAGTAATTAATAATCATATCAATTACCTGTCCTGCGATTCTTCTATTCCAGCTTCTGATGGGAATTCTTAGTCTCCTTGCATGTTCTTTCATCTCGTCGTCTACCTACACTGGAAAGAAATCACAAATTAGTAACTATCATAAAAATTTTTATTGTAAAAAGACTATAGTAACTTTTCACAACTTTAGCATCCTTGCTACCTACCTACCTATCTTGTTGATCGCCTGGCTGCAACTAAACTGCTTGCCTGTCTAGCAGTTACATATGTCATCACAGCCTTGATGACATCATAGAACACTTTTGTGGCTTGCTAGCTGTAAACAACTTTATCTATTTGCTCTATTCTGGCATGGTATTGGAAGCAAAAAAATGCCTTAGAAAAAGTACATTAGAAATGCATAGCCTCCTATGCACTCACTTAGGAAGGTGCTCACGACACACAGTGTGGTATACAAACTCGGCTAAGCACCCTTTTGGGGGTCTTTTTTTTTGCAAACACATTTGGAAGCGTGGCAACATATTAGGAGACCAGGAACATATTATCACACCTATGCAGGTGCAGGTCTTGGGGACGTACAGGCGCTTAAGGCCCTATTCCACGGAACGATTATCGGCCTATATCAGCCGCTACGGACGATAATCGTCCCGTGGAATAGAGTGCAACGATCAGCCGACATCGTTCATGTCGGCTGATTGTTGCAGTCGCTTGTTTTTCAACATGTTGAAAAACAAGCGACTGATATAGCTGTGATCTGCTGCCGTCGCTCCGTTGAATAGGAGCGTCAGTAGCAGACGCTGCTATATCCTATGGGCTGCCCGGACGATCAGCGATCACCCGGGCAGCCCCCCCGCAGCTCCCCGCCGCCCCCTCCCGCACTCACCTGCTCGCTGCTGCCGCGATGAATAGCGGGGGCAGCGAGCGGTGGCAGAGAGCGGTCGTTTGCTCCTCTAACGACCCGTGGAATAGGGGCTTTAGACTATGTGACCAGGGACTGCAGTGGTTTTGGGAGGCATTCGCACAGGCATGGCTATTGTAGGCATAATGTGTTTTCCCTCTGTTTTGCTTCCTGGTTCTCGGTGTGGTGCTAAGACCGCCTGTGCTGCGTCATGAGGGGTCAACCAATATCCCCCTCTCACACTCACCACTTCCTCTTGTTGTTCCGGAAGCGAGCTGTCCCTTCCCCCGCGTTAAAGTATGCCCCCGCCGCCTGTATTGCCGCTCACTATGCATATGCCCTGAGCCATCCCCTCCGCCCGCCCCTTCTATCGCTGCTCAGCTGAGCCGATCAGAAGCCCGGAAAAGTGCAATGAGAAGCACTTTCCTGGGCTCCTGATCGGCTAAGCGGCGATGGAGGGGGCGGGCTGGGCGTGCGGAGGGGATCGCTGTCCTACTCACCTGTCCGCCGGCCCCAGCAGCTCCTCTCCCGACACTCCGGTCTCCCGTCATCCTCCGGGCACAGGCAGGGGGGTACAGAGACGCTGCCTGTGTCCCGGAAGTGTTCTGCAGCGGCAGTCTCTCTGTCCCCCGCTGCCTGTGCCCGGAGGATGACGGGAGACCGGAGTGTCGGGAGAGGAGCTGCTGGGGCCGGCGGACAGGTGAGTAGCCTGTTTGTTGTTTTTCTGGTCGCAGGGGGGATTGGCTACTATGAGGGGCACTATATGGGGCATTGGCTACTATGGGGGCACTGTATGGGGCATTGGCTACTATATGGGGGCACTGGCTACGATGGGGGCACTGTCTGGGGGCATTGGCTACTATATGGGGGCATTGGCTACTATATGGGGGCACTGGCTACTATATGGGGGCACTGTATGGTGGCATTGGCTACTATATGGGGCACTGTATGGGGGCATTGGCTACTATATGGGGGCACTGGCTACTATGTGGGGGCACTGTATGGGGGCATTGGCTACTATGGAGGGCACTGGCAACAATTGGGGCACTGTATAAGGGCATTGGCTACTATATGGGGGCATTGGCTACTATATGGGGGCATTGGCTACTATGAGGGGCACTATATGGGGGCATTGGCTTCTATGTGGGGGCATTGGATACTATATGGGGGCATTGGCTACTATGGGGGGCACTATATGGGGGCATTGGCTACTATGTGGGGGCATTGGCTACTATATGGGGGCATTGGCTACTATGGGGGGCACTATGTGGGGGCATTGGCTACTATATGGGGGCATTGGCTACTATGGGGGGCACTATATGGGGGGCATTGGCTACTATGGGGGCACTATGTGGAGGCATTGGCTACTATGTGGGGCATTGGCTACTATGGGGGGCACTATATGGGGCATTGGCTACTATGTGGGGCACTATATGGGGGCATTGGCTACTATGTGGGGCACTATATGGGGGCATTGGCTACTATGTGGGCACTATATGGGGGCATTGGCTACTATGTGGGGCACTATATGGGGGCATTGGCTACTATGTGAGGCACTATATGGGGGCATAGGCTACTATGTGGGGCACTATATGGGGGGATTGGCACCAATCACACTGCTGCTATCTCCAAACTGTGACAATGAGCAAAATATTTTTTTTCTATTTTCCCCCTAAAATCAGGGGTGCGTCTTATCAAAAGGCGCGTCCTATAAAGCGAAAAATACGGTACTACATGGGGGGGGGCAGAGAAGGGTCTAACTACTTAATGAGGGACACAGTTGTCTAACTACTATATGAATACAGAGGGGACCACTATATGGGGGAACAGATGGAGCAAATAGATGCGTAGGATATTGGGGCATGAGTGAGGAACCTAAACTGTCTGGCAGATCCTACTGAGAGAAGTCCTTATGGTGGCCAGGCTGGATGGAGAAGAAGGGAAAAAGTGAGCAACTCCAATTGGAGAAGACGCCTGTAACTGCACTGTGATCACTTATGGTGTGTAAAGCCTGTGTGGAGCCTATACATGCCACTATATGGCCAATGGTGATATTGGACTGTGGATTTTATTCCGTAGCAGTGGTAGCATTATTCAGTATGTGGGGGTTTTAGTCAGTAATAGGTGGTAATATTTGTCCCATGTAAACTGGTACTGTTTATATTATTCATCTTAACATACTGGATTTGGTTGGTAACAATATAGTGGTAATGGCAGTGGTCATGGTGCTATAATGCTTTTCCTAATACTATATATACACATTGCTCTCTCTTCACAGCTTAGTGGTCAGTTGTTTGGGGGGGGGGGGGGGCCCAATCAAAAGTTTGCTATGGGGCCCAGCTAGTTCTAGTTACGCCCCTGATATATATATATATTGTCATATGATGTTCATATGTCTTCTGTGTTCTGAACTATTTCTCTTTAAGTCACAGCTGGCGGCTTTGGTGGATTTAAAGTTATGGAGCAATTATGGTTTAGCGAGTAAGAACGATGTGCCCGTTGGGAGTCCAGCGGCCGGCGCACGGCTTCAGGCTCGAGTTTGGCATCTGCAAGTTGAAGTTAAGTGCCTTATAATTCCTTGGAGAAGTAAGTTAATAAAAGCTGTGGCCGACCATCATCCAGCAAAGATTTAACCTGTGTCATGTCTTCATTAGGCCTACCCGGGTTTAAGGGGTTATAGCTCACCTTATTGCAGTCAAGACAAGGGGGAAGATTTATGAAAGGGTGTAAATATACACCGGGTGTAACCTGCCCACAGCAACCAATCACAGCTCCTCTTATATTTTACCAGATCTGAAAGCTGAGCTGTGATTGGTTGCTGTGGGCAGTTTAAACCAGGTGTATATTTACACCCTTTCATAAATCTCCCCCTAGGAGTCTAGCCTTATATTTATTAGTAATTAATAATTATATTAATTACCTGTTCTGCGATTCCTCCATTCCAGCTTCTAATGGGAATGTTCATCTCCTTGCATGTTCTTTCTTCTCATTTTCCACCTACAGTAGAAAAAAAATCACAGGTGTGATAATATGTTCCTAGAATGGAGATCTTAATATATATGTAACAATCTAAAGACACTGCTCCCATGACCCTGCTTTCTTGTGTCCCTACCTTTACCCTAGACTGGTCACCCTATATACCCCTAGCCCCACTTCAGACTAGTCACCCAGTAAGCCCCGTAATGAGCCACATGTACTGTATAATGGAGGGAGCACATGACAGGGGTAGGATGCAGTTGTGTAAAGGGTTAAGGGGCAGTTGGTTTAGGCGGGAATAGAAGGGGTGGAGCAGGGCTAGTGTCGAGGAGTACATAAGAGGGGGTGGGGTTACACGTCGTCAGTCAGGAAGCAGAGTGGGTAGCAGGAGTTTGTCTGCTGTGTGAAGGTAGTTACGATGTTGTCTGCGGACGAACTTCTCAGGCAGGTGCGGGAGATGGCGGCTCAACAAGGTCCTGGCTGGCTGGAGCAGCAGCTCCTGGGGGCCTCATCTGAAGCTCCTTTGGACGGCTCTGCGGGAAGGAGGACGAGGACCAGCCGTTCCAGGCCGCCGGAGAGATTGAGTCCGGATATATCCCCGTCCCCCTGGCGCCACAGAAGGAGCCCTCCTCGAGACCCTCTGCTTCCCTCTTCCAGCCGGCCCTCCTCAGCCTCCGAGGGGAGAGCGAGGAGGAATCCTATACAGTGGCAAGGGGTGGCGAGCCCGGGGAGTTCACCTTCTTCTGCCCCCTCCCCTGGGCATCGGAGTCGGCGATCGGAGGTTGCTGCTGTTCCCCCTGTGGAGGCACCACACGGGGGAAGAGCCTGGCGGAGCGTGAGTAGAGGAGCATCCCTGACCCCTCTGGCTCTGGTGCGGGCTGGAGGGAGGACGTCAGCAGCATCGGCAGTCCAACGTGCTATCCTGGGATGCCGTGGCCCAGACTCCCAGTGGGCGCCGGCGGGAAATTCGTAGCAGCACTGCTAATTAGGAGGTGGAAGCTAGCACTAGGTGGAGTGCTCCTCCAGCCTCGGTTCTGGCTGGGAGGAGGGAGTCTGCAGCAGGGATCTCACAGCTTTCCCGGGGGCTTGTGGCGGCAGCCCCGCGCCCAGCCGGGGGTCAGGAGCTAGAGGACGGCGGGGAGAGTCCGGGTGACAAAGTGGCCCAGCGAAGGGGACCGTGCCAGCCCCGCTTTTTAGTGAGGACAGCTTGGAAGGCCACTGTGGAGGCGACGGGGAAGTCCTTGCCTGCGCTCTGTTGCCAGAAGATACAGTACGTCATGGCAACTGGCAAGCGGCAGCAGTCATGCTTCGCCTGGGTCAGAGGTGCAAGCTTCGGGAGATTCTTCAGCTTCATCTGGAGCCAGTGTCCAGACGGCCGCAGTGGGGTCCCCTTCAGTGAGGTCGGGTAAGTCTTTAGCCATTGGTGTGAGGTGCAGCGCTCTTTTCTCTCCTGTATTCCACAAAAATATTAGTTTGTAGATGAGGTTGTTGGCGGCGCCGAAGGGTTTGGGGGCTGGGCAGTCCTTTCGGGATGGAGCCGGCAGCTCTGGGGCTTTCTCGGGGCAGTCGGCCTCTTCCGGTAAGGGCTGCTGCTGGCAGTTTAACGAGGGCCACTGCAAGTTTGGCTCCGACTGCCGATAAAAGCATGAGTGCTCCGGCTGCGGGGGAGAACATAGCTTATCGAGATGTTTCAAGGAAAAAGGTAGAGACGGAGAAGTTAACCAAAAGAGGGGTGATGCCAGTGAGGGTGGAAAGGATGCTGCCGTATCACGTTCGGTATCCAAATAATGCGGCGGCACAGTTGCTTAGAGGGTTTCAGTAGGGGTTTTCGAATCCCGGGCGGGCAAGGGGCTCCGGAGGGGCCGATGCGTAATCTGGCGTCCACGTTGGTTTGGCTGGATATTGTGACTGATAAATTGTTGAAAGAAGTTCTGTTGGGCCGGATGGTGGGGCCTTTGATACGAGCCCGCTTCCGGGATTGCGGGTCTCTCCTCTGGGCCTGGTGCCTAAGAAGGAGCGGAATAAATTTCGGCTTATTCATCACCTGTCGCATCCCAGAGTTATGTGCAGTTTCTTATACCTCGTTTGACGCGGCTTTTAAATGGGTGCACCGGTATGGGAAGGGGACACTGCTAGCTAAAACTGATATTGAGGCGGCATTCCGGTTGCTGCCGGTTCACCCGGAGAGTTTCCATTTGTTGGAGTGTTGTTGGCAAGGGCAGTTTTTGTGGACTTGTGTCTCCCAATGGGTTGCTCTATTTCTTGCACCTATTTCAAGACATTTAGTTCCTTTTTGGAGTGGGTGGTGCGGCTGGAAGCTCAGGTGGCGTCCGTGTTGCACTACTTGGATGATTTTTTGTTTGTGGGGCCTGGGGGTTCGAGAGTTTGCGCGGCATTGTTGCAGACCATGGAGCGGTTGGCGCAGTACAAAATTGATGGACCGGCTATGGTGATGCGGTTCCTGGGTATTGTCATTGATACTGAGCGCTGGGAGTGTCGGTTGCCGGACGATAAGCTGGTGGAACTGAAGGAGGCGGTGAATGGGGCTTGCGGTAGGAAGAAATTGCGTTTGCGGGAGCCTCAATCTCTGCTACGGCGTCTCAATTTTGCATGCCGCATTATGCCCATGGGTAGGGTATTTTTCGCAGGCTAGCCATGGCATCTGCTGCTCCCTGAAGAAGCCAATAGCGAAACGACGTTGGAGGAGTGTGAGTTGGGAGGCCTGAGGCTTTGGGAATTGTATCCCTGGGTAACATTGTTTATGTGCACCTGCTTATACCTTGGCTTATTGAGCTATGCAGCCTGTGTTTTTGGATATATTCTAGTATTTGCACTTTATAATATGCTTACAACCGGGCTGTCTGTAGCTAATTTATGAGTATTTAAGATATGCACTTGCACTTTAATCTTAAAACATATACCTGTCCTCATGTTGGGTCTCCCACCTCCCGGGTCCTTGCTTGTTTTTATGTTTTTGTTTTCTCTTGTCCCTATTATTGTTGCGATACTTCCCAATAAAGTTTTTTTGTACTAATGTATTTCATATTTTTGTTTATATGCATATCGGATGGGTTTATAGGTGTTTAGTTCATTCTCTGTACCATTCGGTTATTTCTCCCCCCCTATTTTTTTCTCTGGGGTATAGGACGTTTATCACAGAATCCAGAATCTATAGGTGTTTTCTAGCCATGGCATCTGCTGGAGTGGGGCGTCTGTATCATTATGTCCGGTTGCCATCTGAGTTGCGGGAGGACTTGTTGGTTTGGAGGGAGTTTTTGGGTAAATACAACGGTCGGAGTATAGTCATGGAGGGGCTGGTATCCAATGTTGATTTAGAATTATACACGGATGCTGCTGGGGGACAGGGTTTGTGGCATTTTTGCAAGGTCAGTGAAGTGCTGAGCTGTGGCCGGAGGACTGTGTGCAGATGGGGAATTTTGGCATTTTTAGAAATGTTTCCAATTGTGGTTGCTTTGGAGCTTTGGGGGGACCAGCTAAGGAACAGGAAGGTGTGTTTCTTGTGCGATAACTTGGGGGTGGTGCAAGCTATTAACTTACAGTCGGCTAGGTCTCCTCCTGTTGGGCTGCTGTTGAGACGCGTTGTCCTGAAGGGCTTAGAGATGAATGCCCATTTTACGGCAATGCATGTGCCAGGGGTCAGGATTAAGATCGCTGATGCTCTTTCTCGTTTCCAGTGGTCCAGGTTTTGGGAGCTGGTGCCAGGGGTGGAGCCTCACGGCACCCCTTGTCCAGAGTGGCTGTGGCGGCTGGTTTGAAGGCGGCTTTGAGTTTGGTGCGGAGATCGGTTTGTCTAACCACGTGGAACACTTATCGCAGGTTTTGGTGGGAGTGGGAAGCTTTTTTAGGTCAGTTGTGCGGGGTGTGTGGGCCTCGGGATTGGGAGTTGTGCTTGTTGTACTATGTGGGTAGGGCCTTTGAGGATGGGGTCTCTCCCTCTGGAGTAAGCCGTCGCATGTCGGCTTTAGCCTTTTGGGTTCTGGCTTGGGGGGAGCAGGATGCGACAAAATCCTTTTTGGTGCCTAGGGCTTTGCTGGGGTTTCGGAAGGGGTGTGTGGTGAGGGATGCACGTAGGCCAGTGTCCCTTTCGTTATTGCTTCAGCTGGTGACGGTTGGCTGAAAATTAGGTGCTGAGGGGTTCGGTTTTGGAATGTAGACGAAGACGAATCAGAGGGGCAGGGGTGCTGTGGTGCACTTGGGGTAGTGGGCTGGTTCAGCGGTTTGTCCCGCGAGTCCTTATCAAGCCTTCTTGGGGGTGCGGCCGCCGGGCGGCGGTCCGCTGCTTAGGCATGCTGACTATACTTTCCTGTCCGTATATCAGTTCGTACAGGTTTTTAAGAAGGTTTTGGGGTTGTTGGGTTTGCCAGCATCGGAGTATAGTTCCCATTCTTTTCGAATTGGCATGGCCATGGAGGCAACTAGGTGGGGGTTTGCCCCGGAGGTTGTCAAATGGATTGAGAGATAGGAGTTTGACAGATTTCGCCTGTATGCTCGCCCTCAGTTGTTGTAATTGAGTTTTTTCTAGAATTTCGGGAGCCGAGGGAGTGCTGTTGAAAAGGGGTGCTATTGGTTTTATGTTGTGCCATTGTGTTTTTCAGGTGAACCTCCCTGCCTGGTGTGGATAGCTGGACACTCTTATGTGTGTAGGGGGAGTGTGCGGGCGGATGTGCGGACCGATGGGCGGCAGCTGGGATTTCCAAGGTCCGAGGTGCAGGTTCGCTGGCTTGGTTTCCCTGGCTTGATGTGGCCCTGCTTGTTGCCTGAGTTCCAGTTCTTAGCCGGTATGGATCGTTGTCCAGATATCCTTGTGATCCATGCAGGTGGGAATGATCTGGGGGTGCGGGCCTCCAGGGCCATTATGCGGAACATAAAACTGGATTTGCTCCAGCTATGGTCGTCTTTCTCGGGTATTGTTATTGTCTGTCGGATATCGTGGCCAGGCGGAAGTGGCGGCAGGCCAGGTCTGTGGCGGGCGTTAATAAAACCAGGGTGAAGATTAATAAAGTGGTGGGGTGTTTTGTGGCCAGGAATGGGGGTTTCGTAGTTTGGCACAGGGATCTAAAGGATGGGTCGGCTGATTTTATGAGCTCGGATAGGGTGCATTTGAATGCTATGGGGCAGGATCTGTGGAACTTGGGGATTCGAGATGGCATTGAGCGGGCTCTGGAGTTGTGGAGGGTCGACCATTTGTAAGGAAGGGGTCACAAATGGTCATGGTCATGGCCGAAGTGGGAGGGGTTTTTGAAGGCTTTGGCAATTGGATATTTCTGAGGATGGAGGAGGAGTGATACATTCTCCTCCTATACCTGTTACGGTAGACAATGTCCTGGGGCTGGGGTGTTACCCAGCTATAGTTTGGTCCCCGTGGGTAAGGTCCCCGGGGTGGTTTGTTAGGTCTCCCGGTGGGTGCCTTCGGGTTAGGTGACGGCGGCCGGAGGTAAAGTGGAGACCCCCAGTGTGTTATTATAGTAATGGAGTTGCAATTTGAGACAAATATTTATATTTATGTGAATAAATGTTAATAAAACTGAAAGAGTTATTTATATGTGATTTAACATGTTATTTATGTTTTAAATAAAGGTGCTGTTGCGGCCTTTACTTCTAGCAAGGTGTCTGAGTGTTATTAAGGGGAGGGAAGGTTGGTATGTAGCACGGAGAGCTAGACTATCCCTTAGTCACGTATCCCCCTGCCCCCACCCTAGACAGGTTACCCTATATCCCCTTGCCTCAAACCCAGACTGATCACCTGTATCCGCCTGCCCTCAGTCTAGACTGGTCACCCTGTATCCCACTGCCCCACCCTTAACTGGTAACTTTTAATCCTACTGCCCTCACCACAGACTGGTAACCTGGTACTTCACTGCCAACACTACAGACTGGTCACCTTGTATCCCCACGTCCCCTCCATACAGAAGTAAACCTGTATCTTCCTGCCCCCACCCTAGATGGGTCACCCTGTATCCTCCTACCCCCACCCAACACTGGTTACCTTGTAACCACCTGCCCAATCCCCAGATTTTTCATCCTGTATCCTCCTTCCCCAAGCCCAGACCATTCACCTTGCTTCCCCCTGCCCAAGACAGATCACCCTGTAACTCTCTGCCACAACCCCAGACTGGTAACCTTGTATCCCTCTACCCAAGCACAGATTGGTCAGCCCGAAACCCCTTGCCCCAAGCCTAGACTTGTAACCCTGTATCCACGAGGGGCCACCCCAGACCGGTGACCCTTCATCCCCCTGCCACTACCCCTGACTGGTCACCCAGTATCCTCCTGTATCCACCACAGCCTGGTCACCCTATATCACCATGCCCAGAAGCTTAGACTGGTCACCCTGTTTGCCCCTAATGTCAGTGTCATAATATTAGGTGTCCATGGAAGATATAGGTCATTAAAACATATATCTACATGGCCCAGGAACATATTATCACACCTATACAGTTCTAGACCAAGAGTTTAGCCTGATAGTTATCAGTAATTAATAATGATATCAATTACCTGTCCTGTGATTCTTTCATTCCAGCTTCTGATAGGAATGTTCGTCTCCTTGCATGTTCTTTCTTCTCATTTTCCACCTACAGTAGAAAAAAATAACAGGTGTGATAATATGTTCCTAGAATGTAGATCTTATTATATATGTAACACTCTAAAGATACTGCTCCCATGACCCTGCTTTGTTGTGTCCCTACCCTTACCCCAGACTAGTCACCCTGTATCCCCCTGCCCCCACCCTAGACGGGTTACCCTATATGTTCTTGAAGTACCCACGGAGTGTATAGTGAAGGGAGGTACATGTGAGTGTATGAGCTCCCTAAGAGGCTAGGATTGTATATTGTTTTTTTTCCACCCCCTTGTTGTGGGGTGGTAATGGTTTCGCCTTTCTAGATTTTTCCCTAGGTACAGAGGTTCACAGGAGTCCCATAAGTGTCTGGGCAGAATCTGGTTGGTATGGCCCTGATTGGCTGAATGGAAGGAGTGACGTCAGCAACCAGCTGTTTAAAATGAATTTCGGCGGGAAAGGCCGTTATCCGGAACAGGAGCAAGCAGAGAATATTCAAGATTCAAGACTGCCTGTGTGTGAGGAGAATTTACTTTATTGCCGCACTTTAAGAAGCGTGATGGATGATGAAAGTAAGAAGCCACCAGTGGCTAAAACATTCAATAAATGGTTACAAGCATTTTGTTTATACGCTTCAGTGTTTGGGGAGAAATTCACGGATAAATGTGGTGCATTGTTTCAACATGTGAGTATGGGATATTTTGGGGGTAACGCATGGCTTACTTACAACTAAATGTTTTGTCAAAAAATGACGGTTTATTCAAATTTGAGATGGGGTCAGAAAGTGTGGTTGTGGATAAATATCATGATACCGCAGCGAGCAAGACCTTCCACATCTTCAGCAACCAGTTCTTCCTTTCGTAAAGGCATTTGTTTCGCGTTTAACGAATCCACGTGCAAGTGGTACAATTCCTGTAAGTATCGGCACGAATGTGCTCACTCTGCAGAAGATCAGTCAGTCTGCCCAGCAACCCAGCACTACCAGGGATGCAATTTGAAGACCTTGGACTCCAGTGAGTCTACCAAGAATGTTGCCTTGGCTAGAGGCCTTCCCAAACTGGCAGACTGATTTGCTGATTTCCAGTTTTGGTGATGGTTTTTATGTGCCAGCTTTCTCAGGTGCAGGGTGCTCTGTGGTAGATAATTTGCGCTTGGCCATAATGTATCCTAAGGTGGTCGATGTCAAAATTTTGAGTGAAGTTAATCTAGGTAGAGTGGAAGGCCCGTTTCCTTTTCCCGCATTTTCTAATTTTCGGGTATCCCCCCTGGGTCTGATGCCTAAAAAGGAACCCAATAAATTTAGATGGATTCATAATTTGTCTTTCCCCATAGGTTCTTCTTTAAATGACTGATCGCACTTTGGTTGCTGTGCATTATAACTCTTTCGAGGATGCGTTGGATCTTGTTCGAAATTGCGGTCCTAATGCTATAATGGCAAGGGCAGAT
Organism: Dendropsophus ebraccatus; assembly: GCF_027789765.1. NCBI lineage: Eukaryota > Metazoa > Chordata > Amphibia > Anura > Hylidae > Dendropsophus > Dendropsophus ebraccatus. The sequence continues at coordinate 147,853,949 of NC_091458.1, forward strand.
ATTGAATCTGCTTTTCGTTTATTGTCGGTGTCTCCTGGGGGATTTAAGTCGTTGGGTTTTGTTTGGAGGGATAAGTTTTATTTTGATAAGTCGCTCCCTATGGGTTTCAGATTGTCTTGCTTTTATTTTGAATCTTTTTCTTGTTTTTTGGAATGGGTTTTGAAAGAGCAAACAGGATTGTTGTCTTGTACACACTATCTTTATGATTTTTTGTTTGTAGGTAAAGGCGATTCAGATGATTGTGCGTGTTTGCTATCCTCCTTTGTGGACATGTGTGGTCATTTTAGGGTCCCCTTAGCGGCTAATAAAACTATATCTCCTTGTTGCAGGTTGGAGTATTTAGGTATTGTTGTTGACCTTGAACAGATACTGTTTTGTTTGCCGTAGGCTAAAATACATGAAATGTGAGCTTTATTGTCATCTATTATTGGTTAAGAAGACAACTACATTGAAGGACATGCAGCGCTTGTTGGGTAACCTTGTATTATTTGCTACTAGGGTGATCCCTATGGGGAAAGTTTTTTTTGTAGAAGTTTGTTTCAGAAGACTTGTGGTCTTATACCTCCGCGTGCACATATTCGTTTGATGCTTACTTTGAAAGAGGATTTAGCGTTGTGGCTTCGTTTTTTTTTGTCTGATTTCAATGAAAAGGTTGTGTAACAGGAGGATTTTCGAGAAGCTGGTGCTTTAGGGTTATTAACCAATGCTGTGGGAAGTTGTGGCTTTGGAGTTTTCTGGAATGAACGTTGGTGCGCAGAAACGTGGCATCCTACTTGGGTGGAGTCCAGTATGGTCCGTAATGTCGTGTTAATTGAATTGTTCCCGATTCTCGTTGCTTTCTCTCTGTGGGGCGACTCCTTTAGGAACAAGCGCATAATCGTAAACACGGATAATCGGGGAGTGATGTTTGCCATCATCTGTCTGTCGGCCAAATCGGATGTGGTTGTCAAACTTTTACGTCATTAGTGTTGCTCTGTTTCCATTTAAATGTGTGGCTTAAAGCTAGATACATACCTAAAGCTGTTAATGATGTCGCGGACTCTCTATCTCACCTGCAGTTTTCTCGATTTCAGCTTTGGGTTCTGGATGCGGATCTCTTCGGTCATTTGTGTCCTCCACACTTGTCCAATCTTATATAGGAATGATGTGTACTTTCCTTTGGTCCAAGAGTTACTCGACAGGTAGAGGAGCTACGGTTTCCTTGTGTTCTATTACTGGTGGCCCTGCATGCCCGGTTAAAGTGGTCTTGGAGTATTTATTGGTCTGTCTTGGTTTTCCTGGGTCATTTTTGTTGCATTCCGATGGTACCTCCTTGTCTAAGTTTCAATTTGTCGAAGTTTTTTTGGAAATGTTTAAGTAAATTGGGTATGGATTTGCAAGGTTTTTTGGCTCATTCATTTCGCATTGGAGCTGCTACGGAGGCTTATCGTTTGGGTTTGTCCCCTACTAATATTAAAAGTTAAGGCAGGTGGTGTTCACATAGATATAAGCTTTATATTAGGCCTCATTTATGTGTTTGATTTCTTGTAGGTCGGTCTCCCATTGTCGTCTGGGTCCTCAGCCATTCTTTCATATATTGGGCCCATAGACGCGCTTTGGAGTGGGTCTATTCTACTAATTCTACTAACTCTCAGAGGAGGTAGCTATTTTGTGGGCAGGGGTCAGTGGTCTCCGTTGGTTTCAGATCATTGATTTAGTGGAGAATAAATGTCTAGTGTGGCCTGCGCCTATCGTCTTAGTTATTCATGCAGGTGGAAACTACGTAGGGCGTAGGCGCACTGATGCATTGTTTCATGAGATGAAATAACATTCAACGTTCTACATAGTCTTTATCCTCGGACCGTTCTTTGAGATCGTTCCGAGGCTAATTTGGTCTTATCAAGGTTTTACATTCCTTGACATGATCAGGAGCCGTGTTAACAGGGGTTTGGCGTGCTTCTTGCTTTTGACGGGCGGTATTTCATACCAACACACCGACTTGGAAGTCTTTAATCCAGGCCTATATTGCTGTGATGGCATACATTTGTCGGATATATGCCTGGATATATTTAATTTGGGGTTGCAAAATTAGTTGGAAATAGACACGGTGTTGGTGGGGTCATGCTCGGCTTAGCCGGCACTGGTGGGTCGGTTGCCCTGTTTTTGTGCGGGGCAGACACTTGAACTTTATTGGACTGGAATTGAAGTTTATGTTGGATTATATTACATTTCAATGTTATGATTTATCCAAGTTATTTATTGAAATAATAACCCTTGAATAAACACTGTGGCCTTACCATCCACAGTAAAGAGTAATGGTATATGTTTCTCATTTATTAATTTAGATAAATAGTTAATGGGGAAGGGATGCCGATTACATTCACATGCCTCAACCCCAGACTTCTCACCCTGTATCCTCCTGCCCTCAGCCCAGACTGGACACCCTGTACTACCCTGCCCCACCACAGACTGAACACCCTTTATCCCTCTGTCTCAAGCCCAGACTGTTCACCTTGTGTCCCTTATTCCAAGTCTAGATTGGTCAATCTATATCCCACTGCCTCAACGTTAACCGGTCATCCTTTATCATACTACACTCACCACAGACTGGAACCTTGTATCCCCCTGTCCCCTCCATAGACAGGTCACCCTATATCCCCAAGACCCCATATTAGACGGGTCACCCTCTATCCTCCTGCCCCCACCCCAGACTGGTCACCCTGTATGCTTCTGCCCCCATCCCAGACTGGTAACCCTGTATCCTTCTTCCTCCACCCAGATGGGTCACACTGTTTCCCCCTGACGTTACCCCAGACTGGTCACCCTGTATCCCACTGCCCAAGCCCCAGACTTGTCATCCTGTATCCTTCTGCCCCCAGCCCCGACGGGTCACCCTGTTTTCCCCTGCCCCCATGCCAGGCAGGTCACCTTGTAACCCTCTGCCCCAACCCTAGACGGGTTACCTTGTATCCCCCTACCCAAGCACAGACTGGTCACTCTGTATCCCACTGCCACCACCCTAGACTGGCACCCTGTATCCCACTACCCCTACCTCAGACTGGTCACCCTGAAACCTCCTGCCCCAATCCTAGACGGGTCACCCTTCACCCCCTGCCCCTACCCCTGACTGGTCACCCAGTATCCTCCTCTTCCCACCATAGGCGGGTCACCCTCCATATGCCCCCAAGCCCAGACTGGTCACCCTATATCCCCCTAATGTCAGCGTTATCATATTAAGTGTCCATGGAAGATATAGGTCATTAAAACATATATCTACATGGTCCAGGAACATATCACACCGATGCAGGTCTAGACCAAGAGTCTAGCCTGATAGTTATCAGTAATTAATAATGATATCAATTACCTGTCCTGTGATTCTTCCATTTCAGCTTCTGATAGGAATGTTCGTCTCCTCGCATGTTCTTTCTTCTCAGTGTCCACCTACAGTAGAAAAAAATCACAGGTGTGATAATATGTTCCTAGAATGAAGATCTTAATATATGTAACACTCTAAAGACACTGCTCCCATGACCCTGCCTTGATGTGTCCCTACCCGAACTCCAAACTGGTCACCCTAAATATCCCTGCCCCTATCCCAGGCTAGTCACCCTGTATCCCCCTGCTCCCACCCTAGACAGGTTACCCTATATCCCCTTGCCTCAAACACAGACTGATCACCCTGTATCCTCCTGCCCTCAGTCCAGACTGGTCACCCTGTATCCCACTGCCTCACCCTTAACTGGTAACCGTTTATCCTACTGCCCTTACCACAGACTGGTCAACTTGTAACCCCCTGTACCCTCCATAGACCTGTCACTCTGTATCCTCCTAGTCCCATTCCAGACTGGTCACCCTGTATCCCCCTTCCTCCACCCAGATGAGTCATACTGTTTCCCCCTGACATCACCCCCGACTGGTCACCCTGTATTCTACTTCCCCCACCCCAGACTGGTCACCCTGTAACCCCCTGCCCAAGTCCCAGACTTGTCATCCTGTATCCTCCTGCCCCCAGCCCAGACGGGTTACTCTATATGCTCTTACCTCAAACCCAGACACATTACCCTGTATCCTCCGGCCCTCCGCCCAGACTGGACACTCTGTACTACTCTGCCCCACCCAAGACTGAACACCCTGTATCCCTCTGTCTGACACCCAGACTGTTAACCTTGTGTCCCTAATTCTAAGCCCAGACTGGTCGACCTGTATACCACTGCCCCACCCTTAACTGGTCACCCTGTACCTCACTGCACCCTCAACAGACTGAACACCCTGTATCCCGCTATCTCAGGCCCAGATTGTTCACCTTGTGTCCCCAATTCCAAGCCTAGACTGGTCAACCTATATCCCACTGCCCCACCCTTAACTGGTCACCCTTTATCCTACTGCCACCACCCCAGACTGGTCACCTTGTATCTCTCTACCCAAGCACCAGACTTGCCGTCCTGTATCCTCCTGCCCCCAGACAGGTCACCCTGATTCCCCCCTGCCCCCACGCCGGAGAGATCACCCTGTAACCCTCTGCCCCAACCGCAGACTGGTCACCTTGTATACCCCTACCCAAGCAAAGACTGATCACCCTGTATCCCACTGCCCCACCCTAGACTGGCACTCTGTATCCCACTACCCCCACCTCAGACTGTTCACCCTGAAACCCCCTGCCCCAACCCTAGACTTTTCACCCTGTATCCTCCTGCCCCCACCCCAGACGGGTGACCCTTCATCCCCCTGCCCCGGCCCCTGACTGGTCACCCAGTATCCTCCTGTTCCTGCCATAGGCTGGTAACCTTACATACGCCCCCAAACCCAGACTGGTCACACTGTTTCCCCTAATGTCAGTGTTATCATATTAAGTGTCCATAGAAAATATAGGTAATTAAAAACATATATCTACATGGCCCAGGAACATATTATCACACCTATACAGGTCTAGACCAAGAGTCTAGCCTGATAGTTATCAGTAATTAATAATGATATCAATTACCTGTCCTGCGATTCTTCCATTCCAGCTTCTCATGGGAATGTTTGTCTCCTTGCATGTTCTTTCTTCTAGTTCTCCACCTGCAGTAGAAAAAAATCACAGGTGTGATAATATGTTCCTAGAATGGAGATCTTAATATATATGTAACACTCTAAAGATACTGCTCCCATGACCCTGCTTTATTGTGTCCCTACCCTTACTCCAGACTGGTCACCCTGCATACTGCTGCTCCCACCTTAGACTAGTCACCCTGTACCCTTATGTCCCCGGCCCAGATTGGTCACCCTGTATACTTCGGCCCATCTATATACTGGGACCACAAAGATATTAGTTTGTGGATGAGGTTGATGGCGGCACCGAAGGTTTTGGGGGCTGGGCAGTCCTTTCGGGATGGAGCCGGCGGCTCTGGGGCTTTCTCGGGGCAGTCAGCCTCTTCCGGTAAGGGCTGCTGCTGGCAGTTCAACGAGGGCCACTGCAAGTTTGGCTCCGACTGCCGGTATAAGCATGAGTGCTCCGGCTGCGGGGGAGCACATGGCTTATCGAGATGTTACAAGAAAAAAGGTAGAGGCGAAGAAGTTAACCAAAAGAGGGGTGATGCTAGTGAGGGTGGAAAGGATGCTGCCGTATCACGCGCGGTATCCAAATAATGCGGCGGCACAGTTGCTTAGAGAGGGTTTCAGTGGGGGTTTTTAGAATCCCGGGCAGGCAAGGGGCTCCGGAGGGGCCGATGCGTAATCTGGTGTCCACATTGGTTTGGCTGGATATTGTGACTGATAAATTGTTGAAAGAAGTTCTGTTGGGCCGGATGGCGGGGCCTTTTGTTTCAATAGTTTTTTAATGAAGGATTTTTATATTTTACAACAAACATATATTGAAGAACAATAACATAGTACAATACCAAGACATAGGCTGGTATATACAATAGCTGGTACGTGCTTGGAAATCACATAACAAACATACTCGCAAGTAGTGACAACCCCTTAATGGAACAAGAGGAAGGTAAGTAACGAATGAGTAGCAGATAAACGCATGCTAAAACCCAGGCAAATAAACTTGTGCGACAATGGGAGTCACGACATATAAGTAGCAAATGCGAATCAAAGGAACAAAGGACACAAAGACAGACAGAAAACGAGGAAATATGGCAGGTTGAAATGCTAAAAATATAAATCTGGATCCATGCTTATACTAATAACAGTCTGTTTAACGTAATACATAGAGTATGCTGATATATATATATATATGAGAGTATTAGAGGCTAATAAGCAATTGCCAGGAAAGGTGAATAGTAAGGAGTGGCCACTCGGTTAAATATATAGATATCAGTAGGTGGTGGCATACATAGAAGACAGTTGAAACAAAGGGTATTAGGATGAAGAGCTAAGAAAACACATTATTGCAAGTGCACAGTGATACAGATAATAAATAAAACAAGCTAGGTAACTGCGCCATCTAGTGACTGATAAGAAAAAGGACATCTGTAAAATACTGAGAGATATAACCATTAAACCATGCTACAAACGTCTGTGTAATCAGAGTCCCTATATCTAGCAGAGGAACATAATCATGTCTTCTTGATAAGTTAAGTGAGACGCAGTAGCCAAAATAATGTAAACGTGAAGAACATAAAATTCAAATACAAAACGACACACCTAAACAGGTAACCACAGACACACAAACAATAACACAGGCACATATTTGCGCAACAAAGAGCTGAAAATAAGATCAGTCATATCAGACAGATAGAGATACCCAATAACAATGGGATAACGGTAGACAACCGCCGCAGGGCTGCTACGGTCAGCACCGCAGGGACCCTGACTCATAGGCGGCAATACTATGGGTGGGCAAAAAGTTCGGAAGAGGCCGAGGAAGGTGGTAAAAATGTAACCAATGCAAAATAGATCCACAGAGCAAGGATATGTCCAAGGGAGTCGCAATTCTAGAACAGTCTGTGCAGATGATAGTCAGAACTGTCGGACTTGCTACGTGGCGGTGAACAGGGTGTAGAGGACTTCTGAGGGGCAGGAAGGAGATTCCACTCGTATAACAAGCGTAGACCAGCCGTTGCATCTCGGATCAGAAATGAGGCAGAGTCTTTAAAAACAGTGAGGCGGGCAGGAGAGCCCCATTTATAAGTAATTCCGTGAGACCTCAACGTAGAGGTGACATAGGCTAAGGATTTACGCCACTTCATAGTCCGTGGGGAGAGATCCGGATAGACCAGAATGTCCCGATACTTTTTAGACTGTGTAGCACGTGGTTGTCGAAGAGCCGTGAGCAAAGCTCTCTTAGTAGGCATATGATAAATGCGGACAATGGTGTCCCTTGAGGTACCAGGTTTCAAGGTTGCAGGTGTATCGATTCTTCTGGCCCAATCCACAGAAATGTCCTCTGGTGTGAAGTCGGGCAATGTCTCTTTAAGAAAATTTGTGGCAAACTTGTGTAGGTGAGCAGCAGGGACACTTTCAGGAATGCCCCTTATCTTAATGTTGTGGTCCCTGGATCTATCGTCAAGAGCATCCAAGGAAGTGTGTATATGTTGCACCTCAGCTTCCAGTAAACGATGTGACTCCAGAAGATTATTATGCTCTGCAATGATAGCAGAGATGCTATCCTCCGCAAGCAGAAGCCTCCCCTCCACTGCCTGTACTGATTCCTGTATAGCAGGGGTGGGGAACCCTTTCCATGTCGAGGGCCGGTCGGGCATTAATAAAATCATTCGAGGGCCGAATACCGTGTGCGGCAGTTAGTAGCGTGGGTTTGCAGCACCCAGGGCAAGGCAAAGTATTGTTCCCCTAGTTCCCCTGCTATTGTAGTTAACCCCCAGTGATGCCCCTGCTATTGTAGTTAACCCCCAAGTCATGTCCCTGGTAGCCTAGTTAACCCCCCCAGTGATGCCTCTGGTAGGCCTAGTTAACCCCCATCAGTCATGTCCCAGGTAGCCTAGTTAACCCCCATCAGTCATGTCCCAGGTAGCCTAGTTAACCCCCATCAGTCATGTCCCAGGTGGCCTAGTTAAAGGGAACCTGTCACCCCCCGTGCCGGGGTGACAGGCTCCCGACCCCCCGTTAGAGCCCCATATACTCACCTAATCCCGCCGGGTCCCGCTTCTGGATCCGGTCGGGTGACGGAGATCTCAGCCGCTGCAGCCCGGCGCGCGCGCTGAGAGATGAGTCCAACACCCATAGAGAATGACGGAGCGCTGGACTCTCCTGTCATTCTCTATGGGTGTTGGACTGATCTCTCAGCGCGCGCGCCGGGCTGCAGCGGCTGAGATCTCCGTCACCCGACCACCTCCAGAAGCGGGACCCGGCGGGATAAGGTAAGTATATGGGGCTCTAACGGGGGGTCGGGAGCCTGTCACCCCGGCACGGGGGGTGACAGGTTCCCTTTAACCCCCATCAGGCATGTCCCTGGTGGCCTAGTTAACCCCCATCAGGCATGTCCCTGGTGGCCTAGTTAACCCCCATCAGGCATGTCCCTGGTAGCCTAGTTAACCCCCATCAGTCATGTGCCAGGTGGCCTAGTTAACCCCCATCAGTCATGTCCCAGGTGGCCTAGTTAACCCCCATCAGGCATGTCCCTGGTGGCCTAGTTAACCCCCATCAGGCATGTCCCTGGTGGCCTAGTTAATCCCCATCAGTCATGTCCCTGGTGGCCTAGTTAACCCCCATCAGTCATGTCCCTGGTGGCCTAGTTAACCTCCATCAGGCATGTCCCTGGTGGCCTAGTTAACCCCCATCAGGCATGTCCCTGGTGGCCTAGTTAACCCCCATCAGGCATGTCCCTGGTGGCCTAGTTAACCCCCCATCAGTCATGTCCCTGGTGGCCTAGTTAACCCCCATCAGGCATGTCCCTGGTGGCCTAGTTAACCCCCCATCAGGCATGTCCCTGGTGGCCTAGTTAACCCCCATCAGGCATGTCCCTGGTGGCCTAGTTAACCCCCATCAGGCATGTCCCTGGTGGCCTAGTTAACCCCCATCAGGCATGTCCCTGGTGGCCTATTTAACCCTCCATCAGGCATATCCCTGGTGGCCTAGTTAACCCCCATCAGGCATGTCCCTGGTGGCCTAGTTAACCCCCATCAGGCATGTCCCTGGTGGCCTAGTTAACCCCCAAATAAAAAAAATAAACATCCCACTCACCTTACCTCCGTTCCCACGCTGCCCATGTCCTCTTCTGTCCCAGGTCCTCTGTGCCGATCTTCTCCTGCAGGCGGCGCGCGATGAAATGATGTCATCACGCGCGGCCCGCAGGAGACTGAAGACACGCGCCGCTCTGCTGGGGAAGAAGCCGGCATAGTAAGCATCCTCCTGTGTCGGGCAGCTGTCACAGACACCGGAGGATGCTGTGTATGCCGGCTCCTTCCTCCTCCAGAGCGGCGCGCATCACAGGGGAGCTGCGGGCCGGAGGTTCCCCACCCCTGCTGTATAGCCTGGATAGTACAATCAAAGCCCGCTTGAATTGTGGATTGCAGTGTTAAAAGGAGGTCTTTAAGAAAAGACAATGTGACAGGAGCATCAGGTGCAGTTATAGTGGTGAAGATGTTATCTGGAGAAGTAGTGGCAGGGAGCTGTACAGGCAGGGCCGTATTTACCACTAGGCACCCGTGGTCCAGTGCCTAGGGCAGCACCTTGCAGGGGGCAGCACCAGGGAGCAGTGGGGAAAAAAAATACTTTTATTTTTTTTATTTTTTAGTCTCCCACCTCCCTTTCAGACTTGCCAGTAAACCTGATGTCTTTTTGAGGGGGGTGGGGGGGTAGGTATGATCAAGTCTGTTGTGGTGGTGGTGTTGTTCTGGTCTGGTATGGCTGTGATGCCTGGAGCTATTACCTACAAACCTGTGGTGAGAATTCCGTCAGACAATATGCAGACCGCTCTAATTATTGATTCAAAGTGGAAATTTATGTTTTAAGCTGTTAAAAATCATGAAAACGCAATTCACAATGTTGTTACATGTAGACAAATGCATGTGGCTGAAACCATGCTCCCCCACGCTCCCCAAAATCGGGCGTCTTCAGGTTTAGTGCCTAGGGCAGCAGCAGTTGTTAATACGGCCCTGTGTACAGAGTGACATTTCTGTTGCTTAGAACGGCTTGGCTGACCGAGGCAAAGAGAGGGAGGAGGAGTCCGAGATGCAGCAGTAATGTGAACTGTACATGGCCGATCCGGCTGACCAGGGGGACGTTCCCGCTGCTCTGATTGATCTGCTACACACTGTCTGGGCAAGAGACCTCTCTGCACGCTGTTCTGGGGTGCCCCTTTGGGATCAGGTGTCACAGCACAGCCCCTCTGCATCAGCCGTTCATCCCCCGATGTCGGGCCAGCCTGCCACGCTGGTCCGACATCCTTGCTGGAGAAGTTCCTCATAGAAGAGGGAGAGGGGCCGGCGCCATACTGTGGTGGCACAGTCACATGCTGCAGAGTGTCCTGCCGCCTCCGGGCGGCAGCCGAAGCTTTTTTAGACGTGGTCCTCATGTTACAGGACGAGTAGGGGCTTAATTGTGCTCACCAGAATGAAAGAGCCGCCAGTCTTTAGGTTCTGTATGCTATAAGTCGTTAATTTAGCAGGAACTCAAGGATCGAGCGTCTTCTTCCCATGGCTGCAGAACACGCCCCCCTGGCGGGGCCTTTTGATACGAGCCCGCTTTCGGGATTGTGGGTCTCCGCCACGGGGCATGGTGCCTAAGAAGGAGCGGAATAAATTTCGGCTTATTCATCACCTCTCGCATCCGGATGGAGCGTCGGTGAATGATGGGATAGACCCGGAGTTATGTGCAGTTTCTTATACCTCGTTTGATGCGGCTTTAAAGTGGGTGCACCAGTATGGGAAGGGGACACTGCTAGCAAAACTGATATTGAGGCGGCATTCCGGTTGCTACCGGTTCACCGGGAGAGTTTCCATTTGTTGGGGTGTTGTTGTGGAGGGCAGTTTTTGTGGACTTGTGTCTCCCAATGGGTTGCTCTATTTCTTGCGCCAATTTCGAGACATTTAGTTCCTTTTTGGAGTGGGTGGTGCGGCAGGAAGCTCAGGTGGCATCTGTGATGCACTACTTGGACGATTTTTTGTTTGTGGGGCCTGGGGGTTTCTAGAGTTTGCGCGGCGTTGTTGCAGACCATGGAGCGGTTGGCGCAGTACTTTGGGATTCCGCTGGCGCTTGACAAAACTGATGGACCAGCTACAGTGATGCGGTTCCTGGGTATTGTCATTGATACTGAGCGCTGGGAGTGTCGGTTGTGGGACGATAAGCTGGTGGAACTGAGGGAGGCGGTGAATGGAGCTTGTGGTAGGAAGAAATTGCGTTTGCGGGAGCCTCAATCTCTGCTGCGGCGTCTCAATTTTGCATGCCGCCTTATGCCCATGGGTAGGGTATTTTTTCTCAGGCTAGCCATGGCATCTGCTGGGGTGGGGCGTCCGTATCATTATGTCCGGTTGCCCTCTGAGTTGCGGAAGGACTTGTTGGTTTGGAGGGAGTTTTTGGGTAAATACAATGGTCGGAGTATAGTCATGGAGGGGCTGGTATCCAATGTTGATTTAGAATTATACACGGATGCTGCTGGGGGACACGGTTTGTGGCCTTTTTGCAAGGTCAGTGAAGTGCGGAGCCGTCGCCGGAGGACTGGGTGCAGAGGGGGAATTTTGCATTTTTAGAGATGTTTCCAATTGTGGTGGCTTTGGAGCTTTGGGGGGACCAGCTGAGGAACAGGAAGGTGTGTTTCTTGTGCGATAACTTGGGGGTGGTGCAAGCTATTAACTTACAGTCGGCTAGGTCTCCTCCTGTTGTGCTGCTGTTGAGACGCGTTGTCCTGAAGGGCTTAGAGTTGAATGCTCATTTTACGGAAATGCATGTGCCAGGGGTCAGGAACGAGATCGCTGATGCTCTTTCTCGTTTCCAGTGGTCCAGGTTTTGGGAGCTGGTGCCAGGGGCGGAGCCTCACGGCACCTCTTGTCCAGGGTGGCTGTGGCGGCTGGTTTGAAGGCAGCTTTGAGTTTGGTGCAGAGATCGGTTTGTCTAACCACGTGGAACACTTATCGCAGGTTTTGGTGGGAGTGGGAAGCTTTTTTAGGTGAGTTGTCCGGGGTGTGTGGGCCTATGAGGATGGGGTCTCTTCCTCTGTAGTAAGCCGTCGCATGTCGGCTTTAGCCAAGTCTCGCGCTTGGGGGGAGCAGGATGTGGCGAAATTCTTTTTGGTACCTAGGGCTTTGCGGGGGTTTCGGAAGGGGTGTGTGGTGAGGGATGCGCGTAGGCCAGTGTCCCTTTCATTATTGCTTCAGCTGGTGACGGTGCTGCTGTCGGTGTGTTTGTCGGGGTACGAGCGCGGGCTGTTTGCCTTGGCCTTTTCCTTTGCGTTTTTTGGGGCGTTTCGGATCTCTGAACTGGTGGCGCCAAGCAAAAGGAAGCCTGGGGGTCTGTGGGCTAAAAATTAGGTGGGATTTCCAAGGTCCGAGGTGCAGGTTCGCTGGCTTGGTTTCCCTGGCTTGATGTGGTCCCGCTTGTTGCCTGAGTTACAGTTCTTAGCCGGTATGGATCGTTGTCCAGATATCCTTGTGATCCATGCAGGTGGGAATGATCTGGGGGTGCGGGCCTCCAGGGCCATTATGCGGAACATAAAACTGGATTTGCTCCAGCTATGGTCGTCTTTCTCGGGTATTGTTATTGTCTGGTCGGATATCGTGGCCAGGCGGAAGTGGCGGCAGGCCAGGTCTGTGGCGGGCATTAATAAAACCAGGGTGAAGATTAATAAAGTGGAGGGGTGTTTTGTGGCCAGGAATGGGGGTTTCGTAGTTTGGCACAGGGATCTGGAGGATGGGTCGCTTGATTTTTGAGCTCGGATAGGGTGCATTTGAATGCTATGGGGCAGGATCTGTGGAACTTGGGGATTCGAGATGGCATTGAGCGTGCTCTGGAGTTGTGGAGGGTCGACCATTTGTAAGGAAGGGGTCACAAATGGTCGTTATGGCCGAAGTGGGAGGGGTTTTTGAAGGCTTTGGCAATTGGATATTTTTGCGGATTGAGGAGGAGTGATACATTCTCCTCCTATACCTGTCACGGTAGACAATGTCCTGGGGCTGGGGTGTTACCCAGCTATAGTTTGGTCCCCGTGGGTAAGGTCCCCGGGGTGGTTTGTTAGGTCCCCCGGTGGGTGCCTTCGGGTTAGGTGACGGCGGCCGGAGGTAAAGTGGAGACCCCCAGTGTGTTATTATAGTAATGGAGTTGCAATTTGGGACATATATTTATATTTATGTGAATAAATGTTAATAAAACTGAAAGAGTTATTTATATGTTATTTAACATGTTATTTATGTTTTAAATAAAGGTGCTGTTGCGGCCTTTCCTTCTAGCAAGGTGTCTGAGTTTTATTAAGGGGAGGGAAGGTTGGTATGTAGCACGGAGAGATAGACTATCCCTTAGTCACGTATCCCCCTGCCCCCACCCTAGACAGGTTACCCTATATCCCCTTGCCTCAAACCCAGACTGATCACCCTGTATCTGCCTGCCCTCACGACAAACTGGTAACCCTGTACTTCACTGCCAACACTACAGACTGGTCACCTTGTATCCCCCCGTCCCCTCCATACAGAAGTAAACCTGTATCTTCCTGCCCCCACCCTAGATGGGTCACCCTGTATCCTTCTACCCCCACCCAACACTGGTTACCTTGTAACCCCCTGCCCAATCCCCAGATTTGTCATCCTGTATCCTCCTTCCCCCAGCCCAGACCATTCACCTTGCTTCCTGCTGCCCAAGACAGATCACCCTGTAACTCTCTGCCCCAACCCCAGACTGGTCACCTTGTATCCCACTACCCAAGCACAGACTGGTCAGCCCGAAAACCCCTGCCCCAACCCTAGACTTGTAACCCTGTATCCACGTGCGGCCACCCCAGACCGGTGACCCTTCATCCCCCTGCCCCTACCCCTGACTGGTCACCCAGTATCCTCCTGTATCCACCACAACCTGGTCACCCTATATCACCATGCCCAGAAGCCCAGACTGGTCACCCTGTTTGCCCCTAATGTCAGTGTTATAATATTAAGTGTCCATGGAAGATATAGGTCATTAAAAACATATATCTACATGGCCCAGGAACATATTATCACACCTATGCAGGTCTAGACCAAGAGTCTAGTTATCAGTAATTAATAATGATATCAATTACCTGTCCTGCGATTCTTCCATTCCAGCTTCTCATGGGAATGTTCGTCTCCTTGCATGTTCTTTCTTCTAGCTCTCCACCTGCAGTAAAAAAAAAAAAAATCTAAAGTGTGATAATATGTTCCTAGAATGGAGACCTTAATATATATGTAATACTCCAAAGACACTGCTCCTATGACCCCTGCCTTGTTGTGTCTCTACCCGAACCCCAGACTGGTCACCCTAAATATCCCTGCCCCCATGCCAGACTAGTCACCCTGTATCCCCCTGCCCCCCACCCTAGACGGGTTACCCTATATGCTCTTGCCTCAAACCCAGACATATCACCCTGTATCCTCCTGCCCTCAGCCCAGACTGGACACCCTGTACTACCCTGCCCCAACCAAGACTGAACAGCCTGTATCCCTCTGTCTGACTCCCAGACTGTTAACCTTGTGTCCCTAATTTCAAACCCAGACTGGTCGACCTGTATACCACTGCCGCACCCTTAACCGGTCACCCTTTATCCTACCGCCCTCACCACAGACTGGTAACCCTGTACCTCACTGCCCCCTCTACAGACTGGTCACCTTGTATCCCCCTGTCCCCTCCATAGACGGTTCAACTTGTATCCCCCTGCCCCCACCCTAGATGGGTCACCCTGTATCCTCCTACCCCCACCCTAGACCGGTCACCCTGTATCCTACTTCCCCCACCCAGATGGGTCATTCAGTTTCCCCTGACGTCACCCCATACTAGTCACCCTGTATCCAAAAGCCCCCAGCCCAGAAGGGTCACCCTATTTCCTCATGCCAGGCAGGTCACCTTATAACCCTCTGCCCCAACTCCAGACTGGTCACCTTGTATCCCCCTACCAAAGCACAGACTGGTCACCCTGTATCCCACTGCCCCCACCCTAGACTGGTACCCTGTATTCCACTAACTCCACCTAAGACAGGTGACCCTGAAACCCCCTGCCCCAACCCTAGACTTGTCACTCTGTATTCTCCTGCCGCCACCCCAGACAGGTCACCCTTCATCCCCCTGCCCCTACCCCTGACTGGTCACCCAGAATCCTCCTGTTCCCACCATAGGCTGGTCACCCTACATATGCCCACAAGCCCAGACTTGGTCACCCTGTTTCTCCCTAATGTCAGTGTTATCATATTAAGTGTCCATGGAAGATATAGGTCATTAAAAACATATATCTACATGGCCCAGGAACATATTATCACACCTATGCAGGTCTAGACCAAGAGTCTAGCCTGATAGTTATCAGTAATCAATAATGATATCAATTACCTGTCCTGCGATTCTTCCATTCCGGCTTCTGATAGGAATGTTCGTCTCCTTGCATGTTCTTTCTTCTCGTTGTCCACCTACAGTAGAAAAAAAATAACAGGTGTGATAATATGTTCCTAGAACGGAGATCTTAATATATATGTAACACTCCAAAGACACTGCTCCCATGACCCAGACTGGTCACCCTATATACCCCTTCCCCCACCCCAGACTAGTCACCCTGTATCCCCCTGCCCCCTCCCTAGACGTGTTACCCTATATGTTCTTGAATTACCCACGGAGTGTATAGTGAAGGGAGGTACATGTGAGTGTATGAGCTCCCTAAGAGGCTAGGATTGTATATTGTTTTTTCCACCCCCTTTTTGTGGGATGGTAATGGTTTCGCCTTTCTAGATTTTTCCCTAGGTACAGGGGTTCACAGGAGTCCCACAAGTGTCTGGGCAGAATCTGGTAGGTATGGCCCTGATTGGCTGAAGATAAGATTTGGAGGTTGGAGATCATTGATTTGTTAACTTTGTTGCCGCACTTTAAGGAGCGAGTGGATAAAAAAGAAAGTGAGAAGGATGATGAAAGTAAGAAGCCACCAGTGGCTAAAACATTCAATAAATGGTTACAGGCATTTTGTAAATATGCTTCAGTGTTTGGGGAGAAATTCCCGGATAAATGTGGTGCATTATTTCAACATGTGAATATGATCCTGGATGCATACCGTAATTTTGGGGGTAACGCATGGCTTACTTACGACTAAATGTTTTGTCAAAAAATGACGGTTTATCCAAATTTGAGATGGGGTCAGAAAGTGGGGTTGTGGATAAATATCATGATACCACAGCGAGCAAGACCTTCCACATCTTCAGCAACCAGTTCTTCCTTTCGTAAAGGCATTTGTTTCGCCTTTAACGAATCCACTTGCAAGTGGTACAATTCCTGTAAATATCGACACGAATGTACTCAGTCTGCAGGAGCGCATCCAGTGTCAATATGTTATAAGAAGATCAGTCAGTCTGCCCAGCAACCCAGCACTACCAGGGATGCAATTTCGAAGACCTTGGACTCCAGTGAGTCTACCAAGAATGTTGCCTTGGCTCGAGATCTTCCAAAACCGGAAGACGTCTGATTTGCTGATTTCCGGTTTTGGTGATGGTTTTTATGTGCCAGCTTTCTCAGGTGCAAGGTGTTCTGTGGTAGATAATTTGTGCTTGGCCATAATGTATCCTAAGGTGGTCGATGTCAAAATTTTGAATTTAATCTAGCTAGAGTGAAAGGCCAGTTTCCTTTTCCCACATATTCTAATTTTTGGGTATCCTCCCTGGGTCTGATCCAGGCTCGGACTGGGCCACCGGGGGACCGGGGAATTCCCCGGTGGGCCCCGAGCAGTTGTAGGCCCCGCCCCCCAGTAAGGGGACACAGGGCTGGAGACCATATCAATGTGGTCTCCACCCAGCAAGCCCAAGGGGGGCCCCCGTGCTCCTGGGGGGGCCACTCGGCCTCCGGGTGCCGCACCTTGCCTTTTAACTGGAAGCGATCGCATCAATCGCTTCCAGTTAAATGTAGCAGGGTTCCTATTTACAGCGCGAGAAGCCATAGGCTTCCCGCCCTGTCAATCACTCTTGTGACCGCAAGCAGCGTTCTGCTTGCGGTCACAAGCGTGCCGCCCCCGTCCCCGTCAGATGAGCAGCTCCCTGGTCCCGGGCTGCGCCACCACTGAGCTCCGTGTGCGTGCCGCGGCAGCTGGGACTTCCGGTACAGGGTGCGCATACCGAAAGTCCCAGCAGCCGCCGCAGCTCACATGGAGCTCAGTGGTGGCGCAGCCCGGGACCAGGGAGCTGCTCATCTGACAGGGAAGAGAGAAGAAGAGACACGAGGCCGACGGGGGAGCGTGTTGTAAGGTGAGTTGTTGTTGGTTTTTTTTTTTTATCAGAGGGGGACAGCACTGGGGGCTATAGAGGGGCTGGACAACATGAGGGGGGCTATGGGGGGAATGGACAACATGAAGGGGGCTATGGGGGCCTGGACAACATGAGGGGGGCTATGGGGGGGATGAACAACACTGGGGGCTATAGAGGGGCTGGACCACATAAGGGGGGCCTATAGGGGGGCTGGACAACATAAGGGGGGCCTATAGAGGGGCTGGGCAACATAAGGGGGGCCTATAGGGGGGCTGGACAACATAAGGGGGGCCTATAGAGGGGCTGGACAACATAAGGGGGGCCTATAGAGAGGCTGGACAACATGAGGGGGGCTATGGGGGGAATGAACAACATGAGGGGGGCTATGGGGGGAATGAACAACATGAGGGGGGCTATGGGGGGAATGAACAACATGAGGGGGGCTATGGGGGGGATGAACAACATGAGGGGGGCTATGGGGGGAATGAACAACATGAGGGGGGCTATGGGGGGGATGAACAACACTGGGGGCTATAGAGGGGCTGGACAACATGAGGGGGGCTATGGGGGGATGAACAACACTGGGGGCTATGGGGGGCTGGACAACATAAAGGGGGGCTATAGAGGGGCCGGACAACATGAGGGGGGCTATGGGGGGATGAACAACACTGGGGGCTATGGGGGGCTGGACAACATGAGGGGGGCTATGGGGGGATGAACAACACTGGGGGCTATGGGGGGCTGGACAACATGAGGGGGCTATAGAGGGGCTTGACAACATGAGGGGGGCTATGGGGGGGCTGGACAATATAAGGGGGGGCTATAGAGGGGCTGGACAACATAAGGGGGGCCTATAGAGAGGCTGGACAACATGAGGGGGGCTATGGGGGGAATGAACAACATGAGGGGGGCTATGGGGGGGATGAACAACACTGGGGGCTATAGAGGGGCTGGACAACATAAGGGGGGCCTATAGGGGGGCTGGACAACATGAGGGGGGCTATGGGGGGATGAACAACACTGGGGGCTATGGGGGGCTGGACAACATAAGGGGGGCCTATAGGGGGGCTGGACAACATGAGGGGGGCTATGGGGGGATGAACAACACTGGGGGCTATGGGGGGCTGGACAACATGAGGGGGCTATAGAGGGGCTGGACAACATAAGGGGGGGCTATAGAGGGGCTGGACAACATGAGGGGGGGCTATAGAGGGTCCGGACAACATAAGGGGGCTATAGAGGGGGTGGACAACATAAGGTGGGCTATAGAGGGGCTGGACAACATAAGGGGGCTATAGAGGGGCTGGACAACATAAGGTGGGCTATAGAGGGGCTGGACAACATAAGGGGGCTATAGAGGGGCTGGACAACATAAGGGGGGGGGGCTATAGGGGGGTGGACAACATAAGGGGGCCTATAGAGGGGGTGGACAACATAAGGGGGGCTATAGGAGGATGGACAACATAAGGGGGGTTATGGGGGGATGGACAACATAAGGGGGGCTATGGGGTGATGGACAACATAAGGGGGCTATATGTGGGATGGAAAGGACTGGGGGCTATATGGGGGATGGAAAAGATTGGGGGCTATATGAGGGATAGACTACATAAGGGTCTATATGGGGGATGGACAACATAAGGGGGCTACCTATATGGAAATGGAAAACATAAGGGGGCTATATGGGCAGTGTCGGACTGGGGTACCTTGGCCCACCAGGGAAATTGATTCTTGGGGCCCACCCAACATATAAAGACATAATCAGCGCCAAACCTTTCACGTTAGTACAGCGACTTTGCATAGAGCTGTGTATGTGAGCAGTGATACTAGTGCACTGCCAGTCACTTATACAGTTGTTACTGATTTATGCAGTTGTGGTAAAACTGCACCATTTATGTAGAAACTTTAATGAAATTCCAACAATATTGCTGTAAAAACACATAAAAAATGTCATGTGTGAACACAGCCTCAGGAGATGAAGGAAAAAATGACCATCTAGTCTGCTCCTCTATTACAATCTCCAGCAGAGGAGACCCATGACGGTTTTGCCTCACCACAAGCTGTTGGGCTAGAATAAGACTTTAAAGGACCATCATGAAAGGCACATCAGTGGTCATTAAAGCGTTAAAGGGGTACTCTGGTAAAAAAAAAAATATTTTTTTTAAATCTGATATCAGAAGTTACAGATTAGTAAATTACTTCTAATTGAAAATCTTCAGTCTTCCAGTACTTATCAGCTGCTGTATGCCCTGCAGGAAGTGGTGTATACAGTGTGACACAGTGCTCTCTGCTGCCACCTCTGTCCATGTCAGGAACTGTCCAGAGCAGCAGCAAATCCCCATAGAAAACCTCTCCTGCTCTGGAGAGTTCCTGACATAGAGAGGTGGCAGCAGAGAGTACTGTGTCAGACTCAAAAGAATACACCACTTCCTGCAGGACATACAGCAGTTGAAAAGTACTGGAAGACTGGAGATTTTTTAATTAGAAGTAATAAACAAATTTGTATAACTTCCTCACACCAGTTAGTTTGAAAAAATATTTTTCACTGGAGTACCCCTTTAAGGTCAATACAAAATGTCAGACAGATGTGATTAAAAGTTTAATCTGTCTCAGGGTTGAGACACCCAACAATGTCCAGAATGTCACTCAGTCCATCACAATGCAAGTGAGGGGCTGAGCACTCATTATAGGAGATGGGTTCCATTATAGTCTATGGGCCCGTCATGTGTAACATGACTGATGGAGTGATGATCTAGCCACCACAGGAGGTCTCAGCACTGACACTGACTGATCAAAACATTTCACATGTCTGCATGATGTCAAAAGTTTTTATAATTGCAGTGGAAAGAAACCGGTAAGCATGGTGTCACACCGCTAGGTTCACACAGTAGTTTGGTCATTTTTTTGTAACCAAAACCGGGAGTGGATTTGAAGCACAGAAAGGCTCTGTTCACACACTGTTAAAATTTAAAATAACGCCAATTATTTGCCATTAAATGGCGGTTGTGCAGGAGATCCGTGAGGCTTGGGCGCTGATCAGCTGATTCAGGATTCTCACATCAAAGATGATAGGAGTTGTAGTAGACGTAGGAGTAAGATTTAAATCAATGGATAATGTGTTTCTAAGGGAATCCTCAATAGATCTGATGAAACCCGTCATACATTGATTAAAGCATTACTGTTATATCAACTACAACACCTATCATCTGTGATGTGAGAATCCTCAGCTGATCAGAGCCCAAGCCTCACGGATCTCCTGCACAACTGGACCTCCAAAGTGTGAACTTCTCATCACATACATACAGTATACATATATACACAAATAGACATACTGCAGCCATACACACTGGATACATATATACACAAATAGACATACTGCAGACATACACACTGTATACATATATACACAAATAGACATACTGCAGACATACACTCTGTATACATATATACACAAATAGACATACTGCAGACATACATACTGTATACATATATACACAAATAGACATACTGCAGACATACATACAGTATACATATATACACAAATAGACATACTGCAGACATACATACTGTATACATATATACACAAATAGACATACTGCAGACATACACACTGTATACATATATACACAAATAGACATACTGCAGACATACATACAGTATACATATATACACAAATAGACATACTGCAGACATACACACTGTATACATATATACACAAATAGACATACTGCAGACATACACACTGTATACATATATACACAAATAGACATACTGCAGACATACACTCTGTATACATATATACACAAATAGACATACTGCAGACATACACACTGTATACATATATACACAAATAGACATACTGCAGACATACATACTGTATACATATATACACAAATAGACATACATCCTGTATACATATATACACAAATAGACATACTGCAGACATACACACTGTATACATATATACACAAATAGACATACTGCAGAGCAGACATACACACTATATACATATATACACAAATAGACATACTGCAGCCATACATACAGTATACATATATACACAAATAGACATACTGCAGCCATACATACTGTATACATATATACACTCCACAAATAGACATACTGCAGACATACACAAACATGCAGACACAACACACCTTACATATATACATCTAATACTAACACACACACAGACTCACCAACATGGATACACAGATACAAAAGCATGCAGATTACACATATAAACCATCTATACAACTACATTACATAATATACACTATATACATGATAGAAAACACACACACACACATATATATATATATATATATATATATATATATATATATATATATATATATATTATATATATATAATCACTCACATGCATAAAGACATGACACATGTACAGACACACACTGATGACAGATAGACAAGTATATACACACACACTCACATGATCAGCAGGGCAGGAAGCTTCAGTCTTCTTGTCTCCATCTTCTCTTCTCCCAGCCAGGCCGGGCAGCCTGCAGCCTCTCCCCATCTCCTGTGCACCGACTGCACATAGCAACAGGAGAGTCACGTGATTGCAGAGGGGAGGGGGGATGGAGGAGGCCCTGCTGCTGCTGCTGCTGCTGGTGCTGCTCTGGTGACAGGCAGGTAGAGGGCAGCGCTGAGGCCCACTGCTGATGTAAGGGAGTCAGGTGAGCAGGGGAAGGGGAGGGCCCATGATTACAGAGAGAACGGGCCCTGATGCCGTGCTGAACTCACCCCAGCAGTGTGGGAGCCAGCAGGGGGCCCCTTGAGCTCCCGACACTAGGCAGCTTCCAAACGGGAGGCCCCTCTCTGGCTTAGGGGAAGGGCCCTGCAAGAGGGAGGAGGGGGTGGGGCCCACCGGGGGATCCCCCGGCTCCCCGGTGGCCCAGTCCGACCCTGTATATGGGGGATGGACAGCACTGAGGGCTATCTATATGGGGGATGGATAACATAAGGTGGCTACCTATATGGGGCATGGACAACTCTGGGGGCTATATATATGAGGGATGGACAAAAGGGGGTGCCATTTATAAGGGGGGCAACACAGGGGGACAATACAGGGGAGGCCATCTATAATGGGGAAAACAGAGGGAAGGCGATCTATAAGGGTCACTACACAGAGGGGGACAACAAAGGGGCCATCTATAAGGCGCATTACATGGGGGGGGGGGGGCGTATACAATTGGGCATGCACAGGGGGGCATCTACTATTTTGGACTACACAGAGGACAGGGATAAAGAACCTTGGCTCTCCATATGTTGCAAAACTACAGCTTTTGCTTCGGCTGTCCAGGCATGATGGGAGTTTTGCAACAGCTGGAGAGCCGAGGTTCCCTACCCCTGATATAGGGGATGCACAGAGGTTGTCATCTACTATAAAGGGATTACACAGAGGGGGCTCTCTACCAGGGGCGGATTAACTTTACCATAGGCCCCAGGCTGTTCACCAAGCCTGGGCCCCCCCACCCCCCTGTAACTAGCCTGGCGTTCATAGTACAGGACAGATAATGTCATGATGTCCTGATTTGTGCAAAATTGCCATAAAAAAACAGTGATTTTTTGTAAATCATGGCGGAAGTGTAGCCAGGAGACAGTACACCATTGAAAGTATAAGTCTTTTTGGGTGGTTATGGGCCCCCCAGGAGCTCAGGGCCCCGGCTGCCGCCCAAAACGCCCCTATTATAATCCACTACTGCTCTCTACTATAGTAGATGCACATGGGGCCATCTATATGGAGGACTGAACAAGGGACCATCTATAAGGTGTCTACAGAGAGGGGGGCATATACTATAAGGGATATATATGTCAGCCTACCCACTAAATGAGGGTGTAAAGGGGCCAATACAGATGTGCAGTGTGTATAGAGATGAGGATGGTGCCAGAGTGAGGAGCCTAATATCTTTCTCTGGCAGATTCTGTGGATTCGTGGCTCGGAGAAGTTCTCATGATGGCCAAGAGCAGATGGAGAAGATAAAAAGGGAAGAACTCCGATCAGAGAAGACGTCCCCTGTGAGTCACCTGATATAACTACAGTGTAATGTATATGGTGTATAGAGCCTGTGTAGAGCTGGGTCAGCCTCTATATGACTGTATGAGGTGATAGTGATCTGTGTACAGTGGATTATTTAGTAGCAGCGGTGGTGTTAGTATGTGGTGGTATTAGTCAGTATGTGGTGGTATTATTTGTTACTATTTATGCGGTACTGTGTTTTATTGGATTTAGTATACTTTTGGTCAGTAACGATATGGTGGTTGTGGTGTAGCGGTAATATTTCCTTTCTATATACTGGTTATTGGTCATAGTACACAGGATTTGGTCAGTAACAGTATGGTGGTAATATGTGAGGTGATAATATTTCCCTCTTTTATACTGGTATTATTGGTAATATCAGTCTTGGTATACTGGATTTGGTCAGTAACAGTATGGCGGTAATATGTGTTATTGGTGGCTGTATCACTTTTGTATCTAAGTATACAGTGTTATCATGCAAAGAAAATTGTCTTATAGCGAGATTATACAGGCCAATAATTGGTAACAAGTGCTCCTTGGAAGCCCCATGTAAAAGTGCCAGAGATAAGCTGACAAGCAAATGTCCCATAGTCGGCTGATTTGATCTTTTGTGCATCTGTACAAATCATTGCTGGCGTCCGCACATCTCAGTATATTCCTGCCCTGCTGATTAGCAATGGTTTGCTGCTCTACACTGCCCCATATCACGCCGTGTAACTGGAGCCTTATTAATGTTACCATAGATAAGTATGGTGGCAGAAGGGTGGGCCCCAAGAATGATTTCCCCTGGTGGGCCCAAGGACTCCAGTCCGACACTGGTCTGATCCCTTAAAAGAAACCCAACAAATTTAGATTGACTGATAATTCGTCTTTCCCCAAAGGTTCTTCTTTAAATGACTGATCGCACTTTGGTTGCTGTGCATTATAACTCTTTCGAGGATACGTTGGACCTTGTTCGAAATTGCGGTCCTAATGCTATAATGGCAAGGGCAGATATTGAATCTGCTTTTCGTTTATTGTCGGTGTCTCCTGGGGGACTTAATTAGTTGGGTTTTGTTTGGAGGGATACATTTTATTTTAATAAGTCGCTATGGTTTCAGCTTGTCTTGCTTTTATTTAGAATCTTTTTCTTGTTTTTTGGAGTGGGTTTTGAAAGAGAAAACAGGATTGTTGTTTTGTACACACTATCTTTATGATTTTTTGTTTGTAGGTAAAGGCGATTCAGATGATTGTGTGTGTTAGCTATCCTCCTTTGTGGACATGTGTGGTTATTTTGGGGTCCCTTTAGCGGCTAATAAAACTGCCGGAGGCTAAAATACATGAAATGTGAACTTTATTGTCATCTATGTTGGTTAAGAAGACAACTACATTGAAGAACATGCAGCGCTTGTTGGGTAACCTTGTATTAGGGTTTTATGGTGAAATGAAGGTTAAGTAGTAAAAGTAGGTTAGGTGGAGATATAGTAATAGATAATGGATAGCAGGGTGCTGGTTGGGGCATTGTGGTCAGTGGCCTCTTAGGGTGAATGGGTTGAGCAATTGTGGTTAAGCAGGTCAATTGAAATAAAATGAAAATAGAGGTGGGCGCCCCACAGAATGAATGGTATAATCTGGTTGGTGGTGGCGACTCTTGGCAGGGGTCCTCAACTGCCACAGAAGGGTGTAAGATTCAGGGCATCTGACTCTCAGCCCTTGTGGTTCATGAGGGTATGGGAGTTGGAATGCTCAGCAGTTTGAAGATTCGGCAGGTGGAGTGGATAAGGTCCCTAATATAGGGACATTCGCTGTACCAAGTCGGACTTCAGTGGAAGTGTGGAAGGGGCACCCACAAAAATAAGACCTTGACCGCTTAATCTGTTGGATGAATGTGGTTAGGGATTGTAAGGTGTTGGGGGCCGCTGGGTGCACTGCTCCAGCTAGCACAATAGATAAATGGTCTGAGTCTCTCCTCTTGAGGAGTGCTAGTAGGTAATATCAAAGATTGTTAAGAACTAACTCGTTTTGTAGTGGTAGGCTCTGGATGCATAAGACGCGAAAAATAATCATGGACAAGGGAGAAGCAGTATCTTTTGCAAGGGGCTAAATTTTAGCAGGTCCAGTGTAAGCATCATTAGATGACCTAGAAGCATTCTCGGGGATACCCCCTCTTGAAATTTGGTATAAATGTAATCTTCCTGGATACACCCCTCTGTTTGGAATAATTCAAGAGTACTGTTCTTGATCCTAAAAAAAAAAACCAAACCAAAAACCTTGTATTTGCTACTAGGGTGATCCCGATGGGGAAAGGTTTTTTGTAGAAGTTTGTTTCAGAAGACTTGTGGTCTTATACCTCCACGTGCACATATTCGTTTGATGCTTACTTTGAAAGAGGATTTAGCATTGTGGCTTCGTTTTTTTTTGTCTGATTTCAATGGAAAGGCGGTGTGGCAGGAGGATTTTCGAGAAGCTGGTGCTTTAGGGTTGTTAACCGATGCTGTGGGAAGTTGTGGCTTTGGAGTTTTCTGGAATGAACACTGGTGCGCAGAAACGTGGCATCCTACTTTGGTGGAGTCCAGTATCATCTGTAATGTCGTGTTAATTGGATTGTTCCCGATTCTCGTTGCTTTCTCTCTGTGCGGCGACTCCTTTAGGAACAAACGCATAATCGTAAACACGGATAATCGGGGAGTGATGTTTGCCATCATCAGTCTGTCGGCCAAATCGGATGTGGTTGTCAAACTTTTACGTCATTAGTGTTGCTCTGTTTCCATTTAAATGTGTGGCTTAAAGCTAGATACATACCTGAAGCTGTTAATGATGTCGCGGACTCTCTATCTCACCTGCATTTTTCTCGATTTTAGCTTTGGGTTCTGGATGCGGATCTCTTCAGTCATTCGTGTCCTCCACACTTGTCCAATCTTATATAGGAATGATGTGTACTTTCCTTCGGTCCAAGAGTTACTCGACAGGTAGAGGAGCTACGGTTTCCTTGTGTTCTATTACTGGTTGCCCTGCATGCCCGGTTAAGGTGGTTTTGGAGTATTTATTGGTCTGTCCTGGTTTTCCTGGGTCATTTTTGTTGCATTCCGATGGTACCTCCTTGTCTAAGTTTCAATTTGTTGCAGTTTTTTTTGGAAATGTTTAAGTAAATTGTTTTTTTTGGCTCATTCATTTCGTATTGGAGCTGCTACGGAGGCTTGTCGTTTGGGTTTGTCCCCTACTAATATTAAAAGGTTAGGCAGGTGGTGTTCACATAGATATAAGCTTTATATTAGGCCTCATTTATGTGTTTGATTTCTTGTAGGTCGGTCTCCCATTGTCGTCTGGGTCCTCGGCCATTCTTTCATATATTGGGCCCATAGACGCGCTTTGGAGTGGGTCTATTCTACTAATTCTACTAACTCTCAGAGGAGGTAGCTATTTTGTGGCCAGGGGTCAGTGGTCTCCGTTTGTTTCAGATAATTGATTTAGTGGAGAATAGATGTCTAGTGTGGCCTGCACCTAATGTCTTAGTTATTCATGCAGGTGGAAACTACGTAGGGCGCAGGCGCACTGATGCATTGTTTCATGAGATGAAATAACATTCAACGTTCTACATAGTCTTTATCCTCGGACCGTTCTTTGAGATCGTTCCGAGGCTAATTTGGTCTTATCAAGGTTTTACATTCGTTGACATGATCAGGAGCCGTGTTAACAGGGGTTTGGCATGCTTCTTGCTTTTGACGGTCGGTATTTCGTACCGACACACCAGGCCAATATTGCTGTGATGGCACATTTGTCGGATATATGCTTGGATATATTTAATTTGGGGTTGCAAAATTTGGTGGAAATAGCCATGGTGTTGGTGGGGTCATGCTCGGCTTAGCCGGCACTGGTGGGTGGGTTGCCCTGTTTTTGTGCGGGGCAGACACTTGGACTTTATTGGACTGGAATTAAAGTTTATGTTGGATTATATTACATTTCAATGTTATGATTTATCCAAGTTATTTATTGAAATAATAACCCTTGAATAAACACTGTGGCCTTACCATCCACAGTAAAGAGTAATGGTATAGGTTTCTCATTTATTTATTTATTTAGATTAATAGTTAATGGGGAAGGGATGCCGGTTACACTCACATGCCTCAAACCCAGACTTCTCACCCTGTATCCTCCTGCCCTCAGCCCAGACTGGACACCCTGTACTACCCTGCCCCATCACAGACTGAACACCCTGTATCCCTCTGTCTCAAGCCCAGACTGTTCACCTTGTGTCCCTTATTCCAAGTCAAGACTGGTCAACCTGTATCCCACTGCCCCACCCATAACCGGTCATCCTTTATCATACTGCCCTGACCACAGACTGGAAACCCTATACCTCACTGCCCCCACCACAGACTGGTCACCTTGTATCCCCCTGTCCCTTCCATAGACAGGTCACCCTATATCCCCAAGACCCCATCCTAGACTGGTCACCCTCTATCCTCCTGCCCCCACCCCAGACTGGTCACCCTGTATGCTTCTGCCCCCATCCCAGACTGGTAACCCTGTATCCTTCTTCCTCCACCCAGATGGGTCACACTGTTTCCCCCTGACGTTAACCCAGACTGGTCACCCTGTATCCCACTGCCCAACCCCCAGACTTGTCATCCTGTATCCTTCTGCCCCTAGCCCCGACGGGTCACCCCCCTGTTTTCCCCTGCCCCCCTGCCAGGCAGGTCACCCTGTAACCCTCTGCCCCAACCCCAGACGGGTCACCTTGTATCCCCCTACCCAAGCACAGACTGGTCACTCTGTATCCCACTGCCTCCACCCTAGACTGGCACCCTGTATCCCACTACCCCCACCTTAGACTGGTCACCCTGAAACCTCCTGCCCCAATCCTAGACTTGTCACCCTGTATCGTCCTGCCCCTACCCTAGACGGGTCACCCTTCACCCCCTACCGCTGACTTGTCACCCAGTATCCTCCTGTTCCCACCATAGGCTGGTCACCCTACATATGCCCCCAAACCCAGACTGGTCACCCTATATCCCCCTAATGTCAGCGTTATCATATTAAGTGTCCATGGAAGACATAGGTCATTAAAAACATATATCTACATGGTCCAGGAACATATTATCACACCTATGCAGGTCTAGACCAAGAGTCTAGCCTGATAGTTATCAGTAATTAATAATCATATCAATTACCTGTCCTGCGATTCTTCTATTCCAGCTTCTGATGGGAATTCTTAGTCTCCTTGCATGTTCTTTCATCTCGTCGTCTACCTACACTGGAAAGAAATCACAAATTAGTAACTATCATAAAAATTTTATTGTAAAAAGACTATAGTAACTTTTCACAACTTTAGCATCCTTGCTACCTACCTACCTATCTTGTTGATCGCCTGGCTGCAACTAAACTGCTTGCCTGTCTAGCAGTTATATATGTCATCACAGCCTTGATGACATCATAGAACACTTTTGTGGCTTGCTAGCTGTAAACAACTTTATCTATTTGCTCTATTCTGGCATGGTATTGGAAGCAAAAAAATGCCTTAGAAAAAGTACATTAGAAATGCATAGCCTCCTATGCACTCACTTAGGAAGGTGCTCACGACACACAGTGTGGTATACAAACTCGGCTAAGCACCCTTTTGGGGGTCTTTTTTTTTGCAAACACATTTGGAAGCGTGGCAACATATTAGGAGACCAGGAACATATTATCACACCTATGCAGGTGCAGGTCTTGGGGACGTACAGGCGCTTAAGGCCCTATTCCACGGAACAATTATCGTCCGATATCGGCCGCTAAGGACGATAATCGTCCCCTGGAATAGAGTGCAAGGATCAGCCGACATCGTTCATGTCGGCTGATCGTTGCAGTCGCTTGTTTTTCAACATGTTGAAAAACAAGCGACTGATATAGCAGTGATCTGCTGCCGTCGCTCCGTTGAATAGGAGCGTCAGCAGCAGACGCTGCTATATCCTATGGGCTGCCCGGACGATCAGCGATCACCCGGGCAGCCCCCCCGCAGCTCCCCGCCGCCCCCTCCCGCACTCACCTGCTCGCTGCTGCCGCGATGAATAGCGGTGGCAGCGAGCGGTGGCAGAGAGCGCTCGTTTGCTCCTCTAACGACCCGTGGAATAGGGGCTTTAGACTATGTGACCAGGGACTGCAGTGGTTTTGGGAGGCATTCGCACAGGCATGGCTATTGTAGGCATAATGTGTTTTCCCTCTGTTTTGCTTCCTGGTTCTCGGTGTGGTGCTAAGACCGCCTGTGCTGCGTCATGAGGGGTCAACCAATATCCCCCTCTCACACTCACCACTTCCTCTTGTTGTTCCGGAAGCGAGCTGTCCCTCCCTCCCTCCTTTGTTGTAAAAAAAAATATATATATATATATATATATATATATATATATATATATATATCACTGGCGTAGCTACCATGGGGGCAGGGTACGCCGTCGCTATGGGGCCCGGGGGTTTAGGGGGCCCGGGCCCGGGCCCCCGCGTTAAAGTATGCCCCCGCCGCCTGTATTGCCGCTCACTATGCATATGGCCCTGAGCCATCCCCTCCGCCCGCCCCTTCTATCGCTGCTCAGCTGAGCCGATCAGAAGCCCGGAAAAGTGCAATGAGCAGCACTTTCCTGGGCTCCTGATCGGCTAAGCGGCGATGGAGGGGGCGGGCTGGGCGTGCGGAGGGGATCGCTGTCCTAATCACCTGTCCGCCGGCCCCAGCAGCTCCTCTCCCGACACTCCAGTCTCCCGTCATCCTCCGGGCACAGGCAGTGGGGTACAGAGACGCTGCCTGTGTCCCGGAAGTGTTCTGCAGCGGCAGTCTCTCTGTCCCCCGCTGCCTGGGCCCGGAGTATGACGGGAGACCGGAGTGTCGGGAGAGGAGCTGCTGGGGCCGGCGGACAGGTGAGTAGCCTGTTTGTTGTTTTTCTGGTCGCAGGGGGGATTGGCTACTATGAGGGGCACTATATGGGGCATTGGCTACTATGGGGGCACTGTATGGGGCATTGGCTACTATATGGGGGCACTGGCTACGATGGGGGCACTGTCTGGGGGCATTGGCTACTATATGGGGGCACTGTATGGGGGCATTGGCTACTATATGGGGGCACTGGCAACTATATGGGGGCACTGTATGGTGGCATTGGCTACTATATGGGGCACTGTATGGGGACATTGGCTACTATATGGGGGCACTGGCTACTATGTGGGGGCACTGTATGGGGGCATTGGCTACTATGGAGGGCACTGGCTACAATTGGGGCACTGTATAAGGGCATTGGCTACTATATGGGGGCATTGGCTACTATATGGGGGCATTGGCTACTATGGGGGGCACTATATGGGGGCATTGGCTACTATGTGGGGGCATTGGATACTATATGGGGGCATTGGCTACTATGGGGGGCACTATATGGGGGCATTGGCTACTATGTGGGGGCATTGGCTACTATATGGGGGCATTGGCTACTATGGGGGGCACTATGTGGGGGCATTGGATACTATATGAGGGCATTGGCTACTATGGGGGGCACTATATGGGGGCATTGGCTACTATGGGGGCACTATGTGGGGGCATTGGCTACTATGTGGGGCATTGGCTACTATGGGGGGCACTATATGGGGGCATTGGCTACTATGTGGGGCACTATATGGGGGCATTGGCTACTATGTGGGGCACTATATGGGGGCATTGGCTACTATGTGGGGCACTATATGGGGGCATTGGCTACTATGTGGGCACTATATGGGGGCATTGGCTACTATGTGGGGCACTATATGGGGGCATTGGCTACTATGTGAGGCACTATATGGGGGCATTGGCTACTATGTGGGGCACTATATGGGGGGATTGGCACTAATCACACTGCTGCTATCTCCAAACTGTGACAATGAGCAAAATATTTTTTTTCTATTTTCCCCCCTAAAATCAGGGGTGCGTCTTATCAAAAGGCGCGTCCTATAAAGCGAAAAATACGGTACTACATGGGGGGGGGGCAGAGAAGGGTCTAACTACTTAATGAGGGACACAGTTGTCTAACTACTATATGAATACAGAGGGGACCACTATATGGGGGAACAGATGGAGCAAATAGATGCGTAGGATATTGGGGCATGAGTGAGGAACCTAAACTGTCTGGCAGATCCTACTGAGAGAAGTCCTTATGGTGGCCAGGCTGGATGGAGAAGAAGGGAAAAAGTGAGCAACTCCAATTGGAGAAGACGCCTGTAACTGCACTGTGATCACTTATGGTGTGTAAAGCCTGTGTGGAGCCTATACATGCCACTATATGGCCAATGGTGATATTGGACTGTGGATTTTATTCCGTAGCAGCGGTAGCATTATTCAGTATGTGGGGGTTTTAGTCAGTAATAGGTGGTAATATTTGTCCCATGTAAACTGGTACTGTTTATATTATTCATCTTAACATACTGGATTTGGTTGGTAACAATATAGTGGTAATGGCAGTGGTCATGGTGCTATAATGCTTTTCCTAATACTATATATACACATTGCTCTCTCTTCACAGCTTAGTGGTCAGTTGTTTGGGGGGGGGGCCCAATCAAAAGTTTGCTATGGGGCCCAGCTAGTTCTAGTTACGCCCCTGATATATATATATATATATTGTCATATGATGTTCATATGTCTTCTGTGTTCTGAACTATTTCTCTTTAAGTCACAGCTGGCGGCTTTGGTGGATTTAAAGTTATGGAGCAATTATGGTTTAGCGTGTAAGAACGATGTGCCCGTTGGGAGTCCAGCGGCCGGTGCACCGCTTCAGGCTCGAGTTTGGTATCTGCAAGTTGAAGTTATGTGCCTTATAATTCCTTGAAAAAGTAAGTTAATAAAAGCTGTGGCCGACCATCATCCAGCAAAGATTTAACCCGTGTCATGTCTTCATTAGGCCTACCCGGGTTTAAGGGGTTATAGCTCACCTTACTGCAGTCAAGACAAGAGGGGAGATTTATGAAAGGGTGTAAATATACACCGGGTGTAAACTGCCCACAGCAGCCAATCACAGCTCCTCTTATATTTTACCAGATCTGAAAGCTGAGCTGTGATTGGTTGCTGTGGGCAGTTTAAACCAGGTGTATATTTACACCCTTTCATAAATCTCCCCCTAGGAGTCTAGCCTTATATTTATTAGTAATTAATAATTATATTAATTACCTGTTCTGCGATTCCTCCATTCCAGATTCTAATGGGAATGTTCATCTCCTTGCATGTTCTTTCTTCTCATTTTCCACCTACAGTAGAAAAAAAATCACAGGTGTGATAATATGTTCCTAGAATGGAGATCTTAATATATATGTAACACTCTTAAGACACTGCTCCCATGACCCTGCTTTGTTGTGTCCATACCTTTACCCCAGACTGGTCACCCTATATACCCCTAGCCCCACTTCAGACTAGTCACCCAGTAAGCCCCGTAATGAGCCACATGTACTGTATAATGGAGGGAGCACATGACAGGGGTAGGATGCAGTTGTGTAAAGGGTTAAGGGGCAGTTGGTTTAGGCGGGAATAGAAGGGGTGGAGCAGGGCTAGTGTCGAGGAGTACATAAGAGGGGGTGGGGTTACACGTGGTCAGTCAGGAAGCAGAGCGGGTAGCAGGAGTTTGTCTGCTGTGTGAAGGTAGTTACCATGTTGTCTGCGGACGAACTTCTCAGGCAGGTGGGGGAAATGGTGGCTCAACAAGGTCCTGGCTGGCTGGAGCAGCAGCTCCTGGGGGCCTCATCAGCAGCTCCTTTGGACGGCTCTGCGGGAAGGAGGACGAGGACCAGCCGTTCCAGGCCGCCGGAGAGATTGAGTCCGGATATATCCCCTTCCCCCTGGCGCCACAGAAGGAGCCCTCCTCGAGACCCTCTGCTTGCCTCTTCCAGCCGGCCCTCCTCAGCCTCCGAGGGGAGAGCGAGGAGGAATCCTATACAGTGGCAAGGGGTGGCGAGCCCGGGGAGTTCACCTTCTTCTGCCCCCTCCCCTGGGCATCGGAGTCGGCGATCGGAGGTTGCTGCTGTTCCCCCTGTGGAGGCACCACACGGGGGAAGAGCCTGGCGGAGCGTGAGTAGAGGAGCATCCCTGACCCCTCTGGCTCTGGTGCGGGCTGGAGGGAGGACGTCAGCAGCATCGGCAGTCCAACGTGCTATCCTGGGATGCCGTGGCCCAGACTCCCAGTTGGCGCCGGCGAGAAATTCGTAGCAGCACTGCTAATTGGGAGGTGGAAGCTAGCACTAGGTGGAGTGCTCCTCCGGCCTCGGTTCTGGCTGGGAGGAGGGAGTCTGCAGCAGGGATCTCACAGCTTTCCCGGGGGCTTGTGACGGCAGCCCCGCGCCCAGCCGGGGGTCAGGAGCTAGAGGACGGCGGGGAGAGTCCGGGTGACTAAGTGGCCCAGCGAAGGGGACCGTGCCAGCCCCGCTTTTTAGTGAGAACAGCTTGGAAGGCCACTGTGGAGGCGACGGGGAAGTCCTTGCCTGCGCTCTGTTGCCAGAAGATACAGTACGTCATGGCAACAGGCAAGCGGCAGCAGTCATGCTTCGCCTGGGTCAGAGGTGCAAGCTTCGGGAGATTCTTCAGCTTCATCTGGAGCCAGTGTCCAGACGGCCGCAGTGGGGTCCCCTTCAGTGAGGTCGGGTAAGTCTACCACCATTGCGTCACACACGTCTGGGGGACACATTAGCCTTAATTTAGCGGGTGTGCAGGCGCAGGCGCTGTTGGGACAAGGTGTGGCCTCTAGGTCTCCGGGGTCGGTGTGGGGCGCTGGGGGTAGCCTGCAGGAAGCGCAGTATCTGGGGTTGTACCTGGGGTGGCTGGTGTAGCGGGTGCTGTGGCTGCAGTCGGGTGCTTCAGTGGGGAAGGCACCTGCGACTGCGGATAAGGCGGCTGAGGAAGTGCGCTTAGCAGATGCTGCCAGGGGTGAGGTCTATGTTTGCTTTGAGGGGCCCCTGGGAGCACATTTAAAGCCGGAGGTGCGGATTTGGAAAGGGGAGTATGTGGAAATTTTTTCCATTCTCCCCTTGGAAAATTTTAATTTGGATCACATTAAGCCTGATGAGAGTAAAAAGGAGGAGGAGTGCAGGCAATACCGGTTAATTCCCCGTACTTTTGCCAACTGGATGCAGGCATTTGCTATCCTCGCCAGGGTGGTGGGGGAGAAGGCGCTGCAGCATTGTTCCACGCTTTTCTGTTATTTAGAAAATTGGGGAAGCATATAGGGTGTATGGGGGTAATGCGTGGCTCAGGTATGATGAGCAGTTCCGCCAGCGCAAGGCGGTTTGCCCATCTATACGCTGAGACCACAAAGATATTACGGTTCAGGGAAGAAAAAGAGCGCTGCACCTCACACCTATGGCTGACACTAGTGCCTCTCGGCTGCATAAAAAACATCAGAATTTTGTGTATGAATTGATCAAGCCACACTGCCCCATGTACTGCGTGCAGGTATCTGATACACATGGGTCCCTACACTAAGTCCACACTGTGCCGGTCAGTGACCACCACCCCCGCAGGCGTGCAGAGTCAGGGAAGGGAGGCCATGGAACGGCCCTGCACTCAGGTGTCTCCTGCTGATTGCGGTCATGTGGTTCTTACCAGGAGGAGTGCAAAACACTAAGAAAGAAAATAATCAAAATGCAATACAAGAGAGAAAAGAGCGCTGCACCTCACACCTATGGCTGACACTAGTGCCTCTCGGCTGCATAAAAAAACATCAGAATTTTGTGTATGAATTGATCAAGCCACACTGCCCCATGTACTGCGTGCAGGTATCTGATACACATGGGTCCCTACACTAAGTCCACACTGTGCCGGTCAGTGACCACCACCCCCGCAGGCGTGCATGGGCAGGGAAGGGTGGCATGGAATGGCCCTGAAACCCCCATGCCACAGGACCAGACCCAAAATGCTCTATGATATAAGGGTCGCAGGGCTGCTCCATGGCCTCCCTTCCCTGACTGTGCACGCCTGTGGGGGTCGTGGTCACTGTCCAGCACAGTGTGGACTTAGTGTAGGGACCCATGTGTATCAGATACCTGCACGCGGTACATGGGGCAGTGTGGCTTGATCAATTCATACACAAAATTCTGATGTTTTTTATGCAGCCGAGAGGCACTAGTGTCAGCCATAGGTGTGAGGTGCAGCGCTCTTTTCTCTCTTGTATTGCATTTTGATTATTTTCTTTCTTAGTGTTTTGCACTCCTCCTGGTAAGAACCACATGACCGCAATCAGCAGGAGACACCTGAGTGCAGGGCCGTTCCATGGCCTCCCTTCCCTGACTCTGCACGCCTGCGGGGGTGGTGGTCACTGACCGGCACAGTGTGGACTTAGTGTAGGGACTCATGTGTATCAGATACCTGCACGCAGTACATGGGGCAGTGTGGCTTGATCAATTCGTACACAAAATTCTGATGTTTTTTATGCAGCCGAGAGGCACTAGTGTCAGCCATTGGTGTGAGATGCAGCGCTCTTTTCTCTCCTGTATTCCACAAGGATATTAGTTTGTGGATGAGGTTGTTGGCGGCGCCGAA
Organism: Dendropsophus ebraccatus; assembly: GCF_027789765.1. Lineage (NCBI taxonomy): Eukaryota > Metazoa > Chordata > Amphibia > Anura > Hylidae > Dendropsophus > Dendropsophus ebraccatus. Next base: position 147,889,761 of record NC_091458.1, read on the forward strand.
GGGTTTGGGGGCTGGGCAGTCCTTTCGGGATGGAGCTGGCAGCTCTGGGGCTTTCTCGGGGCAGTCGGCCTCTTCCGGTAAGGGGTGCTGCTGGCAGTTTAACGAGGGCCACTGCAAGTTTGGCTCCGACTGCCGATAAAAGCATGAGTGCTCCGGCTGCGGGGGAGAACATAGCTTATCGAGATGTTTCAAGGAAAAAGGTAGAGACGGAGAAGTTAACCAAAAGAGGGGTGATGCCAGTGAGGGTGGAAAGGATGCTGCCGTATCACGCGCGGTATCCAAATAATGTGGCGGCACAGTTGCTTAGAGGGTTTCAGTAGGGGTTTTCGAATCCCGGGCGGGCAAGGGGATCCGGAGGGGCCGATGTGTAATCTGGCGTCCACGTTGGTTTGGCTGGATATTGTGACTGATAAATTGTTAAAAGAAGTTCTGTTGGGCCGGATGGCGGGGCCTTTTGATACGAGCCCGCTTCCGGCATTGTGGGTCTCCCCTCTAGGCCTGGTGCCTAAGAAGGAGCGGAATAAATTTCGGCTTATTCATCACCTGTCGCATCCGGCTGGAGCGTCGGTGAATGATGGGATAGACCCGGAGTTATGTGCAGTTTCTTATACCTCGTTTGACGCGGCTTTTAAATGGGTGCACCGGTATGGGAAGGGGACACTGCTAGCTAAAACTGATATTGAGGCGGCATTCCGGTTGCTGCCGGTTTACCCGGAGAGTTTCCATTTGTTGGGGTGTTGTTGGCAAGGGCAGTTTTTGTGGACTTGTGTCTCCCAATGGGTTGCTCTATTTCTTGCACCTATTTCGAAACATTTAGTTCCTTTTTGGAGTGGGTGGTGCGGCAGGAAGCTCAGGTGGCGTCCGTGTTGCACTACTTGGATGATTTTTTGTTTGTGGGGCCTGGGGGTTCGAGAGTTTGCGCGGCATTGTTGCAGACCATGGAGCGGTTGGCGCAGTACAAAACTGATGGACCGGCTATGGTGATGCGAATCCTGGGTATTGTCATTGATACTGAGCGCTGGGAGTGTCGGTTGCCGGACGATAAGCTGGTGGAACTGAGGGAGGCGGTGAATGGGGCTTGCGGTAGGAAGAAACTGCGTTTGCGGTAGCCTCAATCTCTGCTACGGTGTCTCAATTTTGCATGCCGCATTATGCCCATGGGTAGGGTATTTTTCGCAGGCTAGCCATGGCATCTCCTGGAGTGTGGCGTCTGTATCATTATGTCCGGTTGCCCTCTGAGTTGCGGGAGGACTTGTTGGTTTGGAGGGAGTTTTTGGGTAAATACAACGGTCGGAGTATAGTCATGGAGGGGCTGGTATCCAATGTTGATTTAGAATTATACACGGATGCTGCTGGGGGACAGGGTTTGTGGCATTTTTGCAAGGTCAGTAAAGTGCTGAGCTGTGGCCGGAGGACTGTGTGTAGAGGGTGAATTTTAGCATTTTTAGAAATGTTTCCAATTGTGGTTGCTTTGGAGCTTTGGGGGGAGCAGCTGAGGAACAGGAAGGTGTGTTTCTTGTGCGATAACTTGGGGGTGGTGCCGGCTGGGTCTCCTCATGTTGGGCTGCTGTTGAGACGCGTTGTCCTGAAGGGCTTAGAGTTGAATGCCCATTTTACGGCAATGCATGTGCCAGGGGTCAGGATTAAAATCGCTGATGCTCTTTCTCGTTTCCAGTGGTCCAGGTTTTGGGAGCTGGTGCCAGGGGTGGAGCCTCACGGCACCCCTTGTCTAGAGTGGCTGTGGCGGCTGGTTTGAAGGCGGCTTTGAGTTTGGTGCGGAGATCGGTTTGTCTAACCACGTGGAACACTTATTGCAGGTTTTGGTGGGAGTGGGAAGCTTTTTTAGGTCAGTTGTGCGGGGTGTGTGGGCCTCGGGATTGGGAGTTGTGCTTGTTGTACTATGTGGGTAGGGCCTATGAGGATGGGGTCTCTACCTCTGGAGTAAGCCGTCGCATGTCGGCTTTAGCCTTTTGGGTTCGGGCTTGGGGGGAGCAGGATGCGACAAAATCCTTTTTGGTGCCTAGGGCTTTGCGGGGGTTTCGGAAGGGGTGTGTGGTGAGGGATGCGCGTAGGCCAGTGTCCCTTGCGTTATTGCTTCAGCTGGTGACGGTGCTGCTGTCGGTGTGTTTGTCGGGGTACGAGCGCGGGCTGCTTGCCTTAACCTTTTCCTTTGCGTTTTTTGGGGCGTTTCGGATCTCTGAACTGGTGGCGCCAAGCAAAAGGAAACCTGGGGGTCTATTGGCTGAAAATTAGGTGCTGAGGGGTTCAGTTTTGGAATGTAGACAAAGACGGATTAGAGGGGCAGGGGTGGTGTGTTGCACTTGGGGTAGTGGGCTGGTTCAGCGGTTTGTCCAGTGAGTCGTTATCAAGCCTTCTTGGGGGTGCGGCCGCTGCTTAGGCATGCTGACTATACTTTCCTGTCCGTATATTAGTTCGTACAGGTTTTTAGGAAGGTTTTGGGGTTGTTGGGTTTGCCAGCATCGGAGTATAGTTCCCATTCTTTTCAAATTGGGATGGCCATGGAGGCAGCTAGGTGGGGGTTTGCCCCGGAGGTTGTCAAATGGATTGAGAGATAGGAGTTTGACAGATTTCGCCTGTATGTTTGCCCTCAGTTGTTGTAATTGAGTTTTTTCTAGAATTTCGGGAGCCGGGGGGGTGCTGTTGAAAAGGGGTGCTATTGGTTTTATGTTGTGCCATTGTGTTTTTCAGGTGAACCTCCCTGCCTGGTGTGGATAGCTGGGCACTCTTATGGGTGTACGGGGAGTGTGCGGGCGGATGTGCGGACCGATGGGCGGCAGCTGGGATTTCCAAGGTCCGAGGTGCAGGTTCGCTGGCTTGGTTTGTCTGGCTTGATGTGGCCCCGCTTGTTGCCTGAGTTACAGTTCTTAGCCGGTATGGATCGTTGTCCAGATATCCTTGTGATCCATGCAGGTGTGAATGATCTGGGGGTGCGGGCCTCCAGGGCCATTATGCGGAACATAAAACTGGATTTGCTCCAGCTATGGTCGTCTTTCTCGGGTATTGTTATTGTTTGGTCGGATATCGTGGCCAGGCGGAAGTGGCATTAATAAAACAAGGGTGAAGATTAATAAAGTGGTGGGGTGTTTTGTGGCCAGGGATAAGGGTTTCGTAGTTTGGCACAGGGATCTGAAGGATGGGTCGGCTGATTTTATGAGCTTGGATAGGGTGCATTTGAATGCTATGGGGCAGGATCTGTGGAACTTGGGGATTCGAAATGGCATTGAGCGGGCTCTGGAGTTGTGGAGGGTCGACCATTTGTAAGGAAGGGGTCACAAAGGTCGTCATGGCCGAAGTGGGAGGGGTTTTTGAAGGCTTTGGCAATTGGATAATTCTGCAGATTGAGGAGGAGTGATACATTCTCCTCCTATACCTGTTACGGTAGACAATGTCCTGGGGCTGGGGTCTTACCCAGCTATAGTTTGGTCCTCGTGGATAAGGTCCCCAGGGTGGTTTGTTAGGTCTCCCGGTGGGTGCCTTCGGGTTAGGTGTAGGCGGCCGGAGACATATGTTTATATTTATGTGAATAAATGTTAATAAAACTGAAAGAGTTATTTATATGTTATTTTACATGCTATTTATGTTTTAAATAAAGGTGCTGTTGCGGCCTTTCCTTTTAGCAAGGTGTCTGAGTGTTATTAAGGGAAGGGAAGGTTGGTATGTAGCACGGAGAGCGAGACTATCCCTTAGTCACGTATCCCCCTGCCCCCACCCTAGACAGGTTACCCTATATCCCCTTGCCTCAAACCCAGACTGATCACCCTGTATCCGCCTGCCCTCAGTCTAGACTGGTCACCCTGTATCCGCCTGCCCTCAGTCTAGACTGGTCCCCCTGTATCCCACTGCCCCACCCTTAACTGGTAACTTTTAATCCTACTGCCCTCACCACAGACTGGTAACCCTGTATACTGTTGCCCCCACCTTAGACTAGTCACCCTGTACCCTTATGTCCCCGCCCCAAATTGGTCACCCTGTATGCTCCCGCCCCCATCCCAGACTTTTCACCCTGTATATCCATGGAACCACCCCAGGACTAGTCATTGTGAATCCCCCTGCCCCCACTCTCGACTGGTCACTCTATAAGCCTTTGCCTCCACCTAAGTCTGTTCACCCTATATACTCCTGCCCCCACCCCACATGAGTCACTCTGCCCCAAACCCAAACTGGTCACCTTCTATCCCCCTACACAAGCCCAGACTGGTCACCCTGTATCCCACTGCCCCCACCCTAGACTTGTTACCCTGTATCCTCCTGCCGCCACCCCAGATGGGTCAACCTTCATCCTTCTGCCCCTACCCCTGACTGGTCACCCAGTATCCTCCTGTTCCCACCATAGGCTGGTCATCCTACATATGCCCCCAAACCCAGACTGGTCACTCTGTTTCCCCCTAATGTCAGTGTTATAATATTAAGTGTCCATGGAAGAGAGAGGTCATTAAAACATATAATTAAATGACCCAGGAACATATTATCACACCTATAGTTATCAGCAATTAATAATTCAATTAAAAAAAAAAAAAAAAAAAAAGTTCCCTCGCAAGATCATAGAAGGGGCAAAGAGAAGAGCTATGGAATTAAATAGAAAAGAACATTTGGGAAAGAAAAAAGGAGACGACAAAAAGAAAGGAGAGAGAAGTGACATACAAGAAAATAGAAAGAATGATGTTAATTTTATTACTCGACATTCAGCCAATCATATACAAATAAAAAATATTTTAAAGAAAAATTGGAATATTTTACAGAGGGATCCGTTTCTAAAAGACTGTATAGGTAAAAGTCCCAGCATGATATATAGGAGAGCACAAACAGTAGCCCCCTCATATCCAGTTTTAAAAAAACAAATAAATGCGGCAACAACAACAAAAAAAGAAAATATTGGTATTTTTAAATGCAATAAAAAAATGTGTAAAACATGTCATTATTTAGAGAACAATACGAAAAGCATTGAAAGTAATATCTCCAAAGAAAAAATAGATATCAAAGATCACCTAAACTGTGGATCAGAGTATGTGATCTACGTGCTGGAGTGCCGGTGTGGCCTCTAGTACGTGGGTAGAACTAGTCAAACACTACGAAAAAGATTTAATACACATCGTTTCAACATCAAACAAAAATACAGGAAACACAGTGTGTCCCGTCATTTCGCTATGTTTCATAATGCTGACGATAGCCTACTGAAAGTATATCCAATAGAGCAAATACATTTCTCACTGAACAGATTTGCTAAATTATGTAAAAGAGAAAGTTATTGGATATTTAAATTAAACACCCTGGTACCAAATGGGCTTAACGAAACAATAGAACGAGTTTGAAAGGAGGGGGTTAATAAGGGAAGGGTTTTCCAACAAAATAAAAGTGGAAGTGACATCACAAAAGGGAGGGTATCCTCTTATATATAAATATGTGTGTTTAGTATATGTATTATCGTCCCTGATAAAGGAACTTGTAGTTCTGATACGCGTCGGACAGAATAAAGTTGTCTACTTGTTTTAGTTATACTCACAGCTTATTTCCAAGTGCGGTGTGCACCAATCCGGGTGTAGTGAGAGTTCACCCGGGAGGATTACCACGGGTTTCCGTAACACACATGCCGCAACTGAAGACTCTGGGAGGACTTCCAGCAGTAGAATACCGTCTATCAGGGCCGGACTGGGGCTGAAAAGCAGCCCTGGCACACAAGCCCCACCAGCCCACATATATATTCCCCACACACCTATTTCACTATGTTGAGCAGAATTTTTTTTAGCTTTACTACTGTCACATTATTTTCTTACATATGTGAAGTATTACTCCCTGCAGACTATAGAAGAGTATACAGCAGTGATATCCCATAGCAGATGTACACAGATGCTGAGAGTATACAGCAGTGGTCAGACAGTCACAGGTAGAATACAGAGTCATTACAGAGGATTTTTCCCCACTCCAGTCATTGTGCTGTTCCCCTATCCGACGCCTAAATAAATTATCTCAGACTGCTGACTAAATGGAATTCACAGACGCTGAAATAAATTCATAACCTGGACCCCAAAAAAATGTATGACACAGGCCTAAAATGCATACCCCAACATGTAACTTCAGACCCCAGGCCACATTAACTTATACTGCAAACTCCAAAGGAAACACAGATCCAAGACTGCCTCTCCCCACACAGCTCAATCCCCTCAACCTCCAATCTCTCGAGTGCACCTCCTCCGTACTCCTCCATTCTCTATAGTGTGCACCACCTCCGTACTCCTCCATTCTCTATAGTGTGCACCTCCTCCGTACTCCTCCATTCTCTATAGTGTGCACCACCTCCGTACTCCTCCATTCTCTATAGTGTGCACCACCTCCGTACTCCTCCATTCTCTATAGTGTGCACCACCTCCGTACTCCTCCATTCTCTATAGTGTGCACCACCTCCGTACTCCTCCATTCTCTATAGTGTGCACCCCCTCCGTACTCCTCCATTCTCTATAGTGTGCACCCCCTCCGTACTCCTCCATTCTCTATAGTGTGCACCACCTCCGTACTCCTCCATTCTCTATAGTGTGCACCACCTCCGTACTCCTCCATTCTCTATAGTGTGCACCCCCTCCGTACTCCTCCATTCTCTATAGTGTGCACCCCCTCCGTACTCCTCCATTCTCTATAGTGTGCACCACCTCCGTACTCCTCCATTCTCTATAGTGTGCACCCCCTCCGTACTCCTCCATTCTCTATAGTGTGCACCCCCTCCGTACTCCTCCATTCTCTATAGTGTGCACCACCTCCGTACTCCTCCATTCTCTATAGTGTGCACCACCTCCGTACTCCTCCATTCTCTATAGTGTGCACCCCCTCTGTACTCCTCCATTCTCTATAGTGTGCACCCCCTCTGTACTCCTCCATTCTCTATAGTGTGCACCCCCTCCGTACTCCTCCATTCTCTATAGTGTGCACCTCCTCCAGGTAACACAGAGGGGACACAACCAGAGTGACACTGCCAGGAGCCACACTGTGTGACAATGTGAGTGCGATGTGCTGCATCACCGGCTCTCACACACACCTGTCCTAGCTGATCTGCCTCTTTCTTGCACAGTAAACGCTTAGGGGAAGATTTATGAAAGGGTGTAAATATACACCTGGTATAAACTGCCCATAGCAACCAATCACAGCTCAGCTTCCAGCTCTGGTAAAATATAAGAGGAGCTGTGATTGGTTGCTGTGGGCAGTTTACACCACGTGTATATTTACATCCTTCTTCTATGCCCCATATTTTTCACTTCAAGTCCGATCTGTGCCCCATATATTTGATTAAAGCCCCTCTATGCTCCAATTACTAGTGTCCCCCCCCCAGGGCCCCCACCAGAGAAAAAAACAAACAAACAACAACTCTCCTGTGACCCGTTCCTGCAGCTCCGCTCCCGGCCGCGCGTGTCTTTTCTCTATAAGGCATCAGTGTGACTTCTGGTGCTGCATGGTTTTGCTGATGGCTTTGTAGTCCTAGTCCTACACACTACTTACCCCACCTGACCCCCCCCACACACACACACACTACCCCACCTTAAACCGCCCCCCCCCCCGGACCGCCTGGAAAACTGGGATACAGCCATAGCCATAGGCTGTATCCTAGTTTTCCAGACAGTCCTCCGGCTGTATCCACCCTCTCCACGGAGCGGCCAGACAGCGGGAATCAGAAACCGATAATTCAGGTTCTTACAAACCCGAACCCCAGCCGGTTCGCTCATCTCTACAGTAAAGTTAGTAGGTATGTGGGTTGCCCCCTGTATATAGAATCCCCTGCTGTGCTCCCATATAATAATAAAGCCACCTGTGCAGTGCCCCAATAGTAATAATCCCCCCTGTGCTGTCCCCATAGTAATAATCCCCCCCGTGCTCTGTCCCATAGTAGTTATCCCCCTGTGCTGTCCCCATAGTACTCCCCCTGTTCTGCACCCCCATAGTAAACCCGCCGTGCTGCACCACCACATTAACCCCCTGTGCTCTGCTCCATAATACAGCCCCCATTCCCCCCCCCCCCCGCCCCCCCCCCCCCCCCTCCCCACATTGCCAAATACAAACAAAAACATTATACTCACCTTATTCTAAAATACAGCGGGTCCTTTTCTCTTCTGATCTCCTCGCAGGCCGTATCCTCCAAATAAACTTGCGGTCCCGTGGGCTGTGGGTGGGCGGCACTATCGTCAGTCTGAGCATGATGTTTCGGAGGGGCGGCCGCTGACAGGGGCACACTAATTAAGATCCCCCCCCCACACTCACACACTTCCCTACCTGACCCCCACACACACACACTCACACATTAGCCCACCTGACAAATCCCCCCCACACTCACTACCCCACCTGACACTCCACACACACTCACACACTACCCCACATGACCCACCACACTCACACACTACCCCACCTGACAAATCCCCCACACACGCTCACACTACCCCACCTGACAAATCCCCCACTCACGCTCACACTACCCCACCTGACAAATCCCCCACACATGCTCACACTACCCCACCTGACAAATCCCCCACTCACGCTCACACTACCCCACCTGACAAATCCCCCACATACGCTCGCACTACCCCACCTGACAAATCCCCCACTCACACTACCCCACCTGACAAATCCCCCACATACGCTCACACTACCCCACTTGACAAATCTCCCACTCACACTATGCCACCTGACAAATCCCCCCCACACACACTCACACTATCCCACCTGACAAATCCCCCACACACACACTCACACTATCCCACCTGACAAACCCCCCCCCCACACACTCACACTATCCCACCTGACAAACCCCCCCCACACACACTCACACTATGCCACCTGACAAATTCCCCCCCACACACTCACACTATCCCACCTGACAAATCCCCCCCACACACACTCACACTATCCCACCTGACAAATCCCCCCCACACACTCACACTCACACTATGCCACCTGACAAATCCCACAAACACACTCACACTATGCCACCTGACAAATCCCCCCCCACACACTCACACTCTCCCACCTGACAAATCCCCCCCCACACACTCACACTCTCCCACCTGACAAATCCCCCCCTCCCCTCTCCACTCCTCCACCTGACAATCCCGCCCCTGTCACCGCCTCCCCCCGCCTGTCCGAATCGGCGCTTCTGCCACCTCACCCCTCCGTGGCCTGCTCCTTCCACCGCAGCCCGCTTTTTTCCGTGCGGCCCGCTCCTCCCACCGCAGCTTGTCCCGTCCTGGCCCGCTCCTTTCACCGCAGCCCGCCCCTGCTCCTGGCGTGCTCAACCAATCAATGTGGAACAGGAGCGTGGGGCCGCTGCGACTGGCTGTTGTGCATGTACAACCCGTGCGCCACAGCCAGCCGAAGCGGCCCCACGCTCCTGCTCCGAGTTGATTGGATGAGCACGCCAGGAGCAGGGGCGGGCTGCGGTGGAAGGAGCGGGCCAGGACGGGACGGGCTGCGGTGGAAGGAGCGGGCCGGAAGGAGAGGAGCGGGCTGCGCGGTGGGAGGAGCGGGCCGCATCGGTGATTTTTTTTTTTTTATGTGCAACCCGGGCGGCCCACGGACTGGTAATCCGGCCAGCCCAGCGGGCATTTGCCCGGCTTGCCAGATTACCAGTCCGGGCCTGCCGTCTATCCTAATACAAGCGATCCGGGCAACGGGGGGGAGTAGGTCGATCTCCCCTCCGAGAAGTAAGTGAACATTGGTTTATCTTTCCTTTCATTGTATAATAGAGCTGGTTTAGAAGTTGATCGCTCCCCACTTATACATTTTTCTTGTGCTTGTTGCCGCTTTCATCCACCTATACGAGCCAGAGCTCTCAACAGTGTCCGGAGGGTGCAGCGATCCCAGCAGAAACCATTGGATCCATGTGTATTGCCGTTGTTTCTTTGTGAGTGGTGTTTGCACCACTCACTAAGTGTAAGTGTGTTTTTTCTTTGGTGCCTTTTTTTGAGTTTCTATCTATAAGAATCTAGCCGCTCCCGCAGTATTTTTTCTCCCTTTTTTTTCCAGTAATTAATAATTATATCAATTACCTGTCCTGCGATTCTTCCATTCCATCTTCTGAAAGGAATGTTTGCCTCCTCGCATTTTCTTTCTTCTCTTTGTCCGCCTACAGTAGAAAATAAATCACAGGTGTGATAATATGTTCCTAGAATGGATATCCTAATATATATGTAACACTCTAAAGACACTGCTCCCATGACCCTGCTTGGTTGTGTCCATACCCCTACCCCAGACTGGTTACCCTATATACCCCTGCCCCCACCCCAGACTAGTCACCCTATATCCCCCTGCCCCCACCCTAGACGAGTTATCCTATATCCCCTTGCCTCAAACCCAGACTGGACACCCTGTACTACCCTGCCCCACCCAATACTGGACAGCCTGTATCCATTTGTCTGAAACCCAGACTGTTAACCTTGTGTCCCTAATTCCAAGCCCAGACTGGTCAACCTATATCCCACTGCCGCACCCTTAACCGGTCACCCTTTATCCTACCGCCCTCACCACAGACTGGTAACCCTGTACCTCACTGCCCCCTCTACAGACTGGTCACCTTGTATCCCCCTGTCCCCTCCATAGACGGTTGAACTTGTATCCCCCTGCCCCCACCCTAGACGGGTCACCCTGTATCCTCCTACCCCCACCCTAGACCGGTCACCCTGTATCCCACTGCCCCCAGCCCAGAAGGGTCACCCTATTTCCTCATGCCAGGCAGGTCACCTTATAACCCTCTGCCTCAAGCCCAGACTGGTCACCTTGTATCCCCCTACCAAACCACAGACTGGTCACCCTGTATCCCACTGCCCCCACCCTAGACTGGTACCCTGTATTCCACTAACTCCACCTAAGACAGGTGACCCTGAAACCTCCTGCCCCAACCTTAGACTTGTCACTCTGTATTCTCCTGCCGCCACCCCAGACAGGTCACCCTTCATCCCCCTGCCCCTACCCCTGACTGGTCACCCAGAATCCTCCTGTTCCCACCATAGGCTGGTCACCCTACATATGCCCCCAAGCCCAGACTTGGTCACCCTGTTTCTCCCTAATGTCAGTGTTATCATATTAAGTGTCCATGGAAGATATAGGTCATTAAAAACATATATCTACATGGCCCAGGAACATATTATCACACCTATGCAGGTCTAGACCAAGAGTCTAGCCTGATAGTTATCAGTAATCAATAATGATATCAATTACCTGTCCTGCGATTCTTCCATTCCGGCTTCTGATAGGAATGTTCGTCTCCTTGCATGTTCTTTCTTCTCGTTGTCCACCTACAGTAGAAAAAAAATAACAGGTGTGATAATATGTTCCTAGAATGGAGATCTTAATATATATGTAACACTCCAAAGACACTGCCCCCATGACCCAGACTGGTCACCCTATATACCCCTTCCCCCACCCCAGACTAGTCACCCTGTATCCCCCTGCCCCCTCCCTAGACTGGTCACCCTATATCCACCTGTCCCATCCCAGAGTAGTCACCCTGTATCCTTCTTCTTCCACCTAGATGGGTCACACTGTTTTCCCCTGACGTTACCCCAGACTGGTCACCCTGTAACCCCCTGCCCAAGACCCAGACTTGTCATCCTGTATCCCACTACCCCAACACCAGACTGGTCACCTTGTATCCCCCTACACAAGCACATACTGGCACCCTGTATTCCTCTACCCCCACCTTGGGTAGACTGGTCACCCTGAAACCCCCTGCCCCAACCGTAGTCCTGTCACCCAGTATCCTCCTGTTCCCACCATAGGCTCGTCACCCTACATATGCCCCCAAGCCCAGACTGGTCACCCTGTTTCCCCCCTAATGTCAGTGTAACCCTGTATCCTGCTTCCTCCACCCAGATTTTTTCCCCTGCCCTCACCCCAGACTGGTCACCCTGTATCACACTGCTCCCACCCCAGGCTGGTCACCCTGTAACCACCTGTCGCCTCTATTGATGGGTCACCCAGTATCCCCCAGCCCCCACCCTAGACTGGTCACCCTGTATCCTCCTGCCCCCATCCCAGCTGTTAACCCTGTATTCTCCTGCCCCTATCCCAGACTAGTCACCTTGTATTCTCCTTCCTCCACCCGGATGGGTCACACTGCTTCCCCCTGATGTTACCCCAGACTGGTCACTCTGTAACCTACTGCCCTCACCCCAGACTAGTCACCCTGTAACCCCCTGCCCAAGTCCCAGACTTGTCATCCTGTATCCCACTACCCCCACCTCAGACTGGTCACCCTGTATCCTCCTGCCCCAAACCCAGAATGGTCAACCAGTATCCTCCTGTTCCCACCTTACGCTGGTCACCCAGTATCCTCCTGTTCCCACCATAGGCTGGTCGCCCTTCATATGCCCCCAAGCCCAGACTGGTCACCCTATATCCCCCTAATGTCAGTGTTATCATATTAAGTGTCCATGGAAGACATAGGTCATTAAAAACATATATCTACATGGTCCAGGAACATATTATCACACCTATGCAGGTCTAGACCAAGAGTCTAGCCTGATAGTTATCAGTAATTAATAATGATATCAATTACCTGTCCTGCGATTCTTCCATTCTGGCTTCTGATAGGAATGTTAGTATCCTTGCATGTTCTTTCTTCTCGTTGTCCACCTACAGTAGAAAAAAACACAGGTGTGATAATATGTTCCTAGAATGGAGATCTTAATATATATGTAACACTCTAAAGACACTGCTCCCATGACCCCTGCCTTGATGTGTCCCTACCCGAACCCCAGACTGGTCACCCAAAATATCCCTGTCCGTATCCCAGGCTAGTCACCCTGTATCACCCTGCCCCCACCCTAGACAGGTTACCCTATATCCCCTTGCCTCAAACCCAGACTGATCACCCTGTATCCTCCTGCCCTCAGTCCAGACTGGTTACCCTGTATCCCACTGCCCCACCCTTACCACAGACTGGTAACCCTGTACTTCACTGCCAACACTACAGACTGGTCACCTTGCATCCCCCCTGTCCCCTCCATACAGAAGTCAACCTGTATCTCCCTGCCTCCACCCTAGATGGGTCACCCTGTATCCTCCTCCCACCACTCTAGACTGGTCACCCTATATCCACCTGCCCACATTCCAGACGGGTCACCCTGTATCCTTCTTCCTTTACCCAGATGGGTCTCATTGTTTCCCACTGCCTTCATCCCAGACTGGTCAACCTGTATCTCTCTGCCCCAACCCCAGACTAGTCAGCTTGTATTCCCCTACGCAAGCCTAGACTGGTCACCCTGTATCCCACTGCCCCCACCCAACACTGGTCACCTTGTAACCCCCTGCCCAAGCCCCAGACTTGTCATCCTGTATCCTCCTGCCCCAAGCCCAGACAGTTCACCCTGTTTCCCCCTGCCCCCATGCCAGACAGATCACCCTGAAACTCTCTGCCTCAACCCCAGACTGATCACCTTGTATCCCTCTACCCAAGCACAGACTGGTCAGCCCGAAACCCCCTGCCCTAACCCTAGACTTGTAACCCTGTATCCAGCTGCGGACACCCGAGACGGGTGACCCTTCGTCCTCTTGCCCCTACCCCTGACTGGTCACCCAGTATTCTCCTGTTGCCATCACAGGCATATATCCCCATGCCCCCAAGCCCAGACTGCTCACCCTGTTTGCCCCTAATGTCAGTGTTATAATATTAAGTGTCCATGGAAGATATAGGTAATTAAAAACATATATCTACCTGGCCCAGGAACATATTATCACACCTATGCAGGTCTAGACCAAGAGTCTAGCCTGATAGTTATCAGTAATTAATAATCATATCAATTACCTGTCCTGCGATTCTTCCATTCCGGCTTCTGATAGGAATGTTCGTCTCCTTGCATGTTCTTTCTTCTCTTTGTCCACCTACAGTAGAAAACAAATCACAGGTGTGATAATACATAACTATAATGGAGATATATATGTAACACCCTAAAGATACTGCTCCTATGACCCTGCTTTGTTGTGTCCCTACCCTTACCCCAGACTGGTCACCCTATATAACCCTGCCCCCACCCCAGACTAGTCACCCGGTATCCCGCTGCTAGACAGGTTACCCTATATGCTCTTACCTCAAACCCAGACACATTACCCTGTATCCTCCGGCCCTCAGCCCAGACTGGACACCCTGTACTACCCTGCCCCACCCAAGACTGAACAGCCTGTATCCCCCCCAGACTGTTAACCTTGTGTCCCTAATTTTAAGCCCAGACTGGTCGACCTGTATACCACTGCCCCACCCTTAACTGGTCACCCTGTACCTCACTGCACCCTCCACAGACTGGTCACTCGTTATCCCTCTGTCCCCTCCATAGACGGTTCAACCTGTATCCTCTTGCCCCATCAAAGACTGAACACCATGTATCCCTCTGTCTCAAGCCCAGATTGTTCACCTTGTGTCCCTAATTCCAAGCCTAGACTGGTCAACCTACATCCCACTGCCCCACCCTTAACTGGTCACCTTGTATACCCCTGTACCCTCCATAGAAGGGTCACCCTTTATCCTCCTACCTCAACCCCATACTGGTTACCCTGTATCCCACTTCCCCCACCCCAGACTGGTCACCTTGTATCCCTCTACCCAAGCACAGACTGGTCTCCCTGTATCCCACTACCCCCACCTCAGACTGATCACCCTGTATCCTCCTAACCCCACCCTAGACTGGTCACCTTGTATCCTCCTTCCTCCAACCAGATGGGTCACACTGTTTCCCCCTGCCCTCACCACAGACTGGTCACCCTGTAACCCCCTGTCCAAGCACTAGACTTGTCATCCTGTATCCTCCTGTATCCTCCTGCCCCCAGACGGGTCACCCTGATTCCCCCCTGCCCCCACGCCAGAAAGATCACCCTGTAACCCTCTGCCCCAACCGCAGACTGGTCACCTTGTATACCCCTACCCAAGCAAAGACTGATCACCCTGTATCCTACTGCCCCACCAGGGCCGTTTTAATACATTGGTGGGCCCAGTGCACAGCCCTCAAGAGTGGGCCCCCCCCCCCCTTCCCTTTCGGCACATTGTATAATGTACTGAATTTGCCCCCACACTGTATCAAGAGCCCCAATACATACAGTAGTTACCTTATAACACTATTTCCACCATACAGTGATTACATATTACATAAAAACTGCACTAAACAAAACAGAAAGCTATCATCAATGATACCATTACATAATACCGCCACATCATGACCCCTAACACTACAACCCTATAACAGAGTGCAGTTACATCCAGTGACTCACCAGGGGCGTCTACACCGATCAGAGTCTGTCACCTTTTCTTTTTCTCTCCATCCAGCCTGGGCCACCTTGAAGTCTTCTCCTGGCTGTGAATCTTCTCTCCAGAATCTGCCAGACAAATATTTTAGGCTCCAACACATACAGTAGTTAGGTCCCTTGTACCCTATACAGTAGTTACGCCCCTCTGTACCCCTACATAGTTACACCCCTCTGTGCCTCCATAGTTTTAAGGTGTCCCTGTAGTATATAGACCCTCATGTGCTCCTCCAGTTATATACAGCCCTCCTGTGCGCTCCCCCATTAGTATATAGCCCCCCTGTGCACTCTCCCCAGTAGTAAATAGCCCCCCTGTGCTCTACCACAATAGTATATAGCCCCCCTGTGCTCTCCCACAATAGTATATAGCCCCCCTGTGCTCTCCCCCCAATAGTATATAGCCCGCCTGTGCTCTCCCCAATAGTATATAGCCCCCCTTGTGCTCTCCCCAATATATAGCCCCCCTTTGCTCTCCCCCATAGTATATAGACCCCTGTGCTCCCCAATAGTATATAGCCCCCTGTGCGCTCTCCCATTAGTATATAGCCCTCCTGTGCTCTCCAATAGTATATAGCCCCCGTGCTCTCCCACAATAGTATATAGCCCCACTGTGCTCTCCCCCCAATAGTATATAGCCCCCCTGTGCTCTCCCCCCAATATTATATAGCCCCCCTGTGCTCTCCCCCCAATAGTATATAGCCCCCTGTGCTCCCCCATAGTATATAGCCCCCTGTGCTCCCCCATAGTATATAGCCCCCTGTGCTCCCCCATAGTATATAGCCACTTGTGCTCCCCCATAGTATATAGCCCCCTGTGCTCCCCCATAGTATATAGCCCCCTGTGCTCCCCAGTAGAATATAGCCCCCTGTTCTCCCCCATAGTATATAGCTCCCCTGTGCTCCCCCATAGTATATAGCTCCCCTGTGCTCCCCCATAGTATATAGCCCCCTGTGCTCCCCCATAGTATATAGCTCCCCTGTGCTCCCCCATAGTATATACCCCCCTGTGCTCCCCCATAGTATATAGCTCCCCTGTGCTCCCCCATAGTATATAGCCCCCTGTGCTCCCCCATAGTATATAGCCCCCTGTGCTCCCCCATAGTATATAGCCCCCTGTGCTCCCCCATAGTATATAGCTCCCCTGTGCTCCCCATAGTATATAGCCCCCTGTGCTCCCCAATAGTATATAGCCCCCTGTGCTCCCCCATAGTATATAGCTCCCCTGTGCTTCCCCATAGTATATAGCCCCCTGTGCTCCCCCACAGTATATAGCTCCCCTGTGTTCCCCCATAGTATATAGCCCCTTGTGCTCCCCCATAGTATATAGCCCCCTGTGCTCCCCCATAGTATATAGCCCCCTGTACTCCCCCATAGTATATAGCCCCCTGTACTCCCCCATAGTATATAGCCCCCTGTGCTCCCCCATAGTATATAGCTCCCCTGTGCTCCCCCATAGTATATAGCCCCCTGTGCTCCCCCATAGTATATAGCCCCCTGTGCTCCCCAATAGTATATAGCCCCCTGTACTCCCCCATAGTATATAGCCCCCTGTACTCCCCCATAGTATATAGCCCCCTGTGCTCCCCCATAGTATATAGCTCCCCTGTGCTCCCCCATAGTATATAGCCCCCTGTGCTCCCCCATAGTATATAGCTCCCCTGTGCTCCCCCATAGTATATAGCCCCCTGTGCTCCCCCATAGTATATAGACCCTGTGCTCCCCCATAGTATATAGCCCCCTGTGCTCCCCCATAGTATATAGCTCCCCTGTGCTCCCCATAGTATATAGCCCCCTGTGCTCCCCAATAGTATATAGCCCCCTGTGCTCCCCCATAGTATATAGCTCCCCTGTGCTCCCCATAGTATATAGCCCCTTGTGCTCCCCCATAGTATATAGCTCCCCTGTGCTCCCCCATAGTATATAGCCCCCTGTGCTCCCCCACAGTATATAGCTCCCCTGTGTTCCCCCATAGTATATAGCCCCTTGTGCTCCCCCATAGTATATAGCCCCCTGTGCTCCCCCATAGTATATAGCCCCCTGTACTCCCCCATAGTATATAGCCCCCTGTACTCCCCCATAGTATATAGCCCCCTGTGCTCCCCCATAGTATATAGCTCCCCTGTGCTCCCCCATAGTATATAGCCCCCTGTGCTCCCCCATAGTATATAGCCCCCTGTGCTCCCCCATAGTATATAGCTCCCCTGTGCTCCCCCATAGTATATAGCCCCCTGTGCTCCCCCAGAGTATATAGCCCCCTGTGCTCCCCATAGTATATAGCCCCCTGTGCTCCCCAATAGTATATGCGCTCCCCCTCCCATATAACATTGAAAAAAACAAACACTTACTCACCTAGGTCCATGCGTTCCTCTTCTCTTCCCTCTTGTGGCCGCACTTCCTGCAGTCACAAGAGGCTGCACTCCCCTTACCCTCGCGCCGAGTGACGTCGGGCGCTAGAGGGAGAGTGCGGCCTCTTGTGACTGCAGGAAGTGCGGCCACAGGAGTGACTGACAGGGAGGGAGCCAATGGCTCTCTCTGTCAGTATCGCTGCTGCTGAAGCGCTGAAGCGCCACAGCGGCAGCAGGCGGGCGGGTGCAGCGGCGGACGGGGGGGCCCTGCAGGGGACGCCATGGAGGGGTAAGTAGATTACCCATCCATGGCGCTCCCCCCTGACAGGCTGGTGGCCAGAGCCCTGTGCGACCGCACTGGTCGCACATAGCAACGGCCGGCCTGCTGGGGGGGGGCCCCTTTAACCAGTGGGCCCGGTGCACGTGCACCATGTGCCCTCTGGTTAAAGCGGCCCTGTGCCCCACCCTACACTGGCACCCTGTATCCCACTACCCCCACCTCAGACTGGTCACCCTGAAACCCCCTGCCCCAACCCTAGACTTTTCACCCTGTATCCTCCTGCCCCCACCCCAGACGGGTCACCCTTTATTCCCCTGCCCCTGCCCCTGACTGGTCACTCAGTATCCTCCTGTTCCTGCCATAGGCTGGTAACCTTACATACGCCCCCAAACCTAGACTGGTCACCCTGTATCACCATGCCCAGAAGCCCAAACTGGTCACCCTGTTTCCCCCTAATGTCAGTGTTATCATATTAAGTGTCCATGGAAGATATAGGTCATTAAAACATATATCTACATGGCCCAGGAACATATTATCACACCTATGCAGGTCTAGACTAAGGGTCTAGCCTGATAGTTATCAGTAATTAACCCCTTAGCGACCCATGACGTATCTGATACGTCATGGTGCCGCTCGGGGTGTTCAGAGAGGGGTCCCGGCGGGACCCCGCTCTGAACGGCGCTGATCCCGGCTGACACGTGCAGCCAGGCAGTGCCTCTATTAGCCGGCGCGGGTCCCGTTGCCGCGCCGGCTAATTAAGCCTCTAAGTGCAGCTGTCAAATCTGACAGCTGCACTTAGATGCTGTGCTCTCCGTGTGCCTGGTGTCTAGTGGGACGGATCTCCCCCCCGCGATGCGATCGCGGGGGGAAGATCCGTTCTGATCCCGGCTCGGCAATAGATTGCTATGGCCTGCAGCAGGCCATAGCAATCTATGACCGATCTGATCGATCTTTGCTGTGTATATACACAGCATTGATCTCTATGAGAGATCAATGCTGTTTATATACAAGTCCCCCAGGGGGGCTTCTAGTTAAAGTAAAAAAAAAAGTAAAAAAGTGTTTTTATTAATAAAAAATCCCCTCCCCTAATAAAAGTCCAAATCACCCCCCTTTTCCCATTTTATAAATATAAATTAATAAATAAATAAATAAACATATTTAGTATCGCCGCGTGCGTAATCGGCCGAACTATTAACTAATCACATTCCTGATCTCACACGGTAAACGGCGTCAGCGCAAAAAAATTCCAAAGTGCAAAATTGCGCATTTTTGGTCGCATCAAATCCAGAAAAAATGTAATAAAAAACGATCAAAAAGTCGTATATGCGCAATCAAGGTACCAATAGAAAGAACGCATCATGGCGCAAAAAATGACACCTCACACAGCCCCATAGACCAAAGGATAAAAGCGCTATAAGCCTGGGAATGGAGCGATTTTAAGGAACATATATTTGTTAACAACGGTTTGAATTTTTTACAGGCCATCAGATACAATAAAAGTTATACATGTTATATATCATAGTAATCGTAACGACTTGAGGAACATGCATAACAAGTCAGTTTTACCATAGGACGAACGGCGTAAATGCAAAACTCCCCGAAATCAAAACAAATAAGTTTTTGTTTCAATTTGACAGCGCAAATGATTTTTTTCCGGTTTCGCAGCATATGTTATGGAAAAATAATGCCTGTCATTGCAAAGTACAATTGGTTTTGCAAAAAATAAGCGCTCATATACGTCTCTAGGTGAAAAAATGCAAGCGCTGTTGACTTTTAAACTTAAAATGGAATAAGCAAAAGCGCAAAAACGAAAATTGGCTTTGACCTTAAGGGGTTAATAATGATATCAATTACCTGTCCTGTGATTCTTCCATTCCAGCTTCTCATGGGAATGTTCGTCTCCTTGCATGTTCTTTCGTCTAGTACTCCACCTGCAGTAGAAAAAAATCACAGGTGTGATAATATGTTCCTAGAATGGAGATCTTAATATATATGTAACACTCTAAAGATACTGCTCCCATGACCCAGCTTTGTTGTGTCCCTACCCTAACTCCAGACTGGTCACCCTGCATACTGCTGCCCCCACCTTAGACTAGTCACCCTGTACCCTAATGTCCCCGCCCCAGATTGGTCACCCTGTATGCTCCCGCCCATCAATACGCTGGGACCACAAAGATATTAGTTTGTGGATGAGGTTGATGACGGAGACGAAGGGTTTGGAGGCTGGGCAGTCCTTTCGGGATGGAGCCGGCGGCTTCTTGTTTCAAGAAAAAAGGTAGAGGCGGAGAAGATAACCAAAAGAGGAATGATGCCAGTGAGGGTGGAAAGGATGCTGCCGTATCACATGCGGTATCCAAACAATGCGGCGGCACAGTTGCTTAGAGAGGGTTTCAGTGGGGGTTTTCGAATCCAGGGCGGGCAAGGGGCTCCGGAGGGGCCGATGCATAATCTGGCGTCCACGTTGGTTTGGCTGGATATTGTGACTTATAAATTGTTGAAAGAAGTTCTGTTGGGCCGGATGGCGGGGCCTTTTGATACGAACCCGCTTCCAGGATTGTAGGTCTCCCCTCTGGGCCTGGTGCCTAAAAAGGAGCAGAATAAATTTCGGCTTATTCATCACCTGTCGCATTCAGCTGCAGCGTCGGTGAATAATGGGATAGACCCGGAGTTATGTGCAGTTTCTTATACCTCGTGTGACGCGGCTTTGAAGTGGGTGCACCGGTATGGGAAGGGGACACTGCTAGCTAAAACTGATATTGAGGCGGCATTCCAGTTGCCGCCGGTTCACCCGGAGAGTTTCCATTTGTTAGGGTGTTGTTGGCAAGGGCAGTTTTTGTGGACTTGTGTCTCCCAATGGGTTGCTCTATTTCTTGCGCCTATTTCGAGACATTTAGTTCCTTTTTGGAGTGGGTGGTGCGGCAGGAAGCTCAGGTGGCGTCCGTGTTGCACTACTTGGACGATTTTTTGTTTGTGGGGCCTGGGGGTTCGAGAGTTTGCGCTGCGTTGTTGCAGACCATAAAGCGTTTGGCGCAGTACTTTGGGATTCCGCTGGTGCTTGACAAAACTGATGGACCGGCTATGGTGATGCGGTGCCTGGGTATTGTCATTGATACTGAGCGCTGGGAGTGTCGGTTGCCGGACGATAAGCTGGTGGAACTGAGGGAGGAGGTGAACAGGGCTTGCGGTAGGAAGAAATTGCGCTTGCGAGAGCCTCAATCTCTGCTACGGCGTCTCAATTTTGCATGCCGCATTATGCCCATGGGTAGGGTATTTTTTTGCAGGCTAGCCATGGCATCTGCTGGGGTGGGGCGTCCGTATCATTATGTCTGGTAGCCCTCTGAGTTGCGGGAGGACTTGTTGGTTTGGAGGGAGTTTTTGGGTAAATACAACGGTCTAAGTATAGTCATGGAGGGGCTGGTATCCAATGTTGATTTAGAATTATACACGGATGCTGCTGGGGGACACGGTTTATTGCCTTTTTGCAAGGTCAGTGAAGTGCGGAGCCGTGGCCGGAGGACTGGGTGCAGAGGGGGAATTTGGCATTTTTAGAGATGTTTCCAATTGTGGTGGCTTTGGAGCTTTGGGGGGACCAGCTGAGGAACAGCAAGTTGTGTTTCTTGTGCGATAACTTGGGGGTGGTGCAAGCTATTAACTTACAGTCGGCTAGGTCTCCTCCTGTTGTGCTGCTGTTGAGACACGTTGTCCTGAAGGGCTTAGAGTTGAATGCTCATTTTACGGCAATGCATGTGCCAGGGGTCAGGAACGAGATCGCTGATGCTCTTTCTCGTTTCCAGTGGTCCAGGTTTTGGGAGCTGGTGCCAGGGGTGGAGCCTCACGGCACCCCTTATCCAGAGTGGCTGTGGCGGCTGGTTTGAAGGCGGCTTTGAGTTTGGTGCTGAGATCGGTTTGTCTAACCATGTGGAACACTTATCGCAGGTTTTGGTGGGAGTGGGAAGCTTTTTTAGGTGAGTTGTCCGGGGTGTGTGGGCCTCGGGATTGGGAGCTGTGCTTCTTGTACTATGTGGGTAGGGCCTATGAGGATGGGGTCTCTCCCTCTGGAGTAAGCCGTCGCATGTCTGCTTTAGCCAAGCCTCGGGCTTGGGGGGAGCAGGATGTGACGAAATCCTTTTTGGTGTCTAGGGCTTTGCGGGGGTTTCCGAAGGGGTGTGTGGTGAGGGATGCGCGTAGGCCAGTGTCCCTTTCGTTATTGCTTCAGCTGGTGACAGTGCTGCTGTCGGTGTGTTTGTCGGGGTACGAGTGCGGGCTGTTTGCCTTGGCCTTTTACTTTGCGTTTTTTTGGGCGTTTAGGATCTCTGAACTGGTGGCGCCAAGCAAAAGGAAGCCTGGGGGTCAGTTGGCTAAAAATTAGGTGCTGAGGGGTTCGGTTTTGAAATGTAGACGAAGACGGATCAGAGGGGCAGGGGTGCTGTGGTGCACTTGGGGTAGTGGGTTGGTTCAGCGGTTTGTCCCGTGAGTTGTCATCAAGCCTCCTTGGGGCTTAGGCATGCTGACTATACTTTCTTGTCTGTATATCAGTTCGTACACGTTTTTAGGAAGATTTTGGGGTTGTTGAGTTTGCTAGCATCGGAGTATAGTTCCCATTCTTTTCGAATTGGGATGGCCATGGAGGCAGCTAGGTGGGGGTTTGCCCCGAAGGTTGTCAAATGGATTGGGAGATAGGAGTCTGACAGGTTTCGCCTGTATGTTTGCCCTCAGTTGTTGTAATTGAGTTTTTTCTAGAATTTCGGGAGTTGGGGGAGTGCTGTTGAAAAGGGGTGCTATTGGTTTTATGTAGTGCCATTGTGTTTTTCAGGTGAACCTCCCTGCCTGGTGTGGATAGCTGGGCACTCTTATGTGTGTAGGGGGAGGCTTGATTGGCTTGGTTTCCCTGGCTTGATTTGGTCCCGATTGTTGCCTGAGTTACAGTTCTTAGCCGGTATGGATCGTTGTCGTTGTTTGTTAGAGAACAATACGAAAAGCATTGAAAGTAATATCTCCAAAGAAAAAATAGATATCAAAGATCACCTAAACTGTGGATCAGAGTATGTGATCTACGTGCTGGAGTGCCCGTGTGGCCTCCAGTACGTGGGTAGAACTAGTCAAACACTAGGAAAAAGATTTAATACACATTGTTTCAACATCAAACAAAAATACAGGAAACACAGTGTGTCCCGTCATTTCGCTATGTTTCATAATGCTGACGATAGCCACCACAGAGTTACAGTTCTTAGCCGGTATGGATCGTTGTCCAGATATCCTTGTGATCCATGCAGGTGGGAATGATCTGGGGGTGCGGGCCTCCAGGGCTATTATGCGGAACATAAAACTGGATTTGCTCCAGCTATGGTCGTCTTTCTCGGGTATTGTTATTGTCTGGTTGGATATCGTGGCCAGGCGGAAGTGGCGGCAGGCCAGGTCTGTGGTGGGCATTAATAAAATATGGGTGAAGATTAATAAAGTGGTGGGGTGTTTTGTGGCCAGGGATGGGGGTTTCATAGTTTGGCACAGGAATCTGAAGGACGGGTCGGCTGATTTTATGAGCTTGGATAGGGTGCATTTGAATGCTATGGGGCAGGATCTGTGGAACTTGGGGATTCTAAATGGCATAGAGCGGGCTCTGGAGTTGTGGAGGGTCGACCATTTGTAAGGAAGGGGTCACAAAGGTCGTTATGGCCGAAGTGGGAGGGGTTTTTGAAGGCTTTGGCAATTGGACAATTCTGCAGATTGAGGAGGAGTGATACATTCTCCTCCTATACCTGTTACGGTAGACAATGTCCTGGGGCTGGGGTGTTAACCAGCTATAGTTTGGTCCTCGTGGATAAGGTCCCCAGGGTGATTGTTAGGTCTCCCGGTGGGTGCCTTCGGGTTAGGTGACGGCGGCCGGAGACATATATTGATATTTATGTGAATAAATGTTAATAAATCTGAAAGTATTATTTATATGTTATTTTACATGTTATTTATGTTTTAAATAAAGGTGCTGTTGTGGCCTTTCCTTTTAGCAAGGTGTCTGAGTGTTATTAAGGGAAGGGAAGGTTGGTATGTAGCACGGAGAGCTAGACTATCCCTTAGTCACGTATCCCCCTGCCCCCACCCTAGACAGGTTACCCTATATCCCCTTGCCTCAAACCCAGACTGATCACCCTGTATCCGCCTGCCCTCAGTCCAGGCTGGTCACCCTGTATCCCACTGCCCCACCCTTAACTGGTAACTTTTAATCCTACTGCCCTCACCACAGACTGGTAACCCTGTACTTCACAGCCAACACTACAGACTGGTCACCTTGTATCCCCCCGTCCCCTCCATACAGAAGTAAACCTGTGTCTTCCTGCCCCCATCCTAGATGGGTCACCCTGTATCCTCCTACCCCCACCCAACACTGGTTACCTTGTAACCCCCTGCCCAATCCCCAGATTTGTCATCCTGTATCCTCCTTCCCCCAGCCCAGACCATTCACCTTGCTTCCCCCTGACCAAGACAGATCACCCTGTAACTCTCTGCCCCAACTCAAGACTGGTCACCTTGTATCCCTCTACCCAAGCACAGACTGGTAAGCCCGAAACCCCCTGCCCCAACCCTAGACTTGTAACCCTGTATCCACGTGGGGCCACCCCAGACCGGTGACCCTTCATCCCCCTGCCCCTACCCCTGACTGGTCACCCAGTATCCTCCTGTATCCACCACAGCCTGGTCACCCTATATCACCAAGCCCAGAAGCCCAGACTGGTCACCCTGTTTGCCCCTAATGTCAGTGTTATAAAATTAAGTGTCAATGGAAGATATAGGTCATTAAAACATATATCTACATGGCCCAGGAACATATTATCACACCTATGCAGGTCTAGACCAAGAGTCTAGCCTGATAGTTATCAGTAATTAAAAATGATATCAATTACCTGTCCTGCGATTCTTCCATTCCAGCTTCTCATGGGAATGTTCGTCTCCTTGCATGTTCTTTCTTCTAGTTCTTCACCTGCAGTAAAAAAAAAATCACAGGTGTGATAATATGTTCCTAGAATGGAGATCTTAATATATATGTAACACTCTAAAGATACTGCTCCCATGACCCTGTTTTGTTGTGTCCCTACCCTTACTCCAGACTGGTCACCCTGCATACTGCTGCCCCCACCTTAGACTAGTCACCCTGTACCCTTATGTCCCAGCCCCAAATTGGTCACCCTATATGCTCCCACCCATCTATACGCTGGGACCACAAAGATATTAGTTTGTGGATGAGGTTGATGACGACTTTTCACCCTGTATATCCATGGAACCACCCCAGGACTAGTCATTGTGAATCCCCCTGCCCCCACTCTCGACTGGTCACTCTATAAGCCTTTGCCTCCACCTAAGTCTGTTCACCCTATATACTCCTGCCCCCACCCCAGATGAGTCACTCTGCCCCAAACCCAAACTGGTCACCTTCTATCCCCCTACACAAGTCCAGACTGGTCACCCTGTATCCCACTGCCCCCACCCTAGACTTGTTACCCTGCATCCTCCTGCCGCCACCCCAGATGGGTCACCCTTCATCCTTCTGCCCCTACCCCTGACTGGTCACCCAGTATCCTCCTGTTCCCGCCATAGGCTGGTAACCTTACATATGCTCCCAAGCCCAGACTGGTCACTCTGTTTCCCCCTGATGCCAGTGTTATAATATTAAGTGTCCATGGAAGAGAGAGGTCATTAAAACATATAAATGACCCAGGAACATATTATCACACCTATGCAGGTCTAGACCAAGAGTCTAGCCTGACAGTTATCAGTAATTAATAATTTAATAAAAAAAAAAAAAAGTTCCCTCGCAAGATCATAGAAGGGGCAAAGAGAAGAGCTATGGAATTAAATAGAAAAGAACATTTGGGAAAGAAAAAAGGAGACGACAAAAAGAAAGGAGAGAAAAGTGACATACAAGAAAATAGAAAGAATGATGTTAATTTTATTACTCGACATTCAGCCAATCATATACAAATAAAAAATATTTCAAAGAAAAATTGGAATATTTTACAGAGGGATCCGTTTCTAAAAGACTGTATAGGTAAAAGTCCCAGCATGATATATAGGAGAGCACAAACAGTAGCCCCCTCATATCCAGTTTAAAAAAAACAAATAAATGCGGCAACAACAACAAAAAAAAGAAAATATTGGTATTTTTAAATGCAATAAAAAAATGTGTAAAACATGTCATTATTTAGAGAACAATACGAAAAGCATTGAAAGTAATATCTCCAAAGAAAAAATAGATATCAAAGATCACCTAAACTGTGGATCAGAGTATGTGATCTACGTGCTGGAGTGCCCGTGTGGCCTCTAGTACGTGGGTAGAACTAGTCAAACACTACGAAAAAGATTTAATACACATCGTTTCAACATCAAACAAAAATACAGGAAACACAGTGTGTCCCGTCATTTCGCTGACGATAGCCTACTGAAAGTATATCCAATAGAGCAAATACATTTCTCACTGAACAGATTTGCTAAATTATGTAAAAGAGAAAGTTATGGATATTTAAATTAAACACCCTGGTACCAAATGGGCTTAACGAAACAATAGAACGAGTTTGAAAGGAGGGGGTTAATAAGGGAAGGGTTTTCCAACAAAATAAAAGTGGAAGTGACATCACAAAAGGGAGGGTATCCTCTTATATATAAATATGTGTGTTTAGTATATGTATTATCGTCCCTGATAAAGGAACTTGTAGTTCTGATAGGCGTCGGACAGAATAAAGTTGTCTACTTGTTTTAGTTATACTCACAGCTTATTTCCAAGTGCGGTGTGCACCAATCCGGGTGTAGTGAGAGTTCACCCGGGAGGATTACCACGGGTTTCCGTAACACACATGCCGCAACTGAAGACTCTGGGAGGACTTCCAGCAGTAGAATACCATCTATCCTAATACAAGCGATCCGGGCAATGGGGGGAGTAGGTCGATCTCCCCTCCGAGAAGTAAGTGAACATTGGTTTATCTTTCCTTTCATTGTATAATAGAGCTGGTTTAGAAGTTGATCGCTCCCCACTTATACATTTTTCTTGTGCTTGTTGCCGCTTTCATCCACCTGTACGAGCCAGAGCTCTCAACAGTGTCCGGAGGGTGCAGCGATCCCAGCAGAAACCATTGGATCCATGTGTATTGCCGTTGTTTCTTTGTGAGTGGTGTTTGCACCACTCACTAAGTGTAAGTGTGTTTTTTCTTTGGTGCCTTTTTTTGAGTTTCTATCTATAAGAATCTAGCCGCTCCTGCAGTATTTTTTCTCCCTTTTTTTTCCAGTAATTGATAATTATATCAATTACCTGTCCTGCGATTCTTCCATTCCATCTTCTGATAGGAATGTTTGCCTCCTCGCATTTTCTTTCTTCTCTTTGTCCGCCTACAGTAGAAAATAAATCACAGGTGTGATAATATGTTCCTAGAATGGAGATCCTAATATATATGTAACACTCTAAAGACACTGCTCCCATGACCCTGCTTTGCTGTGTCCATACCGCTACCCCGGACTGGTCACCCTATATACCCCTGCCCCCACCCCAGACTAGTCACCCTATATCCCCCTGCCCCCACCCTAGACGAGTTACCCTATATCCCCTTGCCTTAAACCCAGACTGGACACCCTGTACTACCCTGCCCCACCCAATACTGGACAGCCTGTATCCATTTGTCTGAAACCCAGACTGTTAACCTTGTGTCCCTAATTCCAAGCCCAGGCTGGTCAACCTATATCCCACTGCCCCCACCACAGACTGGTAACCCTGTACCTCACTGCCCCCACCACAGACTGGTCACCCTGTATCCTCCTGCCCCCATCCGAGACTGGTCACCCTGTATCCTCCTTCCTCCACCCAGATGGGCCATACTGTTTCCCCCTGCCCAAGCCCAGACTTTTCATCCTGTATCCTCCTGCCCCCAGCCCAGACGGGTCATCCTGTTTCCATCTGCCCTGTTTCCCCCTAATGTCAGTGTTATCATATTAAGTGTCCATGGAAGATATAGGTCATTAAAAACATATATCTACATGGTCCAGGAACATATTATCACACCTATGCAGGTCTAGACCAAGGGTCTAGCCTGATAGTTATCAGTAATTAATAATTATATCAATTACCTGTCCTGCGATTCTTCTATTCCAGCTTCTGATGGGAATTCTTAGTCTCCTTGCATGTTCTTTCGTCTCGTCGTCTACCTACACTGGAAAGAAATCACAAATTAGTAACTATCATAAAAAATTTATAGTAAAAAAAAAACTACAGTAACTTTTCACAACTTTAGCATCCTTGCTACCTACCTACCTATCATGTTGACTGCCTGGCTGCAACTAAACTGCTTGCCTGTCTAGCATTTATATATGTCATCACAGCCTTGATGACATCATGGAACACTTTTGTGGCTTGCTAGCTGTAAACAACTTTATCTATTTGCTCTATTCTGGCATGGTATTGGAAGCAAAAAATGCCTTAGAAAAAGTACATTAGAAATGCACAGCCTCGTATGCACTCACTTAGGAAGGTGCTCACGACACACAGTGTGGTATACAAACTCGGCTAAGCACCCTTTTGGGGGTCTATTTTTTTTAAACACATTTGGGAGCGCAGCAACATATTAGGAGCCCAGGAACATATTATCACACCTATGCAGGTGCAGGTCAAGACAAGAGGGGAAATTTATGAAAGGGTGTAAATATACACCTGGTGTAAACTGCCCACAGCAACCAATCACTCCTCCTATATTTTACCAGATCTGAAAGCTGAGCTGTGATTGGTTGCTGTGGGCAGTTTAAACCAGGTGTATATTTACACCCTTTCATAAATCTCCCCGTAGGAGTCTAGCCTTATATTTATTAGTAATTAATAATTATATTAATTACCTCTCCTGCGATTCTTCCATTTCAGCTCCTGATAGGAATGTTCATCTCCTTGCATGTTCTTTCTTCTCATTTTCCACCTACAGTAGAAAAAAATCACAGGTGTGATAATATGTTCCTAGAATGGAGATCTTAATATATAGGTAACACTCTAAGGACACTGCTCCCATGACCCTGCTGGACTGGTAACAACCCTGTACTTCACTGCCAACACTACAGACTGGTCACCTTGTACTACCCTGCCCCACCCAAAACTGAACACCCTGTATCCCTCTCTGTGTCCCTAATTCCAAGCCCAGACTGGTTAACCTGTATCCCACTGCCCCACCCTTAACCGATAACCTTTTATCCTACTGCCCTTACCACAGACTGGTATCCCTGTACCTCACTATCACCACCCCAGACTGGTCACCTTGTATCCCCCTGTCCCCTCCATAGACGGTTCAACCTGTATTCCCCTGCCCCCACTCTAGACAGGTCACCCTGTATCACACTGCGCCCACCCCAGGCTGGTCACCCTGTAACCCCCTATCCCCTCTATTGATGGGTCACCCAGCATTCCCCAGCCCCCACCCTAGACTGGTCACCCTGTATCCTCCTGCCCCCATCCAAGCTGTTAACCCTGTATTCTCCTGCCCCTATCCCAGACTAGTCACCTTGTATCCTCCTTCCTCCACCGGGATGGGTCACACTGTTTCCCCCTGACGTTACCCTAGACTGGTCACTCTGTATCCCACTGCCCTCACCCCAGACTAGTCACCCTGTAACCCCCTGCCCAAGACCCAGACTTGTCATCCTGTATCCCACTACCCCCACCTCAGACTGGGCACCCTGTATCCTCCTGCCCCAAACCCAGAATGGTCACCCAGTATCCTCCGGTTCCCACCTTAGGCTGGTCACCCAGTATCCTCCTTTTCCCACCACAGCCTGGTCACCCTCCATATGCCCCAAGCCCAGACTGGTCACCCTATATCCCCGTAATGTCAGCGTTATCATATTAAGTGTCCATGGAAGATATAGGTCATTAAAAACATATATCTACATGGTCCAGGAACATATCACACCGATGCAGGTCTAGACCAAGAGTCTAGCCTGATAGTTATCAGTAATTAATAATGATATCAATTACCTGTCCTGCGATTCTTCCATTCCAGCTTCTCATGGGAATGTTCGTCTCCTTGCATGTTCTTTCTTCTAGTTCTCCACCTGCAGTAGAAGAAAATCACAGGTGTGATAATATGTTCCTAGAATGGAGATCTTAATATATATATGTAACACTCTAAAGATACTGCTCCCATGACCCTGCTTTGTTGTGTCCCTACCCTTACTCCAGACTGGACACCCTGCATACTGCTGCCCCCACCTTAGACTAGGCACCCTGTACCCTTATGTCCCCGCCCCAGATTGGTCACCCTGTATGCTCCCGCCCCCACCCCAGACTTTTCACCCTGTATATCCCTGGAACCACCCCAGGACTAGTTTTTGTGAATCCCCCTGCCCCCTCTCTATACTGGTCACTCTACATGCCTTTGCCTCCACCTAAGTCTGTTCACCCTATATACTCCTGCCCCCACCCCAGAGTCACTCTGCCCCAAACCTAAACTGGTCACCTTCTATCCCCCTACACAAGCCCAGACTGGTCACCCTGTATCCCACTGCCCCTACCCTAGACTTGTAACCCTGTATCCTCCTGAAGCCACCCCAGATGGGTCACCCTTCATCCTTCTGCCCCTACCCCTGACTGGTCACCCAGTATCCTCCTGTTCCTGCCATAGGCTGGTAACCTTACATATGCTCCCAAGCCCAGACTGGTCACTCTGTTTCCCCCTGATGCCAGTGTTATCATATTAAGTGTCCATGGAAGAGAGAGGTCATTAAAACATATATCTAAATGGCCCAGGAACATATTATCACACCTATGCAGGTCTAGACCAAGAGTCTAGCCTGATAGTTATCAGTAATTAATAATTATATCAGTTACCTGTCCTGCGATTCTTCCATTCCAGCTTCTCATGGGAATGTTTGCCTCCTTGCATGTTCTTTCTTCTTGTTGTCCACCTACAGTAGAAAAAAATCACAGGTGTAATAATATGTTCCTAGAATGGAGATCTTATTATATATGTAACACTCTAAAGATACTGCTCCCATGACCCTGCTTTGTTGTGTCCCTACCCTTACCCCAGACTAGTCACCCTGTATCCCACTGCCCCCACCCTAGACTTGTTACCCTGTATCCTCCTGCCGCCACCCCAGATGGGTCACCCTTCATCCTTCTGCCCCTACCCCTGACTGGTCACCCAGTATCCTCCTGTTCCCACCATAGGCTGGTCACCCTACTTATGCCCCCAAACCCAGACTGGTCACTCTGTTTCCCCCTAATGTCAGTGTTATAATATTAAGTGTCCATGGAAGGGAGAGGTCATTAAAACATATAATTAAATGACCCAGGAACATATTATCACACCTATGCAGGTCTAGACCAAGAGTCTAGCCTGACAGTTATCAGTAATTAATAATTTAATTTAAAAAAAAAAAAAGTTCCCTCGCAAGATCATAGAAGGGGCAATGAGAAGAGCTATGGAATTAAATAGAAAAGAACATTTGGGAAAGAAAAAAGGAGACGACAAAAAGAAAGGAGATAAAAGTGACATACAAGAAAATAGAAAGAATGATGTTAATTTTATTACTCGACATTCAGCCAATCATATACAAATAAAAAATATTTTAAAGAAAAATTGGAATATTTTACAGAGGGATCCGTTTCTAAAAGACTGTATAGGTAAAAGTCCCAGCATGATATATAGGAGAGCACAAACAGTAGCCCCCTCATATCCAGTTTAAAAAAAAACAAATAAATGCGGCAACAACAACAAAAAAAGAAAATATTGGTATTTTTAAATGCAATAAAAAATGTGTAAAACATGTCATTATTTAGAGAACAATACGAAAAGCATTGAAAGTAATATCTCCAAAGAAAAAATAGATATCAAAGATCACCTAAACTGTGGATCAGAGTATGTGATCTACGTGCTGGAGTGCCCGTGTGGCCTCCAGTACGTGGGTAGAACTAGTCAAACACTACGAAAAAGATTTAATACACATCGTTTCAACATCAAACAAAAATACAGGAAACACAGTGTGTCCCGTCATTTCGCTATGTTTCATAATGCTGACGATAGCCTACTGAAAGTATATCCAATAGAGCAAATACATTTCTCACTGAACAGATTTGCTAAATTATGTAAAAGAGAAAGTTATTGGATATTTAAATTAAACACCCTGGTACCAAATGGGCTTAACGAAACAATAGAACGAGTTTGAAAGGAGGGGGTTAATAAGGGAAGGGTTTTCCAACAAAATAAAAGTGGAAGTGACATCACAAAAGGGAGGGTATCCTCTTATATATAAATATGTGTGTTTAGTATATGTATTATCGTCCCTGATAAAGGAACTTGTAGTTCTGATACGCGTCGGACAGAATAAAGTTGTCTACTTGTTTTAGTTATACTCACAGCTTATTTCCAAGTGCGGTGTGCACCAATCCGGGTGTAGTGAGAGTTCACCCGGGAGGATTACCACGGGTTTCCGTAACACACATGCCGCAACTGAAGACTCTGGGAGGACTTCCAGCAGTAGAATACCGTCTATCAGGGCCGGACTGGGGCTGAAAAGCAGCCCTGGCACACAAGCCCCACCAGCCCACATATATATTCCCCACACACCTATTTCACTATGTTGAGCAGAATTTTTTTTAGCTTTACTACTGTCACATTATTTTCTTACATATGTGAAGTATTACTCCCTGCAGACTATAGAAGAGTATACAGCAGTGATATCCCATAGCAGATGTACACAGATGCTGAGAGTATACAGCAGTGGTCAGACAGTCACAGGTAGAATACAGAGTCATTACAGAGGATTTTTCCCCACTCCAGTCATTGTGCTGTTCCCCTATCCGACGCCTAAATAAATTATCTCAGACTGCTGACTAAATGGAATTCACAGACGCTGAAATAAATTCATAACCTGGACCCCAAAAAAATGTATGACACAGGCCTAAAATGCATACCCCAACATGTAACTTCAGACCCCAGGCCACATTAACTTATACTGCAAACTCCAAAGGAAACACAGATCCAAGACTGCCTCTCCCCACACAGCTCAATCCCCTCAACCTCCAATCTCTCGAGTGCACCTCCTCCGTACTCCTCCATTCTCTATAGTGTGCACCTCCTCCGTACTCCTCCATTCTCTATAGTGTGCACCACCTCCGTACTCCTCCATTCTCTATAGTGTGCACCACCTCCGTACTCCTCCATTCTCTATAGTGTGCACCACCTCCGTACTCCTCCATTCTCTATAGTGTGCACCACCTCTGTACTCCTCCATTCTCTCTAGTGTGTACCACCTCCGTACTCCTCCATTCTCTATAGTGTGCACCACCTCCGTTCTCCTCCATTCTCTATAGTGTGCACCCCCTCTGTACTCCTCCATTCTCTATAGTGTGCACCACCTCCGTACTCCTCCATTCTCTATAGTGTGCACCACCTCCGTTCTCCTCCATTCTCTATAGTGTGCACCCCCTCTGTACTCCTCCATTCTCTATAGTGTGCACCACCTCCGTACTCCTCCATTCTCTATAGTGTGCACCACCTCCGTACTCCTCCATTCTCTATAGTGTGCACCACCTCCGTACTCCTCCATTCTCTATAGTGTGCACCACCTCCGTACTCCTCCATTCTCTATAGTGTGCACCACCTCCGTACTCCTCCATTCTCTATAGTGTGCACCACCTCCGTACTCCTCCATTCTCTATAGTGTGCACCACCTCCGTACTCCTCCATTCTCTATAGTGTGCACCCCCTCCGTACTCCTCCATTCTCTATAGTGTGCACCTCCTCCAGGTAACACAGAGGGGACACAACCAGAGTGACACTGCCAGGAGCCACACTGTGTGACAATGTGAGTGCGATGTGCTGCATCACCGGCTCTCACACACACCTGTCCTAGCTGATCTGCCTCTTTCTTGCACAGTAAACGCTTAGGGGAAGATTTATGAAAGGGTGTAAATATACACCTGGTGTAAACTGCCCATAGCAACCAATCACAGCTCAGCTTCCAGCTCTGGTAAAATATAAGAGGAGCTGTGATTGGTTGCTGTGGGCAGTTTACACCACGTGTATATTTACATCCTTCTTCTATGCCCCATATTTTTCACTTCAAGTCCGATCTGTGCCCCATATATTTGATTAAAGCCCCTCTATGCTCCAATTACTAGTGTCCCCCCCACAGTGCCCCCACCAGAGAAAAAAACAAACAAACAACAACTCTCCTGTGACCCGTTCCTGCAGCTCCTCTCCCGGCAGCGCGTGTCTTTTCTCTATAAGGCATCAGTGTGACTTCTGGTGCTGCATGGTTTTGCTGATGGCTTTGTAGTCCTAGTCCTACACACTACTTACCCCACCTGACCCCCCCCCCCCCCACACACACACACACACTACCCCACCTTAACCCCCCCCCCCCCCCCCGGACCGCCTGGAAAACTGGGATACAGCCATAGCCATAGGCTGTATCCCAGTTTTCCAGACAGTCCTCCGGCTGTATCCACCCTCTCCACGGAGCGGCCAGACAGCGGGAATCAGAAACCGATAATTCAGGTTCTTACAAACCCGAACCTCAGCCGGTTCGCTCATCTCTACAGTAAAGTTAGTAGGTATGTGGGTTGCCCCCTGTATATAGAATCCCCTGCTGTGCTCCCATATAATAATAAGGCCACCTGTGCAGTGCCCCAATAGTAATAATCCCCCCTGTGCTGTCCCCATAGTAATAATCCCCCCCCCGTGCTCTGTCCCATAGTAGTTATCCCCCTGTGCTGTCCCCATAGTACTCCCCCTGTTCTGCACCCCCATAGTAATCCCCCCGTGCTGCACCCCCATAGTAATCCCCCCGTGCTGCACCCCCACAGTAAGCCCCCTGTGCTCTGCTCCATAATACAGCCCCCATTCGCCCCACGCCCCCCCCCCCCCCCCGCATCGCCAAATACAAACAAAAACATTATACTCACCTTATTCTGAAATACAGCGGGTCCTTCTCTCTTCTGATTTCCTCGCAGGCCGTATCCTCCCAATAAACTTGCGGTCCCGTGGGCTGTGGGTGGGCGGCACTATCGTCAGTCTGAGCATGATGTTTTGGAGGGGCGGCCGCTGACAGGGGCACACTAATTAAGATCCCCCCCCCACACTCACACACTACCCTACCTGACCCCCACACACACACACTCACACATTAGCCCACCTGACAAATCCCCCCCACACTCACTACCCCACCTGACACTCCACACACACTCACACACTACCCCACATGACCCACCACACTCACACACTACCCCACCTGACAAATCCCCCACATACGCTCACACTACCCCACCTGACAAATCCCCCACTCACGCTCACACTACCCCACCTGACAAATCCCCCACACACACTCACACTACCCCACCGGACAAATCCCCCACTCACGCTCACACTACCCCACCTGACAAATCCCCCACATATACGCTCGCAGTACCCCACCTGACAAATCCCCAACTCACACTACCCCACCTGACAAATCCCCCACATACGCTCACACTACCCCACTTGAAAAATCTCCCACTCACACTATCCCACCTGACAAATCCCCCCCCACACACTCACACTATCCCACCTGACGAATCCCCCCCACACACTCACACTATCCCACCTGACAAATCCCCCCCAAACACTCACACTCACACTATGCCACCTGACAAATCCCCCACACACTTACACTATCCCACCTGACAAATCCCCCCCACACACACTCACACTATCCCACCTGACAAATCCCCCACACACACACTCACACTATCCCACCTGACAACCCCCCCCCCACACACTCACACTATGCCACCTGACAAATCCCCCCCACACACACTCACACTCTCCCACCTGACAAATCCCCCCCTCCCCTCTCCACTCCTCCACCTGACAATCCCGCCCCTGCCACCGCCTCCCCCCACCTGTCCGAATCGGCGCTTCTGCCACCTCACCCCTCCGTGGCCTGCTCCTTCCCCCGCAGCCCGCTTTTTTCCGTGCGGCCCGCTCCTCCCACCGCAGCTTGTCCCGTCCTGGCCCGCTACTTTCACCGCAGCCCGCCCCTGCTCCTGGCGTGCTCAACCAATCAATGTGGAACAGGAGCGTGGGGCCGCTGCGACTGGCTTTTGTGCATGTACAACGCGTGCGCCACAGCCAGCCAAAGCAACCCCACGCTCCTGCTCCGAGTTGATTGGATGAGCACGCCAGGAGCAGGGGCGGGCTGCGGTGGAAGGAGCGGGCCAGGACGGGACGGGCTGCGGTGGAAGAAGCGGGCCGGAAGGAGAGGAGCGGGCTGCGCGGTGGGAGGAGCGGGCCGCATCGGTGATTTTTTTTTTTTTTTATTGTGCAACCCGGGCGGCCCACGGACTGGTAATCCGGCCAGCCCAGCGGGCATTTGCCCGGCTTGCCAGATTACCAGTCCGGGCCTGCCGTCTATCCTAATACAAGCGATCCGGGCAACGGGGGGGAGTAGGTCGATCTCCCCTCCGAGAAGTAAGTGAACATTGGTTTATCTTTCCTTTCATTGTATAATAGAGCTGGTTTAGAAGTTGATCGCTCCCCACTTATACATTTTTCTTGTGCTTGTTGCCGCTTTCATCCACCTATACGAGCCAGAGCTCTCAACAGTGTCCGGAGGGTGCAGCGATCCCAGCAGAAACCATTGGATCCATGTGTATTGCCGTTGTTTCTTTGTGAGTGGTGTTTGCACCACTCACTAAGTGTAAGTGTGTTTTTTCTTTGGTGCCTTTTTTTGAGTTTCTATCTATAAGAATCTAGCCGCTCCCGCAGTATTTTTTCTCTATTTTTTTTCCAGTAATTAATAATTATATCAATTACCTGTCCTGCTATTCTTCCATTCCAGCTTCTGATAGGAATGTTTGCCTCCTCGCATTTTCTTTCTTCTCTTTGTCCGCCTACAGTAGAAAATAAATCACAGGTGTGATAATATGTTCCTAGAATGGAGATCCTAATATATATGTAACACTCTAAAGACACTGCTCCCATGACCCTGCTTTGTTGTGTCCATACCCCTACCCCAGACTGGTCACCCTATATACCCTTGCCCCCACCCCAGACTAGTCACCCTATATCCCCCTGCCCCCACCCTAGACGAATTATCCTATATCCCCTTGCCTCAAACCCAGACTGGACACCTTGTACTACCCTGCCCCACCCAATACTGGACAGCCTGTATCCATTTGTCTGAAACCCAGACTGTTAACCTTGTGTCCCTAATTCCAAGCCCAGACTGGTCAACCTATATCCCACTGCCCCACCTTTAACTGGTCACCCTTTATCCTACTGCCCTCACCACAGACTGGTAACCCTGTACCTCACTGCCCCCACCACAGACTGATCACCCTGTATCCTCCTGCCCCCATCCGAGACTGGTAACCCTGTATCCTCCTTCCTCCACCCAGATGGGCCATACTGTTTCCCCCTGATGTCACCCCAGACTGGTCACCCTGTAACCCCCTGCCCAAGCCCCAGACTTTTCATCCTGTATCCTCCTGCCCCCAGCCCAGACGGGTCATCCTGTTTCCATCTGCCCTGTTTCCCCCTAATGTCAGTGTTATAATATTAAGTGTCCATGGAAGATATAGGTCATTAAAAACATATATCTACATGGCCCAGGGACATATTATCACACCTATGCAGGTCTAGACCAAGAGTCTAGCCTGATAGTAATCAGTAATTAATAATTATATCAATTACCTGTCCTGCGATTCTTCTATTCCAGCTTCTGATGGGAATTCTTAGTCCCCTTGCATGTTCTTTCGTCTCGTCGTCTACCTACACTGGAAAGAAATCACAAATTAGTAACTATCATAAAAAATTTTATTGTAAAAAGACTATAGTAACTTTTCACAACTTTAGCATCCTTGCTACCTACCGACCTATCTTGTTGACTGCCTGGCTGCAACTAAACTGCTTGCCTGTCTAGCAGTTATATATGTCATCACAGCCTTGATGACATCATAGAACACTTTTGTGGCTTGCTAGCTGTAAACAACTTTATCTATTTGCTCTATTCTGGCATGGTATTGGAAGCAAAAAATATGCTTTAGAAAAAGTACATTAGAAATGCATAGCCTCGTATGCACTCACTTAGGAAGGTGCTCACGACACACAGTGTGGTATACAAACTCGGCTAAGCACCCTTTTGGGGGTCTATTTTTTTTAAACACATTTGGGAGCGCAGCAACATATTAGGAGCCCAGGAACATATTATCACACCTATGCAGGTGCAGGTCAGGACAAGAGGGGAAATTCATGAAAGGGTGTAAATATACACCTGGTGTAAACTGCCCACAGCAACCAATCACAGCTCCTCCTATATTTTACCAGATCTGAAAGCTGAGCTGTGATTGGTTGCTGTGGGCAGTTTAAACCAGGTGTATATTTACACCCTTTCATAAATCTCCCCTGGGAGTCTAGCCTTATATTTATTAGTAATTAATAATTATATTAATTACCTGTCCTGCAATTCTTCCATTTCAGCTCCTGATAGGAATGTTCATCTCCTTGCATGTTCTTTCTTCTCATTTTCCACCTACAGTAGAAAAAAATCACAGGTGTGATAATATGTTCCTAGAATGGAGATCTTAATATATAGGTAACACTCTAAGGACACTGCTCCCATGACCCTGCTGGACTGGTAACAACCCTGTACTTCACTGCCAACACTACAGACTGGTCACCTTGTACTACCCTGCCCCACCCAAAACTGAACACCCTGTATCCCTCTCTCTCAAACCCAGACAGTTAACCTTGTGTCCCTAATTCCAAGCCCAGACTGGTTAACCTGTATCCCACTGCCCCACCCTTAACCGATAACCTTTTATCCTACTGCCCTTACCACAGACTAGTAACCCTGTACCTCACTATCACCACCCCAGACTGGTCACCTTGTATCCCCCTGTCCCCTCCATAGACGGTTCAACCTGTATTCCCCTGCCCCCACTCTAGACAGGTCACCCTGTATCACACTGCGCCCACCCCAGGCTGGTCACCCTGTAACCCCCTATCCCCTCTATTGATGGGTCACCCAGCATTCCCCAGCCCCCACCCTAGACTGGTCACCCTGTATCCTCCTGCCCCCATCCAAGCTGTTAACCCTGTATTCTCCTGCACCTATCCCAGACTAGTCACCTTGTATCCTCCTTCCTCCACCCGGATGGGTCACACTGTTTCCCCCTGACGTTACTCCAGACTGGTCACTCTGTATCCCACTGCCCTCACCCCAGACTAGTCACCCTGTAACCCTCTGCCCAAGACCCAGACTTGTCATCCTGTATCCCACTACCCCCACCTCAGACTGGGCACCCTGTATCCTCCTGCCCCAAACCCAGAATGGTCACCCAGTATCCTCCGGTTCCCACCTTACGCTGGTCACCCAGTATCCTCCTTTTCCCACCATAGGCGGGTCACCCTCCATATGCCCCAAGCCCAGACTGGTCACCCTATATCCCCCTAATGTCAGCATTATCATATTAGGTGTCCATGGAAGATATAGGTCATTAAAAACATATATCTACATGGTCCAGGAACATATCACACCGATGCAGGTCTAGACCAAGAGTCTAGCCTGATAGTTATCAGTAATTAATAATGATATCAATTACCTGTCCTGCGATTCTTCCATTCCAGCTTCTCATGGGAATGTTCGTCTCCTTGCATGTTCTTTCTTCTAGTTCTCCACCTGCAGTAAAAATAAATCACAGGTGTGATAATATGTTCCTAGAATGGAGATCTTAATATATATGTAACACTCTAAAGATACTGCTCCCATGACCCTGCTTTGTTGTGTCCCTACCCTTACTCCAGACTGGTCACCCTGCATACTGCTGCCCCACCTTAGACTAGTCACCCTGTACCCTTATGTCCCCGCCCCAGATTGGTCACCCTGTATGCTCCCGCCCATCTATACGCTGGGACCACAAAGATATTAGTTTGTGGATGAGGTTGATGGCGGCGCCGAAGGGTTTGGAGGCTGGGCAGTCCTTTCGGGATGGAGCCGGCGGATCTGGGGCTTTCTCGGGGCAGTCAGCCTCTTCCGGTAAGGGCTGCTGCTGGCAGTTTAACAAAAGCCACTGCAAGTTAGGCTCCGACTGCCGGTATAAGCATGAGTGCTCCGGCTGCAGGGGAGAACATGGCTTATCGAGATGTTTCAAGAAAAAAGGTAGAGGAGAAGTTAAATAAAAGAGGGGTGATGCCAGTGAGGTTGGAAAGGATGCCGCCGTATCACGCGCGGTATCCAAATAATGCGGCGGCACAGTTGCTTAGAGAGGGTTTCAGTGGGGGTTTTCGAATCCCGGGCGGGCAAGGGGCTCCGGAGGGGCCGATGCGTAATCTGGCGTCCACGTTGGTTTGGCTGGATATTGTGACTTATAAATTGTTGAAAGAAGTTCTGTTGGGCCGGATGGCGGGGCCTTTTGATACGAGCCCGCTTCCGGGATTGTGTGTCTCCCCTCTGGGCCTGGTGCCTAAGAAGGAGCGGAATAAATTTCGGCTTATTCATCACCTGTCGCATCCGGATGGAGCGTCCGTGAATGATGGGATAGACCCGGAGTTATATGCAGTTTCTTATACCTCGTTTGACGCGGCTTTGAAATGGGTGCACCGGTATGGGAAGGGGACACTGCTAGCTAAAACTAATATTGAGGCAGCATTCCGGTTGCTGCCGGTTTACCCGGAGAGTTTCCATTTGTTGGGGTGTTGTTGGCAAGGGCAGTTTTTGAGGACTTGTGTCTCCCAATGGGTTGCTCTATTTCTTGCGCCTTTTTCAAGACATTTAGTTCCTTTTTGGAGTGGGTGGTGCGACAGGAAGCTCAGGTGGCGTCCGTGTTGCACTACTTGGACAATTTTTTGTTTGTGGGGCCTGGGGGTTCGAGAGTTTGCGCGCCGTTGCTGCAGACCATCGAGCAGTTGGCGCAGTACTTTGGGATTCCGCTAGCGCTTGGCAAAACTGATGGACCGGCTACGGTGAGGCGGTTTCTGGGTATTGTCATTGATACTGAGCGCTGTGAGTGTGAGAAATTGGTGGAACTGAGAGAGGTGGTGAATGGGGCTTGCGGTAGGAAGAAATTGCATTTGCGGAAGCCTCAATCTCTGCTACGGCGTCTCAATTTTGCATGCCGCATTATGCCCATTATTTAACGAAATCCTTTTTGGTGCCTAGGGCTTTGCAGGGGTTTCGGAAGGGGTGTGTGGTGAGGGATGAGCGTAGGCCAGTGTCCCTTTCGATATTGCTTCAGCTGGTGACGGTGCTGCTGTCGGCGTGTTTGTCTGGGTACGAGCGCGGGCTGTTTGCCTTGGCCTTTTCTTTGCGTTTTTTGGGGCGTTTTGAATCTCTGAACTGGTGGGTCGTGGGCTAGTTCAGCGGTTTGTCCCGTGAGTTGTTATCAAGCCTTCTTGGTGGTGGGGCCGCCGGGCGGCGGTTCGCTGCTTAGGCATGTTGACTATACTTTCCTGTCCGTATATCAGTTCATACAGGTTTTTAGGAAGGTTTTGGGGTTGTTGGGTTTGCCAGCATCGGAGTATAGCTCCCATTCTTTTCGAATTGGGGTGGCCATGGAGGCAGCTAGGTGGGGGTTTGCCCCGGAGGTTGTCAAATGGATTGGGAGATAGGAGTCTGACAGGTTTCGCCTGTATGTTTGCCCTCAGTTGTTGTAATTGAGTTTTTTCTAGAATTTCGGGAGCCGGGGGAGTGCTGTTGAAAAGGGGTGCTATTGGTTTTATGTTGTGCCATTGTGTTTTTCAGGTGAACCTCCCTGCCTGGTGTGGATAGCTGGGCACTCTTATGTGTGTAGGGGGAGTGTGCGGGCAGATGTGCGGACCGATGGGCGGCAGCTGGGATTTCCAAGGTTCGCTGGCTTGGTTTCCCTGGCTTGATGTGGACCCGCATGTTGCCTGAGTTACAGTTCTTAGCCGGTATGGATCGTTGTCCAGATATCCTTGTGATCCATGCAGGTGGGAATGATCTGGGGGTGCGGGCCTCCAGGGCCATTATGCGGAACATGAAACTGGATTTGCTCGAGCTATGGTCGTCTTTCTCGGTTATTGTTATTGTCTGGTCGGATATCGTGGCCAGGCGGAAGTGGCGGCAGGCCACGTCTGTGGCGGGCATTAATAAAACCCGGATGAAGATTAATAAAGTGGTGGGGTGTTTTGTGTCCAGGAATGGGGGTTTCGTAGTTTGGCATAGGGATCTGGAGGATGGGTCGGCTGATTTTATGAGCTCGGATAGGGTGCATTTGAATGCTATGGGGCAGGATCTGTGGAACTTGGGGATTCGAGATGGCATTTAGCGGGCTCTGGAGTTGTGGAGGGTCGACCATTTGTAAGGAAGGGGTCACAAATGGTCGTCATGGCCGAAGTGGGAGGGGTTTTTGAAGGCTTTGGCAATTGGATATTTCTGCGGATTGGAGGAGGAGTGATACATTCTCCTCCTATACCTGTTACGGTAGACAATGTCCTGGGGCTGGGGTGTTATCCAGCTATAGTTTGGTCCCCGTGGGTAAGGTCCCCGGGGTGGTTTGTTAGGTCTCCCGGTGGGTGCCTTCGGGTTAGGTGACGGCGGCCGGAGTAAAAGTGGAGACCCCCAGTGTGTTATTATAGTAATGGAGTTGCAATTTGGGACATATAATTATATTTATGTGAATAAATGTTAATAGAACTGAAAGAATTATTTATATGTTATTTAACATGTTATTTATGTTTTAAATAAAGGTGCTGTTGGGGCCTTTTCTTCTAGCAAGGTGTCTGAGTGTTATCAAGGGGAGGGAAGGTTGGTATGTTGCACGGAGAGCTAGACTATCCCTTAGTCACGTATCCCCCTGCCCCCACCCTAGACAGGTTACCCTATATCCCCTTGCCTCAATCCCAGACTGATCACCCTGTATCCGCCTGCCCTCAGTCCAGACTGGTCACCCTGTATCCCACTGCCCCACCCTTAACTGGTAATTTTTTATCCTACTGCCCTCACCACAGACTGGTAACCCGGTACTTGACTGCCAACACTACAGACTGGTCACCTTGTATCCCCCCGTCCCCTGCATACAGAATTAAACCTGTAACTTCCTTCCCCCACCCTAGATGGGTCACCCTGTATCCTCCTACCCCCACCCAACACTGGTTACCTTGTAAACCCCTGCCAAATCCCCAGATTTGTCATCCTGTATCCTCCTTCCCCCAGCCCAGAAAATTCACCTTCCTTCCCCCTGCCCAAGACAGATCACCCTGTAACTCTCTGCCCCAACCCCAGACTGGTCACCTTGTATCCCTCTACCCCAGCACAGACTGGTCAGCCCGAAACCCCCTGCCCCAACCCTAGACTTGTAACCCTGTATCCACGTGCGGCCACCCCAGACCGGTGACCCTTCATCCCCCTGCCCCTACCCCTGACTGGTCACCCAGTATCCTCCTGTATCCACCACAACCTGGTCACCCTATATCACCATGCCCAGAAGCCCAGACTGGTTACCCTGTTTGCCCCTAATGTCAGTGTCATAATATTAAGTGTCCATGGAAGATATAGGTCATTAAAAACATATATCCACATGGCTCAGGAACATATTATCACACCTATGGAGGTCTAGACCAAGAGTCTAGTTATCAGTAATTAATAATGATATCAATTACCTGTCCTGCGATTCTTCCATTCCAGCTTCTCATGGGAATGTTCGTCTCCTTGCATGTTCTTTCTTCTAGCTCTCCATCTGCAGTAAAAAAAAAAAAAATATGTTCCTAGAATGGAGACCTTAATATATATGTAATACTCCAAAGACACTGCTCCTATGACCCCTGCCTTGTTGTGTCTCTACCCGAAC
This sequence comes from Dendropsophus ebraccatus, assembly GCF_027789765.1. Taxonomy (NCBI): domain Eukaryota; kingdom Metazoa; phylum Chordata; class Amphibia; order Anura; family Hylidae; genus Dendropsophus; species Dendropsophus ebraccatus. Next base: position 147,933,471 of record NC_091458.1, read on the forward strand.
CCCAGACTGGTCACCCTAAATATCCCTGCCCCCATCCCAGACTAGTCACCCTGTATCCCCCTGCCCCCCACCTTAGACGGGTTACCCTATATGCTCTTGCCTCAAACCCAGACATATCACCCTGTATCCTCCTGCCCTCAGCCCAGACTGGACACCCTGTACTACCCTGCCCCAACCAAGACTGAACAGCCTGTATCCCTCTGTCTGGCTCCCAGACAGTTAACCTTGTGTCCCTAATTTCAAACCCAGACTGGTCGACCTGTATACCACTGCCGAACCCTTAACCGGTCACCCTTTATCCTACCGCCCTCACCACAGACTGGTAACCCTGTACCTCACTGCCCCCTCTACAGACTGGTCACCTTGTATCCCCCTGTCCCCTCCATAGACGGTTCAACTTGTATCCCCCTGCCCCCACCCTAGACGGGTCACCCTGTATCCTCCTACCCCCACCCTAGACCAGTCACCCTGTATCCTACTTCCCCCACCCAGATGGGTCATTCAGTTTCCCCCTGACGTCACCCCATACTAGTCACCCTGTATCCCACTGCCCCCAGCCCAGAAGGGTCACCCTATTTCCTCATGCCAGGCAGGTCACCTTGTAACCCTCTGCCCCAACCCCAGACTGGTCACCTTGTATCCCCCTACCAAACCACAGACTGGTCACCCTGTATCCCACTGCCCCCACCCTAGACTGGTACCCTGTATTCCACTAACTCCACCTAAGACAGGTGACCCTGAAACCCCCTGCCCCAACCCTAGACTTGTTACTCTGTATTCTCCTGCCGCCACCCCAGACAGTTCACCCTTCATCCCCCTGCCCCTACCCCTGACTGGTCACCCAGAATCCTCCTGTTCCCACCATAGGCTGGTCACCCTACATATGCCCCCAAGCCCAGACTTGGTCACCCTGTTTCTCCCTAATGTCACTGTTATCATATTAAGTGTCCATGGAAGATATAGGTCATTAAAAACATATATCTACATGGCCCAGGAACATATTATCACACCTATGCAGGTCTAGACCAAGAGTCTAGCCTGATAGTTATCAGTAATCAATAATGATATCAATTACCTGTCCTGCGATTCTTCCATTCCGGCTTCTGATAGGAATGTTCGTCTCCTTGCATGTTCTTTCTTCTCGTTGTCCACCTACAGTAGAAAAAAAATAACAGGTGTGATAATATGTTCCTAGAACGGAGATCTTAATATATATGTAACACTCCAAAGACACTGCTCCCATGACCCAGACTGGTCACCCTATATACCCCTTCCCCCACCCCAGACTAGTCACCCAGTATCCCCCTGCCCCCTCCCTAGACGTGTTACCCTATATGTTCTTGAATTACCCACGGAGTGTATAGTGAAGGGAGGTACATGTGAGTGTATGAGCTCCCTAAGAGGCTAGGATTGTATATTGTTTTTTTCCACCCCCTTTTTGTGGGGTGGTAATGGTTTCGCCTTTCTAGATTTTTCCCTAGGTACAGGGGTTCACAGGAGTCCCACAAGTGTCTGGGCAGAATCTGGTAGGTATGGCCCTGATTGGCTGAAGATAAGATTTAGAGGTTGGAGATCATTGATTTGTTAACTTTATTGCCGCACTTTAAGGAGCGAGTGGATAAAAAAGAAAGTGAGAAGGATGATGAAAGTAAGAAGCCACCAGTGGCTAAAACATTCAATAAATGGTTACAGGCATTTTGTATATACGCTTCAGTGTTTGGGGAGAAATTCCCGGATAAATGTGGTGCATTATTTCAACATGTGAATATGATCCTGGATGCATACCGTAATTTTGGGGGTAACGCATGGCTTACTTACGACTAAATGTTTTGTCAAAAAATGACGGTTTATCCAAATTTGAGATGGGGTCAGAAAGTGGGGTTGTGGATAAATATCATGATACCGCAGCGAGCAAGACCTACCACATCTTCAGCAACCAGTTCTTCCTTTCGTAAAGGCATTTGTTTCGCCTTTAACGAATCCACGTGCAAGTGGTACAATTCCTGTAAGTATCGACACGAATGTACTCAGTCTGCAGGAGCGCATCCAGTGTCAATATGTTATAAGAAGATCAGTCAGTCTGCCCAGCAACACAGCACTACCAGGGATGCAATTTCGAAGACCTTGGACTCCAGTGAGTCTACCAAGAATGTTGCCTTGGCTAGAGATCTTCCCAAACCGGAAGACGTCTGATTTGCTGATTTCCGGTTTTGGTGATGGTTTTTATGTGCCAGCTTTCTCAGGTGCAAGGTGTTCTGTGGTAGATAATTTGTGCTTGGCCATAATGTATCCTAAGGTGGTCGATGTCAAAATTTTGAATTTAATCTAGCTAGAGTGAAAGGCCAGTTTCCTTTTCCCACATATTCTAATTTTCGGGTATCCTCCCTGGGTCTGATCCCTTAAAAGAAACCCAACAAATTTAGATTGACTGATAATTCGTCTTTCCCCAAAGGTTCTTCTTTAAATGACTGATCGCACTTTGGTTGCTGTGCATTATAACTCTTTCGAGGATACGTTGGACCTTGTTCGAAATTGCGGTCCTAATGCTATAATGGCAAGGGCAGATATTGAATCTGCTTTTCGTTTATTGTCGGTGTCTCCTGGGGGACTTAATTAGTTGGGTTTTGTTTGGACGGATACATTTTATTTTGATAAGTCGCTATGATTTCAGCTTGTCTTGCTTTTATTTAGAATCTTTTTCTTGTTTTTTGGAGTGGGTTTTGAAAGAGAAAACAGGATTGTTGTTTTGTACACACTATCTTTATGATTTTTTGTTTGTAGGTAAAGGCGATTCAGATGATTGTGCGTGCTAGCTATCCTCCTTTGTGGACATGTGTGGTTATTTTGGGGTCCCCTTAGCGGCTAATAAAACTGCCGGAGGCTAAAATACATGAAATGTGAGCTTTATTGTCATCTATGTTGGTTAAGAAGACAACTACATTGAAGAACATGCAGCGCTTGTTGGGTAACCTTGTATTAGGGTTTTATGGTGAAATGAAGGTTAAGTAGTAAAAGTAGGTTAGGTGGAGATATAGTAATAGATAATGGATAGCAGGGTGCTGGTTGGGGCATTGTGGCCTCTTAGGGTGAATGGGTTGAGCAATTGTGGTTAAGCAGGTCAATTGAAATAAAATGAAAATAGAGGTGGGCGCCCCACAGAATGAATGGTATAATCTGGTTGGTGGTGGGGACTCTTGGCAGGGGTCCTCAGCTGCCACAGAAGGGTGTAAGATTCGGGGCATCTGACTCTCAGCCCTTGTGGTTCATGAGGGTATGGGAGTTGGAATGCTCAGCAGTTTGAAGATTCGGCAGGTGGAGTGGATAAGGTCCCTAATATAGGGACATTCGCTGTACCAAGTCGGACTTCAGTGGAAGTGTGGAAGGGGCACCCACAAAAATAAGACCTTGACCGCTTAATTTGTTGGATGAATGTGGTTAGGGATTGTAAGGTGTTGGGGGCCGCTGGGTGCACTGCTCCAGCTAGCACAATAGATAAATGGTCTGAGTCACTCCTCTTGAGGAGTGCTAGTAGGTAATATCAAAGATTGTTAAGAACTAACTCGTTTTGTAGTGGTAGGCTCTGGATGCATAAGACGCGAAAAATAATCATGGACAAGGGAGAAGCAGTATCTTTTGCAAGGGGCTAAATTTTAGCAGGTCCAGTGTAAGCATCATTAGATGACCGAGAAGCATTCTCGGGGATACCCCCTCTTGAAATTTGGTATAAATGTAATCTTCCTGGATACACCCCTCTGTTTGGAATAATTCAAGAGTACTGTTCTTGATCCTAAAAAAAAACAAACAAAAAAAAAAACACCTTGTATTTGCTACTAGGGTGATCCCGATGGGGAAAAGTTTTTTGTAGAAGTTTGTTTCAGAAGACTTGTGGTCTTATACCTCCACGTGCACATATTCGTTTGATGCTTACTTTGAAAGAGGATTTTGCGTTGTGGCTTCGTTTTTTTTGTCTGATTTCAATGGAAAGGCGGTGTGGCAGGAGGATTTTCGAGAAGCTGGTGCTTTAGGGTTACTAACCGATGCTGTGGGAAGTTGTGGCTTTGTAGTTTTCTGGAATGAACACTGGTGCGCAGAAACGTGGCATCCTACTTTGGTGGAGTCCAGTATCATCTGTAATGTCGTGTTAATTGGATTGTTCCCGATTCTCGTTGCTTTCTCTCTGTGCGGCGACTCCTTTAGGAACAAACGCATAATCGTAAACACGGATAATCGGGGAGTGATGTTTGCCATCATCAGTCTGTCGGCCAAATCGGATGTGGTTGTCAAACTTTTACGTCATTAGTGTTGCTCTGTTTCCATTTAAATGTGTGGCTTAAAGCTAGATACATACCTGAAGCTGTTAATGATGTCGCGGACTCTCTATCTCACCTGCATTTTTCTCGATTTTAGCTTTGGGTTCTGGATGCGGATCTCTTCGGTCATTCGTGTCCTCCACACTTGTCCAATCTTATATAGGAATGATGTGTACTTTCCTTCGGTCCAAGAGTTACTCGACAGGTAGAGGAGCTACGGTTTCCTTGTGTTCTATTACTGGTTGCCCTGCATGCCCGGTTAAGGTGGTTTTGGAGTATTTATTGGTCTGTCCTGGTTTTCCTGGGTCATTTTTGTTGCACTCCGATGGTACCTCCTTGTCTAAGTTTCAATTTGTTGCAGTTTTTTTGGAAATGTTTAAGTAAATTGTTTTTTTTTGGCTCATTCATTTCGTATTGGAGCTGCTACGGAGGCTTATCGTTTGGGTTTGTCCCCTACTAATATTAAAAGGTTAGGCAGGTGGTGTTCACATAGATATAAGCTTTATATTAGGCCTCATTTATGTGTTTGATTTCTTGTAGGTCGGTCTCCCATTGTCGTCTGGGTCCTCGGCCATTCTTTCATATATTGGGCCCATAGACGCGCTTTGGAGTGGGTCTATTCTACTAATTCTACTAACTCTCAGAGGAGGTAGCTATTTTGTGGCCAGGGGTCAGTGGTCTCCGTTGGTTTCAGATCATTGATTTAGTGGAGAATAGATGTCTAGTGTGGCCTGCGCCTATCGTCTTAGTTATTCATGCAGGTGGAAACTACTTAGGGCGTAGGCGCACTGATGCATTGTTTCATGAGATGAAATAACATTCAACGTTCTACATAGTCTTTATCCTCGGACCGTTCTTTGAGTTCGTTCCGAGGCTAATTTGGTCTTATCAAGGTTTTACATTCCTTAACATGATCAGGAGCCGTGTTAACAGGGGTTTGGCATGCTTCTTGCTTTTGACGGGCGGTATTTCATACCAACACACCGACTTGGAAGTCTTTAATCCAGGCCTATATTGCTGTGTTGGCATACATTTGTCGGATATATGCCTGGATATATTTAATTTAGGGTTGCAAAATTTGTTGGAAATGGCCACAGTGTTGGTGGGGTCATGCTCGGCTTAGCCGGCACTAGTGGGTGGGTACACCCTGTACTACCCTGCCCCACCACAGACTGAACACCCTTTATCCCTCTGTCTCAAGCCCAGACTGTTCACCTTGTGTCCCTTATTCCAAGTCAAGACTGGTCAACCTGTATCCCACTGCCCCACCCTTAACCGGTAACCCTTTATCATACTACACTCACCACAGACTGGAAACCCTGAACCTCACTGCCCCCACCACAGACTGGTCACCTTGTATCCCTCTGTCCCTTCCATAGACAGGTCACCCTATATCCCCAAGACCCCATCCTAGACTGGTCACCCTCTATCCTCCTGCCCCCACCCCAGACTGGTCACCCTGTATGCTTCTGCCCCCATCCCAGACTGGTAACCCTGTATCCTTCTTCCTCCACCCAGATGGGTCACACTGTTTCCCCCTGACGTTAACCCAGACTGGTCACCCTGTATCCCACTGCCCAACCCCCAGAATTGTCATCCTGTATCCTTCTGCCCCTAGCCCCGACGGGTCACCCCCCTGTTTTCCCCTGCCCCCATGCCAGGCAGGTCACCCTGTAACAGGGCCGGACTGGGACTTAAAATCAGCCCTGGCAATCAAACCCCAGCAGCCCACATACCATATCATGGATAGCCGTGTAAAATATGCGATGTAGCAAATTCTGCTTCATTTAGCCGTTAAAGGGAACCTGTGGGGTCTATACCAGGTACACAGCTGTAGATCCCAGCGTACAGATAAGGGACTGGATCTTTAGTCCAGTGTAAACTTTTATAATCATTATTTTCATTACCAGCTGAAGTGTCACAGAGGTGGAGCCACAGCAGCACCTTCTGCCCCCGCCCCTGCCTGCTCTGACTGATGGACATATAGGGTGCTGCTGCTTCCGCTGCTGTTCTGAAACGTTAGTTAGTAATGAAAAGGACAATTATAAAAGTTTACACTGGACTAAAGTTCAGTGATATCTCCCTCACATCTGTCTGCTGAGATCTATAGCCCTAGACCTGGTATGGACCTCACAGATTCCCTTTAAAGGAGAAAAACATGGCCACTTTCTTCCAGAAACAGTGACATACTCTTTTTCAGTTTGTGTAAGGTATTGCAGCTCAGTTCCATTGAAGTGAATGGAGCCAAGCTGTAATACCACACACAGTCTGAGGACAGGGTGGTGCTGTTTTTGGACAAAAGTTACTATATTTTTTAAATCTCTTTTATCCTGACTATATCTGCACTCCATATAATGGTGGTATAAGTAGTAAGGTTTTAATTATTAAAATGTGTCTGCTGGTTGTGATCTCTTGTGTAATCAAAGCTACATAATAAGCTGCTAGATAGATATTTCCTACTGGGTATCTATCTATCTATCTATCTATCTATCTATCTATCTATCTATCTATCTATCTCCTATCTATCTATCTATCTATCTATCTCCTATCTATCTATCTATCTATCTATCTATCTCTACATTATCAGTAGGGCCCCAGGACAAGTTTTAGGATACATATTGGAAACATAGGTAAGAATTTTCTGTGCATGATACTCTCATAGTTAATAACACCAGTAAGCAAATATCAACACACTGTACACGTTACTGCCATACTGTTACTAAGCAAACCCACCAATATTGCCAATACTACCAGTATATAAGCAACAAATAATATCACCACACCATGAGCACGGCCATTACCACCACATAATGACTAATACCGCTATACTGTGACTGAATACAATCCACTATATGCAACACTTATATTACCAATAATACCAGAATACACAGGACGAGAAATACCATACCATACCTACCCTCACCATACAGTGACTGGATAATACCACTATACCATCACACCATGCCCACTACTCCCACCATAGTGTGACTGGACAATACCACTATACTGTCATCAAATAATAGCCACTATATAAAGACCAATATTCTACCACAGCAGTGACCATAGAACACAGGTGTCACACTCCGGCCCTCCAGCTGTTAGAACACTACAAATCCCAGCATGCCTGGACAGCTAAAGCATGTTGGGAATTGTAGTTTTGCAACACCTGGAGGGCTTGAGTTTGACACCCCGATATAGAGGTAGATCCCAGCTGTGTAAAGGTTCTGCAGACTTTGTAAGTGATTATAGTGCAGTTACATCATGTGACTCACAGTAGGCGTCTTCTCTGCATGAAGAGATGTCCACTTTTCCTTTTCTTCTCCATCTGGCTCCGGCCATCATGAAGGCTTCTCTGGCCAGGACTCCTCTCCACGGGATCTGCCAGACAGACATTTTAGGCTTCATGCTCCAGCAACATCCTCATCTATACATCCCTCCATATAGAATAGCCCCCCCTGCATCCCCCATATATAATAGCCCCCCTGCATCCCCCCATATAGAATAGCCCCCCTGCATCCACCAATATAGAATAGCCCCCCTGCATCCCCCCATATAGAATAGCCCCCCCCTGCATACCCCCATATAGAATAGCCCCCCTGCATCCCCCCCATATAGAATAGCCCCCCTGCATCCCCCATATAGAATAGCCCCCCTGCATCCCCCAATATAGAATAGCCCCCCTCCATCCCCCATATAGAATAGCCCCCCTGCATCCCCCCATATAGAATAGCCCCCCTGCTGTACATTTTCCCATATAGAATAGCCCCCCTGCATCCCCCTCCCATATAGAATAGCCCCCCTGCATCCCCCATATAGAATAGCCCCCCTGCATCCCCCTCCCATATAGAATAGCCCCCCTGCATCCCCCATATAGAATAGCCCCCCTGCTGTACATCCCCCCATATAGAATAGCCCCCCTGCTGTACATCCCCCCATAGAGAATAGCCCCCCTGCATCCCCTCATAGAGAATAGCCCCCCTGCATCCCCCCATATAGAATAGCCCCCTGCATCCCCCATAGAGAATAGCCCCACTGCACCCCCCATATAGAATAGCCCCCCTGTAAAGCCCCAGACAGACAGCCACCACCCCCCTGCATCACCGCATAAATAATAGCCCCCCTGCATCCCCTCATAGAGAATAGCCCCCCTGCACCCCCCATATAGAATAGCCCCCCTGCATCCCCCCATATAGAATAGCCCCACTGCATCCCCCCATATAGAATAGCCCCCCTGCATCCCCTCATAGAGAATAGCCCCCCTGCAACCCCCATATAGAATAGCCCCCCTGTAAAGCCCCAGACAGACAGCCACCCCCCCCCCTGCATCACCGCATAAATAGCCCCCCTGCATCCCCTCATAGAGAATAACCCCTGTAAAGCCCCAGACAGCCATCCCCCCATCCCCCCATATAGAATAGCCCCCCTGTGGAGACCCCCCCATATGGCCACATGTGAAGGGGTTAAAAAAAAAAAAAAAAGAAGAACATTCTCACCTCACCTCGCTCCCAGCAGCTTCTTCCTCCTGGTCCCGGATCTTCAGTCTGCAGCTTCTTCTCTATGCTGCAGCGCGGCGGCGGCGTCTCTCCTCACAGGCCCTCAGCGGCGCGTCAGGGAAGTGACGTCACCGCTGGGGGCCTGGCAGAGGTGCCTGCAGACGTGCCTGCGCGCGGCACGTCTGCGACCCCGGGCCGGCCCTGACAACTTTCAGCCGCGAAAAACCGGCCCGGGGGGGGGCACATGCCACAGGAGTGACTGGCAGGGCCGGGGGCCAATTATGGCTCCCTGGCTCTGTCAGTCAGAGCCCGGCCACTGCAGATTGTGAGCGTTCATCTTGAACGCTCACAGTTAAAGGGCCAGGGCACTGGCCCTCTGCAGAGGCTGAATGAATAGCGCAGCGGCCGGCTGCGCTATTCTTGCAGCCTTTGCTGAGGGCCGGTGCACATGGGGGGCAGGACCGGCGGCCCCCGGACTGGTAATCCTGGCAGCCCAGCGGGCATTTGCCCGCTTTGCCAGATTACCAATCCGGGCCTGCCCTGTAACCCTCTGCCCCACCCCCAGACGGGTCACCTTGTATCCCCCTACCCAAGCACAGACTGGTCACTCTGTATCCCACTGCCGCCACCCTAGACTGGCACCCTGTATCCCACTACCCCCACCTTAGACTGGTCACTCTGAAACCTCCTGCCCCAATCCTAGACTTGTCACCCTGTATCCTCCTGCCCCTACCCTAGACGGGTCACCCTTCACCCCCTGCCCCCTACCCCTGACTGGTCACCCAGTATCCTCCTGTTCCCACCATAGGCTGGTCACCCTACATATGCCCCCAAGCCCAGACTAGTCACCCTGTTTCCCCTTAATGTCAGTTTTATCATATTAAGTGTCCATAGAAAATATAGGTGATTAAAAACATATATCTACATGGCCCAGGAACATATTATCACACCGATGCAGGTCTAGACCAAGAGTCTAGCCTGATAGTTATCAGTAATTAATAATGATATCAATTACCTGTCCTGCGATTCTTCCATTCCAGCTTCTGATAGGAATGTTCATCTCCTTGCATGTTCTTTCTTCTCATTGTCCACCTACAGTAGAAAAAAATCACAGGTGTATGTTCCTAGAATGTAGATCTTAATATATATGTAACACTCTAAAGATACTGCTCCCATGACCCTGCTTTGTTGTGTCCCTACCCTTACCCCAGACTCTTTACCCAGTACACCCCTGTCCCCACCTCAGGCTAGTCACCCTGTATACCCCTGCCCCCACCCTAGACAGGTTACCCTATATTCCCTTGCCTCAAACCCAGACTGATCACCCTGTATCCTCCTGTCCTCAGTCTAGACTGGTCACCCTGTATCCCACGGCCCCACCCTTAACTGGTAACCTTTTATCCTACTGCCCTCACCACAGACTGGTCACCCTGTACCTCACTACCACCACCCCAGACTGGTCACCTTGTATCCCTCTGTCCCCTCCATAGACGGTTTAACCTGTATTCCCCTGCCCCCACTCTACACAGGTCACCCTCTATCCTCCTACCCCCACCCTAGAGTAGTAACCCTGTATCCTGCTTCCTCCACCCAGATGTTTTCCCCTGCCCTCACCCCACACTGGTCACCCTGTATCACACTGCGCCCACCCCAGGCTGGTCACCCTGTAACCCCCTGTCCCCTCTATTGATGGGTCACCCTGTATCCCCCAGCTCCCACCCTAGACTGGTCACCCTGTATCCTCCTGCCCCCATCACAGCTGTTAACCCTGTATTCTCCTGCCCCTATCCCAGACTAGTCACCTTGTATCCTCCTTCCTCCACCCGGATGGGTCACCCTGTTTCCCCCTGACGTTACCCCAAACTGGTCACTCTGTATCCCACTGCCCTCACCCCAGACTAGTCAACCCTGTAACCCCCTGCCCACGACCCAGACTTGTCATCCTGTATCCCACTACCGCCACCTCAGACTAGGCACCCTGTATCCTCCTGCCCCAAACCCAGAATGGTCACCCAGTATCCTCCTGTTCCCACCTTGCGCTGGTCACCCAGTATCCTCCTGTTCCCACCATAGGCTGGTCACCCTCAAAATGCCCCCAAGCCCAGACTGGTCACCCTATATCCCCCTAATGTCAGCGTTATCATATTAAGTGTCCATGGAAGACATAGGTCATTAAAAACATATATCTACATGGTCCAGGAACATATTATCACACCTATGCAGGTCTAGACTAAGGGTCTAGCCTGATAGTTATCAGTAATTAATAATGATATCAATTACCTGTCCTGCGATTCTTCTATTCCGGCTTCTGATAGGAATGTTAGTATCCTCGCATGTTCGTTCTTCTCGTTGTCCACCTACAGTAGAAAAAAATCACAGGTGTGATAATATGTTCCTAAAATGGAGATCTTAATATATATGTAACAATCTAAAGACACTGCTCCCATGACCCCTGCCTTGATGTGTCCCTACCCGAACCCCAGACTGGTCACCCAAAATATCCCTGTCCCCATCCCAGGCTAGTCACCCTGTATCCCCCTGCCCCCACCCTAGACAGGTTACCCTATATCCCCTTGCCTCAAACCCAGACTGATCACCCTGTATCCTCCTGCCCTCAGTCCAGACTGGTCACCCTGTATCCCACTGCCCCACCCTTACCAAAGACTGGTAACCCTGTACTTCACTGCCAACACTACAGACTGGTCACCTTGTATCCCCCTTGTCCCCTACATACAGAAGTCAACCTGTATCTCCCTGCCCCCACCCTAGATGGGTCACCCTGTATCCTCCTCCCACCACTCTAGACTGGTCACCCTATATCCACCTGCCCACATTCCACACGGGTCACCCTGTATCCTCCTTCCTTTACCCAGATGGGTCACATTGTTTCCCACTGCCTTCACCCCAGACTGGTCAACCTGTATCTCTCTGCCCCAACCCCAGACTAGTCAGCTTGTATTCCCCTACGCAAGCCTAGACTGGTCACCCTGTATCCCACTGCCCCCAACCAACACTGGTCACCTTGTAACCCCCTGCCCAAGCCCCAGACTTGTCGTCCTGTATCCTCCTGCCCCCAGCCCAGACAGTTCACCCTGTTTCCCCCTGCCCCCATGCCAGACAGATCACCCTGAAACTCTCTGCCCCAACCCCAGACTGATCACCTTGTATCCCTCTACCCAAGCACAGACTTGTCAGCCCGAAATCCCCTGCTCCAACCCTAGACTTGTAACCCTGTATCCACGTGCAGCCACCCCAGACGGGTGACCCTTCATCCTCTTGCCCCTACCCCTGACTGGTCACCAGTATCCTCCTGTTGCCATCACAGGCATATATCCCCATGCCCCCAAGCCCAGACTGGTCACCATGTTTCCTCCTAATGTCAGTGTTATGATATTAAGTGTCCATGGAAGATATAGGTCATTAAAACATATATCTACATGGCCCAGGAACATATTATCACACCTATGCAGGTCTAGACCAAGAGTCTAGCCTGATAGTTATCAGTAATTAATAATGATATCAATTACCTGTCCTGCGATTCTTCCATTCCAGCTTCTCATGGGAATGTTTGTCTCCTCGCATGTTCTTTCTTCTCTTTGTCCACCTACAGCAGAAAAATCGAAAGTGTGATAATATGTTCCTAGAATGGAGATCCTAATATAACAAATGTAACACTCTAAAGACACTGCTCCCATGACCCTGCTTTGTTGTGTCCCTACCCGAACCCCAGACTGGTCACCCTATGTACCCCTGACCACACCCCAGACTAGTCACCCGGTATCCCGCTGCCCCCACCCTAGACGGGTTACCCTATATGCTCTTATCTCAAACCTAGACACATTACCCTGTATCCTCCGGCCCTCAGCCCAGACTGGACACCCTGTACTACCCTGCCCCACCCAAGACTGAACAGCCTGTATCCCACTGCCCCCACCCCAGACTGGTCACCTTGTATCCCTCTACCCAAGCATAGACTGGTCTCCCTGTATCCCACTACCCCCACCTCAGACTGATCACCCTGTATCCTCCTAACCCCACCCTAGACTGGTCACCTTGTATCCTCCTTCCTCCACCCAGATGGGTCACACTGTTTCCCCCTGCCCTCACCACAGACTGGTCACCCTGTAACCCCCTGCCCAAACACCAGACTTGTCATCCTGTATCCTCCTGCCCCCAGACGGGTCACCCTGATTCCCCCCTGCCCCTAAGCCAGAGAGATCACCCTGTAACCCTCTGCCCCAACCGCAGACTGGTCACCTTGTATACCCCTACCCAAGCAAAGACTGATCACCCTGTATCCTACTGCCCCACCCTAGACTGGCACCCTGTATCCCACTACCCCCACCTCAGACTGGTCACCCTGAAACCCCCTGCCCCAACCCTAGACTTTTCACCCTGTATCCTCCTGCCCCCACCCCAGACGGGTCACCCTTTATTCCCCTGCCCCTGCCCCTGACTGGTCACCCAGTATCCTCCTGTTCCTGCCATAGGCTGGTAACCTTACATATGCCCCCAAACCCAGACTGGTCACCCTGTTTCCCCCTAATGTCAGTGTTATCATATTAAGTGTCCATGGAAGATATAGGTCATTAAAACATATATCTACATGGTCCAGGAACATATTATCACACCTATGCAGGTCTAGACCAAGAGTCTAGTTATCAGTAATTAATAATGATATCAATTACCTGTCCTGCGACTCTTCTATTCCAGCTTCTGATTGGAATTCTTAGTCTCCTTGCATGTTCTTTCATCTCGTCGTCTACCTACACTGGAAAGAAATCACAAATTAGTAACTATCATAAAAAAATTTATTGTAAAAAGACTATAGTAACTTTTCACAACTTTAGCATCCTTGCTACCTACCTACCTATCTTGTTGACTGCCTGGCTGCAACTAAACTGCTTGCCTGTCTAGCAGTTATATATGTCATCACAGCCTTGATGACATCATGGAACACTTTTGTGGCTTGCTAGCTGTAAACAACTTTATCTATTTGCTCTATTCTGGCATGGTATTGGAAGCAAAAAAATGCCTTAGAAAAAGTACATTAGAAATGCATAGCCTCGTATGCACTCACTTAGGAAGGTGCTCACGACACACAGTGTGGTATACAAACTCGGCTAAGCACCCTTTTGGGGGTCTTTTTTTTGCAAACACATTTGGAAGCGTGGCAACATATTAGGAGACCAGGAACATATTATCACACCTATGCAGGTGCAGGTCTTGGGGATGTACAGGCGCTTAGACTGTGTGACCAGGGACTGCAGTGGTTTTGGGAGGCATTCGCACAGGCATGGCTATTGAAGGCATAATGTGTTTTCCCTCTGTTTTGCTTCCTGGTTCTCGGTGTGGTGCTAAGACCGCCTGTGCTGCGTCATGAGGGGTCAACCAATGGAAGGCGTCTATATTCCCGCCAAGGGAGTCTATATATCCCCATCTCGCACTCACCACTTCCTCTTGTTGTTCCGGAAGCGAACTGTCCCTCCCTCCCTCCCTTGTTGTAAAAAAAATAAATAAATATATATTGTCATATGATGTTCATATGTCTTCTGTGTTCTGAACTATTTCTCTGTAAGTCACAGCTGGCGGCTTTGGTGGATTTAAAGTTATGGAGCAGTTATGGTTTAGCCAGTAAGAACGATGTGCCCGTTGGGAGTCCAGCGGCCGGTGCACCGCTTCAGGCTCGAGTTTGGTATCTGCAAGTTGAAGTTAAGTGCCTTATAATTCCTTGGAGAAGTAAGTTAATAAAAGCTGTGGCCGACCATCGTCCAGCAAAGATTTAACCTGTATCATGTCTTCATTAGGCCTACCCGGGTTTAAGGGGTTATAGCTCACCTTACTGCAGTCAAGACAAGGGGGGAGATTTATGAAAGGGTGTAAATATACACCTGGTGTAAACTGCCCACAGCAACCAATCACAGCTCCTCTTATATTTTACCAGATCTGAAAGCTGAGCTGTGATTGGTTGCTGTGGGCAGTTTAAACCAGGTGTATATTTACACCCTTTCATAAATCTCCCCCTAGGAGTCTAGCCTTATATTTATTAGTAATTAATAATTTATATTAATTACCTGTTCTGCGATTCCTCCATTCCAGCTTCTAATGGGAATGTTCATCTCCTTGCATGTTCTTTCTTCTCATTTTCCACCTACAGTAGAAAAAAAATCACAGGTGTGATAATATGTTCCTAGAATGGAGATCTTAATATATAGGTAACACTCTAAGGACACTGCTCCCATGACCCTGCTTTCTTGTGTCCCTACCTTTACTCTAGGCTGGTCACCCTATATACCCCTAGCCCCACTTCAGACTAGTCACCCAGTAAGCCCCGTAATGAGCCACATGTACTGTATAATGGAGGGAGCACATGACAGGGGTAGGATGCAGTTGTGTAAAGGGTTAAAGGGCAGTTGGTTTAGGCGGGAATAGAAGGGGTGGAGCAGGGCTAGTGTCGAGGAGTACATAAGAGGGGGTGGGGTTACACGTGGTCAGTCAGGAAGCAGAGTGGGTAGCAGGAGTTTGTCTGCTGTGTGAAGGTAGTTACCATGCTGTCTACGAGTGAACTTTCAGGCAGGTGTGGGAGCTGGCGGCTCAACAAGGTCCTGGCTGGCTGGAGCAGCAGCTCCTGGGGTCCTCATCTGCAGCTCCTTTGGACGGCTCTGCGGGAAGGAGGACGAGGACCGGCCGTTCCAGGCCGCCAGAGAGATTGAGTCCGGATATATCCCCGTCCCCCTGGCGCCACAGAAGGAGCCCTCCTCGAGACCCTCTGCTTCCCTCTTCCAGCCGGCCCTCCTCAGCCTCTGAGGGGAGAGCGAGGAGGAATCCTATACAGTGGCAAGGGGTGGCGAGCCCGGGGAGTTCACCTTCTTCTGCCCCCTCGTCTGGCAATCAGAGTCGGCGATCGGAGGTTGCTGCTGTTCCCCCTGTGGAGGCCCCAACACGGGGGGAGAGCCTGGCGGAGCGTGAGTAGAGGAGCATCCCTGACCCCTCTGGCTCTGGTGCGGGCTGGAGGGAGGACGTCAGCAGCATCGGCAGTCCAACGTGCTATCCTGGGATGCCGTGGCCCAGACTCCCAGTGGGCGCCGGTGGGAAATTCGTAGCAGCACTGCTAATTGGGAGGTGGAAGCTAGCACTAGGTGGAGTGCTCCTCCGGCCTCGGTTCTGGCTGGGAGGAGGGAGTCTGCAGCAGGGATCTCACAGCTTTCCCGGGGGCTTGTGGCGGCAGCCCCGCGTCCAGCCGGGGGTCAGGAGCTAGAGGACGGCGGGGAAAGTCCGGGTGACGAGGTGGCCCAGCGAAGGGGACCGTGCCAGCCCCGCTTTTTAGTGAGGACAGCTTGGAAGGCCACTGTGGAGGCGACGGGGAAGTCCTTGCCTGCGCTCTGTTGCCAGAAGATACAGTATGTCACGGCAACAGGCAAGCGGCAGCAGTCATGCTTCGCCTGGGTCAGAGTTGCAAGCTTCGGGAGATTCTTCAGCTTCATCTGGAGCCAGTGTCCAGACGGCCGCAGTGGGGTCCCCTTCAGTGAGGTCGGGTAAGTTTACCACCATTGCCTCACACACGTCTGGGGGGGACATTATCCTTAATTTAGCGGGTGTGCAGGAGCACATTTAAAGCCGGAGGTGCGGATTTGGAAAGGGGAGTATGTGGAAATTTTTTCCATTCTCCCCTTGGAAAATTTTTAATTTGGATCGCATTAAGCCTGATGAGAGTAAAAAGGAGGAGGAGCGCAGGCAATACCTGTTAATTCCCCGTACTTTTGCCAACTGGATGCAGGCATTTGCTATCCTCGCCAGGGTGGTGGGGGAGAAGGCGCTGCAGCATTGTTCCACGCTTTTCTGTTATTTAGAAAATTGGGGAAGCATATAGGGTGTATGGGGGTAATGCGTGGCTCAGGTATGATGAGCAGTTCCGCCAGCGCAAGGCGGTTTGCCCATCTATACGCTGGGACCATAAAGATATTACGGTTCAGGGAAGAAAAAGAGCGCTGCACCTCACACCTATGGCTGACACTAGTGCCTCTCGGCTGCATAAAAAACATCAGAATTTTGTGTATGAATTGATCAAGCCACACTGCCCCATGTACTGCGTGCAGGTATCTGATACACATGGGTCCCTACACTAAGTCCACACTGTGCCGGTCAGTGACCACAACCCCCGCAGGCGTGCATGGGCAGGGAAGGGTGGCATGGAATGGCCCTGAAACCCCCATGCCACAGGACCAGACCCAAAATACTCTATGATATAAGGGTCGCAGGGCCGCTCCATGGCCTCCCTTCCCTGACTGTGCACGCCTGTGGGGGTGGTGGTCACTGACCGGCACAGTGTGGACTTAGTGTAGGGACCCATGTGTATCAGATACCTGCACGCGGTACATGGGGCAGTGTGGCTTGATCAATTCATACACAAAATTCTGATGTTTTTTATGCAGCCGAGAGGCACTAGTGTCAGCCATTGGTGTGAGGTGCAGCGCTCTTTTCTCTCTATTAGTTTGTGGATGAGGTTGTTGGCGGCGCCGAAGGGTTTGGGGGCTGGGCATCCTTTCGGGATGGAGCCGGCAGCTCTGGGGCTTTCTCCGGGCAGTCGGCCTCTTCCGGTAAGGGCTGCTGCTGGCAGTTTAACGAGGGCCACTGCAAGTTTGGCTCCGACTGCCGATAAAAGCATGAGTGCTCCGGCTGCGGGGGAGAACATAGCTTATCGGGATGTTTCAAGGAAAAAGGTAGAGACAGAGAAGTTAACCAAAAGAGGGGTCATGCCAGTGAGGGTGGAAAGGATGCTGCCGTATCACGCGCGGTATCAAAATAATGCGGCGGCACAGTTGCTTAGAGGGTTTCAGTAGGGGTTTTCGAATCCCAGGCGGGCAAGGGGCTCCGGAGGGGCCGATGCGTAATCTGGCGTCCACGTTGGTTTGGCTGGATATTGTGACTTATAAATTGTTGAAAGAAGTTCTGTTGGGCCGGATGGCGGGGCCTTTTGATACGAACCCGCTTCCGGGATTGTGGGTCTCCCCTCTGGGCCTGGTGCCTAAGAAGGAGCGGAATAAATTTCGGCTTATTCATCACCTGTCGCATCCGGCTGGAGCGTCGGTGAATGATGGGATAGACCCGGAGTTATGTGCAGTTTCTTATACCTCGTTTGACGCGGCTTTTAAATGGGTGCACCGGTATGGGAAGGGGACACTGCTAGCTAAAACTGATATTGAGGTGGCATTCCGGTTGCTGCCGGTTCACCCGGAGAGTTTCCATTTGTAGGGGCGTTGTTGGCAAGGGAAGTTTTTGTGGACTTGTGTCTCCCAATGGGTTGCTCTATTTCTTGCACCTATTTCGAGACATTTAGTTCCTTTTTGGAGTGGGTGGTGCGGCAGGAAGCTCAGGTGGCGTCCGTGTTGCACTACTTGGCCGATTTTTTGTTTGTGGGGCCTGGGGGTTCAAGAGTTTGCGCGGCATTGTTGCAGACCATGAAGCGGTTGGCACAGTACAAAACTGATGGACCGGCTATGGTGATGCGGTTCCTGGGTATTGTCATTGATACTGAGCGCTGGGAGTGTCGGTTGCCGGACGATAAGCTGGTGGAACTGAGGGAGGCGGTGAATGGGGCTTGCGGTAGGAAGAAATTGCGTTTGCGGGAGCCTCAATCTCTGCTACGGCGTCTCAATTTTGCATGCCGCATTATGCCCATGGGTAGGGTATTTTTTCGCAGGCTAGCCATGGCATCTGCTGGAGTGGGGCGTCTGTATCATTATGTCCGGTTGCCCTCTGAGTTGCGGGAGGACTTGTTGGTTTGGAGGGAGTTTTTGGGTAAATACAACGGTCGGAGTATAGTCATGGAGGGGCTGGTATCCAATGTTGATTTAGAATTATACACGGATGCTGCTGGGGGACAGGGTTTGTGGCATTTTTGCAAGGTCAGTAAAGTGCTGAGCTGTGGCCGGAGGACTGTGTGTAGAGGGTGAATTTTGGCATTTTTAGAAATGTTTCCAATTGTGGTTGCTTTGGAGCTTTGGGGGGAGCAGCTGAGGAACAGGAAGGTGTGTTTCTTGTGCGATAACTTGGGGGTGGTGCAAGCTATTAACTTACAGTCGGCTAGGTCTCCTCCTGTTGTGCTGCTGTTGAGACGCGTTGTCCTGAAGGGCTTAGAGTTGAATGCCCATTTTACGGCAATGCATGTGCCAGGGGTCAGGATTAAAATCGCTGATGCTCTTTCTCGTTTCCAGTAGTTCAGGTTTTGGGAGCTGGTGCCAGGGATGAAGCCTCACGGCACCCCTTGTCCAGGGTGGCTGTGGCGGCTGGTTTGAAGGCGGCTTTGAGTTTGGTGCGGAGATCGGTTTGTCTAACCACGTGGAACACTTATCGCAGGTTTTGGTGGGAGTGGGAAGCTTTTTTAGGTCAGTTGTGCGGGGTGTGTGGGCCTCAGGATTGGGAGTTGTGCTTGTTGTACTATGTGGGTAGGGCCTATGAGGATGGGTTCTCTCCCTCTGGAGTAAACCGTCGCATGTCGGCTTTAGCCTTTTGAGTTCGGGCTTGGGGGGATCAGGATGCGACAAAATCCTTTTTGGTGCCTAGGGCTTTGCGGGGGTTTCGGAAGGGGTGTGTGGTGAGGGATGCGCGGGAATGTTCGTCTCCTTGCATGTTCTTTCTTCTAGTTCTCCATCTGCAGTAAAAAAAAAAAAATCGAAAGTGTGATAATATGTTCCTAGAATGGAGACCTTAACCCCTTTGTGCTGCAGCTAGTTTGGGCCTTAATGACCAGGCTAATTTTTCAAAATCTGACCTGTCTCACTTTATGCTCTCATAGCTCAGTGATGCTTTAACGTATGCTAGCAATTCTGAGATTGTTTTTTCGTGACATATGGCACTTTATGTTAGTGGCAAAATTTGGTCACTACTTTGTGTGTTTTTTGTGAAAAACATCAAAATATCATGAAAAATTTAAAAAATTTGCATTTTATGAACTTTGAAATTCTCTGCTTCTAAAAAAAGAAAGTCGTAGCACATAAATTAGTTACTAAGTCACATTACCAATATGTCTTCTTTATTCTGGCATAATTTGGTAAACATATTTTACTTTTTTAGGGTGTTATGGGGCTTAGAAATTTATCAGCAAATTATCACATTTTCGTTAAACTGATTTTTTTAGGGACCAGTTCTTTTTTTAAATGGATTTAGAAGTCTGGTATCCTGAAAACCCCCATAAGTGACCCCATTTTGGAAACTACACACCTTAAAGAATTAATCTAGGGGTATAATGAGCATTTTAACCCTACAGGGGCTGGAGGAAAGTATTCACAATTAGGCAGTAAAAAAATTGAAAATTTAAATTTTCCAATAATATATACGTTTAGATTAAAGTTTCTCATTTTCAAAAGGAATATGAGACAAAAAGCACCCCAAAATTTGTAATGCAGGTTCTCTTGAGTACAACGGTACCCCATATGTGGGCGTAAACCACTGTATGGGCACACAGCAGGGCTCAGAAGGAAGGGAGCGCCAATTAGCTTTTCCAATGCAGATTTTGCTGAAGAAGTTTCTGAGCGCCAGGTGCGTTTGCAGAGCCCCTGTAGTGTCAGCAGAGAGAAAACCCCCCATAAGTCACCCCATTTTGGAAAGTACACCCCTCAAAGAATTCATCTTGGTGTGTGGTGACCATTTTGACCCCACAGGTATTACAGGAAAGTATTCAAAAGAAGACAGTAAAAATGAAAAACTTGAATTCTTCCAATAATATGTTCGTTTAGTTTGAAATTTCTCAATTTCACGAGGAACAAGAGGAAAAAAGTACCCCAAAATTTGTAACGCAGGTTCTCCTGAGTACAATGGTACCCCATATGTGGGCATAAACCACTGCATGGGCACACAGGAGGGCTCAGAAGGGAAGGAGCACCAATTAGCTTTTTCAATGCAGATTTTGCTGCAGAAGTTTCCGAGCGCCAGGTGCGTTTGCAGAGCCCCTGTAATGTCTGCAGAATAGAACCCCCCCAAAAGTCACTCCATTTTGGAAAGTGCACCCCTCAAAGTATTCATCTTGGTGTGTGGTGACCATTTTGACCCCACAGGTATTAGAGGAAAGTATTCAAAAGTAGACAGTAAAAATGAAAAACTCAAATTTTTCCAATATTATGTTCTTTTAGTTTGAAATTTCTCAATTTCACGAGGAACAAGAGGAAAAAAGTACCACAAAATTTGTAACGCAGGTTCTCCTGAGTACAATGGTACCCCATATGTGGGCGTAAACCACTGCATGGGCACACAGGAGGGCTCAAAATGGAAGGAGCGCCAATTAGCTTTTTCAATGCAGATTTTGCTGAAGAAGTTTCTGAGCGCCAGGTGCGTTTGCAGCGCCCCTGTAGTGCTAGCGGAGTAAAATCTCGCCATAAGTCACTCCATTTTGGAAAGTGCACCCCTCATAGAATTTATTTTGGGGTGTGGTGAGCATTTTGACCCCACAGGTATTTGAGGAAAGTATTCAAAAGTAGACAGTAAAAATGAAAAACTCGAATTTTTCCAATAATATGTTCCTTTAGTTTAAAATTTCTCAATTTCACGAGGAACAGGAGAGAAATGTCACCCCAATATATGTAACACAGGTTCTCCTGAGTAGAACGGTACCCCATATGTGGGCATAAACCACTGCATGGGCACACAGCCGGGCTCAGAAGGGAAGGAGCGCCAATTAGCATTTTCAGTGCAGATTTTTCTGAAGAAATTTCTGAGCGCCAGGTGCGTTTGCTGAGCCCCTGTAGTGTCAGCAGAATAGATTCCCCCCAAAAGTCACCACATCTTGGAAAGAGCACCCCTCAAAGAATTCATCTTGTGGTGTGGTGACCATTTTTACCCCACAGGTATTAGAGGAAAGTATTCAAAATTGGCCAGTAAAAATGAAAAACTCGAATTTTTCCAATAATATGTTGGTTTAGTTTGAAATTTCTCAATTTGACGAGGAACAGGAGAGAAAACGTACCCCAAAATCTGTAACGCAGGTTCTCCTGAGTACAACGGTACCCCATATGTGGGCATAAACCACTGTATGGGCACACAGCAGGGCTCAGAAGGGAAGGAGCGCCAATTTACAGGAGCAAAACCGCAGCTAGTAATGGTTATTAGAATAGCGCAGTTACTAAAATAAGATAAAAAAAATTAGATTACAGGTAATGTGGGGTGGTTACGGGCAACCAGGGGTGGTTATGGGCAACCTGAGGTGGTTACAGGTAATCTGGGGTGGTTACGGACAACATGGGGTGGTCACGGGCAACCTGCTGTGATTACGGCAACCTGGGGTGGTTACAGGCAACGTGGGGTGGTTACAGGCAACGCAGGGTGGTTACGGGCAATGTGTGGTGGTTATGGGCAACGTGTGGTGGTCACGGGCAACCTGCTGTGGTTACGGCAACGTGGGGTGGTTACAGGCAACGTGGGGTGGTTACAGGCAACGTGGGCTGGTTACAGGCAACGTGGGCTGGTTACAGGCAACGTGGGCTGGTTACAGGCAACGTGGGCTGGTTACGGGCAACCTGCTGTGCTTACAGACAATCTGGGATGGTTACGGGAAACGTGGGGTGGTTACGGGCAACCTGCAGTGCTTACAGACAATCTGGGGTGGATACGGGCAACGTGGGGTGGTTACGCGCAACCTGCAGTGCTTACTGACAATCTGGGGTGGTTACGGGCAACGTGGGGTGGTTACGGGCAATGTGGGGTGGTTACGGATAAACTGAAGTTCTTATAGGCAATCTGGGGTGGGTACCTGTAATCTGACATGGGCACCGCAATCTGGAGGGGGTCATTGGCAATTTGGGGTGGTCAGAGGCAAGGTGCGGTGGTCAGAGGCGACGTGCGGTGGTCAGAGGCGACGTGCGGTGGTCAGAGGCATTGTGGCGTGGTCAGAGGCATTGTGGCGTGGTCAGAGGCATTGTGGCGTGGTCAGAGGCATTGTGGCGTGGTCAGAGGCATCGTGGCGTGGTCAGAGGCATTGTGGCGTGGTCAGAGGCATCGTGGCGTGGTCAGAGGCATTGTGGCGTGTTCAGAGGCAACGCGCAGTGGTTACGTGCAATCTGGGGGGGTTACATGTAATCTGGCATGATTACGGGAAACCTGGGGGGGTTATGTGCAACCTGGAAGGGTTACAGACAATCTGGGATTGTTACTGATAAACTGAAGTGCTTATAGGTAATCTGGGGTGGGTACATGTAATTTGGGGTGGTTACGGGCAATCTGGAGGGGGTCACTGGCAATTTGGGGTGGTTACGGGCAACGTGCGGTGGTTACGGGCAACGTGCGGTGGTTACGGGCAACGTGCGGTGGTTACGGACAACGTGCGGTGGTTACGGGCAACGTGCGGTGGTTACGGACAACGTGCGGTGGTTACGGACAACGTGCGGTGGTTACGGGCAACGTGCGGTGGTTACGGGTAATCTGGGGAGGGGTTAGGGGTAATTTGGGAGTAAACTGCAATTATTACTATAATAAAAAGTGTGTGTTTTATTTTTTTGTATGTTTGTCACTTTTTGTACTTTACATATTCATTTTCACTGTATTACTATGATTACTGTGATATTTTCTATCTCAGTAATCATAGTTCAGTGACAGAGACCAAATTGGTCTCTGTCACTTTAAATTTTCAGAGCTTGGCTGGTTGTGGAGCGCATGCGCACTTCATAACCAGCCAGGACGTCGAGGAGGAAGGAGCTCCGTCGATCCGGTGAGTATATGGGGAAGGGGGGGGGTGACTGGGGGACGGGGGTGACAGGGGGGGTGGGGGGCGACTTGGGGGGTGGGGGGACATCACTTTTTATCCCCTGTCACCAATCATTCATGGTGACAGGGGATAAAAAGTGCCGGGAGCACATGGCACAAGCGATCAGCGGTATATAGTATATACCGCTGATCGCTTGTACCGGGACCCCACAGGGGGGTCCCCGATGACTGCCCCATGCTCTCCGCTACCTCCGGTGGCGGAGAGCATGGGGCTTTCATTCATTTTAACCTTTTAATCGCTGTGAACCGACGTTAGTCGGTTCACAGCGATAGCGGCGGCCATCTTGGAAATGATGGCCGCCGGGGGAGGGGGGTTAGTTATCGGGGCACTAGGGGGGGCTGATCTGAGGTCTGGGGGATACTTATTTCATCTCCCCCCGCCGTAGATTCACGGCGGGGGGAGATGAAAGGCGGCGGCGGCACCGGTACTCTCATTTACCGACGGTCGCCGCTATAACGTTAATAGCGGCGATCGTCGGTAAGGGGGGGGGGGCCGGGACGGACCTCACACACTGCCCCAACCCCTCAGCTACCTCCGGTAGCCGGGGGGATGGGGTGGGGGCCGTCCCGGCCCCGCAGCCTTATTCTCTGCCATCGCCGTAAAAAGCTGATGGCAGCAGAATAAGGACCATTAGTGACCGCCGTAGAAAGCCGTATCGGCGGTCACTAAGGGGTTAATATATATGTAATACTCCAAAGACACTGCTCCTATGACCCTGCCTTGTTGTGTCTCTACCCGAACCCCAGACTAGTCACCCGGTATCCCCCTGCCCCCCACCCTAGACGGGTTACCCTATATGCTCTTGCCTCAAACCCAGACATATCACCCTGTATCCTCCTGCCCTCAGCCCAGACTGGACACCCTGTACTACGCTGCCCCAACCAAGACTGAACAGCCTGTATCCCTCTGTCTGACACCCAGACTGTTAACCTTGTGTCCCTAATTCCAAACCCAGACTGGTCGACCTGTATACCACTGCCACACCCTTAACCGGTCACCCTTTAACCTACCGCCCTCACCACAGACTGGTAACCCTGTACCTCACTGCACCCTCCACAGACTGATCACCTTGTATCCCCCTGTACCCTCCATAGACGGTTCAACTTGTATCCCCCTGCCCCCACCCTAGACGGGTCACCCTGTATCCTCCTACCCCCACCCTAGACCGGTCACCCTGTATCCTACTTCCTCCACCCAGATGGGTCATTCTGTTTCCCCCTGACGTCACCCCATACTAGTCACCCTGTATCCCACTGCCCCCAGCCCAGAAGGGTCACCCTATTTCCGCATGCCAGGCAGGTCACCCTGTAACCCTCTGCCCCAACCCTAGACTGGTCACCTTGTATCCCCCTACCAAAGCACAGACTGGTCACCCTGTATCCCACTGCCCCCACCCTAGACTGGTACCCTGTATTCCACTAACTCCACCTAAAACTGGTGACCCTGAAACCGCCTGCCCCAACCCTAGACTTGTCACTCTGTATTCTCCTGCCGCCACCCCAGACAGGTCACCCTTCATCCCCCTGACCCTACCCCTGACTGGTCACCCAGTATCCTCCAGTTCCCACCACAGCCTGGTCACCCTACATATGCCCCCAAGCCCAGACTTGGTCACCCTGTTTCTCCCTAATGTCAGTGTTATCATATTAAGTGTCCATGGAAGATATAGGTCATTAAAAACATATATCTACATGGCCCAGGAACATATTATCACACCTATGCAGGTCTAGACCAAGAGTCTAGCCTGATAGTTATCAGTAATTAATAATGATATCAATTACCTGTCCTGCGATTCTTCCATTCCGGCTTCTGATAGGAATGTTAGTATCCTCGCATGTTCTTTCTTCTCGTTGTCCACCTACAGTAGAAAAAAATAACAGGTGTGATAATATGTTCCTAGAATGGAGCTGCGGAATCTGTTGGCGCTATACAAATAAATATATTATTATTATTATTATTATTATTATTATTATTAGTAGTAGTAGTAGTAGTAGTAGTGTAATATTATAGGTAAGGAGGGCACCACTATATACCAAATGTCAGGGTGCTGCTGTGCAAGGATAAGAATACATGATAGAAAAAGGAGAAATAATATAATATATGTAACACCCTTAAGACACTACTCCCAAGACCCTGCTTTGTTGTGTCCCTACCCTTACTGGTCACCCTATATACCCCTGCCCGCACCCCAGACTAGTAACCCTGTATCCCCCTGCCCCCACCCTTGATGGGTTACTCTACATCCCTTTGCCTCAAACCCAGACTTATCGCCCTGTATCTTCCTGCCCCACCCAAGACTGAACACCCTGTATCCCTCTCTCTCAAACCCAGACTGTTAACCTTTTGTCCCTAATTCCAAGCCCAGACGGGTCAACCTATTTCCCACTGCCCCACCCTTTACCGGTAATCCTTTATCCTACTGCCCTCACCACAGACTGGTCACCCTGTACCTCACTGCCACCACCACAGACTGGTCACCTTGTATCCTCCTGTCCCCTCCATAGACGGTTCAACCTGTATTCCCCTGCCCGATCACAGACTGAATACCCTGTATCCCCCTGTCCCCTCCATAGACGGTTCAACCTGTATTCCCCTGTCCCCACCCTAGAAGGGTCCCCCTCTATCCTCCTACCCCCACCCTAGAGTAGTAACCCTGTATCCTTCTTCCTCCACCCAGATGGGTCATACAGTTTTACGCTGCCCTCACCCCAGACTCGTCATCTTGTACCACACTGCGCCCACCACAGAATGTTCACCCTGTAACCTCCTGTCCCCTGCATTGATGGGTCAGCCTGTATCCCCCAGCCCCCTCCCTAGACTGGTCACCCTATATCCACCTGTCTCATCCCAGAGTAGTCACCCTGTATCCTTCTTCTTCCACCCAGATGGGTCACACTGTTTCCCCCTGACGTTACCCCATACTGGTCACCCTGTATCCCACTGCCCTCACCCCAGACTGGTCACCCTGTAACCCCCTGCCCAAGACCCAGACTTGTCATCCTGTATCCCACTACCCCAACACCAGACTGGTCACCTTGTATCCCCCTACACAAGCACATACTGGCACCCTGTATTCCTCTACCCCCACCTCGGGTAGACTGGTCACCCTGAAACCCCCTGCCCCAACCCTAGTCTTGTCACCCAGTATCCTCCTGTTCCCACCATAGGCTCGTCACCCTACATATGCCCCCAAGCCAAGACTGGTCACCCTGTTTCCCCCCTAATGTCAGTGTAACCCTGTATCCTGCTTCCTCCACCCAGATTTTTTCCCCTGCCCTCACCCCAGACTGGTCACCCTGTATCACACTGCACCCACCCCAGGCTGGTCACCCTGTAACCACCTGTCCCCTCTATTGATGGGTCACCCAGTATCCCCCAGCCCCCACCCTAGACTGGTCACCCTGTATCCTCCTGCCCCCATCCCAGCTATTAACCCTGTATTCTCCTGCCCCTATCCCAGAATAGTCACCTTGTATTCTCCTTCCTCCACCCGGATGGGTCACCCTGTTTCCCCCTGATGTTACCCCAGACTGGTCACTCTGTATCCCACTGCCCTCACCCCTGACTAGTCACCCTGTAACCCCCTGCCCAAGTCCCAGACTTGTCATCCTGTATCCCACTACCCCCACCTCAGACTGGTCACCCTGTATCCTCCTGCCCCAAACCCAGAATGGTCACCCAGTATCCTCCGGTTCCCACCTTAGGCTGGTGACCCAGTATCCTCCTGTTCCCACCATAGGCTGGTCACCCTCCATATGCCCCCAAGCCCAGACTGGTCACCCTATATCCCCCTAATGTCAGCGTCCATGGAAGATATAGGTCATTAAAAACATATATCTACATGGTCCAGGAACATATTATCACACCTATGCAGGTCTAGACCAAGAGTCTAGCCTGATAGTTATCAGTAATTAATAATGATATCAATTACCTATCCTGTGATTCTTCCATTCCAGCTTCTCATGGGAATGTTTGTCTCCTTGCATGTTCTTTCGTCTAGTTCTCCACCTGCAGTAGAAAAAAATCACAGGTGTGATAATATGTTCCTAGAATGGAGATCTTAATATATATGTAACACTCTAAAGATACTGCTCCCATGACCCTGCTTTGTTGTGACCCTACCCTTACTCCAGACTGGTCACCCTTCATACTGCTGCCCCCACCTTAGACTTGTCACCCTGTACCCTTACGTGTCAGACCCAAATTGGTCACCCTGTATGCTCCCACCCATCTATGCGCTGGGACCACAAAGATATTAGTTTGTGGATGAGGTTGATGACGGCGACAAAGGGTTTGGGGGCTGGGCAGTCCTTTCGGGATGGAGCCGGCGGCTTCTTGTTTCAAGAAAAAAGGTAGAGGCGGAGAAGATAACCAAAAGAGGAGTGATGCCAGTGAGGGTGGAAAGGATGCTGCCGTATCACATGCGGTATCCAAATAATGCAGCGGCACAGTTGCTTAGAGAGGGTTTCAGTGGGGGTTTTCGAATCCCGGGCGGGCAAGGGGCTCCGGAGGGGCCGATGCATAATCTGGCGTCCACGTTGGTTTGGCTGGATATTGTGACTTATAAATTGTTGAAAGAAGTTCTGTTGGGCCGGATGGCGGGGCCTTTTGATACGAACCCGCTTCCGGGATTGTGGGTCTCCCCTCTGGGCCTGGTGCCTAAGAAGGAGCGGAATAAATTTTGGCTTATTCATCACCTGTCGCAGTCGGCTGGAGCGTCGGTGAATAATGGGATAGACCCGGGACCCGGGAGACCTGGGAGTGTCGGTTGCCGGACGGTAAGCTGGTGGAACTGAGGGAGGCGGTGAACGGGGCTTGCGGTAGGAAGAAATTGCGTTTGCGAGAGCCTCAATCTCTGCTACGGCGTCTCAATTTTGCATGCCGCATTATGCCCATGGGTAGGGTATTTTTTCGCAGGCTAGCCATGGCATCTGCTGGGGTGGGGCGTCCATATCATTATGCCCGGTTGCCCTCTGAGTTGCGGGAGGACTTCTTGGTTTGGAGGGAATTTTTGGGTAAATACAACGGTCTAAGTATAGTCATGGAGGGGCTGGTATCCAATGTTGATTTAGAATTATACACGGATGCTGCTGGGGGACACGGTTTATTGCCTTTTTGCAAGGTCAGTAAAGTGCGGAGCCGTGGCCCGAGGACTGGGTGCAGAGGGGGAATTTGGCATTTTTAGAGATGTTTCCAATTGTGGTGGCTTTGGAGCTTTGGGGGGACCAGCTGAGGAACAGGAAGTTGTGTTTCTTGTGCGATAACTTGGGGGTGGTGCAAGCTATTAACTTACAGTCGGCTAGGTCTCCTCCTGTTGTGCTGCTGTTGAGACGCGTTGTCCTAAAGGGCTTAGAGTTGAATGCTCATTTTACGGCAATGCATGTGCCAGGGGTCAGGAACGAGATCGCTGATGCTCTTTCTCGTTTCCAGTGGTCCAGGTTTTGGGAGCTGGTGCCAGGGGTGGAGCCTCACGGCACCCCTTGTCCAGAGTGGCTGTGGCGGCTGGTTTGAAGGCGGCTTTTAGTTTGGTGCGGAGATCGGTTTGTCTAACCATGTGGAACACTTATCGCAGGTTTTGGTGGGAGTGGGAAGCTTTTTTAGGTGAGTTGTCCGGGGTGTGTGGGCCTCGGGATTGGGAGTTGTGCTTGTTGTACTATGTGGGTAGGGCCTATGAGGATGGGGTCTCTCCCTCTGGAGTAAGCCGTCGCATGTCGGCTTTAGCCAAGCCTCGGGCTTGGGGGGAGCAGGATGCGACAAAATCCTTTTTGGTGCCTAGGGCTTTGCGGGGGTTTCGGAAGGGGTGTGTGGTGAGGGATGCGCGTAGACCAGTGTCCCTTTCGTTATTGCTTCAGCTGGTGACGGTGCTGCTGTCGGTGTGTTTGTCGGGGTCTGCTTGCCTTAACCATTTCCTTTGCGTTTTTTGGGGCGTTTCGGATCTCTGAACTGGTGGCGCCAAGCAAAAGGAAACCTGGGGGTCTATTGGCTGAAAATTAGGTGCTGAGGGGTTCGGTTTTGGAATGTAGACGAAGACGGATCAGAGGGGCAGGGGTGCTGTGGTGCACTTGGGGTAGTGGGCTGGTTCAGCGGTTTGTCCCGTGAGTCCTTATCAAGCCTTCTTGGGGGTGCGGCCGCCGGGCGGCGGTCCGCTGCTTAGGCATGCTGACTATACTTTCCTGTCCGTATATCAGTTCGTACAGGTTTTTAGGAAGGTTTTGGGGTTGTTGGGTTTGCCAGCATCGGAGTATAGTTCAAATCCTTTTCGAATTGGGATGGCCATGGAGGCAGCTAGGTGGGGGTTTGCCCCGGAGGTTGTCAAATGGATTGAGAGATAGAGTTTGACAGATTTCGCCTGTATGCTCGCCCTCAGTTGTTGTAATTGAGTTTTTTCTAGAGTTTCGGGAGCCGGGGGAGTGCTGTTGAAAGGGGGTGCTATTGGTTTTATGTTGTGCCATTGTGTTTTTCAGGTGAACCTCCCTGCCTGGTGTGGGTAGCTGGGCACTCTTATGTGTGTAGGGGGAGTGTGCGGGCGGATGTGCGGACCGATGGGCGGCAGCTGGGATTTCCAAGGTCCGAGGTGCAGGTTCGCTGGCTTGGTTTGCCTGGCTTGATGTGGCCCCGCTTGTTGCCTGAGTTCCAGTTCTTAGCCGGTATGGATCGTTGTCCAGATATCCTTGTGATCCATGCAGGTGGGAATGATCTGGGGGTGCGGGCCTCCAGGGCCATTATGCGGAACATAAAACTGGATTTGCTCCAGCTATGGTCGTCTTTCTCGGGTATTGTTATTGTCTGGTAAGATATCGTGGCCAGGCGGAAGTGGCGGCAGGCCAGGTCTGTGGCGGGCATTAATAAAACAAGGGATGGGGGTTTCATAATTTGGCACAGGGATCTGGAGGATGGGTCGGCTGATTTTATGAGCTCGGATAGGGTGCATTTGAATGCTATGGGGCAGGATCTGTGGAACTTGGGGATTCGAGATGGCATTGAGCGGGCTCTGGAGTGGAGGGACGACCATTTGTAAGGAAGGGGTCACAAATGGTCGTCATGGCCGAAGTGGGAGGGGTTTTTGAAGGCTTTTGCAATTGGAAATTTCTATGGATTGAGGAGGAGTGATACATTCTCCTCCTATACCTGTTACGGTAGACAATGTTCTGGGGCTGGGGTGTTACCCAGCTATAGTTTGGTCCCCGTGGGTAAGGTCCCCGAAGTGGTTTGTTAGGTCTCCCGGTGGATGCCTTCGGGTTAGGTGACGGCGGCCGGAGGTAAAGTGGAGACCCCCAGTGTGTTATTATAGTAATGGAGTTGCAATTTAGGACATATATTTATATTTATGTGAATAAATGTTAATAAAACTGAAAGAGTTATTTATATGTTATTTAACATGTTATTTATGTTTTAAATAAAGGTGCTGTTGCGGCCTTTCCTTCTAGCAAGGTGTCTGAGTGTTATTAAGGGGAGGGAAGGTTGGTATGTAGCACTGAGAGCTAGACTATCCCTTAGTCACGTATCCCCCTGCTCACACCCTAGACAGGTTACCCTGTATCCCCTTGCCTCAAACCCAGACTGATCACCCTGTATCCTCCTTCCCCCACCCAACACTGATTACCTTGTAACCCCCTGCCCAATCCCCAGATTTGTCATGCTATATCCTCCTGCCCCCAGCCCAGACAGTTCACCCAGTTTCCCCCTGCCCCCATGCAAGACAGATCACCCTGAAACTCTCTGCCTCAACCCCAGACTGATCACCTTGTATCCCTTTACCCAAGCACAGACTTGTCAGCCCGAAACCCCCTGCCCTAACCCTAGACTTGTAACCCTGTATCCAGCTGCGGACACCCGAGACGGGTGACCCTTCATCCTCTTGCCCCTACCCCTGACTGGTCACCCAATATTCTCCTGTTGCCATCACAGGCATATATCCCCATGCCCCCAAGCCCAGACTGCTCACCCTGTTTGCCCCTAATGTCAGTGTTATAATATTAAGTGTCCATGGAAGATATAGGTCATTAAAAACATATATCTACATGGCCCAGGAACATATTATCACACCTATGCAGTTCTAGACCAGGAGTCTAGCCTGATAGTTATCAGTAATTAATAATGATATCAATTACCTGTCCTGTGATTCCTCCATTCCGGCTTCTGATAGGAATGTTCGTCTCCTCGCATGTTCTTTCTTCTCTTTGTCCACCTACAGTAGAAAAAAAATCACAGGTGTGATAATACATAACTAGAATGGAGATATATATGTAACACCCTAAAGATACTGCTCCTATGACCCTGCTTTGTTGTGTCCCTACCCTTACCCCAGACTGGTCACCCTATATAACCCTGCCCCCACCCCAGACTAGTCACCCGGTATCCCGCTGCCCCCATCCTAGACAGGTTACCCTATATGCTCTTACCTCAAACCCAGACACATTACCCTGTATCCTCCTGCCATCAGCCCAGACTGGACGCCCTGTACTACCCTGCCCCACCCAAGACTGAACAGCCTGTATCCCTCTGTCTGACACCCAGACTGTTAACCTTGTGGCCCTAATTCTAAGCCCAGACTGGTCGACCTGTATACCACTGCCCCACCCTTAACTGGTCACCCTGTACCTCACTGCACCCTCCACAGACTGGTCACCCTGTACCTCACTGCACCCTCCACAGACTGGTCACCCTGTATTCCTCTGTCCCCTCCATAGACGGTTCAACCTGTATCCTCTTGCCCCATCAAAGACTGAACACTCTGTATCCCTCTGTCTCAAGCCCAGATTGTTCACCTTGTGTCCCTAATTCCAAGCCTAGACTGCTCAACCTACATCCCACTGCCCCACCCTTAACTGGTCACCTTGTATACCCCTGTCCCCTCCATAGAAGGGCCACCCTTTATCCTCCTACCTCAACCCCATACTGGTTACCCTGTATCCCACTTCCCCCACCCCAGACTGGTCACCTTGTATCCCTCTACCCAAGCACAGACTGGTCTCCCTGTATCCTACTGCCCCACCCTAGACTGGCACCCTGTATCCCACTACCCCCACCTCAGACTGGTCACCCTGAAACCCCCTGCCCCAACCCTAGACTTTTCACCCTGTATCCTCTTGCCCCCACCCCAGACGGGTCACCCTTTATTCCCTTGCCCCTGCCCCTGCCCCTGACTGGTCACCCAGTATCCTCCTGTTCCTGCCATAGGCTGGTAACCTTACATATGCCCCCAAACCCAGACTGGTCACCCTGTTTGCTCCTAATGTCAGTGTTATCATACTAAGTGTCCATGGAAGATATAGGTAATTAAAATATATATCTACATGGCCCAGGAACATATTATCACACCTATGCAGGTCTTGACCAAGGGTCTAGCTTGATAGTTATCAGTAATTTATAATGATATCAATTACCTGTCCTGCAATTCTTCCATTCCAGCTTCTCATGGGAACGTTCGTCTCCTTGCATGTTCTTTCTTCTCGTTGTCCACCTGCAGTAAAAAAAAAATCACAGGTGTGATAATATGTACCTAGAATGGAGATCTTAATATATATGTAACACTCTAAAGACACTGCTCCCATGACCCTGCTTTGTTGTGTCCCTACCCTTACCCCAGACTGGTCACCCTTCATACTGCTGCCCCCACCTTAGACTAGTCACCCTGTACCCTTATGTCCCCGCCCCAGATTGGTCACCCTGTATGCTCCCGCCCATCTATACGCTGGGACCACAAAGATATTAGTTTGTGGATGAGGTTGATGGCGGAAGAGTTTGGGGGCTGGGCAGTCCTTTCGGGATGGAGCCGGCGGCTCTGGGGCTTTCTCGGGGCAGTCGGCCTCTTCCGGTAAGGGCTGCTGCTGGCAGTTAAACGAGGGCCACTGCAAGTTAGGCTCCGACTGCCGGTATAATCATAAGTTCTCCGGCTTCGGGGGAGAACATGGCTTATCGAGATGTTTCAAGAAAAAAGGTAGAGGCGGAGAAGTTAACCGATAGAGGGGTTATGCCAGTGAGGGTGGAAAGGATGCTGCCGTATCACGCGCGGTATCAAAATAATGCTGCGGAACAGTTGCTTAGAGAGGGTTTCAGTGGGGGTTTTCGATTCCCGGGCGGGCAAGGGGCTCCGGAGGGGCCGATGCGTAATCTGGCGTCCACGTTGGTTTGGCTGGATATTGTGACTGATAAATTGTTGAGAGAAGTTCTGTTGGGCCAGATGGCGGGGCCTTTTGATACGAGCCCGCTTCCGGGATTGTGGGTCTCCCCTCTGGGCCTGGTGCCTAAGAAGGAGCGGAATAAATTTCGGCTTATTCATCACCTGTCGCATCCGGCTGGAGCGTCGGTGAATGATGGGATAGACCCGGAGTTATGTGCAGTTTCTAATTCCTCGTTTGACGCGGCTTTGAAGTGGGTGCACCGGTATGGGAAGGGGACACTGCTAGCTAAAACTGAGATTGAGGCGGCATTCCGGTTGCTGCCAGTTCACCCGGAGAGTTTCCATTTGTTGGGGTGTTGTTGGCAAGGGCAGTTTTTGTGGACTTGTGTCTCCCAATGGGTTGCTCTATTTCGAGACATTTAGTTCCTTTTTGGAGTGGGTGGTGCGGCAGGAAGCTCAGGTGGCGTCCGTGTTGCACTACTTGAACATTTTTTTGTTTGTGGGGCCTGGGGGTTCGAGAGTTTGCGCGGTGTTGTTGCAGACCATGAAGCGGTTGGCGCAGTACTTTGGGATTCCGCTGGCGCTCGACAAAACTCATGGACCGGCTACGGTGATGCGGTTCCTGGGTATTGTCATTGATACTGAGCGCTGGGAGTGTCGGTTGCCGGACGATAAGCTGGTGGAACTGAGGGAGGCGGTGAATGGAGCTTGTGGTAGGAAGAAATTGAGTTTGCGGGAGCCTCAATCTCTGCTACGGCGTCTCAATTTTGCATGCCGCCTTATGCCCATGGGTAGGGTATTTTTTCGCAGGCTAGCCATGGCATCTGCTGGGGTGGGGCGTCCGTATCATTATGTCCGGTTGCCCTCTGAGTTGCGGGAGGACTTGTTGGTTTGGAGGGAGTTTTTGGGTAAATACAATGGTCGGAGTGTAGTCATGGAGGGGCTGGTATCCAATGTTGATTTAGAATTATACA
Source organism: Dendropsophus ebraccatus (assembly GCF_027789765.1). Classification (NCBI taxonomy): domain Eukaryota; kingdom Metazoa; phylum Chordata; class Amphibia; order Anura; family Hylidae; genus Dendropsophus; species Dendropsophus ebraccatus. Next base: position 147,968,123 of record NC_091458.1, read on the forward strand.
CGGATGCTGCTGGAAGACACGGTTTGTGGCCTTTTTGCAAGGTCAGTGAAGTGCGGAGCCGTGGCAGGAGGACTGGGTGCAGAGGGGGAATTTGGCATTTTTAGAGATGTTTCCAATTGTGGTGGCTTTGGAGCTTTGGGGGACCAGCTTAGGAACAGGAAGGTGTGTTTCTTGTGCGATAACTTGGGGGTGGTGCAAGCTATTAACTTACTGTCGGCTAGGTCTCCTCCTGTTGTGCTCCTGTTGAGACGCGTTGTCCTGAAGGGCTTAGAGTTGATTGCTCATTTTACGGCAATGCATGTGCCAGGGTCAGGAACGAGATCGCTGATGCTCTTTCTCGTTTCCAGTGGTCCAGGTTTTGGGAGCTGGTGCCAGGGGTGGAGCCTCACGGCACCCCTTGTCCAGAGTGGCTGTGGCGGCTGGTTTGAAGGCGGCTTTGAGTTTGGTGCGGAGATCGGTTTGTCTAACCACATGGAACACTTATCGCAGGTTTTGGTGGGAGTGGGAAGCTTTTTTAGGTGAGTTGTCCGGGGTGTGTGGGCCTCGGGATTGGGAGTTGTGCTTCTTGTACTATGTGGGTAGGGCCTATGAGGATGGGGTCTCTCCCTCTGGAGTAAGCCGTCGCATGTCGGCTTTAGCCTTTTGGTTTCGGGCTTGGGGGGAGCAGGATGTGACGAAATCCTTTTTGGTGCCTAGGGCTTTGCGGGGGTTTCGGAAGGGGTGTGTGGTGAGGGATGCGCGTAGGCCAATGTCCCTTTCGTTATTGCTTTAGCTGGTGACGGTGCTGCTGTCGGTGTGTTTGTCGGGTTACGAGTGCGGGCTATTTTCCTTGGCTTTTTCCTTTGCGTTTTTTGGGGCGTTTCGGATCTCTGAACTGGTGGCGCCAAGCAAAAGGAAGCCTGGGGGTCTGTTGGCTGAAAATTAGTTGCTGAGGGGTTCGGTTTTGGAATGTAGACGAAGACGGATCAGAGGGGCAGGGGTGCTGTGGTGCACTTGGGGTAGTGGGCTGGTTCAGCGGTTTGTCCCGTGAGTTGTTATAAAGCCTTCTTTGGGGTGCGGCCGCCGGGCGGCGGTCCGCTGCTTAAGCATGCTGACTATACTTTCCTGTCCGTATATCAGTTCGTACAGGTTTTTAGGAAGGATTTGGGGTTGTTGGGTTTGCCAGCATCGGAGTATAGTTCCCATTCTTTTCGAATTGGGGTGGCCATGGAGGCAGCTAGGTGGGGGTTTGCCCCGGAGGTTGTCAAATGGATTGGGAGATAGGAGTCTGACAGGTTTCGCCTGTATGTTTGCCCTCAGTTGTTGTAATTGAGTTTTTTCTAGAATTTCGGGAGTCGGGGGAGTGCTGTTGAAAAGGGGTGCTATTGGTTTTATGTTGTGCCATTGTGTTTTTCAGGTGAACTCCCCTGCCTGGTGTGGATAGCTGGGCACTCTTATATGTGTAGGGGGAGTGTGCGGGCGGATATGCGGACTGATGGGCGGCAGCTGGGATTTCCAAGGTCCGAGGTGCAGGTTCGCTGGCTTGGTTGAGTTACAGTTCTTAGCCGGTATGGATCGTTGTCCAGATATCCTTGTGATCCATGCAGGTGGGAATTATCTGGGGGTGTGGGCCTCCAGGGCCATTATGCGGAACATAAAACTGGATTTGCTCCAGCTATGGTGGTCTTTCTCGGGTATTGTTATTGTCTGGTCGGATATCGTGGCCAGGCGGAAGTGGCGGCAGGCCAGGTCTGTGGCGGGCATTAATAAAACCAGGGTGAAGATTAATAAAGTGGAGGGGTGTTTTGTGGCCAGGAATGGGGGTTTCGTAGTTTGGGACAGGGATCTGGAGGATGGGTCGGCTGATTTTTGAGTTTGGATAGGGTGCATTTGAATGCTATGGGGCAGGATCTGTGGAACTTGGGGATTCAAGATGGCATTGAGCGGGCTCTGGAGTTGTGGAGGGTCGACCATTTGTAAGGAAGGGGTCACAAATGGTCGTTATGGCCGAAGTGGGAGGGGTTTTTGAAGGCTTTGGCAATTGGATATTTTTGCGGATTGAGGAGGAGTGATACATTCTCCTCCTATACCTGTTACGGTAGACAATGTCCTGGGGCTGGGGTGTTCCCCAGCTATAGTTTGGTCCCCGTGGGTAAGGTCCCCGGGGTGGTTTGTTAGGTCCCCCGGTGGGTGCCTTCGGGTTAGGTGACGGCGGCCGGAGGTAAAGTGGAGACCCCCAGTGTGTTATTATAGTAATGGAGTTGCAATTTGGGACATATATTTATATTTATGTGAATAAATGTTAATAAAACTGAAAGAGTTATTTATATGTTATTTAACATGTTATTTATGTGTTAAATAAAGGTGCTGTTGCGGCCTTTCCTTCTAGCAAGGTGTCTGAGTTTTATTAAGGGGAGGGAAGGTTGGTATGTAGCACGGAGAGATAGACTATCCCTTAGTCACGTATCCCCCTGCCCCCACCCTAGACAGGTTACCCTATATCCCCTTGCCTCAAACCCAGACTGATCACCCTGTATCCGCCTGCCCTCACCACAGACTGGTAACCCTGTACTTCACTGCCAACACTACAGACTGGTCACCTTGTATCCCCCCGTCCCCTCCATACAGAAGTAAACCTGTATCTTCCTGCCCCCACCCTAGATGGGTCACCCTGTATCCACCCAACACTGGTTACCTTGTAACCCCCTGCCCAATCCCCAGATTTGTCATCCTGTATCCTCCTTCCCCCAGCCCAGACCATTCACCTTGCTTCCCGCTGCCCAAGACAGATCACCCTGTAACTCTCTGCCCCAACCCCAGACTGGTCACCTTGTATCCCACTACCCAAGCACAGACTGGTCAGCCCGAAACCCCCTGCCCCAACCCTAGACTTGTAACCCTGTATCCACGTGCGGCCACCCCAGACCGGTGACCCTTCATCCCCCTGCCCCTACCCCTGATTGGTCACCCAGTATCCTCCTGTATCCACCACAACCTGGTCACCCTATATCACCATGCCCAGAAGCCCAGACTGGTCACCCTGTTTGCCCCTAATGTCAGTGTTATAATATTAAGTGTCCATAGAAGATATAGGTCATTAAAAACATATATCTACATGGCACAGGAACATATTATCACACCTATGCAGGTCTAGACCAAGAGTCTAGTTATCAGTAATTAATAATGATATCAATTACCTGTCCTGCGATTCTTCCATTCCAGCTTCTCATGGGAATGTTCGTCTCCTTGCATGTTCTTTCTTCTAGCTCTCCACCTGCAGTAAAAAAAAAAAAATACAAAGTGTGATAATATGTTCCTAGAATGGAGACCTTAATATATATGTAATACTCCAAAGACACTGCTCCTATGACCCCTGCCTTGTTGTGTCTCTACCCGAACCCCAGACTGGTCACCCTAAATATCCCTGCCCCCATGCCAGACTAGTCACCCTGTATCCCCCTGCCCCCCACCCTAGACGGGTTACCCTATATGCTCTTGCCTCAAACCCAGACATATCACCCTGTATCCTCCTGCCCTCAGCCCAGACTGGACACCCTGTACTACCCTGCCCCAACCAAGACTGAACAGCCTGTATCCCTCTGTCTGACTCCCAGACTGTTAACCTTGTGTCCCTAATTTCAAACCCAGACTGGTCGACCTGTATACCACTGCCGCACCCTTAACCGGTCACCCTTTATCCTACCGCCCTCACCACAGACTGGTAACCCTGTACCTCACTGCCCCCTGTACAGACTGGTCACCTTGTATCCCCCTGTCCCCTCCATAGACGGTTCAACTTGTATCCCCCTGCCCCCACCCTAGACGGGTCACCCTGTATCCTCCTACCCCCACCGTAGACCGGTCACCCTGTATCCTACTTCCCCCACCCAGATGGGTCATTCAGTTTCCCCTGACGTCACCCCATACTAGTCACCCTGTATCCCACTGCCCCCAGCCCAGAAGGGTCACCCTATTTCCTGATGCCAGGCAGGTCACCTTATAACCCTCTGCCCCAACCCCAGACTGGTCACCTTGTATCCCCCTACCAAAGCACAGACTGGTCACCCTGTATCCCACTGCCCCCACCCTAGACTGGTACCCTGTATTCCACTAACTCCACCTAAAACAGGTGACCCTGAAACCCCCTGCCCCAACCCTAAACTTGTCACTCTGTATTCTCCTGCCGCCACCCCGGACAGGTCACCCTTCATCCCCCTGCCCCTACCCCTGACTGGTCACCGAGAATCCTCCTGTTCCCACCATAGGCTGGTCACCCTACATATGCTCCCAAGCCCAGACTTGGTCACCCTGTTTCTCCCTAATGTCAGTGTTATCATATTAAGTGTCCATGGAAGACATAGGTCATTAAAACATATATCTACATGGCCCAGGAACATATTATCACACCTATGCAGGTCTAGACCAAGAGTCTAGCCTGATAGTTATCAGTAATCAATAATGATATCAATTACCTGTCCTGCGATTCTTCCATTCCGGCTTCTGATAGGAATTTTCTTCTCCTTGCATGTTCTTTCTTCTCGTTGTCCACCTACAGTAGAAAAAAAATAACAGGTGTGATAATATGTTCCTAGAACAGAGATCTTAATATATATGTAACACTCCAAAGACACTGCTCCCATGACCTAGACTGGTCACCCTATATACCCCTTCCCCCACCCCAGACTAGTCACCCTGTATCCCCCTGCCCCCTCCCTAGACGTGTTACCCTATATGTTTTTGAATTACCCACGGAGTGTATAGTGAATGGAGGTACATGTGAGTGTATGAGCTCCCTAAGAGGCTAGGATTGTATATTGTTTTTTTCCATGCCCTTTTTGTGGGGTGGTAATGGTTTTGCCTTTCTACATTTTTCCCTAGGTACAGGGGTTCACAGGAGTCCCACAAGTGTCTGGGCAGAATCTGGTAGGTATGGCCCTGATTGGCTGAAGATAAGATTTGGAGGTTGGAGATCATTGATTTGTTAACTTTATTGCCGCACTTTAAGGAGCGAGTGGATAAAAAAGAAAGTGAGAAGGATGATGAAAGTAAGAAGCCACCAGTGGCTAAAACATTCAATAAATGGTTACAGGCATTTTGTATATACGCTTCAGTGTTTGGGGAGAAATTCCTGGATAAATGTAGTGCATTATTTCAACATGTGAATATGATCCTGGATGCATACCATAATTTTGGGGGTAACGCATGGCTTACTTACGACTAAATGTTTTGTCAAAAAATGACGGTTTATCCAAATTTGAGATGGGGTCAGAAAGTGGGGTTGTGGATAAATATCATGATACCGCAGCGAGCAAGACCTTCCACATCTTCAGCAACCAGTTCTTCCTTTCGTAAAGGCATTTGTTTCGCCTTTAACGAATCCACGTGCAAGTGGTACAATTCCTGTAAGTATCGACACGAATGTACTCAGTCTGCAGGAGCGCATCCAGTGTCAATATGTTATAAGAAGATCAGTCAGTCTGCCCAGCAACCCAGCACTACCAGGGATGCAATTTCGAAGACCTTGGACTCCAGTGAGTCTACCAAGAATGTTGCCTTGGCTCGAGATCTTCCCAAACCGGAAGACGTCTGATTTGCTGATTTCCGGTTTTGGTGATGGTTTTTATGTGCCAGCTTTCTCAGGTGCAAGGTGTTCTGTGGTAGATAATTTGTGCTTGGCCATAATGTATCCTAAGGTGGTCGATGTCAAAATTTAGAATTTAATCTAGCTAGAGTGAAAGGCCAGTTTCCTTTTCCCACATATTCTAATTTTCGGGTATCCTCCCTGGGTCTGATCCCTTAAAAGAAACCCAACAAATTTAGATTGACTGATAATTCGTCTTTCCCCAAAGGTTCTTCTTTAAATGACTGATCGCACTTTGGTTGCTGTGCATTATAACTCTTTCGAGGATACGTTGGACCTTGTTCGAAATTGCGGTCCTAATGCTATAATGGCAAGGGCAGATATTGAATCTGCTTTTCGTTTATTGTCGGTGTCTCCTGGGGGACTTAATTAGTTGGGTTTTGTTTGGAGGGATACATTTTATTTTGATAAGTCGCTATGGTTTTAGCTTGTCTTGCTTTTATTTAGAATCTTTTTCTTGTTTTTTGGAGTGGGTTTTGAAAGAGAAAACAGGATTGTTGTTTTGTACACACTATCTTTATGATTTTTTGTTTGTAGGTAAAGGCGATTCAGATGATTGTGCGTGTTAGCTATCCTCCTTTGTGGACATGTGTGGTTATTTTGGGGTCCCTTTAGCGGCCAATAAAACTGCCGGAGGCTAAAATACATGAAATGTGAGCTTTATTGTCATCTATGTTGGTTAAGAAGACAACTACATTGAAGAACATGCAGCGCTTGTTGGGTAACCTTGTATTAGGGTTTTATGGTGAAATGAAGGTTAAGTAGTAAAAGTAGGTGAGGTGGAGATATAGTAATAGATAATGGATAGCAGGGTGCTGGTTGGGGCATTGTGGTCAGTGGCCTCTTAGGGTGAATGGGTTGAGCAATTGTGGTTAAGCAGGTCAATTGAAATAAAATGAAAATAGAGGTGGGCGCCCCACAGAATGAATGGTATAATCTGGTTGGTGGTGGGGACTCTTGGCAGGGGTCCTCAGCTGCCACAGAAGGGTGTAAGATTTGGGGCATCTGACTCTCAGCCCTTGTGGTTCATGAGGGTATGGGAGTTGGAATGCTCAGCAGTTTGAAGATTCGGCAGGTGGAGTGGATAAGGTCCCTAATATAGGGACATTCGATGTACCAAGTCGGACTTCAGTGGAAGTGTGGAAGGGGCACCCACAAAAATAAGACCTTGACCGCTTAATTTGTTGGATGAATGTGGTTAGGGATTGTAAGGTGTTGGGGGCCGCTGGGTGCACTGCTCCAGCTAGCACAATAGATAAATGGTCTGAGTCTCTCCTCTTGAGGAGTGCTAGTAGGTAATATCAAAGATTGTTAAGAACTAACTCGTTTTGTAGTGGTAGGCTCTGGATGCATAAGACGTGAAAAATAATCATGGACAAGGGAGAAGCAGTATCTTTTGCAAGGGGCTAAATTTTAGCAGGTCCAGTGTAAGCATCATTAGATGACCTAGAAGCATTCTCGGGGATACCCCCTCTTGAAATTTGGTATAAATGTAATCTTCCTGGATACACCCCTCTGTTTGGAATAATTCAAGAGTACTGTTCTTGATTCTAAAAAAAAAAAAACCAAACCAAAAACCTTGTATTTGCTACTAGGGTGATCCCGATGGGGAAAGGTTTTTTGTAGAAGTTTGTTTCAGAAGACTTGTGGTCTTATACCTCCACGTGCACATATTCGTTTGATGCTTACTTTGAAAGAGGATTTAGCATTGTGGCTTCGTTTTTTTTGTCTGATTTCAATGGAAAGGCGGTGTGGCAGGAGGATTTTCGAGAAGCTGGTGCTTTAGGGTTGTTAACCGATGCTGTGGGAAGTTGTGGCTTTGTAGTTTTCTGGAATGAACACTGGTGCGCAGAAACGTGGCATCCTACTTTGGTGGAGTCCAGTATCATCTGTAATGTCGTGTTAATTGGATTGTTCCCGATTCTCGTTGCTTTCTCTCTGTGCGGCGACTCCTTTAGGAACAAACCCATAATCGTAAACACGGATAATCGGGGAGTGATGTTTGCCATCATCAGTCTGTCGGCCAAATCGGATGTGGTTGTCAAACTTTTACGTCATTAGTGTTGCTCTGTTTCCATTTAAATGTGTGGCTTAAAGCTAGATACATACCTGAAGCTGTTAATGATGTCGCGGACTCTCTATCTCACCTGCATTTTTCTCGATTTTAGCTTTGGGTTCTGGATGCGGATCTCTTCAGTCATTCGTGTCCTCCACACTTGTCCAATCTTATATAGGAATGATGTGTACTTTCCTTCGGTCCAAGAGTTACTCGACAGGTAGAGGAGCTACGGTTTCCTTGTGTTCTATTACTGGTTGCCCTGCATGCCCGGTTAAGGTGGTTTTGGAGTATTTATTGGTCTGTCCTGGTTTTCCTGGGTCATTTTTGTTGCATTCCGATGGTACCTCCTTGTCTAAGTTTCAATTTGTTGCAGTTTTTTTGGAAATGTTTAAGTAAATTGTTTTTTTTTGGCTCATTCATTTCGTATTGGAGCTGCTACGGAGGCTTGTCGTTTGGGTTTGTCCCCTACTAATATTAAAAGGTTAGGCAGGTGGTGTTCACATAGATATAAGCTTTATATTAGGCCTCATTTATGTGTTTGATTTCTTGTAGGTAGGTCTCCCATTGTCGTCTGGGTCCTCGGCCATTCTTTCATATATTGGGCCCATAGACGCGCTTTGGAGTGGGTCTATTCTACTAATTCTACTAACTCTCAGAGGAGGTAGTTATTTTGTGGCCAGGGGTCAGTGGTCTCCGTTTGTTTCAGATAATTGATTTAGTGGAGAATAGATGTCTAGTGTGGCCTGCGCCTAATGTCTTAGTTATTCATGCAGGTGGAAACTACGTAGGGCGCAGGCGCACTGATGCATTGTTTCATGAGATGAAATAACATTCAACATTCTACATAGTCTTTATCCTCGGACCGTTCTGTGAGATCGTTCCGAGGCTAATTTAGTCTTATCAAGGTTTTACATTCCTTGACATGATCAGGAGCCGTGTTAACAGGGGTTTGGCATGCTTCTTGCTTTTGACGGTCGGTATTTCGTACCGACACACCAGGCCAATATTGCTGTGATGGCATACATTTGTCGGATATATGCCTGGATATATTTAATTTGGGGTTGCAAAATTTGGTGGAAATGGCCATGGTGTTGGTGGGGTCATGCTCGGCTTAGCCGGCACTGGTGGGTGGGTTGCCCTGTTTTTGTGCGGGGCAGACACTTGGACTTTATTGGACTGGAATTAAAGTTTATGTTGGATTATATTACATTTCAATGTTATGATTTATCCAAGTTATTTATTGAAATAATAACCCTTAAATAAACACTGTGGCCTTACCATCCACAGTAAAGAGTAATGGTATAGGTTTCTCATTTATTTATTTATTTAGATAAATAGTTAATGGGGAAGGGATGCCGGTTACACTCACATGCCTCAAACCCAGACTTCTCACCCTGTATCCTCCTGCCCTCAGCCCAGACTGGACACCCTGTACTACCCTGCCCCATCACAGACTGAACACCCTGTATCCCTCTGTCTCAAGCCCAGACTGTTCACCTTGTGTCCCTTATTCCAAGTCAAGACTGGTCAACCCTTAACCGGTCATCCTTTATCATACTGCCCTGACCACAGACTGGAAACCCTATACCTCACTGCCCCACCACAGACTGGTCACCTTGTATCCCCCTGTCCCTTCCATAGACAGGTCACCCTATATCCCCAAGACCCCATCCTAGACAGGTCACCCTCTATCCTCCTGCCCCCACCCCAGACTGGTCACCCTGTATGCTTCTGCCCCCATCCCAGACTGGTAACCCTGTATCCTTCTTCCTCCACCCAGATGGGTCACACTGTTTCCCCCTGACGTTAACCCAGACTGGTCACCCTGTATCCCACTGCCCAACCCCCAGAATTGTCATCCTGTATCCTTCTGCCCCTAGCCCCGACGGGTCACCCCCCTGTTTTCCCCTGCCCCCCTGCCAGGCAGGTCACCCTGTAACCCTCTGCCCCAACCCCAGACGGGTCACCTTGTATCCCCCTACCCAAGCACAGACTGGTCACTCTGTATCCCACTGCCTCCACCCTAGACTGGCACCCTGTATCCCACTACCCCCACCTTAGACTGGTCACCCTGAAACCTCCTGCCCCAATCCTAGACTTGTCACCCTGTATCGTCCTGCCCCTACCCTAGACGGGTCACCCTTCACCCCCTGCCCCCTACCGCTGACTGGTCACCCAGTATCCTCCTGTTCCCACCATAGGCTGGTCACCCTACATATGCCCCCAAGCCCAGACTAGTCACCCTGTTTCCCCTTAATGTCAGTGTTATCATATTAAGTGTCCATAGAAAATATAGGTAATTAAAAACATATATCTACATGGCCCAGGAACATATTATCACACCTATGCAGGTCTAGACCAAGAGTCTAGCCTGATAGTTATCAGTAATTAATAATGATATCAATTACCTGTCCTGCGATTCTTCCATTCCAGCTTCTCATGGGAATGTTTGTCTCCTTGCATGTTCTTTCTTCTAGTTCTCCACCTGCAGTAGAAAAAAAATCACAGGTGTGAAAATATGTTCCTAGAATGGAGATCTTAATATATATGTAACACTCTAAAGATACTGCTCCCATGACCCTGCTTTATTGTGTCCCTACCCTTACTCCAGACTGGTCACCCTGCATACTGCTGCCCCCACCTTAGACTAGTCACCCTGTACCCTTATGTCCCCGGCCCAGATTGGTCACCCTGTATGCTCCCGCCCATCTATACGCTGAGACCACAAAGATATTAGTTTGTGGATGAGGTTGATGGCGGCACCGAAGGTTTTGTTGTGTCCCTACCCTTACCCCAGACTCTTTACCCAGTACACCCCTGTCCCCACCTCAGGCTAGTCACCCTGTATCCCCCTGCCCCCACCCTAGACAGGTTACCCTATATCCCCTTGCCTCAAACCCAGACTGATCACCCTGTATCCTCCTGTCCTCAGTCTAGACTGGTCACCCTGTATCCCACGGCCCCACCCTTAACTGGTCACCTTGTATCCCCCTGTCCCCTCCATAGACGGTTTAACCTGTATTCCCCTGCCCCCACTCTACACAGGTCACCCTCTATCCTCCTACCCCCACCCTAGAGTAGTAACCCTGTATCCTGCTTCCTCCACCCAGATGTATTCCCCTGCCCTCACCCCTGACTGGTCACCCTGTATCACACTGCGCCCACCCCAGGCTGGTCACCCTGTAACCCCCTGTCCCCCCGATTGTTGGGTCACCCTGTATCCCCCCGCCCCCACCCTAGACTGGTCACCCTGTATCCTCCTGCCCCCATCCCAGCTGTTAACCCTGTATTCTCCTGCCCCTATCCCAGACTAGTCACCTTGTATCCTCTTTCCTCCACCCGGATGGGTCACCCTGTTTCCCCCTGACATTACCCCAAACTGGTCACTCTGTATCCCACTGCCCTCACCCCAGACTAGTCAACCCTGTAACCCCCTGCCCACGACCCAGACTGGGCACCCTGTATCCTCCTGCCCCAAACCCAGAATGGTCACCCAGTATCCTCCAGTTCCCACCTTGCGCTGGTCACCCAGTATCCTCCTGTTCCCACCACAGCCTGGTCACCCTCCATATGCCCCCAAGCCCAGACTGGTCACCCTATATCCCCCTAATGTCAGCGTTATCATATTAAGTGTCCATGGAAGACATAGGTCATTAAAAACATATATCTACATGGTCCAGGAACATATTATCACACCTATGCAGGTCTAGACCAAGAGTCTAGCCTGATAGTTATCAGTAATTAATAATGATATCAATTACCTGTCCTGCGATTCTTCCATTCTGGCTTCTGATAGGAATGTTAGTAACCTCGCATGTTCTTTCTTCTCGTTGTCCACCTACAGTAGAAAAAAATCACAGGTGTGATAATATGTTCCTAGAATGGAGATCTTAATATAAAGGTAACACTCTAAAGACACTGCTCCCATGACCCCTGCCTTGATGTGTCCCTACCCGAACCCCAGACTGGTCACCCAAAATATCCCTGTCCCCATCCCAGACTGGTCACCCTGTATCCCACTGCCCCCACCCAACACTGGTCACCTTGTAACCCCCTGCCCAAGCCCCAGACTTGTCGTCCTGTATCCTCCTGCCCCCAGCCCAGACAGTTCACCCTGTTTCCCCCTGCCCCCATGCCAGACAGATCACCCTGAAACTCTCTGCCTCAACTCCAGACTGATCACCTTGTATCCCTCTACCCAAGCACAGACTGGTCAGCCCGAAACCCCCTGCCCTAACCCTAGACTTGTAACCCTGTATCCACGTGCAGCCACCCCAGACGGGTGACCCTTCATCCCCCTGCCCATACCCCTGACTGGTCACCAGTATCCTCCTGTTGCCATCACAGGCATATATCCCCATGCCCCCAAGCCCAGACTGCTCACCCTGTTTCCTCCTAATGTCAGTGTTATGATATTAAGTGTCCATGGAAGATATAGGTCATTAAAACATATATCTACATGGCCCAGGAACATATTATCACACCTATACAGGTCTAGACCAAGAGTCTAGCCTGATAGTTATCAGTAATTAATAATGATATCAATTACCTGTCCTGCGATTCTTCCATTCCAGCTTCTCATGGGAATGTTCGTCTCCTCGCATGTTCTTTCTTCTCTTTGTCCACCTACAGTAGAAAAAAAATCACAGGTGTGATAATATGTTCCTAGAATGGAGATTTCAATATATATGTAACACTCTAAAGACACTGCTCCCATGACCCCTGCTTTGTTGTGTCCCTACCCGAACCCCAGACTGGTCACCCTATGTACCCCTGACCCCACCCCAGACTAGTCACCCGGTATCCCGCTGCCCCCACCCTAGACGGGTTACCCTATATGCTCTTATCTCAAACCTAGACACATTACCCTGTATCCTCCGGCCCTCAGCCCAGACTGGACACCCTGTACTACCCTGCCCCACCCAAGACTGAACAGCCTGTATTCCTCTGTCCCCTCCATAGAAGGGTCACCCTTTATCCTCCTACCTCAACCCCATACTGGTTACCCTGTATCCCACTTCCCCCACCCCAGACTGGTCACCTTGTATCCCTCTACCCAAGCACAAACTGGTCTCCCTGTATCCCACTACCCCCACCTCAGACTGATCACCCTGTATCCTCCTAACCCCACCCTAGACTGGTCACCTTGTATCCTCCTTCCTCCAACCAGATGGGTCACACTGTTTCCCCCCTTCCCTCACCGCAGACTGGTCACCCTGTAACCCCCTGCCCAAGCACCAGACTTGTCATCCTGTATCCTCCTGCTCCCAGACAGGTCACCCTGATTCCCCCCTGCCCCCACGCCAGAAAGATCACCCTGTAACCCTCTGCCCCAACCGCAGACTGGCACCTTGTATACCCCTACCCAAGCAAAGACTGATCACCCTGTATCCTACTGCCCCACCCTAGACTGGCACCCTGTATCCCACTACCCCCACCTCAGACTGGTCACCCTGAAACCCCCTGCCCCAACCCTAGACTTGTCACCCTGTATGCTCCTGCCCCCACCCCAGACGGGTCACCCTTTATTCCCCTGTCCCTGCCCCCGACTGGTCACCCAGTATACTCCTGTTCCCACCATAGGCTGGTAACCTTACATATGCCCCCAAACCCAGACTGGTCACCCTGTTTCCCCCTAATGTCAGTGTTATCATATTAAGTGTCCATGGAAGATATAGGTAATTAAAAACATATATCTACATGGCCCAGGAACATATTATCACACCTATGCAGGTCTAGACCAAGAGTCTAGCTTGTTAGTTATCAGTAATTAATAATCATATCAATTACCTGTCCTGCGATTCTTCTATTCCAGCTTCTGATGGGAATTCTTAGTCTCCTTGCATGTTCTTTCATCTCGTCGTCTACCTACACTGGAAAGAAATCACAAATTAGTAACTATCATAAAAATTTTTATTGTAAAAAGACTATAGTAACTTTTCACAACTTTAGCATCCTTGCTACCTACCTACCTATCTTGTTGATCGCCTGGCTGCAACTAAACTGCTTGCCTGTCTAGCAGTTATATATGTCATCACAGCCTTGATGACATCATGGAACACTTTTGTGGCTTGCTAGCTGTAAACAACTTTATCTATTTGCTCTATTCTGGCATGGTATCGGAAGCAAAAAAATGCCTTAGAAAAAGTACATTAGAAATGCACAGCCTCATATGCACTCACTTAGGAAGGTGCTCACGACACACAGTGTGGTATACAAACTCGGCTAAGCACCCTTTTGGGGGTCTTTTTTTTTGCAAACACATTTGGAAGCGTGGTAACATATTAGGAGACCAGGAACATATTATCACACCTATGCAGGTGCAGGTCTTGGGGACGTACAGGCGCTTAAGGCCCTATTCCACGGAACGATTATCGGCCGATATCAGCCGCTACGGACGATAATCGTCCCGTGGAATAGAGTGCAACGATCAGCCGACATCGTTCATGTCGGCTGATTGTTGCAGTCGCTTGTTTTTCAACATGTTGAAAAACAAGCGACTGATATAGCTGTGATCTGCTGCCGTCGCTCCGTTGAATAGGAGCGTCAGTAGCAGACGCTGCTATATCCTATGGGCTGCCCGGACGATCAGCGATCACCCGGGCAGCCCCCCCGCAGCTCCCCGCCGCCCCCTCCCGCACTCACCTGCTCGCTGCTGCCGCGATGAATAGCGGTGGCAGCGAGCGGTGGCAGAGAGCGGTCGTTTGCTCCTCTAACGACCCGTGGAATAGGGGCTTTAGACTATGTGACCAGGGACTGCAGTGGTTTTGGGAGGCATTCGCACAGGCATGGCTATTGTAGGCATAATGTGTTTTCCCTCTGTTTTGCTTCCTGGTTCTCGGTGTGGTGCTAAGACCGCCTGTGCTGCGTCATGAGGGGTCAACCAATATCCCCCTCTCACACTCACCACTTCCTCTTGTTGTTCCGGAAGCGAGCTGTCCCTTCCCCCGCGTTAAAGTATGCCCCCGCCGCCTGTATTGCCGCTCACTATGCATATGCCCTGAGCCATCCCCTCCGCCCGCCCCTTCTATCGCTGCTCAGCTGAGCCGATCAGAAGCCCGGAAAAGTGCAATGAGAAGCACTTTCCTGGGCTCCTGATCGGCTAAGCGGCGATGGAGGGGGCGGGCTGGGCGTGCGGAGGGGATCGCTGTCCTACTCACCTGTCCGCCGGCCCCAGCAGCTCCTCTCCCGACACTCCGGTCTCCCGTCATCCTCCGGGCACAGGCAGGGGGGTACAGAGACGCTGCCTGTGTCCCGGAAGTGTTCTGCAGCGGCAGTCTCTCTGTCCCCCGCTGCCTGTGCCCGGAGGATGACGGGAGACCGGAGTGTCGGGAGAGGAGCTGCTGGGGCCGGCGGACAGGTGAGTAGCCTGTTTGTTGTTTTTCTGGTCGCAGGGGGGATTGGCTACTATGAGGGGCACTATATGGGGCATTGGCTACTATGGGGGCACTATATGGGGCATTGGCTACTATATGGGGGCACTGGCTACGATGGGGGCACTGTCTGGGGGCATTGGCTACTATATGGGGGCATTGGCTACTATATGGGGGCACTGGCAACTATATGGGGGCACTGTATGGTGGCATTGGCTACTATATGGGGCACTGTATGGGGGCATTGGCTACTATATGGGGGCACTGGCTACTATGTGGGGGCACTGTATGGGGGCATTGGCTACTATGGAGGGCACTGGCAACAATTGGGGCACTGTATAAGGGCATTGGCTACTATATGGGGGCATTGGCTACTATATGGGGGCATTGGCTACTATGGGGGGCACTATATGGGGGCATTGGCTTCTATGTGGGGGCATTGGATACTATATGGGGGCATTGGCTACTATGGGGGGCACTATATGGGGGCATTGGCTACTATGTGGGGGCATTGGCTACTATATGGGGGCATTGGCTACTATGGGGGGCACTATGTGGGGGCATTGGCTACTATATGAGGGCATTGGCTACTATGGGGGGCACTATATGGGGGCATTGGCTACTATGGGGGCACTATGTGGAGGCATTGGCTACTATGTGGGGCATTGGCTACTATGGGGGGCACTATATGGGGCATTGGCTACTATGTGGGGCACTATATGGGGGCATTGGCTACTATGTGGGGCACTATATGGGGGCATTGGCTACTATGTGGGCACTATATGGGGGCATTGGCTACTATGTGGGGCACTATATGGGGGCATTGGCTACTATGTGAGGCACTATATGGGGGCATAGGCTACTATGTGGGGCACTATATGGGGGGATTGGCACCAATCACACTGCTGCTATCTCCAAACTGTGACAATGAGCAAAATATTTTTTTTCTATTTTCCCCCCTAAAATCAGGGGTGCGTCTTATCAAAAGGCGCGTCCTATAAAGCGAAAAATACGGTACTACATGGGGGGGGGGCAGAGAAGGGTCTAACTACTTAATGAGGGACACAGTTGTCTAACTACTATATGAATACAGAGGGGACCACTATATGGGGGAACAGATGGAGCAAATAGATGCGTAGGATATTGGGGCATGAGTGAGGAACCTAAACTGTCTGGCAGATCCTACTGAGAGAAGTCCTTATGGTGGCCAGGCTGGATGGAGAAGAAGGGAAAAAGTGAGCAACTCCAATTGGAGAAGACGCCTGTAACTGCACTGTGATCACTTATGGTGTGTAAAGCCTGTGTGGAGCCTATACATGCCACTATATGGCCAATGGTGATATTGGACTGTTGATTTTATTCCGTAGCAGTGGTAGCATTATTCAGTATGTGGGGTTTTAGTCAGTAATAGGTGGTAATATTTGTCCCATGTAAACTGGTACTGTTTATATTATTCATCTTAACATACTGGATTTGGTTGGTAACAATATAGTGGTAATGGCAGTGGTCATGGTGCTATAATGCTTTTCCTAATACTATATATACACATTGCTCTCTCTTCACAGCTTAGTGGTCAGTTGTTTGGGGGGGGGGGCCCAATCAAAAGTTTGCTATGGGGCCCAGCTAGTTCTAGTTACGCCCCTGATATATATATATATATATATATTGTCATATGATGTTCATATGTCTTCTGTGTTCTGAACTATTTCTCTTTAAGTCACAGCTGGCGGCTTTGGTGGATTTAAAGTTATGGAGCAATTATGGTTTAGCGAGTAAGAATGATGTGCCCGTTGGGAGTCCAGCGGCCGGCGCACCGCTTCAGGCTCGAGTTTGGTATCTGCAAGTTGAAGTTAAGTGCCTTATAATTCCTTGAAAAAGTAAGTTAATAAAAGCTGTGGCCGACCATCATCCAGCAAAGATTTAACCCGTGTCATGTCTTCATTAGGCCTACCTGGGTTTAAGGGGTTATAGCTCACCTTACTGCAGTCAAGACAAGAGGGGAGATTTATGAAAGGGTGTAAATATACACCGGGTGTAAACTGCCCACAGCAACCAATCACAGCTCCTCTTATATTTTACCAGATCTGAAAGCTGAGCTGTGATTGGTTGCTGTGGGCAGTTTAAACCAGGTGTATATTTACACCCTTTCATAAATCTCCCCCTAGGAGTCTAGCCTTATATTTATTAGTAATTAATAATTATATTAATTACCTGTTCTGCGATTCCTCCATTCCAGATTCTAATGGGAATGTTCATCTCCTTGCATGTTCTTTCTTCTCATTTTCCACCTACAGTAGAAAAAAAATCACAGGTGTGATAATATGTTCCTAGAATGGAGATCTTAATATATATGTAACACTCTAAAGACACTGCTCCCATGACCCTGCTTTCTTGTGTCCCTACCTTTACCCCAGACTGGTCACCCTATATACCCCTAGCCCCACTTCAGACTAGTCACCCAGTAAGCCCCGTAATGAGCCACATGTACTGTAAAATGGAGGGAGCACATGACAGGGGTAGGATGCAGTTGTGTAAAGGGTTAAGGGACAGTTGGTTTAGGCGGGAATAGAAGGGGTGGAGCAGGGCTAGTGTCGAGGAGTACATAAGAGGGGGTGGGGTTACACGTGGTCAGTCAGGAAGCAGAGTGGGTAGCAGGAGTTTGTCTGCTGTGTGAAGGTAGTTACCATGCTGTCTGCGGACGAACTTCTCAGGCAGGTGCGGGAGCTGGCGGCTCAACAAGGTCCTGGCTGGCTGGAGCAGCAGCTCCTGGGGGCCTCATCTGAAGCTCCTTTGGATGGCTCTGCGGGAAGGAGGACGAGGACCGGCCGTTCCAGGCCGCCGGAGAGATTGAGTCCGGATGTATCCCCGTCCCCCTGGCGCCACAGAAGGAGCCCTCCTCGAGACCCTCTGCTTCCCTATTCCAGCCGGCCCTCCTCAGCCTCTGAGGGGAGAGCGAGGAGGAATCCTATACAGTGGCAGGGGGTGGCGAACCCGCTGAGTTCACCTTCTTCTGCCCTCTCCCCTGGGCATCAGAGTCGGCGATCGGAGGTTGCTGCTGTTCCCCCTGTGGAGGCACCACACAGGGGGAGAGCCAGGCGCAGCGTGGGTAGAGGAGCATCCCTGACCCCTCTGGCTCTGGTGCGGGCTGGAGGGAGGACGTCGGCAGCATCGGCAGTCCAACGTGCTTTCCTGGGATGCCGTGGCCCAGACTCCCAGTGGGTGCCGGCGAGGAATTCGTAGCAGCACTTCTAATTGGGAGGTGGAAGCTAGCACTAGGTGGAGTGCTCCTCCGGCCTCGGTTCTGGCTGGGAGGAGGGAGTCTGCAGCAGGGATCTCACGGCTTTCCCGGGGGCTTGTGGCGGCAGCCCCGCGCCCAGCCGGGGGTCAGGAGCTAGAGGACGGCGGGGAGAGTCCGGGTGACGAAGTGGCCCAGCGAAGAAGACCGTGCCACTGTGGAGGCGGCGGGGAAGTCCTTGCCTGCGCTCTGTTGCCAGAAGATACAGTACGTCACGGCAACAGGCAAGCGGCAGCAGTCATGCTTCGCCTGGGTCAGAGGTGCAAGCTTCGGGAGATTCTTCAGCTTCATCTGGAGCCAGTGTCCAGACGGCCGCAGTGGGGTCCCTTTCAGTGAGGTCGGATAAGTCTACCACCATTGCCTCACACACGTCTGGGGGGGACATTAGCCTTAATTTAGCAGGTGTGCAGGCGCAGGCGCTGTTGGGACAAGGTGTGGCCTCTAGGTCTCCGGGGTCGGTGTGGGGCGCTGGGGGTAGCCTGCAGGAAAGCGCAGTATCTGGGGTTGTACCTGGGGTGGCTGGTGTAGCGGGTGCTGTGGCTGCAGTTGGGGGGACTGAGTCGGGTGCTTCAGTGGGGAAGGCACCTGCGACTGCGGATAAGGCGGCTGAGGAAGTGCGCTTAGCAGATGCTGCCAAGGGTGAGGTCTATGTTTGCTTTGAGGGGCCCCTGGGAGCACATTTAAAGCCGGAGGTGCGGATTTGGAAAGGGGAGTATGTGGAAATTTTTTCCATTCTCCCTTTGGAAAATTTTAATTTGGATCGCATTAAGCCTGATGAGAGTAAAAAGGAGGAGGAGGAGCGCAGGCAATACCTGTTAATTCCCCGTACTTTTGCCAACTGGATGCAGGCATTTGCTATCCTCGCCAGGGTGGTGGGGGAGAAGGTGCTGCAGCATTGTTCCACGCTTTTCTGTTATTTAGAAAATTGGGGAAGCATATAGGGTGTATGGGGGTAATGCGTGGCTCAGGTATGATGAGCAGTTACGCCAGCGCAAGGCGGTTTGCCCATCTATACGCTGGGACCACAAAGATATTACGGTTCAGGGAAGAAAAAGAGCGCTGCACCTCACACCTATGGCTGACACTAGTGCCTCTCGGCTGCATAAAAAACATCAGAATTTTGTGTATGAATTGATCAAGCCACACTGCCCCATGTACTGCGTGCAGGCATCTGATACACATGGGTCCCTACACTAAGTCCACACTGTGCCGGTCAGTGACCACAACCCCCGCAGGCGTGCATGGGCAGGGAAGGGGGGCATGGAATGGCCCTGAAACCCCCATGCCACAGGACCAGACCCAAAATGCTCTATGATATAAGGGTCACAGGGCCGCTCCATGGCCTCCCTTCCCTGACTGTGCACGCCTGTGGGGGTGGTGGTCACTGACCGGCACAGTGTGGACTTAGTGTAGGGACCCATGTGTATCAGATACCTGCACGCGGTACATGGGGCAGTGTGGCTTGATCAATTCATACACAAAATTCTGATGTTTTTTATGCAGCCGAGAGGCACTAGTGTCAGCCATAGGTGTGAGGTGCAGCGCTCTTTTCTCTCTTGTATTGCATTTTGCTTTCTTTCTTTCTTAGTGTTTTGCACTCCTCCTGGTAAGAACCACATGACCGCAATCAGCAGGAGACACCTGAGTGCAGGGCCGTTCCATTGCCTCCCTTCCCTGACTGTGCATGCCTGCGAGGGTGGTGGTCACTGACCGGCACAGTGTGGACTTAGAGTAGGGACTCATGTGTATCAGATACTTGCACGCGGTACATGGGGCAGTGTGGCTTGACCAATTCGTACACAAAATTCTGATGTTTTTTATGCAGCCGAGAGGCACTAGTGTCAGCCATTGGTGTGAGGTGCAGCGCTCTTTTCTCTCCTGTATTCCACAAAGATATTAGTTTGTGGATGAGGTTGTTGGCGGCGCTGAAGGGTTTGGGGGCTGGGCAGTCCTTTCGGGATGGAGCCGGCAGCTCTGGGGCTTTCTCGGGGCAGTCGGCCTCTTCCGGTAAGGGCTGCTGCTGGCAGTTTAACGAGGGCCACTGCAAGTTTGGCTCCAACTGCCGATAAAAGCATGAGTGCTCCGGCTGCGGGGGAGAACATAGCTTATCGAGATGTTTCAAGGAAAAAGGTAGAGACGGAGAAGTTAACCAAAAGAGGGGTGATGCCAGTGAGGGTGGAAAGGATGCTGCCGTATGACGCGCGGTATCCAAATAATGCGGCGGCACAGTTGCTTAGAAGGTTTCAGTAGGGGTTTTCGAATCCCGGGCGGGCAAGGGGCTCCGGAGGGGCCGATGCGTAATCTGGCATCCACGTTGGTTTGGCTGGATATTGTGACTGATAAATTGTTGAAAGAAGTTCTGTTGGGCCAGATGGCGGGGCCTTTTGATACGAGCCCGCTTCCGGGATTGTGGGTCTCCCCTCTGGGCCTGGTGCCTAAGAAGGAGCGGAATAAATTTCGGCTTATTCATCACCTGTCGCATCCGGCTGGAGCGTCGGTGAATGATGGGATAGACCCGGAGTTATGTGCAGTTTCTTATACCTCATTGGACGCGGCTTTTAAATGGGTGCACCGGTATAGGAAGGGGACACTGCTAGCTAAAATTGATATTGAGGCGGCATTCCGGTTGCTGCCGGTTTACCCGGAGAGTTTCCATTTGTTGGGGTGTTGTTCGCAAGGGCAGTTTTTGTGGACTTGTGACTCCCAATGGGTTGCTCTATTTCTTGCACCTATTTCGAGACATTTAGTTCCTTTTTGGAGTGGGTGGTGCGGCTGGGGGTTCGAGAGTTTGCGCGGCATTGTTGCAGACCATGGAGCGGTTTGCGCAGTACAAAACTGATGGACCGGCTATGGTGATGCGGTTCCTGGATATTGTCATTGATACTGAGCGCTGGGAGTGTCGGTTGCCGGACGATAAGCTGGTGGAACTGAGGGAGGCGGTGAATGGGGCGTTGAAATTGCGTTTGCGGGAGCCTCAATCTCTGCTACGGCGTCTCAATTTTGCATGCCGCATTATGCCCATGGGTAGGGTATTTTTTCGCAGGCTAGCCATGGCATCTGCTGGAGTGGGGCGTCTGTATCATTATGTCCGGTTGCCCTCTGAGTTGTGGGAGGACTTGTTGGTTTGGACAAAGTTTTTGGGTAAATACAACGGTCGGAGTATAGTCATGGAGGGGCTGGTATCCAATGTTGATTTAGAATTATACACGGATGCTGCTGGGGGACACGGTTTGTGGCATTTTTGCAAGGTCAGTAAAGTGCTGAGCTGTGGCCGGAGGACTGTGTGCAGAGGGGGAATTTTGGCATTTTTAGAAATGTTTCCAATTGTGGTTGCTTTGGAGCTTTGGGGAGAGCAGCTGAGGAACAGGAAGGTGTGTTTCTTGTGCGATAACTTGGGGGTGGTTTAAGCTATTAACTTACAGTCGGCTAGGTCTCCTCCTGTTGGGCTGCTGTTGAGACGCGTTGTCCTGAAGGGCTTAGAGTTGAATGCCCATTTTACGGCAATGCATGTGCCAGGGGTCAGGATTAAAATCGCTGATGCTCTTTTTCGTTTCCAGTGGTCCAGGTTTTGGGAGCTGGTGCCAGGGGTGGAGCCTCACGGCACCCCTTGTCCAGAGTGGCTGTGGCGGCTGGTTTGAAGGCGGTTTTCAATTTGGTGCGGAGATCAGTTTGTCTAACCACGTGGAACACTTATCGCAGGTTTTGGTGGGAATGGGAAGCTTTTTTAGGTCAGTTGTACGGGGTGTGTGGGCCTCGGGATTGGGAGTTGTGCTTGTTGTACTATGTGGGTAGGGCCTATGAGGATGGGGTCTCTCCCTCTGGAGTAAGCCGTCGCATGTCGGCTTTAGCCTTTTGGGTTCGGGCTTCCCCCAAGCCCGAACCCAAAAGGCTAAAGCCGGCATGCGACATGCTCCCCCCGAGCAGGATGCGACAAAATCCTTTTTGGTGCCTAGGGCTTTGCGGGGGTTTCGGAAGGGGTGTGTGGTGAGGGATGCGCGTAGGCCAGTGTCCCTTTCTTTTTTGCTTCAGCTGGTGACGGTGCTGCTGTCGGTGTGTTTGTCGGGGTACGAGCGCGGGCTGCTTGCCTTAACCTTTTACCTTTGCGTTTTTTGGGCGTTTCGGATCTCTGAACTGGTGGCGCCAAGCAAAAGGAAACCTGGGGGTCTATTGGCTGAAAATTAGGTGCTGAGGGGTTCGGTTTTGGAATGTAGACGAAGACGGATTAGAGGGGCAGGGGTGGTGTGTTGCACTTGGGGTAGTGGGCTGGTTCAGCGGTTTGTCCCGTAAGTAGTTATCAAGCCTTCTTGGGGGTGCGGCCGCTGCTTAGGCATGCTGACTATACTTTCCTGTCCGTATATCAGTTCGTACAGTTTTTTAGGAAGGTTTTGGGGTTGTTGGGTTTGCCAGCATCGGAGTATAGTTCCCATTCTTTTCAAATTGGGATGGCCATGGAGGCAGCTAGGTGGGGGTTTGCCCCGGAGGTTGTCAAATGGATTGAGAGATAGGAGTTTGATTTCGCCTGTATGCTCGCCCTCAGTTGTTGTAATTGAGTTTTTTCTAGAATTTCGGGAGCCGGGGGAGTGCTGTTGAAAAGGGGTGCTATTGGTTTTATGTTGTGCCATTGTGTTTTTCAGGTGAACCTCCCTGCCTGGTGTGGATAGCTGGGCACTCTTATGTGTGTACGGGGAGTGTGCGGGCGGGCGGCAGCTGGGATTTTCAAGGTCCGAGGTGCAGGTTCGCTCGCTTGGTTTGCCTGGCTTGATGTGGCCCCGCTTGTTGCCAGTTCCAGTTCTTAGCCGGTATGGATCGTTGTCCAGATATCCTTGTGATCCATGCAGGTGGGAATGATCTGGGGGTGCGGGCCTCCAGGGCCATTATGCGGAACATAAAACTGGATTTGCTCCAGCTATGGTCGTCTTTCTCGGGTATTGTTATTGTCTGGTCGGATATCGTGGCCAGGCGGAAGTGGCGGCAGGCCAGGTCTGTGGCGGGCATTAATAAAACCAGGGTGAAGATTAATAGAGTGGTGGGGTGTTTTGTGGCCAGGAATGGGGGTTTCGTAGTTTGGCACAGGGATCTGGAGGATGGGTCGGCTGGTTTTATGAGCTAGTATAGGGTGCATTTGAATGCTATGGGGCAGGATCTGTGGAACTTGGGGATTCGAGATGGCACTGAGCGGGCTCTGGAGTTGTGGAGGGTCGACCATTTGTAAGGAATGGGTCACAAATGGTCATCATGGCCGAAGTGGGAGGGGTTTTTGAAGGCTTTGGCAATTGGATATTTCTGCGGATGGAGGAGGAGTGATACATTCTCCTCCTATACCTGTTATGGTAGACAATGTCATGGGGCTGGGGTGTTACCCAGCTATAGTTTGGTCCCCGTGGGTAAGGTCCCCGGGGTGGTTTGTTAGGTCTCCCAATGGGTGCCTTCGGGTTAGGTGACGGCGGCCGGAGGTAAAGTGGAGACCCCCAGTGTGTTATTATAGTAATGGAGTTGCAATTTGGGACATATATTTATATTTATGTGAATAAATGTTAATAAAACTGAAAGAGTTATTTATATGTTATTTAACATGTTATTTATGTGTTAAATAAAGGTGCTGTTGCGGCCTTTCCTTCTAGCAAGGTGTCTGAGTGTTATTAAGGGGAGGGAAGGTTGGTATGTAGCACGGAGAGCTAGACTATCCCTTAGTCACGTATCCCCCTGCCCCCACCCTAGACAGGTTACCCTATATCCCCTTGCCTCAAACCCAGACTGATCACCCTGTATCCGCCTGCCCTCAGTCTAGACTGGTCACCCTGTATCCCACTGCCCCAACCTTAACTGGTAACTTTTTATCCTACTGCCCTCACCACAGACTGGTAACCCGGTACTTCACTGCCAACACTACAGACTGGTCACCTTGTATCCCCCCATCCCCTCCATACAGAAGTAAACCTGTATCTTCCTGCCCCCACCCTAGATGGGTCACCCTGTATCCTCCTACCCCAACCCAACACTGGTTACCTTGTAACCCCCTGCCCAATCCCCAAATTTGTCATCCTGTATCCTCCTTCCCCCAGCCCAGACCATTCACCTTGCTTCCCCCTGCCCAAGACAGATCACCCTGTAACTCTCTGCCCCATCCCCAGACTGGTCACCTTGTATCCCTCTACCCAAGCACAGACTGGTCAGCCCGAAACCCCCTGCCCCAACCCTAGACTTGTAACCCTGCATCCAGGTGCGGCCACCCCAGACCGGTGACCCTTCATCCCCTGCCCCTACCCCTGACTGGTCACCCAGTATCCTCCTGTATCCACCACAGCCTGATCACCCTATATCACCATGCCCAGAAACCCAGACTGGTCACCCTGTTTCCCCTAATGTCAGTGTTATCATATTAAGTGTCCATGGAAGATATAGGTCATTGAAACATATATCTACATGGCCCAGGAACATATTATCACACCTATGCAGGTCTTGATCAAGAGTCTAGCCTGGTTATCAGTAATTAATAATGATATCAATTACCTGTCCTGCGATTCTTCCATTCCAGCTTCTCATGGGAATGTTCGTCTCCTTGCATGTTCTTTCTTCTAGCTCTCCATCTGCAGTAAAAAAAAAAATCGAAAGTGTGATAATATGTTCCTAGAATGGAGACCTTAATATATATGTAATACTCCAAAGACACTGCTCCTATGACCCTGCCTTGTTGTGTCTCTACCCGAACCCCAGACTGCTCACCCTAAATATCCCTGCCCCCATCCCAGACTAGTCACCCGGTATCCCCCTGCCCCCCACCCTAGACGGGTTACCCTATATGCTCTTGCCTCAAACCCAGACATATCACCCTGTATCCTCCTGCCCTCAGCCCAGACTGGACACCCTGTACTACCCTGCCCCAACCAAGACTGAACACCCTGTATCCCTCAGTTTGACTCCCAGACTGTTAACCTTGTGTCCCTAATTCCAAACCCAGACTGGTCGACCTGTATACCACTGCGACACCCTTAACCAGTTACCCTTTAACCTACCGCCCTCACCACAGACTGGTAACCCTGTACCTCACTGCACCCTCCACAGACTGATCACCTTGTATCCCCCTGTACCCTCCATAGACGGTTCAACTTGTATCCCCCTGCCCCCACCCTAGACGGGTCACCCTGTATCCTCCTACCCCCACCCTAGACCGGTCACCCTGTATCCTACTTCCTCCACCCAGATGGGTCATTCTGTTTCCCCCTGACGTCACCCCATACTAGTCACCCTGTATCCCACTGCCCCCAGCCCAGAAGGGTCACCCTATTTCCGCATGCCAGGCAGGTCACCCTGTAACCCTCTGCCCCAACCCTAGACTGGTCACCTTGTATCCCCGTACCAAAGCACAGACTGGTCACCCTGTATCCCACTGCCCCCACCCTAGACTGGTACCCTGTATTCCACTAACTCCACCTAAAACTGGTGACCCTGAAACCGCCTGCCCCAACCCTAGACTTGTCACTCTGTATTCTCCTGCCGCCACCCCAGACAGGTCACCCTTCATCCCCCTGCCCCTACCCCTGACTGGTCACCCAGTATCCTCCAGTTCCCACCACAGCCTGGTCACCCTACATATGCCCCCAAGCCCAGACTTGGTCACCCTGTTTCTCCCTAATGTCAGTGTTATCATATTAAGTGTCCATGGAAGATATAGGTCATTAAAACATATATCTACATGGTCCAGGAACATATTATCACACCTATGCAGGTCTAGACCAAGAGTCTAGCCTGATAGTTATCAGTAATTAATAATGATATCAATTACCTGTCCTGCGATTCTTCCATTCCGGCTTCTAATAGGAATGTTTGCCTCCTCGCATGTTCTTTCTTCTCGTTGTCCACCTACAGTAGAAAAAAATCACAGGTGTGATAATATGTTCCTAGAATGGAGATCTTAATATATATGTAACACTCTAAAGATACTGCTCCCATGACCCTGCTTTGTTGTGACCCTACCCTTACTCCAGACTGGTCACCCTGCATACTGCTGCCCCCACCTTAGACTAGTCACCCTGTACCCTTATGTCCCCGCCCCAGATTGGTCACCCTGTATGCTCCCGCCCATCTATACGCTGGGACCACAAAGATATTAGTTTGTGGATGAGGTTGATGACGGCGACAAAGGGTTTGGGGGCTGGGCAGTCCTTTCGGGATGGAGCCGGCGGCTTCTTGTTTCAAGAAAAAAGGTAGAGGCGGAGAAGATAACCAAAAGAGGAGTGATGCCAGTGAGGGTGGAAAGCACTGAATTTGAAACCTTTAATAGCGAAAATCGAAAAGAAAATTAAAATTTGGCAGGGACTACCACTCTCTATGATGGACCGAATGTCCCTGATTAAGATGGTGGTCCTTCCCCAATTAATATATGTCCTAAGAGCGTCTCCCTGCTGGATTCCCCGTAATTGGTTTACAAGAATAGAAAGTTTGTTTAATAGCTTAATCTGGAGGGGGAAGTGCGCTAGGATTCGCTATAAGTATCTGACAACACAACAGGTGGAAGGAGGGCTTCAAATGCCGGATATGGAGATTTATTATTATTCACTGCAATTACTAAATATATGCAAAAATAGGACAACTGGAATGGGATTGAAGATCCTGCAAGAGCAGAAAGGGCATGAGAAGGATCTGATAGTCTTCCTGGAAGCCAGAAATTCTAGTAAGAATATTAAGAATAAATCATCTTATGCGCACCAATGGTTTAAGGTTTGGGTGGCGATTAAGAAAATGGGTAAAATAGGGGGGAGCACGTGCTATACGCCAATTTGGGGTAATGATAAGTTAATAGAATTAGATAAGATAATACATAAAGATTTTTGGCGGATAAGGGGGTAGAATTATTATCACAGATAGTGGCGGATGGACACATATTGCCGTTTGCATTACTGAAAGAACAATATGAGATATTAGATAGGCACTATATTTTTTATAGACAGATAGCACATGCATTGAAAGACACAGCAGATAAAGGTTACTTGCTTACGCAACCTCACAAGATCACAGAAATGGTAAAGAACATAACAGGGTGTAAGAAAGGTGAAATGGGTAAAGTAGGGAAATTGCTAAACAAGCTTAAAATGGAAAAGGCACTTTTTGGGGTTAAACAGAAATGGGAGGCTGAAATAGGGAATATCACGGAAGTAGAATGGAGACAAATATTGAGTAGTATTAAATTTGTTTCCATAAATGTAAACCATAGGCTTATACAATTTAAAATCGTGCACCGTCTGTATTATTCTCCAGTTCGATTGCAAAAGATGGGTTATAAGCGTCACTCAAGATGCCCTAAATGTGATAGGGAAGGAGCAAATAGCTTGCATCTGCTATAGTGCTGCCCCCAGATCCAGCTTTATTGGCAGGGGATATTGGGGAGGATAGAGGAGAAGTGGGGAAACAATATCCCTAGGGAACCGAAGGTTGTTGTTCTTGGAACGGCCACCGGGATAGATAAGCATGTTAAACTCTCGCTAAAACTGATTATGATTGCTAAAATACTGATACTTCGGGCATGGTTAGCCCCAGTCTCGCCTCCAATGCGAAAATGGGAAAATTTAGTAGGGAAGATAAGCAAATATGAACAGATCCGTATGGCCAATAGTGAAAGTGGGAAAGAGAAATATTATAAAATATGGGGTTTATGGAATGAGTTGTAAAGAAGGGTAAATGGAGTATCAGATGGAAGGTAATGGAATCTTTCTTAGAAATGCATTTTTTCGGGTTGTTAATTATGCATGGTTGTGCTTGCTCTGTCTAGGGTGGGGGGGTAGGGTGGTTTAGGTGGGGGGGTAGGGGGGGCGGTGGGAATGGGAGATAGAGGGGCATAAACATATGTAGTAGTATATGTCAATGTGGACAATACATGTATATGCACAATGTTGTATTTTAATTGTATGCTATGGTTTTGGATATAAAATAAATAAAGGAAATTAAAAAAAAATAAAAAAAAAAGATACTGCTCCCATGACCCTGCTTTGTTGTGTCCCTACCCTTACTCCAGACTGGTCACCCTGCATACTGCTGCCCCCACCTTAGACTAGTCACCCTGTACCCTTATGTCCCCGCCCCAGATTGGTCACCCTGTATGCTCCCGCCCATCTATACGCTGGGACCACAAAGATATTAGTTTGTGGATGAGGTTGATGACGGCGCCGAAGGGTTTGGGGGCTGAGCAGTCCTTTCGGGATGGAGCCGGCGGCTTCTTCTTTCAAGAAAAAAGGTAGAGGCGGAGAATTTAACCGATAGAGGGGTTATGCCAGTGACGGTGGAAAGGATGCTGCCGTATCACGCGCGGTATCCAAATAATGCTGCGGAACAGTTGCTTAGAGAGGGTTTCAGTGGGGGTTTTCGAATCCCGGGCGGGCAAGGGGCTCCGGAGGGGCCGATGCGTAATCTGGCGTCCACGTTGGTTTGGCTGGATATTGTGACTGATAAATTGTTGAGAGAAGTTCTGTTGGGCCAGATGGCGGGGCCTTTTGATACGAGCCCGCTTCCGGGATTGTGGGTCTCCCCTCTGGGCCTGGTGCCTAAGAAGGAGCGGAATAAATTTCGGCTTATTCATCACCTGTCGCATCCGGCTGGAGCGTCGGTGAATGATGGGATAGACCCGGAGTTATGTGCAGTTTCTAATACCTCGTTTGACGCGGCTTTGAAGTGGGTGCACCGGTATGGGAAGGGGACACTGCTAGCTAAAACTGAGATTGAGCCGGCATTCCGGTTGCTGCCGGTTCACCCAGAGAGTTTCCATTTGTTGGGGTGTTGTTGGCAAGGGCAGTTTTTGTGGACTTGTGTCTCCCAATGGGTTGCTCTATTTCGAGACATTTAGTTCCTTTTTGGAGTGGGTGGTGTGGCAGGAAGCTCAGGTGGCGTCCGTGTTGCACTACTTGAACATTTTTTTGTTTGTGGGGCCTGGGGGTTCGAGAGTTTGCGCGGTGTTGTTGCAGACCATGAAGCGGTTGGCGCAGTACTTTGGGATTCCGCTGGCGCTCGACAAAACTCATGGACCGGCTACGGTGATGCGGTTCCTGGGTATTGTCATTGATACTGAGCGCTGGGAGTGTCGGTTGCCGGACGATAAGCTGGTGGAACTGAGGGAGGCGGTGAATGGAGCTTGTGGTAGGAAGAAATTGAGTTTGCGGGAGCCTCAATCTCTGCTACGGCGTCTCAATTTTGCATGCCGCCTTATGCCCATGGGTAGGGTATTTTTTCGCAGGCTAGCCATGGCATCTGCTGGGGTGGGGCGTCCGTATCATTATGTCCGGTTGCCCTCTGAGTTGCGGGAGGACTTGTTGGTTTGGAGGGAGTTTTTGGGTAAATACAACGGTCTAAGTATAGTCATGGAGGGGCTGGTATCCAATGTTGATTTAGAATTATACACGGATGCTGCTGGGGGACACGGTTTGTTGCCTTTTTGCAAGGTCAGTGAAGTGCGGAGCCGCGGCCGGAGGACTGGGTGCAGAGGGGGAATTTGGCATTTTTAAAGATGTTTCCAATTGTGGTGGCTTTGGAGCTTTTGGGGGACCAGCTGAGGAACAGCAAGTTGTGTTTCTTGTGCGATAACTTGGGGGTGGTGCAAGCTATTAACTTACAGTCGGCTAGGTCTCCTCCTGTTGTGCTGCTGTTGAGACACGTTGTCCTGAAGGGCTTAGAGTTGAATGCTCATTTTACGGCAATGCATGTGCCAGGGGTCAGGAACGAGATCGCTGATGCTCTTTCTCGTTTCCAGTGGTCCAGGTTTTGGGAGCTGGTGTCAGGGGTGGAGCCTCACGGCACCCCTTATCCAGAGTGGCTGTGGCGGCTGGTTTGAAGGCGGCTTTGAGTTTGGTGCTGAGATCGGTTTGTCTAACCATGTGGAACACTTATCGCAGGTTTTGGTGGGAGTGGGAAGCTTTTTTAGGTGAGTTGTCCGGGGTGTGTGGGCCTCGGGATTGGGAGTTGTGCTTCTTGTACTATGTGCGTAGGGCCTATGAGGATGGGGTCTCTCCCTCTGGAGTAAGCCGTCGCATGTCGGCTTTAGCCAAGCCTCGGGCTTGGGGGGAGCAGGATGTGACGAAATCCTTTTTGGTGTCTAGGGCTTTGCGGGGGTTTCCGAAGGGGTGTGTGGTGAGGGATGCGCGTAGGCCAGTGTCCCTTTCGTTATTGCTTCCGCTGGTGACAGTGCTGCTGTCGGTGTGTTTGTCGGGGTACGAGTGCGGGCTGTTTGCCTTGGCCTTTTCATTTGCGTTTTTTTGGGCGTTTCGGATCTCTGAACTGGTGGCGCCAAGCAAAAGGAAGCCTGGGGGTCTGTTGGCTAAAAATTAGGTGCTGAGGGGTTCGGTTTTGGAATGTAGACGAAGACGGATCAGAGGGGCAGGGGTGCTGTGGTGCACTTGGGGTAGTGGGTTGGATCAGCGGTTTGTCCCTTGAGTTGTCATCAAGCCTTCTTGGGGGTGCAGCCGCCGGGCGGCGGTCCGCTGCTTAGGCATGCTGACTAT
Source organism: Dendropsophus ebraccatus (assembly GCF_027789765.1). Lineage (NCBI taxonomy): Eukaryota > Metazoa > Chordata > Amphibia > Anura > Hylidae > Dendropsophus > Dendropsophus ebraccatus. The sequence continues at coordinate 147,998,952 of NC_091458.1, forward strand.
ACTTTCTTGTCTGTATATCAGTTCGTACAATGTTTTTGGAAGGTTTTGGGGTTGTTGAGTTTGCCAGCATCGGAGTATAGTTCCCATTCTTTTCGAATTGGGGTGGCCATGAAGGCAGCTAGGTGGGGGTTTGCCCCGAAGGTTGTCAAATGGATTGGGAGATAGGAGTCTGACAGGTTTCGCCTGTATGTTTGCCCTCAGTTGTTGTAATTGAGTTTTTTCTAGAATTTCGGGAGTTGGGGGAGTGCTGTTGAAAAGGGGTGCTATTGGTTGTATGTTGTGCCATTGTGTTTTTCAGGTGAACCTCCCTGCCTGGTGTGGATAGCTGGGCACTCTGTGTGTAGGGGGAGTGTGCGGGCGGATGTGCGGACCGATGGGCGGCAGCTGAGATTTCCAAGGTCCGAGGTGCAGGTTCTCTGGCTTGGTTTCCCTGGCTTGATTTGGTCCCGCTTGTTGCCCTTAGTTACAGTTCTTAGCCGGTATGGATCGTTGTCGTTGTTTGTTAGATAACAATACGAAAAGCATTGAAAGTAATATCTCCAAAGAAAAAACAGATATCAAAGATCACCTAAACTGTGGATCAGAGTATGTGATCTACGTGCTGGAGTGCCCGTGTGGCCTCCAGTACGTGGGTAGAACTAGTCAAACACTACGAAAAAGATTTAATACACATTGTTTCAACATCAAACAAAAATACAGGAAACACAGTGTGTTCTGTCATTTCGCTATGTTTCATAATGCTGACGATAGCCACCACAGAGTTACAGTTCTTAGCCGGTATGGATCGTTGTCCAGATATCCTTGTGATCCATGCAGGTGGGAATGACCTGGGGGTGCGGGCCTCCAGGGCCATTATGCGGAACATAAAACTGGATTTGCTCCAGCTATGGTCGTCTTTCTCGGGTATTGTTATTGTCTGGTCGGATATCGTGGCCAGGCGGAAGTGGCGGCAGGCCAGGTCTGTGGCGGGCATTAATAAAACAAGGGTGAAGATTAATAAAGTGGTGGGGTGTTTTGTGGCCAGGGATGGGGGTTTCGTAGTTTGGCACAGGGATCTGAAGGATGGGTCGGCTGATTTTAAGAGCTTGGATAGGGTGCATTTGAATGCTATGGGGCAGGATCTGTGGAACTTGGGGATTCGAGATGGCATTGAGCGGGCTCTGGAGTTGTGGAGGGTCAACCATTTGTAAGGAAGGGGTCACAAAGGTCGTTATGGCCGAAGTTGGAGGGGTTTTTGAAGGCTTTGGCAATTGGATAATTCTGCAGATTGAGGAGGAGTGATACATTCTCTTCCTATACCTGTTACGGTAGACAATGTCCTGGGGCTGGGGTGTTACCCAGCTATAGTTTGGTCCTCGTGGGTAAGGTCCCCAGGGTGATTGTTAGGTCTCCCGGTGGGTGCCTTCGGGTTAGGTGACGGCGGCCGGAGACATATATTGATATTTATGTGAATAAATGTTAATAAGTCTGAAAGAGTTATTTATATGTTATTTTACATGTTATTTATGTTTTAAATAAAGGTGCTGTTGCGGCCTTTCCTTTTAGCAAGGTGTCTGAGTGTTATTAAGGGAAGGGAAGGTTGGTATGTAGCACGGAGAGCTAGACTATCCCTTAGTCACGTATCCCCCTGCCCCCACCCTAGACAGGTTACCCTATATCCCCTTGCCTCAAACCCAGACTGATCACCCTGTATCCGCCTGCCCTCAGTCCAGACTGGTCACCCTGTATCCCACTGCCCCACCCTTAACTGGTAACTTTTAATCCTACTGCCCTCACCACAGACTGGTAACCCGGTACTTCACTGCCAACACTACAGACTGGTCACCTTGTATCCCCCCGTCCCCTCCAGAAGTAAACCTGTATCTTCCTGCCCCCACCCTAGATGGGTCACCCTGTATCCTCCTACCCCCACCCAACACTGGTTACCTTGTAACCCCCTGCCCAATCCCCAGATTTTTCATCCTGTATCCTCCTTCCCCCAGCCCAGACCATTCACCTTGCTTCCCCCTGCCCAAGACAGATCACCCTGTAACTCTCTGCCCCAACCCCAGACTCGTAACCTTGTATCCCTCTACCCAAGCACAGACTGGTCAGCCCGAAACCCCCTGTCCCAAGCCTAGACTTGTAACCCTGTATTCACGTGGGGCCACCCCAGACCGGTGACCCTTCATCCCCCTGCCCCTACCCCTGACTGGTCACCCAGTATCCTCCTGTGTCCACCACAGCCTGGTCACCCTATATCACCATGCCCAGAAGCCCAGACTGGTCACCTTGTTTGCCCCTAATGTCAGTGTCATAATATTAGGTGTCCATGGAAGATATAGGTCATTAAAACATATATCTACATGGCCCAGGAACATATTATCACACCTATGCAGGTTTAGACCAAGAGTCTAGCCTGATAGTTATCAGTAATTAATAATTATATCAATTACCTGTCCAGCTTCTCATGGGAATGTTCGTCTCCTTGCATGTTCTTTCTTCTAGTTCTCCATCTGCAGTAAAAAAAAATCACAGATGTGATAATATGTTCCTAGAATGGAGATCTTAATATATATGTAACACTCTAAAGACACTGCTCCCATGACCCTGCTTTGTTGTGTCCCTACCCTTACTCCAGACTGGTCACCCTGCATACTGCTGCCCCCACCTTAGACTAGTCACCCTGTACCCTTATGTCCCCGCCCCAGATTGGTCACCCTGTATGCTCCCGCCCCCACCCCAGACTTTTCACCCTGTATATCCATGGAACCACCCCAGGACTAGTTATTGTGAATCCCCCTGCCCCCACTCTATACTGGTCACTCTATAAGCCTTTGCCTCCACCTAAGTCTGTTCACCCTATATACTCCTGCCCCCACCCCAGATGAGTCACTCTGCCCCAAACCCAAACTGGTCACCTTCTATCCCCCTACACAAGCCCAGACTGGTTACCCTGTATCCTCCTGCCGCCACCCCAGATGGGTCACCCTTCATCCTTCTGCCCCTACCCCTGACTGGTCACCCAGTATCCTCCTGTTCCCACCATAGGCTGGTCACCTTACATATGCTCCCAAGCCCAGACTGGTCACTCTGTTTCCCCCTGATGCCAGTGTTATCATATTAAGTGTCCTTGGAAGAGAGAGGTTATTAAAACATATATCTAAATGGCCCAGGAACATATTATCACACCTATGCAGGTCTAGACCAAGAGTCTAGCCTGACAGTTATCAGTAATTAATAATTATATCAGTTACCTGTCCTGCGATTCTTCCATTCCAGCTTCTAATAGGAATGTTTGCCTCCTTGCATGTTCTTTCTTCTTGTTGTCCACCTACAGTAGAAAAAAATCACAGGTGTAATAATATGTTCCTAGAATGGAGATCTTATTATATATGTAACACTCTAAAGATACTGCTCCCATGACCCTGCTTTGTTGTGTCCCTACCCTTACCCCAGACTAGTCACCCTGTATCCCCCTGCCCCCACCCTAGACGGGTTACCCTATATGTTCTTGAAGTACCCACAGAGTGTATAGTGAAGGGAGGTACATGTGAGTGTATGAGCTCCCTAAGAGGCTAGGATTGTATATTGTTTTTTTTCCACCCCCTTGTTGTGGGGTGGTAATGGTTTCGCCTTTCTAGATTTTTCCCTAGGTACAGAGGTTCACAGGACTCCCATAAGTGTCTGGGCAGAATCTGGTAGGTATGGCCCTGATTGGCTGAATGGAAGGAGTGACGTCAGCAACCAGCTGTTTAAAATGAATTTTGGCTGGAAAGGCCGTTATCCGGACGACAGGAGCAAGCAGAGAATATTCAAGATTCAAGACTGCCTGTGTGTGAGGAGAATTTACTTTATTGCCGCACTTTAAGAAGCGTGATGGATGATGAAAGTAAGAAGCCACCAGTGGCTAAAACATTCAATAAATGGTTACAAGCATTTTGTTTATACGCTTCAGTGTTTGGGGAGAAATTCACGGATAAATGTGGTGCATTGTTTCAACATGTGAATATGGGGGTATTTTGGGGGTAACGCATGGCTTACTTACAACTAAATGTTTTGTAAAAAAATGACGGTTTATTCAAATTTGAGATGGGGTCAGAAAGTGGGGTTGTGGATAAATATCATGATACCGCAGCGAGCAAGACCTACCACATCTTCAGCAACCAGTTCTTCCTTTCGTAAAGGCATTTGTTTCGCGTTTAACGAATCCACGTGCAAGTGGTACAATTCCTGTAAGTATCGGCACGAATGTGCTCACTCTGCAGGAGCGCATCCAGTGTCAATATGTTATAAGAAGATCAGTCAGTCTGCCCAGCAACCCAGCACTACCAGGGATGCAATTTCGAAGAACTTGGACTCCAGTGAGTCTACCAAGAATGTTGCCTTGGCTAGAGGCCTTCCCAAACTGGCAGACTGATTTGCTGATTTCCAGTGTTGGTGATGGTTTTTATGTGCCAGCTTTCTCAGGTGCAGGGTGCTCGGTGGTAGATAATTTGCGCTTGGCCATAATGTATCCTAAGGTGGTCGATGTCAAAATTTTGAGTGAAGTTAATCTAGGTAGAGTGGAAGGCCAGTTTCCTTTTCCCGCATTTTCTAATTTTCGGGTATCTCCCCCCTGGGTCTGATGCCTAAAAAGGAACCCAACAAATTTAGATGGATTCATAATTCGTCTTTCCCCAAAGGTTCTTCTTTAAATGACTGATCGCACTTTGGTTGCTGTGCATTATAACTCTTTCGAGGATACGTTGGATCTTGTTCGAAATTGCGGTCCTAATGCTATAATGGCAAGGGCAGATATTGAATCTGCTTTTCGTTTATTGTCTGTGTCTCCTGGGGGATTTAAGTCGTTGGGTTTTGTTTTGAGGGATAAGTTTTATTTTGATAAGTCGCTCCCTATGGGTTTCAGATTGTCTTGCTTTTATTTTGAATCTTTTTCTTGTTTTTTGGAGTTTTGAGTGGGTTTTGAAAGAGCAAACAGGATTGTTGTCTTGTACACACTATCTTTATGATTTTTTGTTTGTAGGTAAAGGCGATTCAGATGATTGTGCGTGTGTGCTATCCTCCTTTGTGGACATGTGTGGTCATTTTAGGGTCCCCTTAGCGGCTAATAAAACTATATCTCCTTGTTGCAGGTTGGAGTATTTAGGTATTGTTGTTGACTTTGAACAGATACTGTTTTGTTTGCCGGAGGCTAAAATACATGAAATGTGAGCTTTATTGTCATCTATTATTGGTTAAGAAGACAACTACATTGAAAGACATGCAGCGCTTGTTGGGTAACCTTGTATTATTTGCTACTAGGGTGATCCCTATGGGGAAAGTTTTTTTGTAGAAGTTTGTTTCAGAAGACTTGTGGTCTTATACCTCCACGTGCACATATTCGTTTGATGCTTACTTTGAAAGAGGATTTAGCGTTGTGGCTTCGTTTTTTTTTGTCTGATTTCAATGGAAAGGTTGTGTGACAGGAGGATTTTCGAGAAGCTGGTGCTTTAGGGTTATTAACCGATGCTGTGGGAAGTTGTGGCTTTGGAGTTTTCTGGAATGAACGTTGGTGCGCAGAAACGTGGCATCCTACTTGAGTGGAGTCCAGTATGGTCCGTAATGTCGTGTTAATTGAATTGTTCCCGATTCTCGTTGCTTTCTCTCTGTGGGGCGACTCCTTTAGGAACAAGCGCATAATCGTAAACACGGATAATCGGGGAGTGATGTTTGCCATCATCCGTCTGTCGGCCAAATCGGATGTGGTTGTCAAACTTTTACGTCATTAGTGTTGCTCTGTTTCCATTTAAATGTGTGGCTTAAAGCTAGATACATACCTGAAGCTGTTAATGATGTCGCAGACTCTCTATCTCACCTGCAGTTTTTCTCGATTTCAGCTTTGGGTTCTGGATGCGGATCTCTTCGGTCATTTGTGTCCTTCACACTTGTCCAATCTTATATAGGAATGATGTGTACTTTCCTTTGGTCCAAGAGTTACTCGACAGGTAGAGGAGCTACGGTTTCCTTGTGTTCTATTACTGGTTGCCCTGCATGCCCGGTTAAAGTGGTCTTGGAGTATTTATTGGTCTGTCTTAGTTTTCCTGGGTCATTTTTGTTGCATTCCGATGGTACCTCCTTGTCTAAGTTTCAATTTGTCGCAGTTTTTTGGGAAATGTTTAAGTAAATTGGGTATTGATTTGCAAGGTTTTTTGGCTCATTCATTTCGCATTGGAGCTGCTACGGAGGCTTATCGTTTGGGTTTGTCCCCTACTAATATTAAAAGGTAAGGCAGGTGGTGTTCACATAGATATAAGCTTTATACTAGGCCTCATTTATGTGTTTGATTTCTTGTAGGTCGGTCTCCCATTGTCGTCTGGGTCCTCAGCCATTCTTTCATATATTGGGCCCATAGACGCGCTTTGGAGTGGGTCTATTCTACTAATTCTACTAACTCTCAGAGGAGTTAGCTATTTGTGGGCAGGGGTCAGTGGTCTCCGTTGGTTTCAGATCATTGATTTAGTGGAGAATAGATGTCTAGTGTGGCCTGCGCCTATCGTCTTAGTTATTCATGCAGGTGGAAACTACGTAGGGCGTAGGCGCACTGATGCATTGTTTCATGAGATGAAATAACATTCAGGGTATAAACCCACACACCGTATATGCAGCGTATTTACTGCTGCGATACGCAGCAAACTCGCAGCAAAATCGCAGCAAAATCGCAGCAGATTAGATCTAAATAACTGAACACAGCATCAAATCTGTACCAACAAATCTGCTGCGTATTTGTTGCATATCTGCTGCATATACGGTGTGTGGGTTTATACCCTCAACGTTCTACATAGTCTTTATCCTCGGACCGTTCTTAGAGATTGTTCCGAGGCTAATTTGGTCTTATCAAGGTTTTACATTCCTTGACATGATCAGGAGCCGTAAAACAGGGGTTTGGCATGCTTCTTGCATTTGACGGGCGGTATTTCATACCAACACACCGACTTGGAAGTCTTTAATCCAGGCCTATATTGCTGTGATGACATACATTTGTCGGATATATGCCTTGATATATTTAATTTGGGGTTGCAAAATTAGTTGGAAATAGACACGGTGTTGGTGGGGTCATGCTCGGCTTAGCCGGCACTGGTGGGTGGGTTGCCCTGTTTTTGTGCGGGGCAGACACTTGGACTTTATTGGACTGGAATTGAAGTTTATGTTGGATTATATTACATTTCAATGTTATGATTTATCCAAGTTATTTATTGAAATAATAACCCTTGAATAAACACTGTGGCCTTACCATCCACAGTAAAGAGTAATGGTATATGTTTCTCATTTATTTATTTAGATAAATAGTTAATGGGGAAGGGATGCCGATTACATTCACATGCCTCAAACCCAGACTTCTCACCCTGTATCCTCCTGCCCTCAGCCCAGACTGGACACCCTGTACTACCCTGCCCCACCACAGACTAAACACTTTATCCCTCTGTCTCAAGCCCAGACTGTTCACCTTGTGTCCCTTATTCCAAGTCTAGATTGGTCAATCTATATCCCACTGCCTCAACGTTAACCGGTCATCCTTTATCATACTACACTCACCACAGACTGGAACCTTGTAACTCACTGCCCCCACCACAGACTGGTCACCTTGTATCCCCCTGTCCCCTCCATAGACAGGTCACCCTATATCCCCAAGACCCCATACTAGACGGGTCACCCTCTATCCTCCTGCCCCCACCCCAGACTGGTCACCCTGTATGCTTCTGCCCCCATCCCAGACTGGTAACCCTGTATCCTTATAGGAAAATAAAGAGTAGGTTCACCTCTCAACCACAGAATATGCTTAATCAATGGTACTGGTTCATACCTTGTAACAGCGTGTCTTTTAGGATCCAGAGCGGTGCATACACAATCCAGGAGCTTGCTGGACATGCAACATATCAATCAGAAAGTCTCTGTAGCACTCAAGCTCATAAAATCAGGGTCCTTTATTTGTCACGAACATATATACATCCAAAAGATACACAAGGAGTGTGCAGCAACGCGTTTCAACGTAACCGTCTTTTTCACAGCTTATACACTTAATACATAAAAAGCTCACATATATATCAAAAATTAAAAGCAACAGGAAACGGACCACTTACCCCCTCCTCCCACTGGCGTCTAGGTGAATGTAATGCGCATGTGTCAAATCAAGACGCGCTGATAACACCTGTATACAGACGCTGTGGTAGTGGTGGAGATAGGTGATCCCCCTAGTGGATGAACTTGAACATTGCACACTGTATAGAAAAAAAGATAGAAAAACAACAGGAATAAATAATTTTCCATATTCTAATTTTATATTAATTAATAAATGTACATCAAATCGGTTTTATAATTAAGTCCTTTGGGGAAGCGAGTGTCCATATTCAAAATCCAGAAAGCTTCTCGATTGAGAACCTTCTGGGACCAGTTCCCTCCTCTACAATCTTTGTGAACTTTTTCCAGCCCAAAAAAAGAAAAATATTGCAAGTCACCATTATGTGTTGTTATAAAATGCTTGGCTGCACCCGACACATTCTCGCCCTTGCGGTTAATGTCATAAATATGTTCCGCAATACGGGTTTTTAACTTTCTTGTGGTGCAGCCTACGTATGATTTTCTGCAAAAAGAACACGAGATGGTATAAATTACATGATCTGTGTTACAATTTAAAAAGGATTTAATACAAAAAGAATGTGTCGGGTGCAGCCAAGCATTTTATAACAACACATAATGGTGACTTGCAATATTTTTCTTTTTTTGGGCTGGAAAAAGTTCACAAAGATTGTAGAGGAGGGAACTGGTCCCAGAAGGTTCTCAATCGAGAAGCTTTCTGGATTTTGAATATGGACACTCGCTTCCCCAAAGGACTTAATTATAAAACCGATTTGATGTACATTTATTAATTAATATAAAATTAGAATATGGAAAATTATTTATTCCTGTTGTTTTTCTATCTTTTTTTCTATACAGTGTGCAATGTTCAAGTTCATCCACTAGGGGGATCACCTATCTCCACCACTACCACAGCGTCTGTATACAGGTGTTATCAGCGCGTCTTGATTTGACACATGCGCATTACATTCACCTAGACGCCAGTGGGAGGAGGGGGTAAGTGGTCCGTTTCCTGTTGCTTTTAATTTTTGATATATATGTGAGCTTTTTATGTATTAAGTGTATAAGCTGTGAAAAAGACGGTTACGTTGAAACGCGTTGCTGCACACTCCTTGTGTATCTTTTGGATGTATATATGTTCGTGACAAATAAAGGACCCTGATTTTATGAGCTTGAGTGCTACAGAGACTTTCTGATTGATATGTTGCATGTCCAGCAAGCTCCTGGATTGTGTATGCACCGCTCTGGATCCTAAAAGACACGCTGTTACAAGGTATGAACCAGTACCATTGATTAAGCATATTCTGTGGTTGAGAGGTGAACCTACTCTTTATTTTCCTATATTGTGCTGAGCTATTCACCACTCCCAAGTGCTTGGAAGGACTTCTATACTGGTCATTCCTGTTTATATGCCTAGTGTCTAAAGTCACGAACAAATTTTTCCATTGAACATTGTTCACACTGTATGCGATATGTCTAACAACGGAGAGTCCCCTCTACAAGATGAGCGGTTTGACCGACTCCTGGAAATGTTTAACAAAGCAGAAGGAGTATCATCAGAGGAGGACTACAAAAGTCTATTAAATAAATTGGAGAAACTTTTAGCGAGTGAACAAAGAACTTGGTGGGATTTCAACACATTAAAAATGTATGTTCAGAAATCCATGATTCCGCGTGGATTACGCATTAAGAAATTGCCGACCACCATTTTCTCCGAGAAATTTATGGAAGCATGGAATGAAATATTAACGGAGTGCTCGCTAAAATTGATGTCCCTCATCATAAAAGAGGAAGAAATAAAACTTGCTAATATAAAAGTGGAAATACAAACCATTAAAGACCAAATCTCCCCCTTCATCGGCATAGATGATTTTGATGATCTGCACAATAAAATGAAAGCGAATATTACACAGTTGGAAAAATCCATTATTGAAATCAAACAAAAGAAATTACGAAGAGACACACAGGACTATGCAACTGATGATGTATATAATTGGAAACGGTACAAAACTCCAAAATCAATCCTAAAAAAATCAAAAAGAACCACCAATCGCACAGTAAGTTTCTCTTCAACTGAGATGGATACCACAGATGAAGCCACAATATCTGAACCTGAAACATCACCAGCCCCAAATACAAATGTGAACACAACCCAAAAAAAATCAAAAAACGCAAAAGGAGGAGGGGGGGCAAAAGGAGGAAAAACAATGAAAGTGGTCAAGACTTACAAAACCAGACAGAGCGAGTCATAGATAATGTATTCATTCTGTCTCCAACAATTCTAACAACGGAACAACAAAAAATTCTACATAAAGGCCTTAATTTTGCCCCGGAACAGAATTTTCATCTATTTCATACATTATTAGACGTAAACAAATTCACAAGGTTACTAACGGTGAAAAGACACTTCCTCGATACCGAAATGAATGGAGGTGAAAACACACGACCACCTCACGGTAGAGAGGATGTGCCTACTATGGCTATATGTGATTTCAATGAACAAATGATGGTAACATATTTAAAAGATCTTCAATCTGAATGTAATGATGGTTTTTCCTCCGCAGCTCCGTTACCATCCCGAGTTAAGAGCAATCCGGGGTTCTACCCCAAAAAGTCGAGGGTACCTGCCCTCGACACTTTTCAGTATACAGTTGAGAGGGATCTAAAGTCCTTGCACGACCTTGCCCCCAAAAATACCGCTCTCTCTCATATGTCTAAAGTTCTGTCTGAACTAAATACCAGTAAATTAATTGTTAGAAAGGCGGACAAAGGGGGGGCTGTGGTCGTGATGGATTTCGATCTTTACCTACAACAAGCATACATCATTCTTAACGATAATCATACATACAGAAAGATAGACCAAAATCCAGAGGATGTGTGCAAAAGATCATTACATAGGTTGCTCCAGGAGGGCAGGGGTTTGGGTATCCTCACTGAAAATGATTGTAAATTTCTGATGGTTGAGGACCCTATAACCCCTGTCTTTCATGGCCTCCCCAAGGTTCATAAAGCTACATTTCCTCCCCCTCTGAGACCAGTGATTTCTAGCATAGGTTCCCTTCCTGAGAAAATCAGCATATGGGTAGATGAATTGCTACAACCCATAGTTAAAAATTGCGTAGCCTACTTAAAAGATAGCAAGGAGGTTTTAAAATCTATGTGTAATTTTGAATGGAAAAAATCATATAAGTGGTTCTCATGCGATGTAGTGGGTCTTTATTCATGTATCCCTCATGACCTAGCACTGGTTTCATTGGAGTACCATCTTAAGAAAGCGAACATATATTCTAAGGAAATTAATGAATTTATTCTGTCAGCTGTTAATTATCTGCTCAAGAATAATTATTTTCTGTTTGAAGGGGAATATTTTTTCCAGGTGACAGGAGCCCCGATGGGGTCGTGTTTCTCCCCCACGCTTGCAAACTTGTACATGTCGTGGTGGGAGGACATGTTCCTCTTTGGGGACAAAAACCCATTTAAAGAATGTATTGTGTGGTATGGGCGGTACATTGACGATCTCCTGTTCATTTGGGATCGCAATGTACCGCCCATAGAGGATTTCATTGGATACATTAATGGGAATGATTACAACATTAGATTCACTAGCACTGGCCTGCTGGACACGGTCGACTTCCTTGACCTTACCCTTACGGGGGATGGAATTAGTGGCACGGTTATCACCTCTTTGTATAGGAAGTCGATCGCCTGTAACAGCATTTTGGAGGCTACCAGTTGTCATCCTAAACACGTGATCTCGGCAATTCCAAAAGGAGAATATCTTAGAACAAAAAGGGCATGCTCCAGAGAGGAGGACTATGCCAAAGAGGTTAATCAGATAGACAAGAGATTACGTAGAAGAAAATACGCCCCCTGGATGTTAGATAGAGCCAAACAGCTATCAGCTGATAGAGATCGTTCGTCTCTGCTGTTCTCTCCAAATGCCGGTGGAGACAGCAGGAGAGATGATAGATCTAAGAAGAATATAATTTTCAGTACACCATATAGTTTACAATTTTCTGAAATAAAAAAGATTTTTTATAAACATCTACCTATCTTACATCAAGATGAGAAATTAAACATGATTTTGAAAGGGGGATGTGAGGTAGTTGCTAGAAAAGGAATTACAATTGGTAACATCATCTCCCCCACAGTACCTAAGCATAATGTGAATAGAGGCAAGACCTGGTTATCTCAAAGGGGCTTCTTCCCATGTGGCGGACCCCGTTGTAATGCATGCAAATATGCCAAGAAAACAGCTAGTTTTGAAACAGATGATTGTAAGAAGAATTTTTGTATTAAATCCTTTTTAAATTGTAACACAGATCATGTAATTTATACCATCTCGTGTTCTTTTTGCAGAAAATCATACGTAGGCTGCACCACAAGAAAGTTAAAAACCCGTATTGCGGAACATATTTATGACATTAACCGCAAGGGCGAGAATGTGTCGGGTGCAGCCAAGCATTTTATAACAACACATAATGGTGACTTGCAATATTTTTCTTTTTTTGGGCTGGAAAAAGTTCACAAAGATTGTAGAGGAGGGAACTGGTCCCAGAAGGTTCTCAATCGAGAAGCTTTCTGGATTTTGAATATGGACACTCGCTTCCCCAAAGGACTTAATTATAAAACCGATTTGATGTACATTTATTAATTAATATAAAATTAGAATATGGAAAATTATTTATTCCTGTTGTTTTTCTATCTTTTTTTCTATACAGTGTGCAATGTTCAAGTTCATCCACTAGGGGGATCACCTATCTCCACCACTACCACAGCGTCTGTATACAGGTGTTATCAGCGCGTCTTGATTTGACACATGCGCATTACATTCACCTAGACGCCAGTGGGAGGAGGGGGTAAGTGGTCCGTTTCCTGTTGCTTTTAATTTTTGATATATATGTGAGCTTTTTATGTATTAAGTGTATAAGCTGTGAAAAAGACGGTTACGTTGAAACGCGTTGCTGCACACTCCTTGTGTATCTTTTGGATGTATATATGTTCGTGACAAATAAAGGACCCTGATTTTATGAGCTTGAGTGCTACAGAGACTTTCTGATTGGAACCCTGTATCCTTCTTCCTCCACCCAGATGGGTCACACTGTTTCCCCTGACGTTACCCCAGACTGGTCACCCTGTATCCCACTGCCCAAGCCCCAGACTTGTCATCCTGTATCCTTCTGCCCCCAGCCCCGACGGGTCACCCTGTTCTCCCCTGCCCCCATGCCAGGCAGGTCACCTTGTAACCCTCTGCCCCAACCCCAGACGGGTCACCTTGTATCCCCCTACCCAAGCAAAGACTGGTCACTCTGTATCCCAGTGCCGCCACCCTAGACTGGCACCCTGTATCTCACTACCCCCACCTCAGACTGGTCACCCTGAAACCTCCTGCCCCAATCCTAGACGGGTCACCCTTCATCCCCCTGCCCCTACCCCTGACTGGTCACCCAGTATCCTCCTGTTCCCACCATAGGCGGGTCACCCTCCATATGCCCCCAAGCCCAGACTGGTCAACCTATATCCCCCTAATGTCAGTGTTATCATATTAAGTGTCCATGGAAGATATAGGTCATTAAAACATATATCTACATGGCCCAGGAACATATTATCACACCTATGCAGGTCTAGACCAAGAGTCTAGCCTGATAGTTATCAGTAATTAAATAATGATATCAATTACCTGTCCTGCGATTCTTCCATTCTGGCTTCTGATAGGAATGTTAGTATCCTCGCATGTTCTTTCTTCTCGTTGTCCACCTACAGTAGAAAAAAATAACAGGTGTGATAATATGTTCCTAGAATGGAGATCTTAATATATATGTAACACTCTAAAGATACTGCTCCCATGACCCCTGCCTTAATGTGTCCCTACCCGAACCCCAGACTGGTCACCCTAAATATCCCTGCCCCTATCCCAGGCTAGTCACCCTGTATCCCCCTGCCCCCACCCTAGACAGGTTACCCTATATCCCCTTGCCTCAAACCCAGACTGATCACCCTGTATCCTCCTGCCCTCAGTCCAGACTGGTCACCCTGTATCCCACTGCCTCACCCTTAACTGGTAACCCTTTATCCTACTGCCCTTACCACAGACTGGTCAACTTGTAACCCCCTGTACCCTTCATAGACGGGTCACCCTGTATTCTCCTACTCCCATCCCAGACTGGTCACCCTGTATCCCCCTTCCTCCACCCAGATGGGTCATACTGTTTCCCCCTGACGTCACCCCCGACTGGTCACCCTGTATTCTACTTCCCCCACCCCAGACTTGTCATCCTGTATCCTCCTGCCCCCAGCCCAGACGGGTTACTCTATATGCTCTTACCTTAAACCCAGACACATTACCCTGTATCCTCCGGCCCTCCGCCCAGACTGGACACCCTGTACTACCCTGCCCCACCCAAGACTGAACACCCTGTATCCCTCTGTCTGACACCCAGACTGTTAACCTTGTGTCCCTAATTCTAAGCCCAGACTGGTCGACCTGTATACCACTGCCCCACCTTTAACCGGTCACCCTTTATCCTACTGCCCTCACCACAGACTGGTAACCCTGTACCTCACTGCACCCTCCACAGACTGGTCACCCTGTATCCCTCTGTCCCCTCCATAGACGGTTCAACCTGTATCCTCCTGCCCCATCACAGACTGAACACCCTGTATCCCTCTGTCTCAAGCCCAGATTGTTCACCTTGTGTCCCCAATTCCAAGCCTAGACTGGTCAACCTATATCCCACTGCCCCACCCTTAACTGGTCACTCTTTATCCTGCTGCCACCACCCCAGACTGGTCACCTTGTATCCCTCTACCCAAGCACCAGACTTGTCATCCTGTATCCTCCTGCCCCCAGACAGGTCACCCTGATTCCCCCCTGCCCCCACGCTGGAGAGTTCACCCTGTAACCCTCTGCCCCAACCGCAGACTGGTCACCTTGTATACCCCTACCCAAGCAAAGACTGATCACCCTGTATCCCACTGCCCCACCCTAGACTGGCACCCTGTATCCCACTACCCCCACCTCAGACTGGTCACCCTGAAACCCCCTGCCCCAACCCTAGACTTTTCACCCTGTATCGTCCTGCCCCCACCCCAGACGGGTGACCCTTCATCCCCCTGCCCCTGCCCCTGACTGGTCACCCAGTATCCTCCTGTTCCTGCCCTAGGCTGGTAACCAGGGGCGCCGCAATCATGAGGCGACCTGAGTCGTCTGCCTCAGGCGGCGCCACCAGCTGTCTTCATGGGGGCGGCATTCAGTGGCAGATTATAATATGAGCGGTTCGGGCGGCCGCCCACATTATAATCCGCCACTGATTGTACCATGTACCGGAGTCCCCCCGCGGCCGGACAGCAACTGTAATGAGATGCTGTGAGCGGGGCAGACTGTATTCATAAGCGCCGCGCTGTAATGAATCAGCCACGCGGTGCTGTTACTACAGCGCGGCGCTTATGAATACAGTCTCCCCCGCTCACAGCATCTCATTACAGATGCTGTCCGGGCGCGGGGGAACTCCGGTACATGCATTCCACGTCCGTGATCCGTCAGGATCACGGAACGTGGGAATGCAGCCTTAGTCCCCCGGCTGATGTGCGGCTGCCGGGGGTGTCCCATCCTGTCTCCGGCAGCGCGCGCATCAGAGAGATCCCCGTGCGCCGGAAGTCACAGCCACACGCACACGGGGAGCTCTCTGATGCGCGCGCTGCCGGGGACAGGACGGGACACCCCGGGCAGCCGCACATCAGCCGGGACCAGACCAGAGAGGCTCGACGGGGGAACGGAGGGCAGGTGAGTTGTGTGCTGTTTTTTGTTTTTGTTTTATCTGCTGTGCAGGGGGGGGGGGGGGGGGGGGGAGAGGGGGACCATGTTTAAGGTAGGGGGGGAAGGGGACCATCTATAAGGGAGGGGGGAAAGAGGGGGACGATCTATAAGGTAGGGGGGGAAGAGGGGGACGATCTATAAGGGGGGACCATCTATAAGGGAGGGGGAGAGGGAAGAGGGGGACCATCTATAGGGGGGGGAAGGGGACCATCTATAAGGGAGGGGGGAAAGAGGGGGACCATCTATAAGGGAGGGGGAGAGGGAAGAGGGGGACCATCTATAGGGGGGGGAAGGGGACCATCTATAAGGGAGGGGGGGAAAGAGGGGGACCATCTATAAGGGGGGGACCATCTATAAGGGAGGGGGGAAAGAGGGGGACCATCTATAAGGGAGGGGCGGGAGGGGGACTGTCTATAAGGGGGGGGGGGAGAGGGGGACCATCTATAAGGGGGGGGGAAAGAGGGGGACCATCTATAAGGGGGCATCTATAAGGGAGGGGGGAGAGGGGGACCATTTATAAGGGGGGGAGGGGGACCATCTATAAGGGAGAGGGGACCATCTATAAGGGAGGGGGAGAGGGGACCATCTATAAGGGGGGGGGGGGAAGGGGGACCATCTATAAGGGGGGGGAGAGGGGGACCATCTATAAGGGGGGGGAGAGAGGGAAGAGGGGGACCATATATAATGGGGGGGGGAGAGGGGGACCATCTATAAGGGGGGGGGGGAGAGAGGGAAGAGGGGGACCATCTATAAGGGAGGGGAAAGAGGGGGACCATCTATAAGGGAGGGGGGAGAGGGGGACCATCTATAAGGGAGGGGGGAGAGGGGGACCATCTATAAGGGAGGGGGGAGAGGGGGACCATCTATAAGGGGGGGGGAGAGGGGGACCATCTATAAGGGGGGGGGACCATCTATAAGGGGGGGAAGAGGGGGACCATCTATAAGGGGGGGAAGAGGGGGACCATCTATAAGGGGGGGAAGAGGGGGACCATCTCCTAAAAGATCAGCACCCTCCTCTCCTGACATCCTCTGTGCTGCTGGGACTTCTCCTATAGGATTAGCACCCTCCTCTCCTGACATCCTCTGTGCTGCTGGGACCTCTCCTATAGGATTAGCACCCTCATCTCCTGACATCCTCTGTGCTGCTGGGACCTCTCCTATAGGATTAGCCCCCTCCTCTCCTGACATCCTCTGTGCTGCTGGGACCTCTCCTATAGGATTAGCCCCCTCCTCTCCTGACATCCTCTGTGCTGCTGGGACCTCTCCTATAAAGTCAGCCCCCTCCTCTCCTGACATCCTCTGTGCAGAAAGGGACCAAACATTATGTTTATTGGGGACAGCAGTGGGGGGGGGGCAGTAGTGGATTATAATGTGGGCGGATTGACGGAGGGGGGGGGGGGCGTCATTCTATAGTTCGCCTCGGGCAGCAGAGAGGCTAGAATCACCCCTGCTGGTAACCTTACATATGCCCCCAAACCCAGACTGGTCACCCTGTTTCCCCTAATGTCAGTGTTATCATATTAAGTGTCCATAGAAAATATAGGTCATTAAGAACATATATCTACATGGCCCAGGAACATATTATCACACCTATGCAGGTCTAGACCAAGAGTCTAGCCTGATAGTTATCAGTAATTAATAATGATATCAATTACCTGTCCTGCGATTCTTCCATTCCAGCTTCTCATGGGAATGTTTGTCTCCTTGCATGTTCTTTCGTCTAGTTCTCCACCTACAGTAGAAAAAAAATCACAGATGTGATAATATGTTCCTAGAATGGAGATCTTAATATATATGTAACACTCTAAAGATACTGCTCCCATGACCCTGCTTTGTTGTGTCCCTACCCTTACCCCAGACTGGCCACCCTGCATACTGCTGCCCCACCTTAGACTAGTCACCCTGTACCCTTATGTCCCCGCCCCAGATTGGTCACCCTGTATGCTCCCGCCCATCTATACGCTGGGACCACAAAGATATTAGTTTGTGGATGAGGTTGATGGCGGCGCCGAAGGTTTTGGGGGCTGGGCAGTCCTTTCGGGATGGAGCCGGCGGCTCTGGGGCTTTCTCGGGGCAGTCGGCCTCTTCCGGTAAGGGCTGCTGCTGGCAGTTCAACGAGGGCCACTGCAAGTTAGGCTCCGACTGGCGGTATAAGCATGAGTGCTCCGGCTCCGGGGGAGAACATGGCTTATCGAGATGTTTCAAGAAAAAAGGTAGAGGCGGAGAAGTTAACCAAAAGAGGGGTGATGCCAGTGAGGGTGGAAAGGATGCTGCCATATCACGCGCGGTATCCAAATAATGCGGCGGCACAGTTGCTTAGAGAGGGTTTCAGTGGGGGTTTTCGAATCCCGGGCAGGCAAGGGGCTCCGGAGGGGCCGATGCGTAATCTGGTGTCCACATTGGTTTGGCTGGATATTGTGATGATAAATTGTTGAAAGAAGTTCTGTTGGGCCGGATGGCGGGGCCTTTTGTTTCAATAGTTTTTTAATGAAGGATTTTTATATTTTACAACAAACATATATTGAAGAACAATAACATAGTACAATACCAAGACATAGGCTGGTATATACAATAGCTGGTACATGCTTGGAAATCACATAACAAACATACTCGCAAGTAGTGACAACCCCTTAATGGAACAAGAGGAAGGTAAGTAACGAATGAGTAGCAGATAAACGCATGCTAAAACCCAGGCAAATAAACTTGTGCGACAATGGGAGTCACAACATATAAGTAGCAAATGCGAATCAAGGGAACAAAGGACGACACAAAGACAGACAGAAAACGAGGAAATATGGCAGGTTGAAATGCTAAAAATATAAATCTGGATCCATGCTTATACTAATAACAGTCTGTTTAACGTAATACATAGAGTATGCTGATATATATATATATATGAGAGTATCAGAGGCTAATAAGCAATTGCCAGGAAAGGTGAATAGTAAGGAGTGGCCACTCGGTTAAATATATAGATATCAGTGGGTGGTGGCATACATAGAAGACAGTTGAAACAAAGGGTATTAGGATGAAGAGCTGAGAAAACACATTATTGCAAGTGCACAGTGATACAGATAATAAATAAAACAAGCTAGGTAACTGCGCCATCTAGTGACTGATAAGAAAAAGGACATCTGTAAAATACTGAGAGATATAACCATTAAACCATGCTACAAACGTCTGTGTAATCAGAGTCCCTATATCTAGCAGAGGAACATAATCATGTCTTCTTGATAAGTTAAGTGAGACGCAGTAGCCAAAATAATGTAAACGTGAAGAACATAAAATTCAAATACAAAACGACACACCTAAACAGGTAACCACAGACACACAAACAATAACACAGGCACATATTTGCGCAACAAAGAGCTGAAAATAAGATCAGTCATATCAGACAGATAGAGATACCCAATAACAATGGGATAACGGTAGACAACCGCCGCGGGGACCCTGACTCATAGGCGGCAATACTATGGGTGGGCAAAAAGTTCGGAAGAGGCCGAGGAAGGTGGTAAAAATGTAACCAATGCAAAATAGATCCACAGAGCAAGGATATGTCCAAGGGAGTCGCAATACTAGAACAGTCTGTGCAGATGATAGTCAGAACTGTCGGACTTGCTACGTGGCGGTGAACAGGGTGTAGAGGACTTCTGAGGGGCAGGAAGGAGATTCCACTCGTATAACAAGCGTAGACCAGCCGTTGCATCTCGGATCAGAAATGAGGCAGAGTCTTTAAAAACAGTGAGGCGGGCAGGAGAGCCCCATTTATAAGTAATTCCGTGAGACCTCAACGTAGAGGTGACATAGGCTAAGGATTTACGCCACTTCATAGTCCGTGGGGAGAGATCCGGATAGACCAGAATGTCCCGATACTTTTTAGACTGTGTAGCACGTGGTTGTCGAAGAGCCGTGAGCAAAGCTCTCTTAGTAGGCATATGATAAATGCGGACAATGGTGTCCCTTGAGGTACCAGGTTTCAAGGTTGCAGGTGTATCGATTCTTCTGGCCCAATCCACAGAAATGTCCTCTGGTGTGAAGTCGGGCAATGTCTCTTTAAGAAAATTTGTGGCAAACTTGTGTAGGTGAGCAGCAGGGACACTTTCAGGAATGCCCCTTATCTTAATGTTGTGGTCCCTGGATCTATCGTCAAGAGCATCCAAGGAAGTGTGTATATGTTGCACCTCAGCTTCCAGTAAACGATGTGACTCCAGAAGATTATTATGCTCTGCAATGATAGCAGAGATGCTATCCTCCGCAAGCAGAAGCCTCCCCTCCACTGCCTGTACTGATTCCTGTATAGCCTGGATAGTACAATCAAAGCCCGCTTGTATTGTGGATTGCAGTGTTAAAAGGAGGTCTTTAAGAAAAGACAATGTGACAGGAGCATCAGGTGCAGTTATAGTGGGGAAGATGTTATCTGGAGAAGTGGTGGCAGGGAGCTGTACAGGCAGGGCCGTATTTACCACTAGGCACCCGTGGTCCATTGCCTAGGGCAGCACCTTGCAGGGGGCAGCACCAGGGAGCAGTGGGAAAAAAAATACTTTTTTTTTTTTGTTTTTATTTTTTAGTCTCCCACCTCCCTTTCAGACTTGCCAGTAAACCTGATGTCTTTTTGAGGGGGGTGGGGGGGTAGGTATGATCAAGTCTGTTGTGGTGATGGTGTTGTTCTGGTCTGGTATGGCTGTGATGCCTGGAGCTATTACCTACAAACCTGTGGTGAGAATTCCGTCAGACAATATGCAGACCGCTCTAATTATTGATTCAAAGTGGAAATTTATGTTTTAAGCTGTTAAAAATCATGAAAACGCAATTCACAATGTTGTTACATGTAGACAAATGCATGTGGCTGAAAACATGCTCCCCCACGCTCCCCAAAATCGGGCGTCTTCAGGTTTAGTGCCTAGGGCAGCAGCAGTTGTTAATACGGCCCTGTGTACAGAGTGACATTTCTGTTGCTTAGAACGGCTTGGCTGACCGAGGCAAAGAGAGGGAGGAGGAGTCCGAGATGCAGCAGTAATGTGAACTGTACATGGCCGATCCGGCTGACCAGGGGGACGTTCCCGCTGCTCTGATTAATCTGCTACACACTGTCTGGGCAAGAGACCTCTCTGCACGCTGTTCTGGGGTGCCCCTTTGGGACCAGGTGTCACAGCACAGCCCCTCTGCATCAGCCGTTCATCCCCCGATGTCGGGCCAGCCTGCCACGCTGGTCCGACATCCTTGCTGGAGAAGTTCCTCATAGAAGAGGGAGAGGGGCCGGCGCCATACTGTGGTGGCACAGTCACATGCTGCAGAGTGTCCCGCCGCCTCCGGACGGCAGCCGAAGCTTTTTTAGACGTGGTCCTCATGTTACAGGACAAGTAGGGGCTTAATTGTGCTCACCAGAATGAAAGAGCTGCCAGTCTTTAGGTTCTGTATGCTAAAAGTCGTTAATTTAGCAGGAGCTCAAGGATCGAGCGTCTTCTTCCCATGGCTGCAGACCACGCCCCCCTGGCGGGGCCTTTTGATACGAGCCCGCTTCCGGGATTGTGGGTCTCCGCCACGGGGCCTGGTGCCTAAGAAGGTGCGGAATAAATTTTGGCTTATTCATCACCTGTCGCATCCGGCTGGAGCGTCGGTGAATGATGGGATAGACCCGGAGTTATGTGCAGTTTCTTATACCTCGTTTGACGCAGCTTTTAAATGGGTGCACCGGTATGGGAAGGGGACACTGCTAGCAAAACTGATATTGAGGCGGCATTCCGGTTTTTACCGGTTCACCGGGAGAGTCTCCATTTGTTGGGGTGTTGTTGGCAAGGGCAGTTTTTGTGGACTTGTGTCTCCCAATGGGTTGCTCTATTTCTTGCGCCTATTTCGAGACATTTAGTTCCTTTTTGGAGTGGGTGGTGCGGCAGGAAGCTCAGGTGGCGTCCATGTTGCACTACTTGGACGATTTTTTGTTTGTGGGGCCTGGGGGTTCGAGAGTTTGCGCGGTGTTGTTGCAGACCATGGAGCGGTTGGCGCAGTACTTTGGGATTCCGCTGGCGCTTGACAAAACTGATGGACCGGCTACGGTGATGCGGTTCCTGGGTATTGTCATTGATACTGAGCGCTGGGAGTGTCGGTTGCCGGACAATAAGCTGGTGGAACTGAGGGAGGCAGTGAATGGGGCTTGCGGTAGGAAGAAATTGCGTTTGCGGGAGCCTCAATCTCTGCTACGGCATCTCAATTTTGCATGCCGCATTATGCCCATGGGTAGGGTATTTTTTCGCAGGCTAGCCATGGCATCTGCTGGGGTGGGGCGTCCGTATCATTATGTCCGGTAGCCCTCTGAGTTGCAGGAGGACTTGTTGGTTTGGAGGGAGTTTTTGGGTAAATACAATGGTCGGAGTATAGTCATGGAGGGGCTGGTATCCAATGTTGATTTAGAATTATACACAGATGCTGCTGGGGGACACGGTCTGTGGCCTTTTTGCAAGGTCAGTGAAATGCGGAGCCGTGGCCGGAGGACTGGGTGCAGAGGGGGAATTTGGCATTTTTAGAGATGTTTCCAATTGTGGTGGCTTTGGAGGGACCAGCTAAGGAACAGGAAGGTGTGTTTCTTGTGCGATAACTTGGGGGTGGTGCAAGCTATTAACCTACAGTCGACTAGGTCTCCTCCTGTTGGGCTGCTATTGAGACGCATTGTCCTGAAGGGCTTAGAGTTGAATGTTCATTTTACGACAATGCATGTGCCAGGGGTCAGGAACAAGATCGCTGATGCTCTTTCTCGTTTCCAGTGGTCCAGGTTTTGGGAGCTGGTGCCAGGGGTGGAGCCTCACGGCACCCCTTGTCCAGAGTGGCTGTGGCAGCTGTTTTGAAGGCGGCTTTGAGTTTGGTGCTGAGATTGGTTTGTCTAACCTCGTGGAAAACTTATCGCAGGTTTTGGAGGGAGTGGGAAGCTTTTTTAGGCGAGTTGTCCGGGGGGTGTGGGCCTCGGGATTGGGAGTTGTGCTTGTTGTACTATGTGGGTAGGGCCTATGAGGATGGGGTCTCTCCCTCTGGAGTAAGCCGTCGCATGTCGGCTTTAGTCTTTTGGTTTCGGGCTTGGGGGGAGCAGGATGTGACGAAATCCTTTTTGGTGCCTAGGGCTTTGCGAGGGTTTCGGAAGGGGTGTGTGCTGAGGGATGCGCGTAGGCCAGTGTCCCTTTCATTATTGCTTCAGCTGGTGACGGTGCTGCTGTCGGTGTGTTTGTCGGGGTACGAGCGCGGGCTGTTTGCCTTGGCCTTTTCCTTTGCGTTTTTTGGGGCGTTTCGGATCTCTGAACTGGTGGCGCCAAGCAAAAGGAAGCCTGGGGGTCTGTTGGCTGAAAATTAGGTGCTGAGGGGTTCGGTTTTGGAATGTAGACGAAGACGGATCAGAGGGGCAGGGGTGCTGTGGTGCACTTGGGGTAGTGGGCTGGTTCAGCGGTTTGTCCCGTGAGTTGCTTAGGCATGCTGACTATAATTTCCTGTCTGTATATCAGTTCGTAATGGTTTTTAGGAAGGTTTTCGGTTTAGGTTTGCCAGCATCGGAGTATAGTTCCCATTCTTTTTAAATTGGGGTGGCCATGGAGGCAACTAGGTGGGGGTTTGCCCCGGAGGTTGTCAAATGGATTGGGAGATAGGAGTCTGACGGGTGTTTTCTAGAATTTCGGGAGCCGGGGGAGTGCTGTTGAAAAGGGGTGCTATTGGTTTTATGTTGTGTCATTGTGTTTTTCAGGTGAACCTCCCTGCCTGGTGTGGATAGCTGGGCACTCTTATGTGTGTAGGGGGAGTGTGCGGGCGGATGTGCAGACCGATGGGCAGCAGCTGGGATTTTCAAGGTCCGAGGTGCAGGTTCTCTGGCTTGGTTTCCCTGGCTTGATGTGGTCCAGCTTGTTGCCTGAGTTCCAGTTCTTAGCCGGTATGGATCGTTGTCCAGATATCCTTGTGATCCATGCAGGTGGGAATGATCTTGGGGTGCGGGCCTCCAGGGCCATTATGCAGAACATAAAACTGGATTTGCTCCAGCTATGGTCGTCTTTCTCGGGTTTTTGTTATTGTCTGGTCGGATATCGTGGCCAGGCGGAAGTGGCGGCAGACCAGGTCTGTGGCGGGCATTAATAAAACCAGGGTGAAGATTAATAAAGTGGTGGGGTGTTTTGTGGCCAGAAATGGGGGTTTCGTAGTTTGGCACAGGGATCTGGAGGATGGGTCGGCTGATATTTGAGCTTGGATAAGGTGCATTTGAATGCTATGGGGCAGGATCTGTGGAACTTGGGGATTCGAGATGGCATTGAGCGGGCTCTGGAGTTGTGGAGGGTCGACCATTTGTAAGGAAGGGGGTCACAAATGGTCGTCATAGCCGAAGTTGGAGAGGTTTTTGAAGGCTTTGGCAATTGAATATTTCTGCGGATTGAGGAGGAGTGATACATTCTCCTCCTATACCTGTTACGGTAGACAATGTCCTGGGGCTGGGGTGTTACCCAGCTATAGTTTGGTCCCCGTGGGTAAGGTCCCCGGGGTGGTTTGTTAGGTCTCCTGGTGGGTGCCTTCGGGTTAGGTGACGGCGGCCGGAGGTAAAGTGGAGACCCCCAGTGTGTTATTATAGTAATGGAGTTGCAATTCGGGACATATATTTATATTTATGTGAATAAATGTTAATAAAACTGAAAGTTATTTATATGTTATTTAACATGTTATTTATGTTTTAAATAAAGGTGCTGTTGTGGCTTTTCCTTCTAGCAAGGTGTCTGAGTGTTATTAAGGGGAGGGAAGGTTGGTATGTAGCACGGAGAGCTAGACTATCCCTTAGTCACGTATCCCCCTGCCCCCACCCTAGACAGGTTACCCTATATCCCCTTGCCTCAAACCCAGACTGATCACCCTGTATCCTACTGCCCTCACCACAAACTGGTAACCCTGTACTTCACTATCACCACCCCAGACTGGTCACCTTGTATCCCCCTGTCCCCTCCATAGACGATTCAACCTGTATTCCTCTGCCCCCACTCTAGACAGGTCACCCTCTATCCTCCTACCCCCACCCTAGAGTAGTAACCCTGTATCCTGCTTCCTCCACCCAGATGTTTTCCCCTGCCCTCACCCTAGACTGGTCACCCTGTATCACACTGCGCCCACCCCAGGCTGGTCACCCTGTAACCCCCTGTCCCCTCTATTGATGGGTCACCCAGCATTCCCCAGCCCCCACCCTAGACTGGTCACCCTGTATCCTCCTGCCCTCATCCCAGCTGTTAACCCTGTATTCTCCTGCCCCTATCCCAGACTAGTCACCTTGTATCCTCCTTCCTTCACCCGGATGGGTCACACTGTTTCCCCCTGACGTTACCCCAGACTGGTCACTCTGTATCCCACTGCCCTCACCCCAAACTAGTCACCCTGTAACCCCCTGCCCAAGACCCAGACTTGTCATCCTGTACCCCACTACCCCCAACTCAGACTGAGCACCCTGTATCCTCCTGCCCCAAACCCAGAATGGTCACCCAGTATCCTCCGGTTCCCACCTTAGGCTGGTGACCCAGTATCCTCCTGTTCCCACCTTACGCTGGTCACCCAGTAGCCTCCTTTTCCCACCATAGGCGGGTCACCCTCCATATGCCCCCAAGCCCAGACTGGTCACCCTATATCCCCCTAATGTCAGTGTTATCATATTAAGTGTCCATGGAAGACATAGGTCATTAAAAACATATATCTACATGGTCCAGGAACATATTATCACACCTATGCAGGTCTAGACCAAGAGTCTAGCCTGATAGTTATCAGTAATTAATGATATCAATTACCTGTCCTGCTATTCTTCCATTCTGGCTTCTGATAGGAATGTTAGTCTCCTTGCATGTTCTTTCTTCTCGTTGTCCCCCTACAGTAGAAAAAAATCACAGGTGTGATAATATGTTCCTAGAATGGAGATCTTAATATATAGGTAACACTCTAAAGACACTGCTCCTATTACCCTGCTTTGTTGTGTCTCTACCCTTACCCCAGACTGGTCACCCTATATAACCCTGCCCCCACCCCAGACTAGTCACCCGGTATCCCCCTGCCCCCACACTAGACGGGTTACCCTATATGCTCTTGCCTCAAACCCAGACATATCACCCTGTATCCTCCTGCCCTCCGCCCAGACTGGACACCCTGTACTACCCTTCCCCACCCAAGACTAAACAGCCTGTATCCCTCTGTCTGACACCCAGGCTGTTAACCTTGTGTCCCTAATTCTAAGCCCAGACTGGTCGACCTGTATACCACTGCCCCACCCTTAACCGGTCACCCTTTATCCTACTGCCCTCACCACAGACTGGTAACCCTGTACCTCACTGCACCCTCCACAGACTGGTCACCCTGTATCCCTCTGTCCCCTCCATAGACGGTTCAACCTGTATCCTCTTGCCCCATCACAGACTGAACACCCTGTATCCCTCTGTCTCAAGCCCAGATTGTTCACCTTGTGTCCCTAATTCCAAGCCTAGACTGGTCAACCTATATCTCACTGCCCCACCCTTAACTGGTCACCCTTTATCCTACTGCTCCCACCCCAGACTGGTCACCTTGGTTCCCCCTGTCGCCTCCATAGAAGGGTCACCCTTTATCCTTTTACCTCAACCCCATACTGGTTACCCTGTATCCCACTGCCCCCACCCCAGACTGGTCACCTTGTATCCCTCTACCCAAGCACAGACTGGTCTCCCTGTATCCCACTACCCCCTCCTCAGACTGATCACCCTGTATCCTCCTAACCCCACCCTAGACTGGTCACCTTGTATCCTCCTTCCTCCACCCAGATGGGTCACACTGTTTCCCCCTGCCCTCACCACAGACTGGTCACCTTGTAACCCCCTGCCCAAGCACCAGACTTGTCATCCTGTATCCTCCTGCCCCCAGACAGGTCACCCTGATTCCCCCCTGCCCCCACGCCAGAGAGATCACCCTGTATCCTACTGCCCCAACCGCAGACTGGTCAGCTTGTATACCCCTACCCAAGCAAAGACTGATTACCCTGTATCCTACTGCCCCACCCTAGACTGGCACCCTGTATCCCACTACCCCCACCTCAGACTGGTCACCCTGAAACCCCCTGCCCCAACCGTAGACTTTTTACCCTGTATCCTCCTGCCCCCACCCCAGACGGGTCACCCTTTATTTCCCTGCCCCTGCCCCTGACTGGTCACCCAGTATCCTCCTGTTCCCACCATAGGCTGGTAACCTTACATATGCCCCCAAACCCAGACTGGTCACCCTGTTTCCCCCTAATGTCAGTGTTATCATATTAAGTGTCTATGGAAGATATAGGTCATTGAAACATATATCTACCTGGCCCAGGAACATATTATCACACCTATGCAGGTCTAGACCAAGAGTCTAGCCTGATAGATATCAGTAATTAATAATTATATCAATTACCTGTCCTGCGATTCTTCTATTCCAGCTTCTGATGGGAATTCTTTGTCTCCTTGCATGTTCTTTCGTCTCGTCGTCTACCTACACTGGAAAGAAATCACAAATTAGTAACTTTCATAAAAAAATTTATTATAAAAAGACTATAGTAACTTTTGACAACTTTAGCATCCTTGCTACCTACCTACCTATCTTGTTGACTGCCTGGCTGCAACTAAACTGCTTGCCTGTCTAGCAGTTATATATGTCATCACAGCCTTGATGACATCATAGAACACTTTTGTGGCTTGCTAGCTGTAAACAACTTTATCTATTTGCTCTATTCTGGCATGGTATTGGAAGCAAAAAAATGCCTTAGAAAAAGTACATTAGAAATGCATAGCCTCCTATGCACTCACTTAGGAAGGTGCTCACGACACACAGTGTGGTATACAAACTCGGTTAAGCACCCTTTTGGGGGTCTATTTTTTTGCAAACACATTTGGAAGCGTGGTAACATATTAGGAGACCAGGAACATATAATCACACCTCTGCAGGTGCAGGTCTTGGGGACGTACAGGCGCTTAAGGCCCTATTCCACGGAACGATTATCGTCCCTATTTGGCCGATATCGGCCGCTACGGATGATAATCGTCCCGTGGAATACAGTGCAACGATCAGACGACATCGTTCATGTCGGCTGATCGTTGCAGTCGCTTGTTTTTCAACATGTTGAAAAACAAGCGACTGATATAGCAGCGATCTGCTGCCGTCGCTCCGTTGAATAGGAGCGTCAGCAGCAGACGCTGCTATATCCTATGGGCTGCCCGGACGATCAGCGATCCCCCGGGCAGCCCCCCCGCCCCCTCCCGCACTCACCTGCTCGCTGCTGCCGCGATGAATAGCGGTGGCAGCGAGCGGGGAACGAGAAGCAAACGAGCGCTGAGATCGCTCGTTTGCTCCTCTAACGACCCGTGGAATAGGGGCTTTAGACTGTGTGACCAGGGACTGCAGTGGTTTTGGGAGGCATTCGCACAGGCATGGCTATTGTAGGCATAATGTGTTTTCCCTCTGTTTTGCTTCCTGGTTCTCGGTGTGGTGCTAAGACCGCCTGTGCTGCGTCATGAGGGGTCAACCAATATCCCCCTCTCACACTCACCACTTCCTCTTGTTGTTCCGGAAGCGAGCTGTCCCTCCCTCCCTCCTTTGTTGTAAAAAAAAAAAATATATATATATATATATATATATATATATATATATCACTGGCGTAGCTACCATGGGGGCAGGGTACGCCGTCGCTATGGGGCCCAGGGGTTTAGGGGGCCCGGGCTCGGGCCCCCGCGTTAAAGTATGCCCCCGCCGCCTGTATTGCCGCTCACTATGCATATGCATAGTGAGCGGCCCTGAGCCATCCCCTCCGCCCGCCCCTTCTATCGCTGCTCAGCTGAGCCGATCAGAAGCCCGGAAAAGTGCAATGAGCAGCACTTTCCTGGGCTCCTGATCGGCTAAGCGGCGATGGAGGGGGCGGGCTGGGCGTGCGGAGGGGATCGCTGTCCTACTCACCTGTCCGCCGGCCCCAGCAGCTCCTCTCCCGACACTCCGGTCTCCCGTCATCCTCCGGGCACAGGCAGTGGGGTACAGAGACGCTGCCTGTGTCCCGGGAGTGTTCTGCAGCGGCAGTCTCTCTGTCCCCCGCTGCCTGTGCCCGGAGGATGACGGGAGACCGGAGTGTCGGGAGAGGAGCTGCTGGGGCCGGCGGACAGGTGAGTAGCCTGTTTGTTGTTTTTCCGGTTTGCAGGGGGGATTGGCTACTATGAGGGGCACTATATGGGGCATTGGCTACTATGGGGGCACTGTATGGGGCATTGGCTACTATATGGGGGCACTGGCTACGATGGGGGCACTGTCTGGGGGCATTTGCTACTATATGGGGGCACTGTATGGGGGCATTGGCTACTATATGGGGGCACTGGCAACTATATGGGGGCACTGTATGGTGGCATTGGCTACTATGTGGGGCACTGTATGGGGGCATTGGCTACTATATGGGGGCACTGGCTACTATGTGGGGGCACTGTATGGGGGCATTGGCTACTATGGAGGGCACTGGCTACAATTGGGGCACTGTATAAGGGCATTGGCTACTATATGGGGGCATTGGCTACTATATGGGGGCATTGGCTACTATGGGGGGCTCTATATGGGGGCATTGGCTTCTATGTGGGGGCATTGGATACTATATGGGGGCATTGGCTACTATGGGGGGCACTATATGGGGGAATTGGCTACTATGTGGGGGCATTGGCTACTATATGGGGGCATTGGCTACTATGGGGGGCACTATGTGGGGGCATTGGCTACTATATGAGGGCATTGGCTACTATGGGGGGCACTATATGGGGGCATTGGCTACTATGGGGGCACTATGTGGGGGCATTGGCTACTATGTGGGGCATTGGCTACTATGGGGGGCACTATATGGTGGCATTGGCTACTATGTGGGGCACTATATGGGGGCATTGGCTACTATGTGGGGCACTATATGGGGGCATTGGCTACTATGTGGCCACTATATGGGGGCATTGGCTACTATGTGGGGCACTATATGGGGGCATTGGCTACTATGTGAGGCACTATATGGGGGCATAGGCTACTATGTGGGGCACTATATGGGGGGATTGGCACCAATCACACTGCTGCTATCTCCAAACTGTGACAATGAGCAAAATATTTTTTTTCTATTTTCCCCCTAAAATCAGGGGTGCGTCTTATCAAAAGGCGCGTCCTATAAAGCGAAAAATACGGTACTACATGGGGGGGGGGGGGGGCAGAGAAGGGTCTAACTACTTAATGAGGGACACAGTTGTCTAACTACTATATGAATACAGAGGGGACCACTATATGGGGAAACAGATGGAGCAAATAGATGCGTAGGATATTGGGGCATGAGTGAGGAACCTAAACTGTCTGGCAGATCCTACTGAGAGAAGTCCTTATGGTGGCCAGGCTGGATGGAGAAGAAGGGAAAAAGTGAGCAACTCCAATTGGAGAAGACGCCTGTAACTGCACTGTGATCACTTATGGTGTGTAAAGCCTGTGTGGAGCCTATACATGCCACTATATGGCCAATGGTGATATTGGACTGTGGATTTTATTCCGTAGCAGTGGTAGCATTATTCAGTATGTGGGGGTTTTAGTCAGTAATAGGTGGTAATATTTGTCCCATGTAAACTGGTACTGTTTATATTATTCATCTTAACATACTGGATTTGGTTGGTAACAATATAGTGGTAATGGCAGTGGTCATGGTGCTATAATGCTTTTCCTAATACTATATATACACATTGCTCTCTCTTCACAGCTTAGTGGTCAGTTGTTTGGGGGGGGGGGGGGGGGGCAATCAAAAGTTTGCTATGGGGCCCAGCTAGTTCTAGTTACGCCCCTGATATATATATATATATATATATATATATATATATATATATATGTATTGTCATATGATGTTCATATATCTTCTGTGTTCTGAACTATTTCTCTTTAAGTCACAGCTGGCGGCTTTGGTGGATTTAAAGTTATGGAGCAATTATGGTTTAGCGAGTAAGAACGATGTGCCCGTTGGGAGTCCAGCGGCCGGCGCACCGCTTCAGGCTCGAGTTTGGTATCTGCAAGTTGAAGTTAAGTGCCTTATAATTCCTTGGAGAAGTAAGTTAATAAAAGCTGTGGCCGACCATCATCCAGCAAAGATTTAACCCGTGTCATGTCTTCATTAGGCCTACCCGGGTTTAAGGGGTTATAGCTCACCTTATTGCAGTCAAGACAAGGGGGGAGATTTATGAAAGGGTGTAAATATACACCGGGTGTAACCTGCCCACAGCAGCCAATCACAGCTCCTCTTATATTTTACCAGATCTGAAAGCTGAGCTGTGATTGGTTGCTGTGGGCAGTTTAAACCAGGTGTATATTTACACCCTTTCATAAATCTCCCCCTAGGAGTCTAGCCTTATATTTATTAGTAATTAATAATTATATTAATTACCTGTTCTGCGATTCCTCCATTCCAGCTTCTAATGGGAATGTTCATCTCCTTGCATGTTCTTTCTTCTCATTTTCCACCTACAGTAGAAAAAAAATCACAGGTGTGATAATATGTTCCTAGAATGGAGATCTTAATATATATGTAACAATCTAAAGACACTGCTCCCATGACCCTGCTTTGTTGTGTCCATACCTTTACCCCAGACTGGTCACCCTATATACCCCTAGCCCCACTTCAGACTAGTCACCCAGTAAGCCCCGTAATGAGCCACATGTACTGTATAATGGAGGGAGCACATGACAGGGGTAGGATGCAGTTGTGTAAAGGGTTAAGGGGCAGTTGGTTTAGGCGGGAATAGAAGGGGTGGAGCAGGGCTAGTGTCGAGGAGTACATAAGAGGGGGTGGGGTTACACGTGGTCAGTCAGGAAGCAGAGTGGGTAGCAGGAGTTTGTCTGCTGTGTGAAGGTAGTTACCATGTTGTCTGCGGACGAACTTCTCAGGCAGGTGCGGGAGATGGCGGCTCAACAAGGTCCTGGCTGGCTGGAGCAGCAGCTCCTGGGGGCCTCATCTGAAGCTCCTTTGGACGGCTCTGCGGGAAGGAGGACGAGGACCAGCCGTTCCAGGCCGCCGGAGAGATTGAGTCCGGATATATCCCCGTCCCCCTGGCGCCACAGAAGGAGCCCTCCTCGAGACCCTCTGCTTCCCTCTTCCAGCCGGCCCTCCTCAGCCTCTGAGGGGAGAGCGAGGAGAAATCCTATACAGTGGCATGGGGTGGCGGGCCCGGAGAGTTCACCTTCTTCTGCCCCCTCCCCTGGGCATCGGAGTCGGCGATCGGAGGTTGCTGCTGTTCCCCCTGTGGAGGCACCACATGGGGGGAGAGCCTGGCGGAGCGTGAGTAGAGGAGCATCCCTGACCCCTCTGGCTCTGGTGCAGGCTGGAGGGAGGACGTCAGCAGCATCGGCAGTCCAACGTGCTATCCTGGGATGCCGTGGCCCAGACTCCCAGTGGGCGCCGGTGGGAAATTCGTAGCAGCACTGCTAATTGGGAGGTGGAAGCTAGCACTAGGTGGAGTGCTCCTCCGGCCTCGGTTCTGGCTGGGAGGAAGGAGTCTGCAGCAGGGATCTCACAGCTTTCCCGGGGGCTTGTGGCGGCAGCCCCGCGCCCAGCCGGGGGTCAGGAGCTAGAGGACGGCGGGGAGAGTCCGGGTGACGAAGTGGCCCAGCGAAGGGGACCGTGCCAGTCCCGCTTTTTAGTGAGGACAGCTTGGAAGGCCACTGTGGAGGCGGCGGGGAAGTCCTTGCCTGCGCTCTGTTGCCAGAAGATACAGTACGTCACGGCAACAGGCAAGCGGCAGCAGTCATGCTTCGCCTGGGTCAGAGGTGCAAGCTTCGGGAGATTCTTCAGCTTCATCTGGAGCCAGTGTCCAGACGGCCGCAGTGGGGTCCCCT
The DNA here is from genome assembly GCF_027789765.1 of Dendropsophus ebraccatus. NCBI lineage: Eukaryota > Metazoa > Chordata > Amphibia > Anura > Hylidae > Dendropsophus > Dendropsophus ebraccatus. The sequence continues at coordinate 148,031,716 of NC_091458.1, forward strand.
TCAGTGAGGTCGGGTAAGTCTACCACCATTGCCTCACACACGTCTGGGGGGGACATTAGCCTTAATTTAGCGGGTGTGCAGGCGCAGGCGCTGTTGGGACAAGGTGTGGCCTCTAGGTCTCTGGGGTCGGTGTGGGGCGCTGGGGGTAGCCTGCAGGAAAGCGCAGTATCTGTGGTTGTACCTGGGGTGGCTGGTGTAGCGGGTGCTGTGGCTGCAGTTGGGGGGACTGAGTCGGGTGCTTCAGTGGGGAAGGCACCTGCAACTGCGGATAAGGCGGCTGAGGAAGTGCGCTTAGCAGATGCTGCCAGGGGTGAGGTCTATGTTTGCTTTGAGGGGCCCCTGGGAGCACATTTAAAGCCGGAGGTGCGGATTTGGAAAGGGGAGTATGTGGACATTTTTTCCATTCTCCCCTTGGAAAATTTTAATTTGGATCGCATTAAGCCTGATGAGAGTAAAAAGGAGGAGGAGGAGTGCAGGCAATACCGGTTAATTCCCCGTACTTTTGCCAACTGGATGCAGGCATTTGCTATCCTCGCCAGGGTGGTGGGGGAGAAGGCGCTGCAGCATTGTTCCACGCTTTTCTGTTATTTAGAAAATTGGGGAAGCATATAGGGTGTATGGGGGTAATGCGTGGCTCAGGTATGATGAGCAGTTCCGCCAGCGCAAGGCGGTTTGCCCATCTATACGCTGGGACCACAAAGATATTACGGTTCAGGGAAGAAAAAGAGCGCTGCACCTCACACCTATGGCTGACACTAGTGCCTCTCGGCTGCATAAAAAACATCAGAATTTTGTGTATGAATTGATCAAGCCACACTGCCCCATGTACTGTGTGCAGGTATCTGATACACATGGGTCCCTACACTAAGTCCACACTGTGCCGGTCAGTGACCACCACCCCCGCAGGCGTGCATGGGCAGGGAAGGGTGGCATGGAATGGCCCTGAAACCCCCATGCCACAGGACCAGACCCAAAATGCTCTATGATATAAGGGTCGCAGGGCTGCTCCATGGCCTCCCTTCCCTGACTGTGCACGCCTGAGGGGGTGGTGGTCACTGACCGGCACAGTGTGGACTTAGTGTAGGGACCCATGTGTATCAGATACCTGCACGCGGTACATGGGGCAGTGTGGCTTGATCAATTCATACACAAAATTCTGATGTTTTTTATGCAGTCGAGAGGCACTAGTGTCAGCCATAGGTGTGAGGTGCAGCGCTCTTTTCTCTCTTGTATTGCATTTTGCTTTCTTTCTTTCTTAGTGTTTTGCACTCCTCCTGGTAAGAACCACATGACCGCAATCAGCAGGAGACACCTGAGTGCAGGGCCGTTCCATGGCCTCCATTCCCTGACTCTGCACGCCTGCGGGGGTGGTGGTCACTGACCGGCACAGTGTGGACTTAGTGTAGGGACTCATGTGTATCAGATACCTGCACGCGGTACATGGGGCAGTGTGGCTTGATCAATTCATACACAAAATTCTGATGTTTTTTATGCAGCCGAGAGGCACTAGTGTTAGCCATTGGTGTGAGGTGCAGCGCTCTTTTCTCTCCTGTATTCCACAAAAATACTAGTTTGTGGATGAGGTTGTTGGCGGCGCCGAAGGGTTTGGGGGCTGGGCAGTCCTTTCGGGATGGAGCCGGCAGCTCTGGGGCTTTCTCGGGGCAGTCGGCCTCTTCTGGTAAGGGCTGCTGCTGGCAGTTTAACGAGGGCCACTGCAAGTTTGGCTCCGACTGCCGATAAAAGCATGAGTGCTCCGGCTGCGGGGGAGAACATAGCTTATCGAGATGTTTCAAGGAAAAAGGTAGAGACGGAGAAGTTAACCAAAAGAGGGGTGATGCCAGTGAGGGTGGAAAGGATGCTGCCGTATCACGCGCGGTATCCAAATAATGCGGCGGCACAGTTGCTTAGAGGGTTTCAGTAGGGGTTTTCGAATCCCGGGCGGGCAAGGGGCTCCGGAGGGGCCGATGCGTAATCTGGCGTCCACGTTGGTTTGGCTGGATATTGTGACTGATAAATTGTTGAAAGAAGTTCTGTTGGGCCGGATGGCGGGGCCTTTGATACGAGCCCGCTTCCGGGATTGCGGGTCTCTCCTCTGGGCCTGATGCCTAAGAAGGAGCGGAATAAATTTCGGCTTATTCAACACCTGTCGCATCCCGGAGTTATGTGCAGTTTCTTATACCTCGTTTGACGCGGCTTTTAAATGGGTGCACCGGTATGGGAAGGGGACACTGCTAGCTAAAACTGATATTGAGGCGGCATTCCGGTTGCTGCCGGTTCACCCGGAGAGTTTCCATTTGTTGGGGTGTTGTTGGCAAGGGCAGTTTTTGTGGACTTGTGTCTCCCAATGGGTTGCTCTATTTCTTGCACCTATTTCGAGACATTTAGTTCCTTTTTGGAGTGGGTGGTGCGGCTGGAAGCTCAGGTGGCGTCCGTGTTGCACTACTTGGATGATTTTTTGTTTGTGGGGCCTGGGGGTTCGAGAGTTTGCGCGGCATTGTTGCAGACCATGGAGCGGTTGGCGCAGTACAAAACTGATGGACCGGCTATGGTGATGCGGTTCCTGGGTATTGTCATTGATACTGAGCGCTGGGAGTGTCGGTTGCCGGACGATAAGCTGGTGGAACTGAGGGAGGCGGTGAATGGGGCTTGCGGTAGGAAGAAATTGCGTTTGCGGGAGCCTCAATCTCTGCTATGGCGTCTCAATTTTGCATGCCGCATTATGCCCATGGGTAGGGTATTTTTCGCAGGCTAGCCATGGCATCTGCTGCTCCCTGAAGAAGCCAATAGCGAAACGACGTTGGAGGAGTGTGAGGTGGGAGGCCTGAGGCTTTGGGAATTGTATCCCTGGGTAACATTGTTTATGTGCACCTGCTTATACCTTGGCTTATTGAGCTATGCAGCCTGTGTTTTTGGATATATTCTAGTATTTGCACTTTATAATATGCTTACAACCGGGCTGTCTGTAGCTAATTTATGAGTATTTAAGATATGCACTTGCACTTTAATCTTAAAACATATACCTGTCCTCATGTTGGGTCTCCCACCTCCCGGGTCCTTGCTTGTTTTTATGTTTTTGTTTTCTCTTGTCCCTATTATTGTTGCGATACTTCCCAATAAAGTTTTTTTGTACTAATGTATTTCATATTTTTGTTTATATGCATATCGGATGAGTTTATAGGTGTTTAGTTCATTCTCTGTACCATTCGGTTATTTCTCCCCCCCTATTTTTTTCTCTGGAGTATAGGACGTTTATCACAGAATCCAGAATCTATAGGTGTTTTCTAGCCATGGCATCTGCTGGAGTGGCGCGTCTGTATCATTATGTCCGGTTGCCCTCTGAGTTGCGGGAGGACTTGTTGGTTTGGAGGGAGTTTTTGGGTAAATACAACGGTCGGAGTATAGTCATGGAGGGGCTGGTATCCAATGTTGATTTAGAATTATACACTGATGCTGCTGGGGGACACGGTTTGTGGCATTTTTGCAAGGTCAGTGAAGTGCTGAGCTGTGGCTGGAGGACTGTGTGCAGAGGGGGAATTTTGGCATTTTTAGAAATGTTTCCAATTGTGGTTGCTTTGGAGCTTTGGGGGGGGGCAGCTGAAGAACAGGAAGGTGTGTTTCTTGTGCGATAACTTGGGGGTGGTGCAAGCTATTAACTTACAGTCGGCTAGGTCTCCTCCTGTTGGGCTGCTGTTGAGACGCGTTGTCCTGAAGGGCTTAGAGTTGAATGCCCATTTTACGGCAATGCATGTGCCAGGGGTCAGGATTAAGATCGCTGATGCTCTTTCTCGTTTCCAGTGGTCCAGGTTTTGGGAGCTGGTGCCAGGGGTGGAGCCTCACGGCACCCTTGTCCAGAGTGACTGTGGCGGCTGGTTTGAAGGCGGCTTTGAGTTTGGTGCGGAGATCGGTTTGTCTAACCACGTGGAACACTTATCGCAGGTTTTGGTGGGAGTGGGAAGCTTTTTTAGGTCAGTTGTGCGGGGTGTGTGGGCCTCGGGATTGGGAGTTGTGCTTGTTGTACTATGTGGGTAGGGCCTTTGAGGATGGGGTCTCTCCCTCTGGAGTAAGCCGTCGCATGTCGGCTTTAGCCTTTTGGGTTCTGGCTTGGGGGGAGCAGGATGCGACAAAATCCTTTTTGGTGCCTAGGGCTTTGCGGGGGTTTCGGAAGGGGTGTGTGGTGAGGGATGCACGTAGGCCAGTGTCCCTTTCGTTATTGCTTCAGCTGGTGACGGTTGGCTGAAAATTAGGTGCTGAGGGGTTCGGTTTTGGAATGTAGACGAAGACGAATCAGAGGGGCAGGGGTGCTGTGGTACACTTGGGGTAGTGGGCTGGTTCAGCGGTTTGTCCCGCGAGTCCTTATCAAGCCTTCTTGGGGGTGCTGCCGCCGGGCGGCGGTCCGCTGCTTAGGCATGCTGACTATACTTTCCTGTCCGTATATCAGTTCGTACAGGTTTTTAGGAAGGTTTTGGGGTTGTTGGGTTTGCCAGCATCGGAGTATAGTTCCCATTCTTTTCGAATTGGGATGGCCATGGAGGCAACTAGGTGGGGGTTTGCCCCGGAGGTTGTCAAATGGATTGAGAGATAGGAGTTTGACAGATTTCGCCTGTATGCTCGCCCTCAGTTGTTGTAATTGAGTTTTTTCTAGAATTTCGGGAGCCGAGGGAGTGCTGTTGAAAAGGGGTGCTATTGGTTTTATGTTGTGCCATTGTGTTTTTCAGGTGAACCTCCCTGCCTGGTGTGGATAGCTGGACACTCTTATGTGTGTAGGGGGAGTGTGCGGGCGGATGTGCGGACCGATGGGCGGCAGCTGGGATTTCCAAGGTCCGAGGTGCAGGTTCGCTGGCTTGGTTTCCCTGGCTTGATGTGGCCCCGCTTGTTGCCTGAGTTCCAGTTCTTAGCCGGTATGGATCGTTGTCCAGATATCCTTGTGATCCATGCAGGTGGGAATGATCTGGGGGTGCGGGCCTCCAGGGCCATTATGCAGAACATAAAACTGGATTTGCTCCAGCTATGGTCGTCTTTCTCGGGTATTGTTATTGTCTGTCGGATATCGTGGCCAGGCGGAAGTGGCGGCAGGCCAGGTCTGTGGCGGGCGTTAATAAAACCAGGGTGAAGATTAATAAAGTGGTGGGGTGTTTTGTGGCCAGGAATGGGGGTTTCGTAGTTTGGCATAGGGATCTGAAGGATGGGTCGGCTGATTTTATGAGCTCGGATAGGGTGCATTTGAATGCTATGGGGCAGGATATGTGGAACTTGGGGATTCGAGATGGCATTGAGCGGGCTCTGGAGTTGTGGAGGGTCGACCACTTGTAAGGAAGGGGTCACAAATGGTCATGGTCATGGCCGAAGTGGGAGGGGTTTTTGAAGGCTTTGGCAATTGGATATTTCTGAGGATGGAGGAGGAGTGATACATTCTCCTCCTATACCTGTTACGGTAGACAATGTCCTGGGGCTGGGGTGTTACCCAGCTATAGTTTGGTCCCCGTGGGTAAGGTCCCCGGGGTGGTTTGTTAGGTCTCCCGGTGGGTGCCTTCGGGTTAGGTGACGGCGGCCGGAGGTAAAGTGGAGACCCCCAGTGTGTTATTATAGTAATGGAGTTGCAATTTGGGACATATAATTATATTTATGTGAATAAATGTTAATACAACTGAAAGAGTTATTTGTATGTTATTTAACATGTTATTTATGTTTTAAATAAAGGTGCTGTTGCGGCTTTTCCTTCTAGCAAGGTGTCTGAGTGTTATTAAGGGAAGGGAAGGTTGGTATGTAGCATGGAGAGCTAGACTGTCCCTTAGTCACGTAGCCCCCTGCCCCCACCCTAGACAGGTTACCCTATATCCCCTTGCCTCAAACCCAGACTGATCACCCTGTATCCGCCTGCCCTCAGTCCAGACTGGTCACCCTGTATCCCACTGCCCCAACCTTAACTGGTAACTTTTTATCCTACTGCCCTCACCACAGACTGGTAACCCGGTACTTCACTGCCAACACTACAGACTGGTCACCTTGTATCCCCACGTCCCCTCCATACAGAAGTAAACCTGTAACTTCCTTCCCCCACCCTAGATGGGTCACCCTGTATCCTCCTACCCCCACCCAACACTGGTTACCTTGTAAACCCCTGCCAAATCCCCAGATTTGTCATCCTGTATCCTCCTTCCCCCAGCACAGACCATTCACCTTGCTTCCCCCTGCCCAAGACAGATCACGCTGTAACGCTCTGCCCCAACCCCAGACTGGTCACCTTGTATCCCTCTACCCCAGCACAGACTGGTCAGCCCGAAACTCCCTGCCCCAACCCTAGACTTGTAACCCTGTATCCACGTGCGGCCACCCCAGACCGGTGACCCTTCATCCCCCTGCCCCTACCCCTGACTGGTCACCCAGTATCCTCCTGTATCCACCAAAGCCCGATCACCCTATATCACCATGCCCAGAAGCCCAGACTGGTTACCCTGTTTGTCCCTAATGTCAGTGTTATAATATTAAGTGTCCATGGAAGATATAGGTCATTAAAACATATATCTACATGGCCCAGGAACATATTATCACACCTATGCAGGTCTTGATCAAGAGTCTAGCCTGATAGTTATCAGTAATTAATAATGATATCAATTACCTGTCCTGTGATTCTTCTATTCCGGCTTCTGATAGGAATGTTCGTCTCCTTGCATGTTCTTTCTTCTCGTTGTCCACCTACAGTAGAAAAAAATAACAGGTGTGATAATATGTTCCTAGAATGGAGCTGCGGAATCTGTTGGCGCTATACAAATAAATTTTTTATTATTATTATTATTATTATTATTTTTTTTTTTTTTTTTCAAAAAAACTTTTTTTATTGTCACATCCATAAATACAAAAAAGTTTTACACACAAACAAGTTATCCAGTTTTCCCCTTTTTCCAATACCCCCCTCCTCCCTTATCCCTTCCCCTCCCCCCCCCCTTCCCCAGGTGGACCTCCAATACTCAAACCCGACCAGACCAGTGTTTCTATTTTCACTCCTACTTTCTTCTTCACTACTCTCTTCCTCTTTCCCATACCTTTTCATACTTAACATACTGTTTTACCAAATTATTCCAAGTCTCTGCTCGTAATATTTCATTTGTATTCCAACTCCGTACAATCATAAGTCTTGCCACAAACAATCTCCTACCCAACACTTCCTTTTTTTTCCTATCCATTCCCGCCATTTGTGAATCATCTCCCAATATTATCAATGCTGGATACGGTACTATTCTATATTCCAGTTCTTCTTCTACTGCCTTTATTATTTCCCGCCAGAATTTTCCCAGGGCCGTACATGTCCAAAAGATGTGCAGCCAATCTTCTACCTCTTCCCCACATCTTGCACAGTCGGCCGTGGATCTTTTGCCTATTTTTACCAGAAAAGAGGGAGTGTAGTACAAACGGTGCAGAACATGAAGCTGCACCATCTGGTGATTTTGGTTTACCGACACTTTCTTAACATTTTTTAATATACTCTCCCATTGCCCCTCCGACATTTTACCTAATTCCTTCTCCCATTTCCCCCTACATCCCATTTCCATCTTCCCCTGATTTTCATCCATTAATTTCCCATATATTCGTGATACTCCCTTTTTAATACCCATACCTCTACTTAGGAGTGATATTATTTCCGGAGTAGTTCCCACTATAAGCAACTCTCCATTCTCAGTATCCCCAACGGCATGCTTCAGCTGTTCGTATTCGTACCATTCTTTCCCCTCCAGACCAAACTCATCCCTCAAATGCTGCCAAGTTTTCAATTTCCCATCTCGGAAGGCGTCTTTTACTTTACTAATCCCTGGTCTTTTAAGATTTTTAAGTATTCCTAATTTACATATTTCCCTCAATCTGTTGTTATTCCATAAGGGTGTAATATCTATCGCATTTTTGACCCCCAATAGCTTTTTAAGATTCCTCCATACCTTAACTAGCATAGATACCGCGGGATACTTACTCCATTTTAACTCTTCTAAAACTCCCACTTCTAACATCCCCATCATACCGTCGTGAACCCTACCTAACCTTCCCTCTAAATATTTATACAATTCCACTCCCCTCCTATTCCCTAAATAATTTAATTGCGCAGCTAGGAAGTACAGCCTCATGTCCGGCAACCCTACTCCCCCCTCTCCTTTCGGCAGGCAAAGAAATTTTTGTCGCAATCTTACTCTCTTCCTCCCCCAAATAAGTTTATTTAACATTGCTTCTATTTTTTTAAAGATATTCTCCTCTATCCATACTGGAGTAGCACAGAATATATACAGTAGCTTGGGCAGGATTATTGTTTGGGCAAGCATGACTCTATCCGCTTTGGAGTGTATAAGGTTTATCCATATATCTACTTTATCATTTATAGTTCTTAATACCTTATATGTGTTGTTTCCATGAAATTCGCTGATCTTTCCTGACATCTCTATTCCCAAATACCTAAAACTTTCTCCCTGTTTCAACACTTTCATCTTCCCATATCTCTCTCCCCCCTCCCCTCCCTGGTCCTCTAATATAGGCAAAAGAATAGATTTATCCCAATTTATTTTTAACCCTGAAAAATTCCCATATCCCTCAATCACACTCACTACATACTCAACAGTCGTCTCTGGTCTACTAAGGAAAAGCAAAGTGTCCTCCGCAAACAGGCTGATTTTGTCATTCGCTCCTTTAACCCCAAACCCCTGGATCTTCTCATCCCTTCTGATCATTATTGCTAGCGGCTCAAGTGCCAAAATGAACAACATTGGAGAGAGAGGACACCCCTGTCTCGTGCCTCTTCCTAACTCAAAGTACCCTGATTGGACCCCATTTACCATTACACAAGATTTTACATCTCTATATAGGAGTTTTACCTTCCCTATAAAGTCGTCCCCCAACCCAAACCGCTCCATGACCTTCCATAAAAACTCCCACTCCACTCTGTCAAAGGCTTTCTCCGCATCCAATGACAGAATGGAGTGGGGAATTCCCTCATCAGCCATCTGCATATTATGAAACACCCGTCCAATATTACTCATAATCGTTCTCCCTGGCACAAAGCCTGCCTGGTCTTCATGCACCAAATCAGATATTACTTTTTTTAAACGGTTTGCCAATACTCTAGCATATAACTTAACATCAACATTTAACAGTGATATCGGCCTATATGCTCCTGCCTGCTGTAGATCCTTACCTTCTTTGGGTATAAGTGTTATACTTGCCTCTCTCATAGATTCAGGTAATTTACCCTTTTCCACCGCCCCTCTCATTACTCTACATAGTGCCGGTATCATTACCTCTCCGTACCTCCTATACACCTCGAAAGGTAACCCATCTCCACCTGGAGAGGTATTCCCTTTCACTTCCTTCAGGGCATTCTCAAATTCCCAAATCTGCAATGGGGCCCCCAACTCTTCTTTTTGCACCTCAGAAATAACTGGCATTTCCACCCCCTTCAGGTACTTCTCAATCTCCTCTGATGTTTTCTTGTTCTCTGACCTATACAACCCCTCGTAGTATCTTACAAATTCCTCCCTGATCTCACTCTGCACACTAGTTAACCTCCCACTCCCATCTTTTATTACTGATATTCCCTTCCTGGGCTCTTGACTCTCTATTATCGCCATTGTTCTTTTACTAGGCTTCCCTCCACTTAAATATCTCTCTTTTCCCATAAAAAAGATTTTATTCTTCGCTTTTTCTTCCAACATTTCATTGTATTCTTCCTGCGCCTGTAACCACTCCCTCTCCTTTTCCTCACATGGGTCCTCATGATATTTTTCCTCCATTCTTGCTACCCTTTTCTCTAACTCTATTCCTTCCCTTCTGAACTCCTTCTTTTTACTTTCTATACTTTTTTTGAGTATACCCCGAAGGAAGGCCTTCATGGCTTCCCATACCATCTCATCCGGCGCTGTCCCCCAGTTCTTACTTAACATCTCCTCTAATTCACTCTTTATCTGATTATCCTTATTCATAAGCTTAAACCAGTGTGCATTTATTCTCCATCTAATCAATCTCTGTTTTTCCCCTGACACTATATCTACACATAAGGGGGCATGGTCTGACACTGCGCGTGTTTTATACTTTATTTCTTTTATATAACGTACAAATAGGTCATTTACTAAGGCTAGGTCAATTCGTGAACTTGTCTGGCAGGTCTTATTAAAACAGGAATAAACCGATGCCTCAGGGTTCCTCTCTCTCCATATGTCCCTCAGACCCATTTCCACGCTCGCTTTACTTAATGGGGTTATTTTAGCTATATTTTTCACCTTTTTTCTTCTCAATCTATCTTTCTCCTCATTCATCACACAATTCATATCCCCCAAAATCATAACTGGTAACTCCTCCCACCCACTAATTATTTCATACACCTTATTCAAAGTGACGGATGAGTACGGTGGTGGTATATATACAAAAACCAAAATACACCTCAAAAATCCTATTCTACATTTCAATATTATATATTTACCCTCTTTATCTAAAACTTTTCCCTCTAATTCCCAAACAATTGATCTGTGCACTAAAACTGATAACCCTCTAGAATATTCAGAAAATGTTGCGTGGTATTGAGAAGACCACCAGGGCCTATTTAACAAAGTAGTCGTGGACTTCGTGAAGTGCGTTTCTATCAAACATATAATCCCCGGCAAATAATTTTTAATCACCCCAAATACTGCGTGTCTTTTTAACCGATCTTTTAAACCCCTTACATTCCAAACCACTATTTTCGTACTCATCCCTCACTTATCAGGCGTCTTTCCCTCCCCTTTGGCCTAGGACCCATATAGAGGAAAGAGCAAAGTAATAAAAACTCCTAAAAAATTTGAAACACTTCTGCTTGTTACACCTTATTCCACCCGGGAACCCCCCCCCTCTCCTCCCCCCCTCCCCCTTCCCCCCCTCCCCCAACCACCCCTCCCCCCCACTCCCCCCCCATCCCCCCCTCCTCCCCCCTCACCACCCTCCACCCCCCTCCCCCCCCCCCCCCCCAACCTGTCCCCCTGTCTTTACAGGAAGGCAGATTCCTACTCGTGAGTTTTCCCCACCTAGCACGCTCCTCATTTCATTTTCACTTATCATTTACCGGCCTTGGCTATCCAACCACTTCCCCGTTTCCTCTGGTGTACCAAAAAACCACACTTTCCCATTAGCCACCACACGTAATTTTGCTGGAAACAGTAACGAGTACTTTAGATCGGCCGCTCTCAAACGTTTTTTCACATTATTATAGCTCATTCTGTCCCGCCCTGTTTGGGCTGCAAAATCTGGATAGATAGAGATCCTCTGTCCATTATACATCAACTCCCCTACCTTCCGTGCCCTTTGCATAATGGTGTCTCTATCTCTAGCAGACATAATCTTCGCTATTATAGGCCTAGGATAGTCGCCTGCTGTTATCCTCTTCCCTGGTATTCTATGTGCCCTCTCTACTTCAAACCCTGGGGAGAGATATTCCCCAAACCTTTCCTTTAGCCATTCATATATAAATGTGGTTGGGTTTTCCTTCTCTTCCTTTTCTGGTATACCAATTATTTTCACATTGTTCCTGCGCGACCTATTTTCTAAATCTGTGGTTTTTTCCTTCATCTCTCTGCTACTGTTCTCCAGATACTCAATTTGTTTTTTTTCATTTTCTGCACCTCATCCTCCACTGTACTGATTCTGTTTTCTGCCTCATCACATCTTTCTTTTATTTTCCCCATATCTCCTCTAATCAGGGAAATTTCTGACTGAATGGTCCCGATCTGTCCTGTTAACACTTCTAATGACACATTACATTTGTTCACAGCTTCCAATATCTTTTCCAGGGTTTCACTGCCTTCAGCCTTTTCCAATTTACTCTGTGCTCCATCTGCTGTTTCCTCCAGTAAGGATTCCCCCAGCCCTCTGTTAACTAATTTAGCTTTATTTGCTGCCTGTGACGGGGATAAATATTTTTCCATCTTTCCCCCCTGCTTCGTCTCCCTTCCTTCTTTATTATTATTATTATTATTAGTAGTAGTAGTAGTAGTAGTAGTAGTAGTAGTAGTAGTAGTAGTAGTAGTAGTAGTGTAATATTATAGGTAAGGGCACCACTATATACCAAATGTCAGGGTGCTGCTGTGCAAGCATAACAATACATGATAGAAAAAGGAGAAATAATATAATATATGTAACACCCTTAAGACACTACTCCCAAGACCCTGCTTTGTTGTGTCCCTACCCTTACTGGTCACCCTATATACCCCTGCCCGCACCCCAGACTAGTAACCCTGTATCCCCCTGCCCCCACCCTTGACGGGTTACCCTACATCCCTTTGCCTCAAACCCAGACTTATCGCCCTGTATCTTCCTGCCCCACCCAAGACTGAACACCCTGTATCCCTCTCTCTCAAATCCAGACTGTTAACCTTTTGTCCCTAATTCCAAGCCCAGACGGGTCAACCTATATCCCACTGCCCCACCCTTTACCGGTCATCCTTTATCCTACTGCCCTCACCACAGACTGGTAACCCTGTACCTCACTGCCACCACCCCAGACTGGTCACCCTATATACCCCTGTCCCCTCCATAGACGGTTCAACCTGTATTCCCCTGTCCCCACCCTAGACGGGTCCCGCCCAATTCTCCTACCCCCACCCTAGAGTAGTCACCCTGTATCCTTCTTCTTCCACCCAGATGGGTCACACTGTTTCCCCCTGACGTTACCGCAGACTGGTCACCCTGTATCCCACTGCCCTCACCCCAGACTGGTCACCCTGTAACCCCCTGCCCAAGACCCAGACTTGTCATCCTGTATCCCACTACCCCAACACCAGACTGGTCACCTTGTATCCCCCTACACAAGCACATACTGGCACCCTGTATTCCTCTACCCCCACCTCGGGTAGACTGGTCACCCTGAAACCCCCTGCCCCAACCCTAGTCCTGTCACCCAGTATCCTCCTGTTCCCACCATAGGCTCGTCACCCTACATATGCCCCCAAGCCAAGACTGGTCACCCTGTTTCCCCCCTAATGTCAGTGTAACCCTGTATCCTGCTTCCTCCACCCAGATTTTTTCCCCTGCCCTCACCCCAGACTGGTCACCCTGTATCACACTGCACCCACCCCAGGCTGGTCACCCTGTAACCACCTGTCGCCTCTATTGATGGGTCACCCAGTATCCCCCAGCCCCCACCCTAGACTGGTCACCCTGTATCCTCCTGCCCCCATCCCAGCTGTTAACCCTGTATTCTCCTGCCCCTATCCCAGAATAGTCACCTTGTATTCTCCTTCCTCCACCCGGATGGGTCACACTGCTTCCCCCTGATGTTACCGCAGACTGGTCACTCTGTATCCTACTGCCCTCACCCCAGACTAGTCACCCTGTAACCCCCTGCCCAAGTCCCAGACTAGTCATCCTGTATCCCACTACCCCCACCTCAGACTGGTCACCCTGTATCCTCCTGCCCCAAACCCAGAATGGTCACCCAGTATCCTCCTGTTCCCACCTTACGCTGGTCACCCAGTATCCTCCTGTTTCCACCATAGGCTGGTCACCCTCCATATGCCCCCAAGCCCAGACTGGTCACCCTATATCCCCCTAATGTCATCGTTATCATATTAAGTGTCCATGGAAGATATAGGTCATTAAAAACATATATCTACATGGTCCAGGAACATATTATCACACTGATGCAGGTCTAGACCAAGAGTCTAGCCTGATAGTTATCAGTAATCAATAATGATATCAATTACTTGTCCTGCGATTCTTCCATTCTGGCTTCTGATAGGAATGTTAGTATCCTTGCATGTTCTTTCTTCTCGTTGTCCACCTACAGTAGAAAAAAACACAGGTGTGATAATATGTTCCTAGAATGGAGATCTTAATATATATGTAACACTCTAAAGACACTGCTCCCATGACCCCTGCCTTGATGTGTCCCTACCCGAACCCCAGACTGGTCACCCAAAATATCCCTGTTCCCATCCCAGGCTAGTCACCCTGTATCCCCCTGCCCCCACCCTAGACAGGTTACCCTATATCCCCTTGCCTCAAACCCAGACTGATCACCCTGTATCCTCCTGCCCTCAGTCCAGACTGGTTACCCTGTATCCCACTGCCCCACCCTTACCACAGACTGGTAACCCTGTACTTCACTGCCAACACTACAGACTGGTCACCTTGTATCCCCCCTGTCCCCTCCATACAGAAGTCAACCTGTATCTCCCTGCCCCCACCCTAGATGGGTCACCCTGTATCCTCCTACCACCACTCTAGACTGGTCACCCTATATCCATCTACCCATATTCCAGACGGGTCACCCTGAATCCTCCTTCCTTTACCAAGATGGGTCACATTGTTTCCCACTGCCTTCATCCCAGACTGGTCAACCTGTATCTCTCTGCCCCAACCCCAGACTAGTCAGCTTGTATTCCCCTACGCAAGCCTAGACTGGTCACCCTGTATCCCACTGCCCCCACCCAACACTGGTCACCTTGTAACCCCCTGCCCAAGCCCCAGACTTGTCATCCTGTATCCTCCTGCCCCCAGCCCAGACGGTTCACCCTGTTTCCCCCTTCCCCCATGCCAGACAGATCACCCTGAAACTCTCTGCCTCAACCCCAGACTGATCACCTTGTATCCCTCTACCCAAGCACAGACTGGTCAGCCCGAAACCCCCTACCCTAACCCTAGACTTGTAACCCTGTATCCAGCTGCGGACACCCGAGATGGGTGACCCTTCATCCTCTTGCCCCTACCCCTGACTGGTCACCCAGTATTCTCCTGTTGCCATCACAGGCATATATCCCCATGCCCCCAAGCCCAGACTGCTCACCCTCTTTGCCCCTAATGTCAGTGTTATAATATTAAGTGTCCATGGAAGATATAGGTCATTAAAAACATATATCTACATGGTCCAGGAACATATTATCACACCTATGCAGGTCTAGACCAAGAGTCTAGTCTGATAGTTATCAGTAATTAATAATGATATCAATTACCTGTCCTGCGATTCTTCCATTCCAGCTTCTGATAGGAATGTTAGTATCCTCGCATGTTGTTTCTTCTCTTTGTCCACCTACAGTAGAAAAAAATCACAGGTGTGATAATACATAACTAGAATGGAGATATATATGTAACACCCTAAAGATACTGCTCCTATGACCCTGCTTTGTTGTGTCCCTACCCTTACCCCAGACTGGTCACCCTATATAACCCTGCCCCCACCCCAGACTAGTCACCTAGTATCCCGCTGCCCCCATCCTAGACAGGTTACCCTATATGCTCTTACCTCAAACCCAGAGACATTACCCTGTATCCTCCGGCCCTCAGCCCAGACTGGACACCCTGTACTACCCTGCCCCACCCAAGACTGAACAGCCTGTATCCCCCCCAGACTGTTAACCTTGTGTCCCTAATTCTAAGCCCAGACTGGTCGACCTGTATACCACTGCCCCACCCTTAACTGGTCACCCTGTACCTCACTGCACCCTCCACAGACTGGTCACCCTGTATCCCTCTGTCCCCTCCATAGACGGTTCAACCTGTATCCTCTTGCCCCATCAAAGACTGAACACCCTGTATCCCTCTGTCTCAAGCCCAGATTGTTCACCTTGTGTCCCTAATTCCAAGCCTAGACTGGTCAACCTACATCCCACTGCCCCACCCTTAACTGGTCACCTTGTATACCCCTGTCCCCTCCATAGAAGGTTCACCCTTTATCCTCCTACCTCAACCCCATACTGGTTACCCTGTATCCCACTTCCCCCACCCCAGACTGGTCACCTTGTATCCCTCTACCCAAGCACAGACTGGTCTCCCTGTATCCCACTACCCCCACCTCAGACTGATCACCCTGTATCCTCCTAACCCCACCCTAGACTGGTCACCTTGTATCCTCCTTCCTCCAACCAGATGGGTCACACTGTTTCCCCCTGCCCTCACCACAGACTGGTCACCCTGTAACCCCCTGCCCAAGCACCAGACTTGTCATCCTGTATCCTCCTGCTCCCAGACAGGTCACCCTGATTCCCCCCTGCCCCCACGCCAGAAAGATAACCCTGTAACCCTCTGCCCCAACCGCAGACTGGTCACCCTGTAACCCCCTGTCCAAGCACTAGACTTGTCATCCTGTATCCTCCTGTATCCTCCTGCCACCAGACGGGTCACCGATTCCCCCCTGCCCCCACGCCAGAAAAATCACCCTGTAACCCTCTGCCCCAACCGCAGACTGGTCACCTTGTATACCCCTACCCAAGCAAAGACTGATCACCCTGTATCCTACTGCCCCACCCTAGACTGGCACCCTGTATCCCACTACCCCCACCTCAGACTGGTCACCCTGAAACCCCCTGCCCCAACCCTAGACTTTTCACCCTGTATCCTCCTGCCCCCACCCCAGACGGGTCACCCTTTATTCCCCTGCCCCTGCCCCTGACTGGTCACTCAGTATCCTCCTGTTTCTGCCATAGGCTGGTAACCTTACATAGGCCCCCAAACCTAGACTGGTCACCCTCTATCACCATGCCCAGAAGCCCAGACTGGTCACCCTGTTTGTCCCTAATGTCAGTGTTATCATATTAAGTGTCCATGGAAGATATAGGTCATTTAAAACATATATCTACATGGCCCAGGAACATATTATCACACCTATGCAGGTCTAGACTAAGAGTCTAGCCTGATAGTTATCAGTAATTAATAATGATATCAATTACCTATCCTGCGATTCTTCCATTCCAGCTTCTCATGGGAATGTTCGTCTCCTTGCATGTTCTTTCTTCTAGTTCTCCACCTACAGTAGAAAAAAATCACAGGTGTGATAATATGTTCCTAGAATGGAGATCTTAATATGTATGTAACACTCTAAAGACACTGCTCCCATGACCCCTACCTTGATGTGTCCCTAACCGAACCCCAGACTGGTCACCCAAAATATCCCTGTCCCCATCCCAGGCTAGTCACCCTGTATCCCCCTGCCCCCACCCTAGACAGGTTACCCTATATCCCCTTGCCTCAAACCCAGACTGATCACCCTGTATCCTCCTGCCCTCAGTCCAGACTGGTCACCCTGTATCCCACTGCCCCACCCTTACCAAAGACTGGTAACCCTGTACTTCACTGCCAACACTACAGACTGGTCACCTTGTATCCCCCTTGTCCCCTACATACAGAAGTCAACCTGTATCTCCCTGCCCCCACCCTAGATGGGTCACCCTGTATCCTCCTACCACCACTCTAGACTGGTCACCCTATATCCACCTGCCCACATTCCAGACGGGTCACCCTGTACCTGTTCCTTTACCCAGATGGGTCACATTGTTTCCCACTGCCTTCACCCCAGACTGGTCAACCTGTATCTCTCTGCCCCAACCCCAGACTAGTCAGCTTGTATTCCCCTACGCAAGCCTAGACTGGTCACCCTGTATCCCACTGCTCCCAACCAACACTGGTCACCTTGTAACCCCCTGCCCAAGCCCCAGACTTGTCGTCCTGTATCCTCCTGCCCCCAGCCCAGACAGTTTACCCTGTTTCCCCCTGCCCCCATGCCAGACAGATCACCCTGAAACTCTCTGCCCCAACCCCAGACTGATCATCTTGTATCCCTCTACCCAAGCACAGACTTGTCAGCCCGAAATCCCCTGCTCCAACCCTAGACTTGTAACCCTGTATCCACGTGCAGCCACCCCAGACGGGTGACCCTTCATCCTCTTGCCCCTACCCCTGACTGGTCACCAGTATCCTCCTGTATCCATCACAGGCATATATCCCCATGCCCCCAAGCCCAGACTGGTCACCATGTTTCCTCCTAATGTCAGTGATATTAAGTGTCCATGGAAGATATAGGTCATTAAAACATATATCTACATGGCCCAGGAACATATTATTACACCTATGCAGGTCTAGACCAAGAGTCTAGCCTGATAGTTATCAGTAATTAATAATGATATCAATTACCTGTCCTGCGATTCTTCCATTCCAGCTTCTCATGGGAATGTTCGTCTCCTTGCATGTTCTTTCTTCTTGTTGTCCACCTACAGTAGAAAAAAAATCACAGGTGTGATAATATGTTCCTAGAATGGAGATCTTAATATATATGTAACACTCTAAAGACACTGCTCCCATGACCCTGCTTTGTTGTGTCCCTATCCGAACCCCGGACTGGTCACCCTATGTACCCCTGACCCCACCCCAGACTAGTCACCCGGTATCCCGCTGCCCCCACCCTAGACGGGTTACCCTATATGCTCTTACCTCAAACCTAGACACATTACCCTGTATCCTCCGGCCCTCAGCCCAGACTGGACACCCTGTACTACCCTCCCCCACCCAAGACTGAACAGCCTGTATCCCTCTGTCCCCTCCATGGAAGGGTCACCCTTTATCCTCCTACCTCAACCCCATACTGGTTACCCTGTATCCCACTGCCCCCACCCCAGACTGGTCACCTTGTATCCCTCTACCCAAGCACAGACTGGTCTCCCTGTATCCCACTACCCCCACCTCAGACTGATCACCCTGTATCCTCCTAACCCCACCCTAGACTGGTCACCTTGTATCCTCCTTCCTCCACCCAGATGGGTCACACTGTTTCCCCCTGCCCTCACCACAGACTGGTCACCCTGTAACCCCCTGCCCAAGCACCAGACTTGTCATCCTGTATCCTCCTGCCCCCAGACGGGTCACCCTGATTCCCCCCTGCCCCTAAGCCAGAGAGATCACCCTGTACCCTCTACCCCAATCGCAGACTGGTCACCTTGTATACCCCTACCCAAGCAAAGACTGATCACCCTGTATCCTACTGCCCCACCCTAGACTGGCACCCTGTATCCCACTACCCCCACCTCAGACTGGTCACCCTGAAACCCCCTGCCCCAACCCTAGACTTTTTACCCTGTATCCTCCTGCCCCCACCCCAGACGGGTCACCCTTTATTCCCCTGCCCCTGCCCCTGACTGGTCACCCAGTATCCTCCTGTTCCCACCATAGGCTGGTAACCTTACATATGCCCCCAAACCCAGACTGGTCACCCTGTTTCCCCCTAATGTCAGTGTTATCATATTAAGTGTCCATGGAAGATATAGGTAATTAAAAACATATATCTACATGGCCCAGGAACATATTATCACACCTATGCAGGTCTAGACCAAGAGTCTAGCCTGATAGTTATCAGTAATTAATAATCATATCAATTACCTGTCCTGCGATTCTTCCATTCCAGCTTCTGATGGGAATTCTTTGTCTCCTTGCATGTTCTTTCATCTCGTCGTCTACCTACACTGGAAAGAAATCACAAATTAGTAACTATCATAAAAAAATTTATTGTAAAAAGACTATAGTAACTTTTCACAACTTTAGCATCCTTGCTACCTACCTACCTATCTTGTTGACTGCCTGGCTGCAACTAAACTGCTTGCCTGTCTAGCAGTTATATATGTCATCACAGCCTTGATGACATCATAGAACACTTTTGTGGCTTGCTAGCTGTAAACAACTTTATCTATTTGCTCTATTCTGGCATGTTATTGGAAGCAAAAAAATGCCTTAGAAAAAGTACATTAGAAATGCAAAGCCTCGTATGCACTCACTTAGGAAGGTGCTCACGACACACAGTGTGGTATACAAACTCGGCTAAGCACCCTCTTGGGGGTCTATTTTTTTTGCAAACACATTTGGAAGCGTGGCAACATATTAGGAGACCAGGAACATATTATCACACCTATGCAGGTGCAGGTCTTGGGGACGTACAGGCGCTTAAGGCCCTATTCCACGGAACGATTATCGTCCGTATTCGCCCGATATCGGCCGCTACGGACGATAATCGTCCCGTGGAATAGAGTGCAACGATCAGCCGACATCATTCATGTCGGCTGATCGTTGCAGTCGCTTCTTTTTCAACATGTTGAAAAACAAGCGACTGATATAGCAGTGATCTGCTGCAGTCGCTCCGTTGAATAGGAGCGTCAGCAGCAGAAGCTGCTATATCCTATGGGCTGCCCGGACGATCAGCGATCACCCGGGCAGCCCCCCCGCAGCTCCCCGCCGCCCCCTCCCGCACTCACCTGCTCGCTGCTGCCACGATGAATAGCAGTGGCAGCGAGCGGGGAACGAGGAGCAAACGAGCTCCTCTAACGACCCGTGGAATAGGGGCTTTAGACTATGTGACCAGGGACTGCAGTGGTTTTGGCAGGCATTCGCACAGGCATGGCTATTGTAGGTATAATGTGTTTTCCCTCTGTTTTGCCTTCTGGTTCTCGGTGTGGTGCTAAGACTGCCTGTGCTGCGTCATGAGGGGTCAACCAATGGAAGGCGTCTATATTCCCGCCAAGGGAGTCTATATATCCCCCTCTCGCACTCACCACTTCCTCTTGTTGTTCCGGAAGCGAGCTGTCCCTCCCTCCCTCCTTTGTTGTAAAAAATAAATAAATATATATATATATATATATATATATATATATATTGTCATATGATGTTCATATGTCTTCTGTGTTCTGAACTATTTTTTTTTAAGTCACAGCTGGCGGCTTTGGTGGATTTAAAGTTATGGAGCAGTTATGGTTTAGCCAGTAAGAACGATGTGCCCGTTGGGAGTCCAGCGGCCGGCGCACCGCTTCAGGCTCGAGTTTGGTATCTGCAAGTTGAAGTTAAGTGCCTTTTAATTCCTTGAAGAAGTAAGTTAATAAAAGCTGTGGCCGACCATCATCCAGCAAAGATTTAACCTGTGTCATGTCTTCATTAGGCCTACCCAGGTTTAAGGGGTTATAGCTCACCTTACTGCAGTCAAGACAAGGGGGGAGATTTATGAAAGGGTGTTAATATACACCTGGTGTAAACTGCCTACAGCAACCAATCACAGCTCCTCTTATATTTTACCAGATCTGAAAGCTGAGCTGTGATTGGTTGCTGTGGGCAGTTTAAACCAGGTGTATATTTACACCCTTTCATAAATCTCCCCCTAGGAGTCTAGCCTTATATTTATTAGTAATTAATAATTATATTAATTACCTGTTCTGCGATTCCTCCATTCCAGCTTCTAATGGGAATGTTCATCTCCTTGCATGTTCTTTCTTCTCATTTTCCACCTACAGTAGAAAAAAAATCACAGGTGTGATAATATGTTCCTAGAATGGAGATCTTAATATATATGTAACACTCTAAAGACACTGCTCCCATGACCCTGCTTTCTTGTGTCCCTACCTTTACCCTAGACTGGTCACCCTATATACCCCTAGCCCCACTTCAGACTAGTCACCCAGTAAGCCCCGTAATGAGCCACATGTACTGTATAATGGAGGGAGCACATGACAGGGGTAGGATGCAGTTGTGTAAAGGGTTAAGGGGCAGTTGGTTTAGGCGGGAATAGAAGGGGTGGAGCAGGGCTAGTGTCGAGGAGTACATAAGAGGGGGTGGGGTTACACGTGGTCAGTCAGGAAGCAGAGCGGGTAGCAGGAGTTTGTCTGCTGTGTGAAGGTAGTTACCATGCTGTCTGCGGACGAACTTCTCAGGCAGGTGCGGGAGCTGGTGGCTCAAAAAGGTCCTGGCTGGCTGGAGCAGCAGCTCCTGGGGGCCTCATCTGCAGCTCCTTTGGACGGCTCTGCGGGAAGGAGGACGAGGACCAGCCTTTCCAGGCCGCTGGAGAGATTGAGTCCGGATGTATCCCCGTCCCCCTGGCGCCACAGAAGGAGCCCTCCTCGAGACCCTCTGCTACCCTCTTCCTGCCGGCCCTCCTCAGCCTCTGAGGGGAGAGCGAGGAGGAATCCTATACAGTGGCAAGGGGTGGCGGGCCCGGAGAGTTCACCTTCTTCTGCCCCCTCCCCTGGGCATCGGAGTCGGCGATCGGAGGTTGCTGCTGTTCCCCCTGTGGAGGCACCACACGGGGGGAGAGCGTGGCGGAGCGTGAGTAGAGGAGCATCCCTGACCCCTCTGGCTCTGGTGCGGGCTGGAGGGAGGACGTCAGCAGCATCGGCAGTCCAACGTGCTATCCTGGGATGCCGTGGCCCAGACTCCCAGTGGGCGCCGGCGGGAAATTCGTAGCAGCACTGCTAATTGGGAGGTGGAAGCTAGCACTAGGTGGAGTGCTCCTCCGGCCTCGGTTCTGGCTGGGAGGAGGGAGTCTGCAGCAGTGATCTCACAGCTTTCCCGGGGGCTTGTGGCGGCAGCCCCGCGCCCAGCCGGGGGTCAGGAGCTAGAGGACGGCGGGGAGAGTCCGGGTGACGAAGTGGCCCAGCGAAGGGGACCGTGCCAGCCCCGCTTCTTAGTGAGGACAGCTTGGAAGGCCACTGTGGAGGCGGCGGGGAAGTCCTTGCCTGCGCTCTGTTGCCAGAAGATACAGTACGTCACGGCAACAGGCAAGCGGCAGCAGTCATGCTTCGCCTGGGTCAGAGGTGCAAGCTTCGGGAGATTCTTCAGCTTCATCTGGAGCCAGTGTCCAGACGGCCGCAGTGGGGTCCCCTTCAGTGAGGTCGGGTAAGTCTACCACCATTGCCTCACACACGACTGGGGGGGACATTAGCCTTAATTTAGCGGGTGTGCAGGCGCAGGCGCTGTTGGGACAAGGTGTGGCCTCTAGGTCTCCGGGGTCGGTGTGGGGCGCTGGGGGTAGCCTGCAGGAAAGCGCAGTATCTGGGGTTGTACCTGGGGTGGCTGGTTTTATCGGGTGCTGTGGCTGCAGTTGGGGGGACTGAGTCGGGTGCTTCAGTGGGGAAGGCACCTGCGACTGCGGATAAGGCTGCTGAGGGAGTGCGCTTAGCAGATGCTGCCAGGGGTGAGGTCTATGTTTGCTTTGAGGGGCCCCTGGGAGCACATTTAAAGCCGGAGGTGCGGATTTGGAAAGGGGAGTATGTGGAAATTTTTTCCATTCTCCCCTTGGAAAATTTTAATTTGGATCGCAATAAGCCTGATGAGAGTAAAAAGGAGGAGGAGGAGCGCAGGCAATACCAGTTAATTCCCCGTACTTTTGCCAACTGGATGCAGGCATTTGCTATCCTCGCCAGGGTGGTGGGGGAGAAGGCGCTGCAGCATTGTTCCACGCTTTTCTGTTATTTAGAAAATTGGGGAAGCATATAGGGTGTATGGGGGTAATGCATGGCTCAGGTATGATGAGCAGTTACGCCAGCGCAAGGCGGTTTGCCCATCTATACGCTGGGACCACAAAGATATTACGGTTCAGGGAAGAAAAAGAGCGCTGCACCTCACACCTATGGCTGACACTAGTGCCTCTCGGCTGCATAAAAAACATCAGAATTTTGTGTATGAATTGATCAAGCCACACTGCCCCATGTACTGCGTGCAGGCATCTGATACACATGAGTCCCTACACTAAGTCCACACTGTACCGGTCAGTGACCACCACCCCCGCAGGCGTGCATGGGCAGTGAAGGGGGGCATGGAATGGCCCTGAAACCCCCATGCCACAGGACTAGACCCAAAATGCTCTATGATATAAGGGTCGCAGGGCCGCTCCATGGCCTCCCTTCCCTGACTGTGCACGCCTGTGGGGGTGGTGGTCACTGACCGGCACAGTGTGGACTTAGTGTAGGGACCCATGTGTATCAGATACCTGCACGCGGTACATGGGGCAGTGTGGCTTGATCAATTCATACACAAAATTCTGATGTTTTTTATGCAGCCGAGAGGCACCAGTGTCAGCCATAGGTGTGAGGTGCAGCGCTCTTTTCTCTCTTGTATTGCATTTTGCTTTCTTTCTTTCTTAGTGTTTTGCACTCCTCCTGGTAAGAACCACATGACCGCAATCAGCAGGAGACACCTGAGTGCAGGGCCGTTCCATGGCCTCCCTTCCCTGACTGTGCACGCCTGCGGGGATGGTGGTCACTGACCGGCACAGTGTGGACTTAGTGTAGGGACTCATGTGTATCAGATACCTGCACGCGGTACATAGGGCAGTGTGGCTTGATCAATTCGTAAACAAAATTCTGATGTTTTTTATGCAGCGGAGAGGCACTAGTGTCAGCCATTGGTGTGAGGTGCAGCGCTCTTTTCTCTCCTGTATTCCACAAAGATATTAGTTTGTGGATGAGGTTGTTGGCGGCGCCGAAGGGTTTGGGGGCTGGGCAGTCATTTCGGGATGGAGCCGGCAGCTCTGGGGCTTTCTCGGGGCAGTCGGCCTCTTCCGGTAAGGGCTGCTGCTGGCAGTTTCACGAGGGCCACTGCAAGTTTGGCTCCGACTGCCGATAAAAGAGTGCTCCGGCTGCGGGGGAGAACATAGCTTATCGAGATGTTTCAAGAAAAAAGGTAGAGACGGAGAAGTTAACCAAAAGAGGGGTGATGCCAGTGAGGGTGGAAAGGATGCTGCCGTATCACGTGCGGTATCCAAATAATGCGGCGACACAGTTGCTTAGAGGGTTTCAGGAGGGGTTTTCGAATCCCGGGCGGGCAAGGGGCTCCGGAGGGGCCGACGCGTAATCTGGCGTCCACGTTGATTTGGCTGGATATTGTGACTGATAAATTGTTGAAAGAAGTTCTGTTGGGCCGGATGGCGGGGCCTTTTGATACGAGCCCGATTCCGGGATTGTGGGTCTCCCCTCTGGGCCTGGTGCCTAAGAAGGAGCGGAATAAATTTCGGCTTATTCATCACCTGTCGCATCCGGCTGGAGCGTTGGTGAATGATGGGATAGACCCGGAGTTATGTGCAGTTTCTTATACCTCGTTTGACGTGGCTTTTAAATGGGTGCACCGGTATGGGAAGGGCACACTGCTAGCTAAAACTGATATTGAGGCGGCATTCCGGTTGCTGCCGGTTCACCCGAAGAGTTCCCATTTGTTGGGGTGTTGTTGGCAATGGCAGTTCTTGCGCCTATTTCGAGACATTTAGTTCCTTTTTGGAGTGGGTGGTGCGGCAGGAAGCTCAGGTGGCGTCCGTGTTGCACTACTTGGACGATTTTTTGTTTGTGGGGCCTGGGGGTTCGAGAGTTTGCGCGGCATTGTTGCAGACCATGGAGCGGTTGGCGCAGTACAAAACTGATGGACCGGCTATGGTGATGCGGTTCCTGGGTATTGTCATTGATACTGAGCGCTGGGAGTGTCGGTTGCCGGACGATAAGCTGGTGGAACTGAGGGAAGCGGTGAATGGGGCTTGCGGTAGGAAGAAATTGCATTTGTGGGAGCCTCAATCTCTGCTACGGCGTCTCAATTTTGCATGCCGCATTATGCCCATGGGTAGGGTATTTTTTCGCAGGCTAGCCATGGCATCTGCTGGAGTGGGGCGTCTGTATCATTATGTCCGGTTGCCCTCTGAGTTGCGGGAGGACTTGTTGGTTTGGAGGGAGTTTTTGGGTAAATACAACGGTCGGAGTATAGTCATGGAGGGGCTGGTATCCAATGTTGATTTAGAATTATACACGGATGCTTTGGGGGGAGCAGCTGAGGAACAGGAAGGTGTGTTTCTTGTGCGATAACTTGGGGGTGGTGCAAGTTATTAACTTACAGTCGGCTAGGTCTCCTCCTGTTGTGCTGCTCTTGAGACGCTTTGTCCTGAAGGGCTTAGAGTTGAATGCCCATTTTACGGCAATGCATGTGCCAGGGGTCAGGATCAAGATCGCTGATGCTCTTTCTCGTTTCCAGTGGTCCAGGTTTTGGGAGCTGGTGCCAGGGGTGGAGCCTCACGGCACCCCTTGTCCAGAGTGGCTGTGGCGGCTGGTTTGAAGGCGGCTTTGAGTTTGGTGCGGAGATCAGTTTGTTTAACCACGTGGAACACTTATCGCAGGTTTTGGTGAGAGTGGGAAGCTTTTTTAGGTCAGTTGTGCGGGGTGTGTGGGCCTCGGGATTGGGAGTTGTGCTTGTTGTACTATGTGGGTAGGGCCTATGAGGATGGGGTCTCTCCCTCTGGAGTAAGCCGTCGCATGTCGGCTTCAGCCTTTTGGGTTCGGGCTTGGGGGGAGCAGGATGCGACAAAATCCTTTTTGGTGCCTAGGGCTTTGCAGGGGTTTCGGAAGGGGTGTGTGGTGAGGGATGCGCAGAGGCCAGTGTCCCTTTCGTTATTGCTTCAGCTGGTGACGGTGCTGCTGTCAGTGTGTTTGTCTGGGTACGAGAGCGGGCTGCTTGCCTTAACCTTTTCCTTTGCGATTTTTGGGGCGTTTCGGATCTCTGAACTAGTGGCGCCAAGCAAAAGGAAACCTGGGGGTCTATTGGCTGAAAATTAGGTGCTGAGGGGTTCGGTTTTGGAATGTAGACGAAGACGGATCAGAGGGGCAGGGGTGCTGTGGTGCACTTGGGGTAGTGGGCTGCTTCAGCGGTTTGTCCCGTGAGTTGTTATCAAGCCTTCTTGGGGGTGCGGCCGCCGGGCGGCGGTCCGCTGCTTAGGCATGCTGACTATACTTTCCTGTCCGTATATCAGTTCGTACAGGTTTTTAGGAAGGTTTTGGGGTTGTAGGGTTTGCCAGCATCGGAGTATAGTTCCCATTCTTTTCGAATTGGGATGGCCATGGAGGCAGCTAGGTGGGGGTTTGCCACGGAGGTTGTCAAATGGATTGAGAGATAGGAGTTTGACAGATTTTGCCTGTATGCTTGCCCTCAGTTGTTGTAATTGAGTTTTTTCTAGAATTTCGGGAGCCGGGGGAGTGCTGTTGAAAAGGGGTGCTATTGGTTTTATGTTGTGCCATTGTGTTTTTCAGGTGAACCTCCCTGCCTGGTGTGGATAGCTGGGCACTCTTATGTGTGTAGGGGGAGTGTGCGGGCGGATGTGCGGACCGATGGGCGCAGCTGGGATTTCCAAGGTCCGAGGTGCAGGTTCGCTGGCTTGGTTTCCCTGGCTTGATGTGGTCCTGCTTGTTGCCTGAGTTACAGTTCTTAGCCGGTATGGATCGTTGTCCAGATATCCTTGTGATCCATGCAGGTGGGAATGATCTGGGGGTGCGGGCCTCCAGGGCCATTATGCGGAGCATAAAACTGGATTTGCTCCAGCTATGGTCGTCTTTCTCGGGTATTGTTATTGTCTGGTCGGATATCGTGGCCAGGCGGAAGTGGCGGCAGGCCAGGTCTGTGGCGGGCATTAATAAAACCAGGGTGAAGATTAATAAAGTGTTGGGGTGTTTTGTGGCCAGGAATGGGGGTTTCGTAGTTTGGCACAGGGATCTGGAGGATGGGTCGGCTGGTTTTATGAGCTTGGATAGGGTGCATTTGAATGCTATGGGGCAGGATCTGTGGAACTTGGGGATTCGAGATGGCATTGAGCGGGCTCTGGAGTTGTGGAGGGTCGACCATTTCTAAGGAAGGGGTCACAAATGGTCATCATGGCCGAAGTGGGAGTGGTTTTTGAAGGCTTTGGCAATTGGATATTTCTGAAGATTGAGGAGGAGTGATACATTCTCCTCCTATACCTGTTATGGTAGACAATGTCCTGGGGCTGGGGTGTTACCCAGCTATAGTTTGGTCCTCGTGGGTAAGGTCCCAAGGGTGGTTTGTTAGGTCTCCCGGTGGGTGCCTTTGGGTTAGGTGACGGCGGCCGGAGGTAAAGTGGAGTCCCCCCGTGTGTTATTATAGTAATGGAGTTGCAATTTGGGACATATATTTATATTTATGTGAATAAATGTTAATAAAACTGAAAGAGTTATTTATATGTTATTTAACATGTTATTTATGTTTTAAATAAAGGTGCTGTTGCGGCCTTTCCTTCTAGCAAGGTGTCTGAGTGTTATAAGGGGAGGGAAGGTTGGTATGTAGCACGGAGAGCTAGACTATCCCTTAGTCACGTATCCCCCTGCCCACACCCTAGACAGGTTACCCTATATCCCCTTGCCTCAAACCCAGACTGGTGACCCTGTATCCCACTGCCCCACCCTTAACTGGTAACTTTTTATCCTACTGCCCTCACCACAGACTGGTAACCCGGTACTTCACTGCCAACACTACAGACTGGTCACCTTGTATCCCCCCGTCCCCTCCATACAGAAGTAAACCTGTATCTTCCTGCCCCCACCCTAGATGGGTCACCCTGTATCCTCCTACCCCCACCCAACACTGGTTACCTTGTAACCCCCTGCCCAATCCCCAGATTTGTCATCCTGTATCCTCCTTCCCCCAGCCCAGCCCATTAACCTTGCTTCCCCCTGCCCAAGACAGATCACCCTGTAACTCTCTGCCCCAACCCCAGACTGGTCACCTTGTATCCCACTACCCAAGCACAGACTGGTCAGCCCGAAACCCCCTGCCCCAACCCTAGACTTGTAACCCTGTATCCACGTGCGGCCACCCCAGACCGGTGACCCTTCATCCCCCTGCCCCTACCCCTGACTGGTCACCCAGTATCCTCCTGTATCCACCACAGCCTGATCACCCTATATCACCATGCCCAGAAGCCCAGACTGGTCACCCTGTTTGTCCCTAATGTCAGTGTTATCATATTAAGTGTCCATGGAAGATATAGGTCATTAAAACATATATCTACATGGCCCAGGAACATATTATCACACCTATGCAGGTCTAGACCAAGAGTCTAGCCTGATAGTTATCAGTAATTAATAATGATATCAATTACCTGTCCTGCGATTCTTCCATTCCGGCTTCTGATAGGAATGTTCGTCTCCTTGCATGTTCTTTCTTCTCGTTGTCCACCTACAGTAGAAAAAAATAACAGGTGTGATAATATGTTCCTAGAATGGAGCTGCGGAATCTGTTGGCGCTATACAAATAAAAATATTATTATTATTATTATTAGTAGTAGTAGTAGTAGTAGTAGTAGTAGTAGTGTAATATTATAGGTAAGGAGGGCACCACTATATACCAAATGTCAGGGTGCTGCTGTGCAAGCATAACAATACATGATAGAAAAAGGAGAAATAATATAATATATGTAACACCCTTAAGACACTACTCCCAAGACCCTGCTTTGTTGTGTCCCTACCCTTACTGGTCACCCTATATACCCATGCCCGCACCCCAGACTAGTAACCCTGTATCCCCCTGCCCCCACCCTTGACGGGTTACCCTACATCCCTTTGCCTCAAACCCAGACTTATCGCCCTGTATCTTCCTGCCCCACCCAAGACTGAACACCCTGTATCCCTCTCTCTCAAACCCAGACTGTTAATCTTTTGTCCCTAATTCCAAGCCCAGACGGGTCAACCTGTATCCCACTGCCCCACCCTTTACCGGTCATCCTTTATCCTACTGCCCTCACCACAGACTGGTAACCCTGTACCTCACTACCACCACCACAGACTAGTCACCTTGTATCCCCCTGTCCCCTCCATAGACGGTTCAACCTGTATTCCCCTGCCCCATCACAGACTGAAAACCCTGTATCCCCCTGTCTCCTCCATAGACGGTTCAACCTGTATTCCCCTGTCCCCATTCTAGACGGGTCCCCCTCTATCCTCCTACCCCCACCCTAGAGTAGTAACCCTGTATCCTTCTTCCTCCACCCAGATGGGTCATACAGTTTTACGCTGCCCTCACCCCAGACTCGTCATCTTGTATCACATTGCGCCCACCCCAGAATGTTCACCCTGTAACCTCCTGTCCCCTGCATTGATGGGTCAGCCTGTATCCCCCTCCCTAGACTGGTCACCCTATATCCACCTGTCCCATCCCAGAGTAGTCACCCTGTATCCTTCTTCTTCCACCCAAATGGGTCACACTTTTTCCCCCTGACGTTACCCCAGACTGGTCACCCTGTATCCCACTGCCCTCACCCCAGACTGGTCACCCTGTAACCCCCTGCCCAAGACCCAGACTTGTCATCCTGTATCCCACTACCCCAACACCAGACTGGTCACCTTGTATCCCCCTACACAAGCACATACTGGCACCCTGTATTCCTCTACCCCCACCTGGGGTAGACTGATCACCCTGAAACCCCCTGCGCCAACCCTAGTCTTGTCACCCAGTATCCTCCTGTTCCCACCATAGGCTCGTCACCCTACATATGCCCCCAAGCCAAGACTGGTCACCCTGTTTCCCCCCTAATGTCAGTGTAACCCTGTATCCTGCTTCCTCCACCCAGATTTTTTCCCCTGCCCTCACCCCAGACTGGTCACCCTATATCACACTGCACCCACCCCAGGCTGGTCACCCTGTAACCACCTGTCCCCTCTATTGATGGGTCAGCCAGTATCCCCCAGCCCCCACCCTAGACTGGTCACCCTGTATCCTCCTGCCCCCATCCCAGCTATTAACCCTGTATTCTACTGCCCCTATCCCAGAATAGTCACCTTGTATTCTCCTTCCTCCACCCGGATGGGTCACACTGCTTCCCCCTGACGTTACCCCAGACTGGTCACTCTGTATCCTACTGCCCTCACCCCAGACTAGTCACCCTGTAACCCCCTGCCCAAGTCCCAGACTTGTCATCCTGTATCCCACTACCCCCACCTCAGACTGGTCACCCTGTATCCTCCTGCCCCAAACCCAGAATGGTCACCCAGTATCCTCCTGTTCCCACCTTACGCTGGTCACCCAGTATCCTCCTGTTCCCACCACAGGCTGGTCACCCTTCATATGCCCCAAGCCCAGACTGGTCACCCTATATCCCCCTAATGTCAGTGTTATCATATTAAGTGTCCAAGGAAGACATAGGTCATTAAAAACATATATCTACATGGTCCAGGAACATATTATCACACCTATGCAGGTCTAGACCAAGAGTCTAGCCTGATAGTTATCAGTAATTAATAATGATATCAATTACCTGTCCTGCGATTCTTCCATTCTGGCTTCTGATAGGAATGTTAGTATCCTCGCATGTTCTTTCTTTTCGTTGTCCACCTACAGTAGAAAAAAATCACAGGTGTGATAATATGTTCCTAGAATGGAGATCTTAATATATATGTAACACTCTAAAGACACTGCTCCCATGACCCTGCCTTGATGTGTCCCTACCCGAACCCCAGACTGGTCACCCAAAATATCCTTGTCCCCATCCCAGGCTAGTTACCCTGTATCCCCCTGCTCCCACCCTAGACAGGTTACCCTATATCCCCTTGCCTCAAACCCAGACTGATCACCCTGTATCCTCCTGCCCTTAGTCCAGACTGGTTACCCTGTATCCCACTGCCCCACCCTTACCACAGACTGGTAACCCTGTACTTCACTGCCAACACTACAGACTGGTCACCTTGTATCCCCCTTGTCCCCTCCATACAGAAGTCAACCTGTATGTCCCTGCCCCCACCCTACATGGGTCACCCTGTATCCTCCTACCACCACTCTAGACTGGTCACCCTATATCCACCTGCCCACATTCCAGACGGGTCACCCTGTATCCTCCTTCCTTTACCCAGATGGGTCAAATTGTTTGCGACTGCTTTCATCCCAGACTGGTCAACCTGTATCTCTCTGCCCCAACCCCAGACTAGTCAGCTTGTATTCCCCTACGCAAGCCTAAACTGGTCACCCTGTATCACACTGCCCCCACCCAACACTGGTCACCTTGTAATCCCCTGCCCAAGCCCCAGACTTGTCATCCTGTATCCTCCTGCCCCCAGCCCAGACAGTTCACCCTGTTTCCCCCTGCCCCCATGCCAGACAGATCACCCTGAAACTCTCTGCCTCAACCCCAGACTGATCACCTTGTATCCCTTTACCCAAGCACAGCCCGAAACCCCCTGCCCTAACCCTAGACTTGTAACCCTGTATCCAGCTGCGGACACCCGAGACGGGTGACCCTTCATCCTCTTGCCCCTACCCCTGACTGGTCACCCAGTATTCTCCTGTTGCCATCACAGGCATATATCCCCATGCCCCCAAGCCCAGACTGCTCACTTTGTTTGCCCCTAATGTCAGTGTTATAATTTTAAGTGTCCATGGAAGATATAGGTAATTAAAAACATATATCTACATGGCCCAGGAACATATTATCACACCTATGCAGGTCTAGACCAAGAGTCTAGCCTGATAGTTATCAGTAATTAATAATGATATCAATTACCTGTCCTGCGATTCTTCCATTCTGGCTTCTGATAGGAATGTTCGTCTCCTCGTATGTTCTTTCTTCTCTTTGTCCACCTACAGTAGAAAAAAAATCACAGGTGTGATAATACATAACTAGAATAGAGATATATATGTAACACCCTAAAGATACTGCTCCTATGACCCTGCTTTGTTGTGTCCCTACCCTTACCCCAGACTGGTCACCCTATATAACCCTGCCCCCACCCCAGACTAGTCACCCGGTATCCCGCTGCCCCCATCCTAGACAGGTTACCATATATGCTCTTACCTCAAACCCAGACACATTACCCTGTATCCTCCGGCCCTCAGCCCAGACTGGACGCCCTGTACTACCCTGCCCCACCCAAGACTGAACAACCTGTATCCCTCTGTCTGACACCCAGACTGTGTCCCTAATTGTAAGCCCAGACTGGTCGACCTGTATACCATTGCACCACCCTTAACTGGTCACCCTGTACCTCACTGCACCCTCCACAGACTGGTCACCCTGTATCCCTCTGTCCCCTCCATAGACGGTTCAACCTGTATCCTCTTGCCCCATCAAAGACTGAACACCCTGTATCCCTCTGTCTCAAGCCCAGATTGTTCACCTTGTGTCCCTAATTCCAAGCCTAGACTGGTCAACCTACATCCCACTGTCCCATCCTTAACTGTTCACCTTGTATACCCCTGTCCCCTCCATAGAAGGGTCACCTTTTATCCTCCTACCTCAACCCCATACTGGTTACCCTGTATCCCACTTCCCCCACCCCAGACTGGTCACCTTGTATCCCTCTACCCAAGCACAGACTGGTCTCCCTGTATCCCACTACCCCCACCCCAGACTGGTCACCTTGTATCCCTGTACCCAAGCAGAGACTGGTCTCCCTGTATCCCACTACCCCCACCTCAGACTGATCACCCTGTATCCTCCTAACCCCACCCTAGACTGGTCACCTTGTATCCTCCTTCCTCCAACCAGATGGGTCACACTGTTTCCCCCTGCCCTCACCACAGACTGGTCACCCTGTAACCCCCTGCCCAAGCACTAGACTTGTCATCCTGTATCCTCCTGCCCCCAGACGGGTCACCCTGATTCCCCCCTGCCCCCACGCCAGAAAGATCACCCTGTAACCCTCTGCCCCAACCGCAGACTGGTCAGCTTGTATACCCCTACCCAAGCAAAGACTGATCACCCTGTATCCTACTGCCCCACCCTACACTGGCACCCTGTATCCCACTACCCCCACCTCAGACTGGTCACCCTGAAACCCCCTGCCCCAACCCTAGACTTTTCACCCTGTATCCTCCTGCCCCCACCCCAGACGGGTCACCCTTTATTCCTCTGCCCCTGCCCCTGACTGGTCACTAAGTATCCTCCTGTTCCTGCCATAGGCTGGTAACCTTACATACGCCCCCAAACCTAGACTGGTCACCCTGTATCACCATGCCCAGAAGCCCAAACTGGTGACCCTGTTTCCCCCTAATGTCAGTGTTATCATATTAAGTGTCCATGGAAGATATAGGTCATTAAAACATATATCTTCATGGCCCATGAACATATTATCACACCTATGCAGGTCTAGACCAAGAGTCTAGCCTGATAGTTATCAGTAATTAATAATGATATCAATTACCTGTCCTGTGATTCTTCCATTCCAGCTTCTCATGGGAATGTTCGTCTCCTTGCATGTTCTTTCGTCTAGTTCTCCACCTGCAGTAGAAAAAAATCACAGATGTGATAATATGTTCCTAGAATGGAGATCTTAATATATATGTAACACTCTAAAGATATTGCTCCCATGACCCTGCTTTGTTGTGTCCCTACCCTTACTCCAGACTGGTCACCCTGCATACTGCTGCCCCCACCTTAGACTAGTCACCCTGTACCCTTATGTCCCCTTGGTCACCCTGTATGCTCCCGCTCATCTATACGCTGGGACCACAAAGATATTAGTTTGTGGATGAGGTTGATGACGGCGACGAAGGGTTTGGGGGCTGGGCAGTCCTTTCGGGATGGAGCCGGCGGCTTCTTGTTTCAAGAAAAAAGGTAGAGGCGGAGAAGATAACCAAAAGAGGAGTGATGCCAGTGAGGGTGGAAAGGATGCTGCCGTATCACGTGCGGTATCCAAATAATGCGGCGGCACAGTTGCTTAGAGAGGGTTTCAGTGGGGGTTTTCGAATCCCGGGCGGGCAAGGGGCTCCGGAGAGGCCGATGCATAATCTGGCGTCCACGTTGGTTTGGCTGGATATTGTGACTTATAAATTGTTGAAAAAAGTTCTGTTGGGCCGGATGGCGGGGCCTTTTGATACGAACCCGCTTCCAGGATTGTGGGTCTTCCCTCTGGGCCTGGTGCCTAAGAAGGAGCGGAATAAATTTCGGCTTATTCATCACCTGTCGCATTCGGCTGGAGCGTCGGTGAATAATGGGATAGACCCGGAGTTATGTGCAGTTTCTTATACCTCGTTTGACGCGGCTTTGAACTGGGTGCACTGGTATGGGAAGGGGACACTGCTAGCTAAAACTGATATTGAAGCGGCATTCCGGTTGCTACCGGTTCACCCGGAGAGTTTCCATTTGTTGGGGTGTTGTTGGCAAGGGCAGTTTTTGTGGACTTGTGTCTCCCAATGGGTTGCTCTATTTCTTGCGCCTATTTCGAGACATTTAGTTCCTTTTTGGAGTGGGTGGTGCGGCAGGAAGCTCAGGTGGCGTCCCTGTTGCACTACTTTGACGATATTTTGTTTGTGGGGCCTGGGGGTTCCAGAGTTTGCGCTGCGTTGTTGCAGACCATGAAGCGTTTGGCGCAGTACTTTGGGATTCCGCTGGCGCAGTACAAAACTGATGGACCGGCTACGGTGATGCGGTGCCTGGGTATTGTCATTGATACTGAGCGGTGGAAGTGTCGGTTGCCGGACGATAAGCTGGTAGAAGTGAGGGAGGCGGTGAACGGAGCTTGCGGTAGGAAGAAATTGCGTTTGCAGGAGCCTCAATCTCTGCTACGGCGTCTCAATTTTGCATGCCGCATTATGCCCATGGGTAGGGTATTTTTTCGCAGGCTAGTCATGGCATCTGCTGGGGTGGGGCGTCCGTATCATTATGTCCGGTTGCCCTCTGAGTTGCGGGAGGACTTATTGGTTTGGAGGGAGTTTTTGGGTAAATACAACGGTCTAAGTATAGTCATGGAGGGGCTGGTATCCAATGTTGATTTAGAATTATACACGGATGCTGCTGGGGGACACGGTTTGTTGCCTTTTTGCAAGGTCAGTGAAGTGCGGAGCCGTGGCCGGAAGACTGGGTGCAGAGGGGGAATTTGGCATTTTTAGAGATGTTTTCAATTGTGGTGGCTTTGGAGCTTTGGGGGGACCAGCTGAGGAACAGGAAGGTGTGTTTCTTGTGCGATAACTTGGGGGTGGTGCAAGGTAATAACTTACAGTCGGCTAGGTCTCCTCCTGTTGTGCTGCTATTGAGACGCTTTGTCCTGAAGGGCTTAGAGTTGAATGCTCATTTTACGGCAATGCATGTGCCAGGGGTCAGGAACGTGATCGCTGATGCTCTTTCTCGTTTCCAGTGGTCCAGGTTTTTTGGAGCTGGTGCCAGGGGCGGAGCCTCACGGCACCTCTTGTCCAGAGTGGCTGTGGAGGCTGGTTTGAAGGCAGCTTTGAGTTTCGTGCGGAGATCGGTTTGTCTAACCACGTGGAACACTTATTGCAGGTTTGGTGGGAGTGGGAAGCATTTTTAGGTGAGTTGTCCGGGGTGTGTGGGCCTCGGGATTGGAAGTTGTGGTTGTTGTACTATGTGGGTAGGGCCTATGAGGATGGGGTCTCTCCCTCTGGAGTAAGCCGTCGCATGTCGGCTTTAGCCAAGTCTCGGGCTTGGGGGGAGCAGGATGTGACGAAATCCTTTTTGGTGCCTAGGGCTTTGCGGAGGTTTCGGAAGAGGTGTGTGGTGAGGGATGCAAATAGGCCAGTGTCCCTTTCGTTATTGCTTCAGCTGGTGAAGGTGCTTCTGTCGGTGTGTTTGTCGGGGTACTAGCGCGGGCTGTTTGCCTTGGCCTTTTCCTTTGCGTTTTTTGGGGCGTTTCGGATCTCTGAACTGGTGGCGCAAAGCAAAAGGAAGCCTGGGGGTCTAGCGGCTGAAAATTAGGTGCTGAGGGGTTCGTTTTTGGAATGTAGATGAAGACGGATCAGAGGGGCAGGGGTGCTGTGGGTTTGCCAACATCGGAGTATAGTTCCCATTCTTTTCGAATTGGGATGGCCATGGAGGCAGCTAGGTGGGGGGTTGCCCCGGAGGTTGTCAAATGGATTGGGAGATAGGAGTCTGACAGGTTTCGCCTGTATGTTCGCCCTCAGTTGTTGTAATTGAGTTTTTTTCTAGAATTTCGGGAGTCAGGGGAGTGCTGTTGAAAAGGGGTGCTATTGGTTTTATGTTGTGCCATTGTGTTTTTCAGGTGAACCTCCCTGCCTGGTGTGGATAGCTGGGCACTCTTATGTGTGTAGGGGGAGTGTGCGGGCAGATGTGCGGACCGATGGGCGGCAGCTGGGATTTCCAAGGTCCGAGGTGCAGGTTCGCTGGCTTGGTTTCCCTGGCTTGATGTGGTCCCGCATGTTGCCTGAGTTACAGTTCTTAGCCGGTATGGATCATTGTCCAGATATCCTTGTGATCCATGCAGGTGGGAATGATCTGGGGGTGC
The DNA here is from genome assembly GCF_027789765.1 of Dendropsophus ebraccatus. Lineage (NCBI taxonomy): Eukaryota > Metazoa > Chordata > Amphibia > Anura > Hylidae > Dendropsophus > Dendropsophus ebraccatus. The sequence continues at coordinate 148,068,234 of NC_091458.1, forward strand.
GGGCCTCCAGGGCCATTATGCGGAACATGAAACTGGATTTGCTCGAGCTATGGTCGTCTTTCTCGGTTATTGTTATTGTCTGGTCGGATATCGTGGCCAGGCGGAAGTGGCGGCAGGCCAGGTCTGTGGCGGGCATTAATAAAACCCGGATGAAGATTAATAAAGTGGTGGGGTGTTTTGTGTCCAGGAATGGGGGTTTCGTAGTATGGCATAGGGATCTGGAGGATGGGTCGGCTGATTTTATGAGCTCGGATAGGGTGCATTTGAATGCTATGGGGCAGGATCTGTGGAACTTGGGGATTCGAGATGGCATTTAGCGGGCTCTGGAGTTGTGGAGGGTCGACCATTTGTAAGGCACGGGTCACAAATGGTCGTCATGGCCGAAGTGGGAGGGGTTTTTGAAGGCTTTGGCAATTGGATATTTCTGCGGATTGGAGGAGGAGTGATACATTCTCCTCCTATACCTGTTACGGTAGACAATGTCCTGGGGCTGGGGTTTTACCCAGCTATAGTTTGGTCCCCGTGGGTAAGGTCCCCGGGGTGGTTTGTTAGGTCTCCCGGTGGGTGCCTTCGGGTTAGGTGACGGCGGCCGGAGTAAAAGTGGAGACCCCCAGTGTGTTATTATAGTAATGGAGTTGCAATTTGGGACATATATTTATATTTATGTGAATAAATGTTAATAGAACTGAAAGAATTATTTATATGTTATTTAACATGTTATTTATGTTTTAAATAAAGGTGCTGTTGCGGCCTTTTCTTTTAGCAAGGTGTCTGAGTGTTATCAATGGGAGGGAAGGTTGGTATGTAGCACGGAGAGCTAGACTATCCCTTAGTCACGTATCCCCCTGCCCCCACCCTAGACAGGTTACCCTATATCCCCTTGCCTCAATCCCAGACTGATCACCCTGTATCCGCCTGCCCTCAGTCCAGACTGGTCACCCTGTATCCCACTGCCCCACCCTTAACTGGTAATTTTTTATCCTACTGCCCTCACCACAGACTGGTAACCCTGTACTTCACTGCCAACACTACAGACTGGTCACCTTGTATCCCCCCGTCCCCTGCATACAGAAGTAAACCTGTAACTTCCTTCCCCCACCCTAGATGGGTCACCCTGTATCCTCCTACCCCCACCCAACACTGGTTACCTTGTAAACCCCTGCCAAATCCCCAGATTTGTCATCCTGTATCCTCCTTCCCCCAGCCCAGAAAATTCACCTTCCTTCCCCCTGTCCAAGACAGATCACCCTGTAACTCTCTGCCCCAACCCCAGACTGGTCACCTTGTATCCCTCTACCCCAGCACAGACTGGTCAGCCCGAAACCCCCTGCCCCAACCCTAGACTTGTAACCCTGTATCCACGTGCGGCCACCCCAGACCGGTGACCCTTCATCCCCCTGCCCCTACCCCTGACTGGTCAACAAGTATCCTCCTGTATCCACCACAACCTGGTCACCCTATATCACCATGCCCAGAAGCCCAGACTGGTCACCCTGTTTGCCCCTAATGTCAGTGTCATAATATTAAGTGTCCATGGAAGATATAGGTCATTAAAAATATATATCTACATGGCCCAGGAACATATTATCACACCTATGGAGGTCTAGACCAAGAGTCTAGTTATCAGTAATTAATAATGATATCAATTACCTGTCCTGCGATTCTTCCATTCCAGCTTCTCATGGGAATGTTTGTCTCCTTGCATGTTCTTTCTTCTAGCTCTCCACCTGCAGTAAAAAAAAAATAAATCTAAAGTGTGATAATATGTTCCTAGAATGGAGACCTTAATATATATGTAATACTCCAAAGACACTGCTCCTATGACCCCTGCCTTGTTGTGTCTCTACCCGAACCCCAGACTGGTCACCCTAAATATCCCTGCCCCCATCCCAGACTAGTCACCCTGTATCCCCCTGCCCCCCACCCTAGACGGGTTACCCTATATGCTCTTGCCTCAAACCCAGACATATCACCCTGTATCCTCCTGCCCTCAGCCCAGACTGGACACCCTGTACTACCCTGCCCCAACCAAGACTGAACAGCCTGTATCCCTCTGTCTGGCTCCCCGACAGTTAACCTTGTGTCCCTAATTTCAAACCCAGACTGGTCGACCTGTATACCACTGCCGCACCCTTAACCGGTCACCCTTTATCCTACCGCCCTCACCACAGACTGGTAACCCTGTACCTCACTGCCCCCTCTACAGACTGGTCACCTTGTATCCCCCTGTCCCCTCCATAGACGGTTCAACTTGTATCCCCCTGCCCCCACCCTAGACGGGTCACCCTGTATCCTCCTACCCCCACCCTAGACCAGTCACCCTGTATCCTACTTCCCCCACCCAGATGGGTCATTCAGTTTCCCCCTGACGTCACCCCATACTAGTCACCCTGTATCCCACTGCCCCCAGCCCAGAAGGGTCACCCTATTTCCTCATGCCAGGCAGGTCACCTTGTAACCCTCTGCCCCAACCCCAGACTGGTCACCTTGTATCCCCCTACCAAAGCACAGACTGGTCACCCTGTATCCCACTGCCCCCACCCTAGACTGGTACCCTGTATTCCACTAACTCTACCTAAGACAGGTGACCCTGAAACCCCCTGCCCCAACCCTAGACTTGTCACTCTGTATTCTCCTGCCGCCACCCCAGACAGGTCACCCTTCATTCCCCTGCCCCTACCCCTGACTGGTCACCCAGAATCCTCCTGTTCCCACCATAGGCTGGTCACCCTACATATGCCCCCAAGCCCAGACTTGGTCACCCTGTTTCTCCCTAATGTCAGTGTTATCATTTTAAGTGTCCATGGAAGATATAGGTCATTAAAAACATATATCTACATGGCCCAGGAACATATTATCACACCTATGCAGGTCTAGACCAAGAGTCTAGCCTGATAGTTATCAGTAATCAATAATGATATCAATTACCTGTCCTGCGATTCTTCCATTCCGGCTTCTGATAGGAATGTTCGTCTCCTTGCATGTTCTTTCTTCTTGTTGTCCACCTACAGTAGAAAAAAAATAACAGGTGTGATATGTTCCTAGAATGGAGATCTTAATATATATGTAACACTCCAAAGACACTGCTCCCATGACCCAGACTGGTCACCCTATATACCCCTTCCCCCACCCCAGACTAGTCACCCTGTATCCCCCTGCCCCCTCCCTAGACGTGTTACCCTATATGTTCTTGAATTACCCACGGAGTGTATAGTGAAGGGAGGTACATGTGAGTGTATGAGCTCCCTAAGAGGCTAGGATTGTATATTGTTTTTTTCCACCCCCTTTTTGTGGGGTGGTAATGGCTTCGCCTTTCTAGATTTTTCCCTAGGTACAGAGGTTCACAGGAAGTGGGGTTGTGGATAAATATCATGATACCGCAGCGAGCAAGACCTACCACATCTTCAGCAACCAGTTCTTCCTTTCGTAAATTTGTTTCGCCTTTAACGAATCCACGTGCAAGTGGTACAATTCCTGTAAGTATCGACACGAATGTACTCAGTCTGCAGGAGCGCATCCAGTGTCAATATGTTATAAGAAGATCAGTCAGTCTGCCCAGCAACCCAGCACTACCAGGGATGCAATTTCGAAGACCTTGGACTCCAGTAAGTCTAATGTTGCCTTGGCTAGAGATCTTCCCAAATCGGAAGACGTCTGATTTGCTGATTTCCACTTTTGGTGATGGTTTTTATGTGCCAGCTTTCTCAGGTGCAAGGTGTTCTGTGGTAGATAATTTGTGCTTGGCCATAATGTATCGTAAGGTGGTCGATGTCAAAATTTTGAATTTAATCTAGCTAGAGTGAAAGGCCAGTTTCCTTTTCCCACATATTCTAATTTTCGGGTATCCTCCCTGGGTCTGATCCCTTAAAAGGAACCCAACAAATTTAGATTGACTGATAATTCGTCTTTCCCCAAAGGTTCTTCTTTAAATGACTGATCGCACTTTGGTTGCTGTGCATTATAACTCTTTCGAGGATACGTTGGACCTTGTTCGAAATTGCGGTCCTAATGCTATAATGGCAAGGGCAGATATTGAATCTGCTTTTCGTTTATTGTCGGTGTCTCCTGGGGGACTTAATTAGTTGGGTTTTGTTTGGAGGGATACATTTTATTTTCATAAGTCGCTATGGTTTCAGCTTGTCTTGCTTTTATTTAGAATCTTTTTCTTGTTTTTTGGAGTGGGTTTTGAAAGAGAAAACAGGATTGTTGTTTTGTACACACTATCTTTATGATTTTTTGTTTGTAGGTAAAGGCGATTCAGATGATTGTGCGTGTTAGCTATCCTCTTTTGTGGACATGTGTGGTTATTTTGGGGTCCCCTTAGCGGCTAATAAAACTGCCGGAGGCTAAAATACATGAAATGTGAGCTTTATTGTCATCTATGTTGGTTAAGAAGACAACTACATTGAAGAACATGCAGCGCTTGTTGGGTAACCTTGTATTAGGGTTTTATGGTGAAATGAAGGTTAATTAGTAAAAGTAGGTTAGGTGGAGATATAGTAATAGATAATGGATAGCAGGGTGCTGGTTGGGGCATTGTGGTCAGTGGCCTTTTAGGGTGAATGGGTTGAGCAATTGTGGTTAAGCAGGTCAATTGAAATAAAATGAAAATAGAGGTGGGCGCCCCACAGAATGAATGGTATAATCTGGTTGGTGGTGGGGACTCTTGGCAGGGGTCCTCAGCTGCCACAGAAGGGTGTAAGATTCGGGGCATCTGACTCTCAGCCCTTGTGGTTCATGAGGGTATAAGAGTTGGAATGCTCAGCAGTTTGAAGATTCGGCAGGTGGAGTGGATAAGGTCCCTAATATAGGGACATTCGCTGTACCAAGTCGGACTTAAGTGGAAGTGTGGAAGGGGCACCCACAAAAATAAGACCTTGACCGCTTAATTTGTTGGATGAATGTGGTTAGGGATTGTAAGGTGTTGGGGGCCGCTGGGTGCACTGCTCCAGCTAGCACAATAGATAAATGGTCTGAGTCACTCCTCTTGAGGAGTGCTAGTAGGTAATATCAAAGATTGTTAAGAACTAACTCGTTTTGTAGTTGTAGGCTCTGGATGCATAAGACGCGAAAAATAATCATGGACAAGGGAGAAGCAGTATCTTTTGCAAGGGGCTAAATTTTAGCAGGTCCAGTGTAAGCATCATTAGATGACCTAGAAGCATTCTCGGGGATACCCCCTCTTGAAATTTGGTATAAATGTAATCTTCCTGGATACACCCCTCTGTTTGGAATAATTCAAGAGTACTGTTCTTGATCCTACAAAAAAAAAAAAAAAAACCAAAACCTTGTATTTGCTACTAGGGTGATCCCGATGGGGAAAGGTTTTTTGTAGAAGTTTGTTTCAGAAGACTTGTGGTCTTATACCTCAGCGTGCACATATTCGTTTGATGCTTACTTTGAAAGAGGATTTAGCTTCGTTTTTTTTGTCTGATTTCAATGGAAAGGCGGTGTGGCAGGAGGATTTTCGAGAAGCTGGTGCTTTAGGGTTGTTAACCGATGCTGTGGGAAGTTGTGGCTTTGGAGTTTTCTGGAATGAACACTGGTGCGCAGAAACGTGGCATCCTACTTTGGTGGAGTCCAGTATCATCTGTAATGTCGTGTTAATTGGATTGTTCCCGATTCTCGTTGCTTTCTCTCTGTGGGGCGACTCCTTTAGGAACAAACGCATAATCGTAAACACAGATAATCGGGGAGTGATGTTTGCCATCATCAGTCTGTCGGCCAAATCGGATGTGGTTTTCAAACTTTTACGTCATTAGTGTTGCTCTGTTTCCATTTAAATGTGTGGCTTAAAGCTAGATACATACCTGAAGCTGTTAATGATGTCGCGGACTCTCTATCTCACCTGCATTTTTCTCGATGTTAGCTTTGGGTTCTGGATGCGGATCTCTTCGGTCATTCGTGTCCTCCACACTTGTCCAATCTTATATAGGAATGATGTGTACTTTCCTTCGGTCCAAGAGTTACTCGACAGGTAGAGGAGCTACGGTTTCCTTGTGTTCTATTACTGGTTGCCCTGCATGCCCGGTTAAGGTGGTTTTGGAGTATTTATTGGTCTGTCCTGGTTTTCCTGGGTCATTTTTGTTGCATTCCGATGGTACCTCCTTGTCTAAGTTTCAATTTGTTACAGTTTTTTGGGAAATGTTTAAGTAAATTGTTTTTTTTGGCTCATTCATTTCGTATTGGAGCTGCTACGGAGGCTTGTCGTTTGGGATTGTCCCCTACTAATATTAAAAGGTTAGGCAGGTGGTGTTCACATAGATATAAGCTTTATATTAGGCCTCATTTATGTGTTTGATTTCTTGTAGGTCGGTCTCCCATTGTCGTCTGGGTCCTCGGCCATTCTTTCATATATTGGGCCCATAGACGCGCTTTGGAGTGGGTCTATTCTACTAATTCTACTAACTCTCAGAGGAGGTAGCTATTTTGTTGGCAGGGGTCAGTGGTCTCCGTTGGTTTCAGATCATTGATTTAGTGGAGAATAGATGTCTAGTGTGGCCTGCGCCTAATGTCTTAGTTATTCATGCAGGTGGAAACTACGTAGGGCGTAGGCGCACTGATGCATTGTTTCATGAGATGAAATAACATTCAACGTTCTACATAGTCTTTATCCTCGGACCGTTCTTTGAGATCGTTCCGAGGCTAATTTGATCTTATCAAGGTTTTACATTCCTTGACATGATCAGGAGCCATGTTAACAGGGGTTTGGCATGCTTCTTGCTTTTGACGGGCGGTATTTCGTACCGACACACCGACTTAGAAGTCTTGGAAGTTATGCTCAGCCAATCGCGGCTGAGCTTCGGATGACGCTGCAGAGGGCGGACGGCACTCGGGAAGATCCGCCGGCCGCCCGAAGAAGACGTCACTGCTGAGGATCGGAGACCGTGGTCAGCACGTGACAGGTGAGTATAGCGCAGCACACTTCCGGGTACACGGGTGGGGGTGGTGGGACACGGGGAAGGGGGCCATTCACAGACGTAACATACATTACAATGTTGTATAACTTTGTAATGTGTGTTATTCTGTGAATAATTTTTTAGCGCCGGACAACCCCTTTATCTGGTCACCTTGTATACCCCTGTCCCCTCCATAGAAGGGTCACCCTTTATCCTCCTACCTCAACCCCATACTGGTTACCCTGTATCCCACTTCCCCCACCCCAGACTGGTCACCTTGTATCCCTCTACCCAAGCACAGACTGGTCTCCCTGTATCCCACTACCCCCACCTCAGACTGATCACCCTGTATCCTCCTAACCCCACCCTAGACTGGTCACCTTGTATCCTCCTTCCTCCAACCAGATGGGTCACACTGTTTCCCCCTGCCCTCACCACAGACTGGTCACCCTGTAACCCCCTGTCCAAGCACTAGACTTGTCATCCTGTATCCTCCTGTATCCTCCTGCCCCCAGACTGGTCACCCTGATTCCCGCCTGCCCCCACGCCAGAAAGATCACCCTGTAACCCTCTGCCCCAACCGCAGACTGGTCACCTTGTATACCCCTACCCAAGCAAAGACTGACTACCTTGTATCCTACTGCCCCACCCTACACTGGCACCCTGTATCCCACTACCCCCACCTCAGACTGGTCACCCTGAAACCCGCTGCCCCAACCCTAGACTTTTCACCCTGTATCCTCCTGCCCCCACCCCAGACGGGTCACCCTTTATTCCCCTGCCCCTGCCCCTGACTGGTCACTCAGTATCCTCCTGTTCCTGCCATAGGCTGGTAACCTTACATACGCCCCCACACCTAGACTGGTCACCCTGTATCACCATGCCCAGAAGCCCAAACTGGTCACCCTGTTTCCCCCTAATGTCAGTGTTATCATATTAAATGTCCATGGAAGATATAGGTCATTAAAACATATATCTACATGGCCCAGGAACATATTATCACACCTATGCAGGTCTGGACTAAGGGTCTAGCCTGATAGTTATCAGTAATTAATAATGATATCAATTACCTGTCCAGCTTCTCAAGGGAATGTTCGTCTCCTTGCATGTTCTTTCTTCTCATTTTCCACCTGCAGTAGAAAAAAATTACAGGTGTGATAATATGTTCCTAGAATGGAGATCTTAATATATATGTAACACTCTAAAGATACTGCTCCCATGACCCTGCTTTGTTGTGACCCTCCCCTTACTCCAGACTGGTCACCCTGCATACTGCTGCCCCCACCTTAGACTAGTCACCCTGTACCCTTATGTCCCTGCCCCAGATTGGTCACCCTGTATGCTCCCGCCCATCTATACGCGGGGATCACAAAGATATTAATTTGTGGATGAGGTTGATGACGGCGACGAAGGGTTTGGGGGCTGGGCAGTCCTTTCGGGATGGAGCCGGCGGCTTCTTGTTTCAAGAAAAAAGGTAGAGACGGAGAAGATAATGCGGCGGCACAGTTGCTTAGAGAGGGTTTCAGTGGGGGTTTTCGAATCCCGGGCGGGCAAGGGGCTCCGGAGGGGCCGATGCATAATCTGGCATCCACAATGGTTTGGCTGGATATTATGACTTATAAATTGTTGAAAGAAGTTCTGTTGGGCCGGATGGCGGGGCCTTTTGATACGAACCCGCTTCCGGGATTGTGGGTCTCCCCTCTGGGCCTGGTGCCTAAGAAGGAGCGGAATAAATTTCGGCTTATTCATCACCTGTCGCATCTGGCTGGAGCGTCGGTGAATGATGAAATAGATCCGGAGTTATGTGCAATTTCTTATACCTCGTTTGACGCGGCTTTGAAGTGGGTGCACCGGTATGGGAAGGGGACACTGCTAGCTAAAACTGATATTGAGGCGGCATTCCAGTTGCCGCCGGTTCACCCTGAGAGTTTCCATTCGTTGGGGTGTTGTTGGCAAGGGCAGTTTTTGTGGACTTGTGTCTCCCAATGGGTTGCTCTATTTCTTGCGCATATTTCGAGACATTTAGTTCCTTTTTGGAGTGGGTGGTGCGGCAGGAAGCTCAGGTGGCGTCCGTGTTGCACTACTTGGATGATTTTTTGTTTGTGCTGCGTTGTTGCAGACCATGGAGCGGTTGGCGCAGTACTTTGGGATTCCGCTGGTGCTTGACAAAACTGATGGACCGGCTACGGTGATGCGGTGCCTGGGTATTGTCATTGATACTGAGCGCTGGGAGTGTCGGTTGCCGGACGATAAGCTGGTGGAACTGAGGGAGGCGGTGAACGGGGCTTGCGGTAGGAAGAAATTGCGTTTGCGAGAGCCTCAATCTCTGCTACGGCGTCTCAATTTTGCATGCAGCATTATGCCCATGGGTAGGGTATTTTTCCGCAGGCTAGCCATGGCATCTGCTGGGGTGGGGCGTCCGTATCATTATGTCCGGTTGCCCTCTGAGTTGCGGGAGGACTTGTTGGTTTGGAGGGAGTTTTTGGGTAAATACAACGGTCTAAGTATAGTCATGGAGGGGCTGGTATCCAATGTTGATTTAGAATTATACACGGATGCTGCTGGGGGACACGGTTTGTTGCCTTTTTGCAAGGTCAGTGAAGTGCGGAGCCGCGGCCGGAGGACTGGGTGCAGAGGGGGAATTTGGCATTTTTAGAGATGTTTCCAATTGTGGTGGCTTTGGAGCTTTGGGGGGACCAGCTGAGGAACAGCAAGTTGTGTTTCTTGTGCGATAACTTGGGGGTGGTGCAAGCTATTAACTTACAGTCGGCTAGGTCTCCTCCTGTTGTGCTGCTGTTGAGACACGTTGTCCTGAAGGGCTTAGAGTTGAATGCTCATTTTACGGCAATGCATGTGCCAGGGGTCAGGAACGAGATCGCTGATGCTCTTTCTCGTTTCCAGTGGTCCAGGTTTTGGGAGCTGGTGCCAGGGGTGGAGCCTCACGGCACCCCTTATCCAGAGTGGCTGTGGCGGCTGGTTTGAAGGCGGCTTTGAGTTTGGTGCTGAGATCGGTTTGTCTAACCATGTGGAACACTTATCGCAGGTTTTGGTGGGAGTGGGAAGCTTTTTTAGGTGAGTTGTCTGGGGTGTGTGGGCCTCGGGATTGGGAGTTGTGCTTCTTGTACTATGTGCGTAGGGCCTATGAGGATGGGGTCTCTCCCTCTGGAGTAAGCCGTCGCATGTCGGCTTTAGCCAAACCTCGGGCTTGGGGGGAGCAGGATGTGACGAAATCCTTTTTGGTGTCTAGGGCTTTGCGGGGGTTTCCGAAGGGGTGTGTGGTGAGGGATGCGCGTAGGCCAGTGTCCCTTTCGTTATTGCTTCAGCTGGTGACAGTACTGCTGTCGGTGTGTTTGTCGGGGTACGAGTGCGGGCTGTTTGCCTTGGCCTTTTCATTTGCGTTTTTTTGGGCGTTTCGGATCTCTGAACTGGTGGCGCCAAGCAAAAGGAAGCCTGGGGGTCTGTTGGCTAAAAATTAGGTGCTGAGGGGTTCGGTTTTTGAATGTAGACGAAGACGGATCAGAGGTGCAGGGGTGCTGTGGTGCACTTGGGGTAGTGGGTTGGTTCAGCGGTTTGTCCCGTGAGTTGTCAAGCCTTCTTGGGGGTGCAGCCGCCGGGCGGCGGTCCGCTGCTTAGGCATGCTGACTATACTTTCTTGTCTGTATATCAGTTCGTACAAGTTTTTAGGAAGGTTTTGGGGTTGTTGAGTTTGCCAGCATCGGAGTATAGTTCCCATTCTTTTCGAATTGGGATGGCCATGGAGGCAGCTAGGTGGGGGTTTGCCCCGAAGGTTGTCAAATGGATTGGGAGACAGGAGTCTGACAGGTTTCGCCTGTATGTTTGCCCTCAGTTGTTGTAATTGAGTTTTTTCTAGAATTTCGGGAGTTGGGGGAGTGCTGTTGAAAAGGGGTGCTATTGGTTGTATGTTGTGCCATTGTGTTTTTCAGGTGAACCTCCCTGCCTGGTGTGGATAGCTGGGCACTCTTATGTGTGTAGGGGGAGTGTGCGGGCGGATGTGCGGACCGATGGGCGGCAGCTGAGATTTCCAAGGTCCGAGGTGCAGGTTCTCTGGCTTGGTTTCCCTGGCTTGATTTGGTCCCGCTTGTTGCCTGAGTTACAGTTCTTAGCCGGTATGGATCGTTGTCGTTGTTTGTTAGAGAACAATACGAAAAGCATTGAAAGTAATATCTCCAAAGAAAAAACAGATATCAAAGATCACCTAAACTGTGGATCAGAGTATGTGATCTACGTGCTGGAGTGCCCATGTGGCCTCCAGTACGTCGGTAGAACTAGTCAAACACTACGAAAAAGATTTAATACACATCGTTTCAACATCAAACAAAAATACAGGAAACACAGTGTGTCCCATCATTTCGATATGTTTCATAATGCTGACGATAGCCACCACACAGTTACAGTTCTTAGCCGATATGGATCGTTGTCCAGATATCCTTGTGATCCATGCAGGTGGGAATGATCTGGGGGTGCGGGCCTCCAGGGCCATTATGCGGAACATAAAACTGGATTTGCTCCAGCTATGGTCGTCTTTCTCGGGTATTGTTATTGTCTGGTCGGATGTCGTGGCCAGGCGGAAGTGGCAGCAGGCCAGGTCTGTGGCGGGCATTAATAAAACAAGGGTGAAGATTAATAAAGTGGTGGGGTGTTTTGTGGCCAGGGATGGGGGTTTCGTAGTTTGGCACAGGGATCTGAAGGATGGGTTGGCTGATTTTATGAGCTTGGATAGGGTGCATTTGAATGCTATGGGGCAGGATCTGTGGAACTTGGGGATTCGAAATGGCATTGAGCGGGCTCTGGAGTTGTGGAGGGTCGACCATTTGTAAGGAAGGGGTCACAAAGGTCGTCATGGCCGAAGTGGGAGGGGTTTTTGAAGGCTTTGGCAATTGGATAATTCTGCAGATTGAGGAGGAGTGATACATTCTCCTCCAATACCTGTTACGGCAGACAATGTCCTGGGGCTGGGGTGTTACCCAGCTATAGTTTGGTCCTCGTGGGTAAGGTCCCCAGGGTGATTGTTAGGTCTCCCGGTGGGTGCTTTCGGGTTAGGTGACGGCGGCCGGAGACATATATTGATATTTATGTGAATAAATGTTAATAAATCTGAAAGAGTTATTTATATGTTATTTTACATGTTATTTATGTTTTAAATAAAGGTGCTGTTGCGGCCTTTCCTTTTAGCAAGGTGTCTGAGTGTTATTAAGGGAAGGGAAGGTTGGTATGTAGCACGGAGAGCTAGACTATCCCTTAGTCACGTATCCCCCTGCCCCCACCCTAGACAGGTTACCCTATATCCCGTTGCCTCAAACCCAGACTGATCACCCTGTATCCGCCTGCCCTCAGTCCAGACTGGTCACCTTGTATCCCACTGCCCCACTCTTAACTGGTAACTTTTTATCCTACTGCCCTCACCACAAACTGGTAACCCTGTACTTCACTGCCAACACTACAGACTGGTCACCTTGTATCCCCCCGTCCCCTCCATACAGAAGTAAACCTGTGTCTTCCTGCCCCCATCCTAGATGGGTCACCCTGTATCCTCCTACCCCCACCCAACACTGGTTACCTTGTAACCCCCTGCCCAATCCCCAGATTTGTCATCCTGTATCCTCCTTCCCCCAGCCCAGACCATTCACCTTGCTTCCCCCTGTCCAAGACAGATCACCCTGTAACTCTCTGCCCCAACCCAAGACTGGTCACCTTGTATCCCTCTACCCAAGCACAGACTGGTCAGCCCGAAACCCCCTGCCCCAACCCTAGACTTGTAACCCTGTATCAACGTGCGGCCACCCCAGACCGGTGACCCTTCATCCCCCTGCCCCTACCCCTGACTGGTCACCCAGTATCCTCCTGTATCCACCACAGCCTGGTCACCCTATATCACCAAGCCCAGAAGCCCAGACTGGTCACCCTGTTTGCCCCTAATGTCAGTGTTATCATATTAAGTGTCCATGGAAGACATAGGTCATTAAAAACATATATCTACATGGCCCAGGAACATATTATCACACCTATGCAGGTCTAGACCAAGAGTCTAGCCTGATAGTTATCAGTAATTAATAATGATATCAATTACCTGTCCTGCGATTCTTCCATTCCAGCTTCTCATGGGAATGTTCGTCTCCTTGCATGTTCTTTCTTCTAGTTCTCCACCTGCAGTAAAAAAAAAATCACAGGTGTGATAATATGTTCCTAGAATGGAGATCTTAATATATATGTAACACTCTAAAGACACTGCTCCCATGACCCTGCTTTGTTGTGTCCCTACCCTTACTCCAGACTGGTCACCCTGCATACTGCTGCCCCCACCTTAGACTAGTCACCCTGTACCCTTATGTCCCAGCCCCAAATTGGTCACCCTGTATGCTCCCACCCATCTATACACTGGGACCACAAAGATATTAGTTTGTGGATGAGGTTGATGACGACTTTTCACCCTGTATATCCATGGAACCACCCCAGGACTAGTCATTGTGAATCCCCCTGCCCCTACTCTATACTGGTCACTCTATAAGCCTTTGCCTCCACCTAAGTCTGTTCACCCTATATACTCCTGCCCCCACCCCAGATGAGTCACTCTGCCCCAAACCCAAACTGGTCACCTTCTATCCCCCTACACAAGCCTAGACTGGTCACCCTGTATCCCACTGCCCCCACCCTAGACTTGCTACCCTGCATCCTCCTGCCGCCACCCCAGATGGGTCACCCTTCATCCTTCTGCCCCTACCCCTGACTGGTCACCCAGTATCCTCCTGTTCCCACCATAGGCTGGTAACCTTACATATGCTCCCAAGTCCAGACTGGTCACTCTGTTTCCCCCTGATGCCAGTGTTATAATATTAAGTGTCCATGGAAGAGAGAGGTCATTAAAACATATAATTAAATGACCCAGGAACATATTATCACACCTATGCAGGTCTAGACCAAGAGTCTCGCCTGACAGTTATCAGTAATTAATAATTTAATTAAAAAAAAAAAAAAAGTTCCCTCGCAAGATCATAGAAGGGGCAAAGAGAAGAGCTATGGAATTAAATAGAAAAGAACATTTGGGAAAGAAAAAAGGAGACGACAAAAAGAAAGGAGAGAAAAGTGACATACAAGAAAATAGAAAGAATGATGTTAATTTTATTACTCGACATTCAGCCAATCATATACAAATAAAAAATATTTTAAAGAAAAATTGGAATATTTTACAGAGGGATCCGTTTCTAAAAGACTGTATAGGTAAAAGTCCCAGCATGATATATAGGAGAGCACAAACAGTAGCCCCCTCATATCCAGTTTTAAAAAAACAAATAAATGCGGCAACAACAACAAAAAAAGAAAATATTGGTATTTTTAAATGCAATAAAAAAATGTGTAAAACATGTCATTATTTAGAGAACAATACGAAAAGCATTGAAAGTAATATCTCCAAAGAAAAAATAGATATCAAAGATCACCTAAACTGTGGATCAGAGTATGTGATCTACGTGCTGGAGTGCCCGTGTGGCCTCCAGTACGTGGGTAGAACTAGTCAAACACTACGAAAAAGATTTAATACACATCGTTTCAACATCAAACAAAAATACAGGAAACACAGTGTGTCCCGTCATTTCGCTATGTTTCATAATGCTGACGATAGCCTACTGAAAGTATATCCAATAGAGCAAATACATTTCTCACTGAACAGATTTGCTAAATTATGTAAAAGAGAAAGTTATTGGATATTTAAATTAAACACCCTGGTACCAAATGGGCTTAACGAAACAATAGAACGAGTTTGAAAGGAGGGGGTTAATAAGGGAAGGGTTTTCCAACAAAATAAAAGTGGAAGTGACATCACAAAAGGGAGGGTATCCTCTTATATATAAATATGTGTGTTTAGTATATGTATTATCGTCCCTGATAAAGGAACTTGTAGTTCTGATACGCGTCGGACAGAATAAAGTTGTCTACTTGTTTTAGTTATACTCACAGCTTATTTCCAAGTGCGGTGTGCACCAATCCGGGTGTAGTGAGAGTTCACCCGGGAGGATTACCACGGGTTTCCGTAACACACATGCCGCAACTGAAGACTCTGGGAGGACTTCCAGCAGTAGAATACCGTCTATCCTAATACAAGCGATCCGGGCAATGGGGTGGAGTAGGTCGATCTCCCCTCCGAGAAGTAATTGAACATTGGTTTATCTTTCCTTTCATTGTATAATAGAGCTGGTTTAGAAGTTGATCGCTCCCCACTTATACATTTTTCTTGTGCTTGTTGCCGCTTTCATCCACCTATACGAGCCAGAGCTCTCAACAGTGTCCGGAGGGTGCAGCGATCCCAGCAGAAACCATTGGATCCATGTGTATTGCCGTTGTTTCTTTGTGAGTGGTGTTTGCACCACTCACTAAGTGTAAGTGTGTTTTTTCTTTGGTGCCTTTTTTTGAGTTTCTATCTATAAGAATCTAGCCGCTCCCGCAGTATTTTTTCTCCCTTTTTTTTCCAGTAATTAATAATTATATCAATTACCTGTCCTGCGATTCTTCCATTCCATCTTCTGATAGGAATGTTTGCCTCCTCACATTTTCTTTCTTCTCTTTGTCCGCCTACAGTAGAAGATAAATCACAGGTGTGATAATATGTTCCTAGAATGGAGATCCTAATATATATGTAACACTCTAAAGACACTGCTCCCATGACCCTGCTTGGTTGTGTCCATACCCCTACCCCAGACTGGTCACCCTATATACCCCTGCCCCCACCCCAGACTAGTCACCCTATATCCCCCTGCCCCCACCCTAGACAAGTTACCCTATATCCCCTTGCCTCAAATCCAGACTGGACACCCTGTACTACCCTGCCCCACCCAATACTGGACAGCCTGTATCCGTTTGTCTGAAACCCAGACTGTTAACCTTGTGTCCCAAATTCCAAGCCCAGACTGGTCAACCTATATCCCACTGCCCCACCTTTAACTGGTCACCCTTTATCCTACTGCCCTCACCACAGACTGGTCACCTTGTATCCTCCTGCCCCTATCCGAGACTGGTCACCCTGTATCCTCCTTTCTCCACCCAGATGGGCCATACTGTTTCACCCTGACGTCACCCCAGACTGGTCACCCTGTAACCCCCTGCCCAAGCCCCAGACTTTTCATCCTGTATCCTCCTGCCCCCAGCCCAGACGGGTCATCCTGTTTCCATCTGCCCTGTTTCCCCCTAATGTCAGTGTTATCATATTAAGTGTCCATGGAAGATATAGGTCATTAAAAACATATATCTACATGGCCCAGGAACATATTATCACACTTATGCAGGTCTAGACCAAGAGTCTAGCCTGATAGTTATCAGTAATTAATTATTATATCAATTACCTGTACTGCGATTCTTCTATTCCAGCTTCTGATGGGAATTCTTAGTCTCCTTGCATGTTCTTTCGTCTTGTCGTCTACCTACACTGGAAAGAAATCACAAATTAGTAACTATCATAAAAAATTGTAAAAAAAAACTACAGTAACTTTTCACAACTTTAGCATCCTTGCTACCTACCTACCTATCTTGTTGACTGCCTGGCTGCAACTAAACTGCTTGCCTGTCTAGCAGTTATATATGTCATCACAGCCTTGATGACATCATAGAACACTTTTGTGGCTTGCTAGCTGTAAACAACTTTATCTATTTGCTCTATTCTGGCATGGTATTGGAAGCAAAAAAATGCTTTAGAAAAAGTACATTAGAAATGCATAGCCTCCTATGCAGTCACTTAGGAAGGTGCTCACGACACACAGTGTGGTATACAAACTCGGCTAAGCACCCTTTTGGGGGTCTATTTTTTTTAAACACATTTGGGAGCGCAGCAACATATTAGGAGCCAAGGAACATATTATCACACCTATGCAGGTGCAGGTCAAGACAAGAGGGGAGATTTATGAAAGGGTGTAAATATACACCTGGTGTAAACTGCCCACAGCAACCAATCACAGCTCCTCCTATATTTTACCAGATCTGAAAGCTGAGCTGTGATTGGTTGCTGTGGGCAGTTTAAACCAGGTGTATATTTACACCCTTTCATAAATCTCCCCTAGGAGTCTAGCCTTATATTTATTAGTAATTAATAATTATATTAATTACCTGTCCTGCGATTCTTCCATTTCAGCTCCTGATAGGAATGTTCATCTCCTTGCATGTTCTTTCTTCTCATTTTCCACCTACAGTAGAAAAAAATCACAGGTGTGATAATATGTTCCTAGAATGGAGATCTTAATATATAGGTAACACTCTAAGGACACTGCTCCCATGACCCTGCTGGACTGGTAACAACCCTGTACTTCACTGCCAACACTACAGGCTGGTCACCTTGTACTACCCTGCCCCACCCAAAACTGAACACCCTGTATCCCTCTCTCTCAAACCCAGACAGTTAACCTTGTGTCCCTAATTCCAAGCCCAGACTGGTTAACCTGTATCCCACTGCCCCACCCTTAACCGATAACCTTTTATCCTACTGCCCTTACCACAGACTGGTAACCCTGTACCTCACTACCACCACCACCGACTGGTCACCTTGTATCCCCCTGTCCCCTCCATAGACGGTTCAACCTGTATTCCCCTGCCCCCACTCTAGACTGGTCACCCTGTATCACACTGCGCCCACCCTAGGCTGGTCACCCTGTAACCACCTGTCCCCTCTATTGATGGGTCACCCAGCATTCCCCAGCCCCCACCCTAGACTGGTCACCCTGTATCCTCCTGCCCCCATCCCAGCTGTTAACCCTGTATTCTCCTGCCCCTATCCCAGACTAGTCACCTTGTATCCTCCTTCCTCCACCCGGATGGGTCACACTGTTTCCCCCTGACGTTACCCCAGACTGGTCACTCTGTATCCCACTGCCCTCACCCCAGACTAGTCACCCTGTAACCCCCTGCCCAAGACCCAGACTTGTCATCCTGTATCCCACTACCCCCACCTCAGACTGGGCACCCCGTATCCTCCTGCCCCAAACCCAGAATGGTCACTCAGTATCCTCCTGTTCCCACCTTACGCTGATCACCCAGTATCCTCCTTTTCCCACCATAGGCGGGTCACCCTCCATATGCCCCAAGCCCAGACTGGTCACCCTATATCCCCCTAATGTCAGCATTATCATATTAAGTGTCCATGGAAGATATAGGTCATTAAAAACATATATCTACATGGTCCAGGAACATATCACACCGATGCAGGTCTAGACCAAGAGTCTAGCCTGATAGTTATCAGTAATTAATAATTATATCAATTACCTGTCCTGCGATTCTTCCATTCCAGCTTCTCAAGGGAATGTTCGTCTCCTTGCATGTTCTTTCTTCTAGTTCTCCATCTGCAGTAAAAATAAATCACAGGTGTGATAATATGTTCCTAGAATGGAGATCTTAATATATATGTAACACTCTAAAGATACTGCTCCCATGACCCTGCTTTGTTGTGTCCCTACCCTTACTCCAGACTGGTCACCCTGCATACTGCTGCCCCACCTTAGACTAGTCACCCTTATGTCCCCGCCCCAGATTGGTCACCCTGTATGCTACCGCCCATCTATACGCTGGGACCACAAAGATATTAGTTTGTGGATGAGGTTGATTGCGGCGCCGAAGGGTTTGGGGGCTGGGCAGTCCTTTCGGGATGGAGCCGGCGGCTCTGGGGCTTTCTCGCGGCAGTCGGCCTCTTCCGGTAAGGGCTGCTGCTGGCAGTTTAACGAAAGCCACTGCAAGTTTGGCTCCGACTGCCGGTATAAGCATGAGTGCTCCGGCTGCGAGGGAGCACATGGCTTATCGAGATGTTTCAAGAAAAAAGGTAGAGGCGGAGAAGTTAACCAAAAGAGGGGTGATGGCAGTGAGGGTGGAAAGGATGCTGCCTTATCACGCGCGGTATCCAAATAATGCGGCGGCACAGTTGCTTAGAGAGGGTTTCAGTGGGGTTTTTCGAATCCCGGACGGGCAAGGGGCTCCGGAGGGGCCGATGCGTAATCTGGCGTCCACGTTGGTTTGGCTGGATATTGTGACTGATAAATTGTTGAAAGAAGTTCTGTTGGGCCGGATGGCGGGGCTTTTTGATACGAGCCCGCTTTCGGGATTGTGGTTCTCCCCTCTGGGCCTGGTGCCTAAGAAGGAGCGGAATAAATTTCGGCTTATTCATCACCTGTCGCATCCGGCTGGAGCGTCGGTGAATGATGGGATAGACCCGGAGTTATATGCAGTTTCTTACACCTCGTTTGACGCGGCTTTGAAGTGGGTGCACCGGTATGGGAAGGGGACACTGCTAGCTAAAACTAATATTGAGGCGGCATTCCGGTTGCTGCCAGTTCACCCGAAGAGTTTCCATTTGTTGGGGTGTTGTTAGCAAGGGCAGTTTTTGAGGACTTGTGTCTCCCAATGGGTTGCTCTATTTCTTGCACCTTTTTCGAGACATTTAGTTCCTTTTTGGAGTGGGTGGTGTGACAGGAAGCTCAGGTGGCGTCCGTGTTGCACTATTTGTACGATTTTTTTGTTTGTGGGGCCTGGGGGTTCGAGAGTTTGCGCGCCGTTGTTGCAGACCATGGAGCGGTTAGCGCAGTACTTTGGGATTCCGCTGGCGCTTGACAAAACTGATGGACCGGCTACGGTGAGGTGGTTCCTGGGTATTGTCATTGATACTGAGCGCTGTGAGTGTCGGTTGCCAGATGATAAGTTGGTGGAACTGAGCGAGGTGGTAAATGGGGCTTGCGGTAGGAAGAAATTGCATTTGCGGAAGCCTCAATCTCTGCTACGGCGTCTCAATTTTGCATGCCGCATTATGCCCATTATGTAACGAAATCCTTTTTGGTGCCTAGGGCTTTGCGGGGGTTTCGGAAGGGGTGTGTGGTGAGGGATGAGCATAGGCCAGTGTCCCTTTCGTTATTGCTTCAGCTGGTGCTGCTGTCGGTGTGTTTGTCGGGGTACAAGCGCGGGCTGTTTGCCTTGGCCTTTTCCTTTGCGTTTTTTGGGGCGTTTCGGATACCTGAACTGGTGGGTCGTGGGCTGGTTCAGCGGTTTGTCCCGTGAGTTGTTATCAAGCCTTCTTGGTGGTGCGGCCGCCGGGCGGCGGTCCGCTGCTTAGGCATGCTGACTATACTTTCCTGTCTGTATATCAGTTCGTACAAGTTTTTAGGAAGGTTTTGGGGTTGTTGGGTTTGCCAGCATCGAAGTATAGTTCCCATTCTTTTCGAATTGGGGTGGCCATGGAGGCAGCTAGGTGGGGGTTTGCCCCGGAGGTTGTCAAATGGATTGGGAGATAGGAGTCTGACAGGTTTCTCCTGTATGTTCGCCCTCAGTTGTTGTAATTGAGTTTTTTCTAGAATTTCGGGAGCCGGGGGAGTGCTGTTGAAAAGGGGTGCTATTGGTTTTATGATGTGCCATTGTGTTTTTCAGGTGAACCTCCCTGCCTGGTAAGGATAGCTGGGCACTCTTATGTGTGTAGGGGGAGTGTGCGGGCAGATGTGCGGACCGATGGGCGGCAGCTGGGATTTCCAAGGTCCGAGGTGCAGGTTCGCTGGCTTGGTTTCCCTGGCTTGATGTTGTCTCGCATGTTGCCTGAGTTACAGTTCTTAGCCGGTATGGATCGTTGTCCAGATATCCTTGTGATCCATGCAGGTGGGAATGATCTGGGGGTGCGGGCCTCCAGGGCCATTATACGGAACATGAAACTGGATTTGCTCGAGCTATGGTCGTCTTTCTCGGTTATTGTTATTGTCTGGTCGGATATCGTGGCCAGGCGGAAGTGGCGGCAGGCCAGGTCTGTGGCGGGCATTAATAAAACCCGGATGAAGATTAATAAAGTGGTGGGGTGTTTTGTGCCCAGGAATGGGGGTTTCGTAGTTTGGCATAGGGATCTGGAGGATGGGTCGGCTGATTTTATGAGCTCGGATAGGGTGCATTTGAATGCTATGGGGCAGGATCTGTGGAACTTGGGGATTCGAGATGGCATTTAGCGAGCTCTGGAGTTGTGGAGGGTTGACCATTTGTAAGGCAGGGGTCACAAATGGTCGTCATGGCCGAAGTGGGAGGGGTTTTTGAAGGCTTTGGCAATTGGATATTTCTGAGGATGGAGGAGGAGTGATACATTCTCCTCCTATACCTGTTACGGTAGACAATGTCCTGGGGCTGGGGTGTTACCCAGCTATAGTTTGGTCCCCATGGGTAAGGTCCCCGGGGTGGTTTGTTAGGTCTCCCGGTGGGTGCCTTCGGGTTAGGTGACGGCGGCCGGAGGTAAAGTGGAGACCCCCAGTGTGTTATTATAGTAATGGAGTTGCAATTTGAGACAAATATTTATATTTATGTGAATACATGTTAATTAAAACTGAAAGAGTTATTTATATGTGATTTAACATGTTATTTATGTTTTAAATAAAGGTGCTGTTGCGGCCTTTACTTCTAGCAAGGTGTCTGAGTGTTATTAAGGGGAGGGAAGGTTGGTATGTAGCACGGAGAGCTAGACTATCCCTTAGTCACGTATCCCCCTGCCCCCACCCTAGACAGGTTACCCTATATCCCCTTGCCTCAAACCCAGACTGATCACCCTGTATCCGCCTGCCCTCAGTCCAGACTGGTCACCGTGTATCCCACTGCCCCACCCTTAACTGGTAACTTTTTATCCTACTGCCCTCACCACAGACTGGTAACCCTGTACTTCACTGCCAACACTACAGACTGGTCACCTTGTATCCCCACGTCTCCTCCATACAGAAGTAAACCTGTATCTTCCTGCCCCCACCCTAGATGGGTCACACTGTATCCTCCTACCCCCACCCAACACTGGTTACCCTGTAACCCCCTGCCCAATCCCCAGATTTTTCATCCTGTATCCTCCTTCCCCCAGCCCAGACCATTCACCTTGCTTCCCCCTGCCCAAGACAGATCACCCTGTAACTCTCTGCCCCAACCCCAGACTGGTAACCTTGTATCCCTCTACCCAAGCACAGACTGGTCAGCCCGAAACCCCCTGCCCCAACCCTAGACTTGTAACCCTGTATCCACGTGGGGCCACCCCAGACCGGTGACCCTTCATCCCCCTGCCCCTACCCCTGACTGGTCACCCAGTATCCTCCTGTATCCACCACAGCCTGGTCACCCTATATCACCATGCCCAGAAGCTTAGACTGGTCACCCTGTTTGCCCCTAATGTCAGTGTTATCATATTAAGTGTCCATGGAAGATATAGGTCATTAAAACATATATCTACATGGCCCAGGAACATATTATCACACCTATGCAGGTCTAGACCAAGAGTCTAGCCTGATAGTTATCAGTAATTAATAATGATATCAATTACCTGTCCTGCGATTCTTCCATTCCAGCTTCTCATGGGAATTCTTAGTCTCCTTGCATGTTCTTTCTTCTAGTTCTCCATCTGCAGTAAAAAAAAATCACAGATGTGATAATATGTTTCTAGAATGGAGATCTTAATATATATGTAACCCTCTAAAGATACTGCTCCCATGACCCTGCTTTGTTGTGACCCTACCCTTACTCCAGACTGGTCACCCTGCAAACTGCTGCCCCCACCTTAGACTAGTCACCCTGTACCCTTATGTCCCCGCCCCAGATTGGTCACCCTGTATGCTCCCGCCCCCACCCCAGACTTTTCACCCTGTATATCCCTGGAACCACCCCAGGACTAGTTATTGTGAATCCCCCTGCCCCCACTCTCGACTGGTCACTCTATAAGCCTTTGCCTCCACCTAAGTCTGTTCACCCTATATACTCCTGCCCCCACCCGAGAGTCACTCTGCCCCAAACCCAAACTGGTCACCTTCTATCCCCCTACACAAGCCCAGACTGGTCACCCTGTATCCCACTGCCCCCACGCTAGACTTGTTACCCTGTATCCTCCTGAAGCCACCCCAGATGGGTCACCCTTCATCCTTCTGCCCCTACCCCTGACTGGTCACCCAGTATCCTCCTGTTCCCACCATAGGCTGGTCACTCTACATATGCCCCCAAGCCCAGACTAGTCACTGTGTTTCCCCCTGATGCCAGTGTTATCATATTAAGTGTCCATGGAAGAGAGAGGTCATTAAAACATATATCTAAATGGCCCAGGAACATATTATCACACCTATGCAGGTCTAGACCAAGAGTCTAGCCTGATAGTTATCAGTAATTAATAATTATATCAGTTACCTGTCCTGCGATTCTTCCATTCCGGCTTCTAATAGGAATGTTTGCCTCCTTGCATGTTCTTTCTTCTTGTTGTCCACCTACAGTTGAAAAAAATAACAGGTGTGATAATATGTTCCTAGAATGTAGATCTTATTATATATGTAACACTCTAAAGATACTGCTCCCATGACCCTGCTTTGTTGTGTCCCTACCCTTACCCCAGACTAGTCACCCTGTATCCCCCTGCCCCCACCCTAGACGGGTCACCCTATATGTTCTTGAAGTACCCACGGAGTGTATAGTGAAGGGAGGTACATGTGAGTGTATGAGCTCCCTAAGAGGCTAGGATTGTATATTGTTTTTTTCCCACCCCCTTGTTGTGGGGTGGTAATGGTTTCGCCTTTCTAGATTTTTCCCTAGGTACAGAGGTTCACAGGACTCCCATAAGTGTCTGGGCAGAATCTGGTAGGTATGGCCCTGATTGGCTGAATGGAAGGAGTGACGTCAGCAACCAGCTGTTTAAAATGAATTTCGGCGGGAAAGGCCGTTATCCGGGCGACAGGAGCAAGCAGAGAATATTCAAGATTCAAGACTGCCTGTGTGTGAGGAGAATTTACTTTATTGCCGCACTTTAAGAAGCGTGATGGATGATGAAAGGAAGAAGCCACCAGTGGCTAAAACATTCAATAAATGGTTACAAGCATTTTGTTTATACGCTTCAGTGTTTGGGGAGAAATTCACGGATAAATGTGGTGCATTGTTTCAACATGTGAGTATGGGATATTTTGGGGGTAACGCATGGCTTACTTACAACTAAATGTTTTGTCAAAAAATGACGGTTTATTCAAATTTGAGATGGGGTCAGAAAGTGGGGTTGTGGATAAATATCATGATACCGCAGCGAGCAAGACCTACCACATTTTCAGCAACCAGTTCTTCCTTTCGTAAAGGCATTTGTTTCGCGTTTAACGAATCCACGTGCAAGTGGTACAATTCCTGTAAGTATCGGCACGAATGTGCTCACTCTACCCAGCAACCCAGCACTACCAGGGATGCAATTTGAAGACCTTGGACTCCAGTGAGTCTACCAAGAATGTTGCCTTGGCTAGAGGCCTTCCCAAACTGGCAGACTGATTTGCTGATTTCCAGTTTTGGTGATGGTTTTTATGTGCCAGCTTTCTCAGGTGCAGGGTGTTCGGTGGTAGATAATTTGCGTTTGGCCATAATGTATCCTAAGGTGGTCGATGTCAAAATTTTGAGTGAAGTTAGTCTAGGTAGAGTGGAAGGCCCGTTTATTTTTCCCGCATTTTCTAATTTTCGGGTATCCCCCCTGGGTCTGATGCCTAAAAAGGAACCCAATAAATTTAGATTGATTCATAACTTGTCTTTCCCCAAAGGTTCTTCTTTAAATGACTGATAGCACTTAGGTTGCTGTGCATTATAACTCTTTCGAGGATGCGTTGGATCTTGTTCGAAATTGCGGTCCTAATGCTATAATGGCAAGGGCAGATATTGAATCTGCTTTTCGTTTATTGTCGGTGTCTCCTGGGGGATTTAAGTCGTTGGGTTTTGTTTTGAGGGATAAGTTTTATTTTGATAAGTCGCTCCCTATGGGTTTCAGATTGTCTTGCTTTTATTTTGAATCTTTTTCTTGTTTTTTGGAGTGGGTTTTGAAAGAGCAAACAGGATTGTTGTCTTGTACACACTATCTTTATGATTTTTTGTTTGTAGGTAAAGGCGATTCAGATGATTGTGCGTGTTTGCTATCCTCCTTTGTGGACATGTGTGGTCATTTTAGGGTCCCCTTAGCGGCTAATAAAACTATATCTCCTTGTTGCAGGTTGGAGTATTTAGGTATTGTTGTTGACTTTGAACAGATAGTGTTTTGTTTGCCGTAGGCTAAAATACATGAAATGTGAGCTTTATTGTCATCTATTATTGGTTAAGAAGACAACTACATTGAAGGACATGCAGCGCTTGTTGGGTAACCTTGTATTATTTGCTACTAGGGTGATCCCTATGGGAAAGTTTTTTTGTAGAAGTTTGTTTCAGAAGACTTGTGGTCTTATACCTCCGCGTGCACATATTCGTTTGATGCTTACTTTGAAAGAGGATTTAGCGTTGTGGCTTCGTTTTTTTTTTTGTCTGATTTCAATGGAAAGATTGTGTGACAGGAGGATTTTCGAGAAGCTGGTGCTTTAGGGTTATTAACCGATGCTGTGGGAGGTTGTGGCTTTGTAGTTTTCTGGAATGAACGTTGGTGCGCAGAAACGTGGCATCCTACTTGGGTGGAGTCCAGTATGGTCCGTAATGTCGTGTTAATTGAATTGTTCCCGATTCTCGTTGCTTTCTCTCTGTGGTGCGACTCCTTTAGGAACAAGCGCATAATCGTAAACACGGATAATCGGGGAGTGATGTTTGCCATCATTCGTCTGTCAGCCAAATCGGATGTTGTTGTCAAACTTTTACGTCATTAGTGTTGCTCTGTTTCCATTTAAATGTGTGGCTTAAAGCTAGATACATACCTGAAGCTGTTAATGATGTCGCGGACTATCTTTCTCACCTGCAGTTTTCTCGATTTCAGCTTTGGGTTCTGGATGCGGATCTCTTCGGTCATTCGTGTCCTCCACACTTGTCCAATCTTATATAGAAATGATGAGTACTTTCCTTTGGTCCAAGAGTTACTCGACAGGTAGAGGAGCTACGGTTTCCTTGTGTTCTATTACTGGTTGCCCTGCATGCCCGATTAAAGTGGTCTTGGAGTATTTATTGGTCTGTCTTGGTTTTCCTGGGTCATTTTTGTTGCATTCCGATGGTACCTCCTTGTCTAAGTTTCAATTTGTCGCAGTTTTTTTTTGGAAATGTTTAGGTAAATTGGGTATGGATTTGCAAGGTTTTTTGGCTCATTCATTTCGCATTGGAGCTGCTACGGAGGCTTATCGTTTGGGTTTGTCCCCTACTAATATTAAAAGGTTAGGCAGGTGGTGTTCACATAGATATAAGCTTTATATTAGGCCTCATTTGTGTGTTTGATTTCTTGTAGGTCGGTCTCCCATTGTCGTCTGGGTCCTCAGCCATTCTTTCATATATTGGGCCCATAGACGCGCTTTGGAGTGGGTCTATTCTACTAATTCTACTAACTCTCAGAGGAGGTAGCTATTTTGTGGGCAGGGGTCAGTGGTCTCCGTTGGTTTCAGATCATTGATTTAGTGGAGAATAAATGTCTAGTGTGGCCTGCGCCTATCGTCTTAGTTATTCATGCAGGTGGAAACTACGTAGGGCGTAGGCGCACTGATGCATTGTTTCATGAGATGAAATAACATTCAACGTTCTACATAGTCTTTATCCTCGGACCATTCTTAGAGATCGTTCCGAGGCTAATTTGGTCTTATCAAGGTTTTACATTCCTTGACATGATCAGGAGCCGTGTTAACAGGGGTTTGGCGTGCTTCTTGCTTTTGACGGGCGGTATTTCATACCAACACACCGACTTGGAAGTCTTTAATCCAGGCCTATATTGCTGTGATGGCATACATTTGTCGGATATATGCCTGGATATATTTAATTTGGGGTTGCAAAATTAGTTGGAAATAGACACGGTGTTGGTGGGGTCATGCTCGGCTTAGCCGGCACTGGTGGGTGGGTTGCCCTGTTTTTGTGAGGGGCAGACACTTGGACTTTATTGGACTGGAATTGAAGTTTATGTTGGATTATATTACATTTCAATGTTATGATTTATCCAAGTTATTTATTGAAATAATAACCCTTGAATAAACACTGTGGCCTTACCATCCACAGTAAAGAGTAATGGTATATGTTTCTCATTTATTTATTTAGATAAATAGTTAATGGGGAAGGGATGCCGATTACATTCACATGCCTCAAACCCAGACTTCTCACCCTGTATCCTCCTGCCCTCAGCCCAGACTGGACACCGTGTACTACCCTGCCCCACCACAGACTGAACACCCTTTATCCCTCTGTCTCAAGCCCAGACTGTTCACCTTGTGTCCCTTATTCCAAGTCTAGATTGGTCAATCTATATCCCACTGCCTCACCGTTAACCGGTCATCCTTTATCATACTACATTCACCACAGACTGGAAACCCTGTATCTCACTGCCCCCACCACAGTCTGGTCACCTTGTATCCCCCTGTCCCCTCCATAGACAGGTCACCCTATATCCCCAAGACCCCATACTAGACGGGTCACCCTCTATCCTCCTGCCCCCACCCCAGACTGGTCACCCTGTATGCTTCTGCCCCCATCCCAGACTGGTAACCCTGTATCCTTCTTCCTCCACCCAGATGGGTCACACTGTTTCCCCTGACGTTACCCCAGACTGGTCACCCTGTATCCCACTGCCCAAGCCCCAGACTTGTCATCCTGTATCCTTCTGCCCCTAGCCCTGTTCTCCCCTGCCCCCATGCCAGGCAGGTCACCTTGTAACACTCTGCCCCAACCCCAGACGGGTCACCTTGTATCCCCCTACCCAAGCACAGACTGGTCACTCTGTATCCCAGTGCCGCCACCCTAGACTGGCACCCTGTATCTCACTACCCCCACCTCAGACTGGTCACCCTGAAACCTCCTGCCCCAATCCTAGACGGGTCACCCTTCATCCCCCTGCCCCTACCCCTGACTGGTCACCCAGTATCCTCCTGTTCCCACCATAGGCGGGTCACCCTCCATATGCCCCCAAGCCCAGACTGGTCACCCTATATCCCCCTAATGTCAGTGTTATCATATTAAGTGTCCATGGAAGATATAGGTCATTAAAACATATATCTACATGGCCCAGGAACATATTATCACACCTATGCAGGTCTAGACCAAGAGTCTAGCCTGATAGTTATCAGTAATTAATAATGATATCAATTACCTGTCCTGCGATTCTTCCATTCCGGCTTCTGATAGGAATGTTCGTCTCCTTGCATGTTCTTTCTTCTCGTTGTCCGCCTACAGTAGAAAATAAATCACAGGTGTGATAATATGTTCCTAGAATGGAGATCCTAATATATATGTAACACTCTAAAGACACTGCTCCCATGACCCTGCTTTGTTGTGTCCATACCCCTACCCCAGACTGGTCACCCTATATACCCCTGCCCCCACCCCAGACTAGTCACCCTATATCCCCCT
Organism: Dendropsophus ebraccatus; assembly: GCF_027789765.1. NCBI lineage: Eukaryota > Metazoa > Chordata > Amphibia > Anura > Hylidae > Dendropsophus > Dendropsophus ebraccatus. The sequence goes on from NC_091458.1 coordinate 148,096,403, forward strand.
GCCCCCACCCTAGACGAGTTACCCTATATCCCCTTGCCTCAAACCCAGACTGGACACCCTGTACTACCCTGCCCCACCCAATACTGGACAGCCTGTATCTATTTGTCTGAAACCCAGACTGTTAACCTTGTGTCCCTAATTCCAAGCCCAGACTGGTCAACCTATATCCCACTGCCCCACCTTTAACTGGTCACCCTTTATCCTACTGCCCCCACCACAGACTGATCACCCTGTATCCTCCTGCCCCCATCCGAGACTGGTCTCCCTGTATCCTCCTTTCTCCACCCAGATGGGCCATACTGTTTCCCCCTGATGTCAACCCAGACTGGTCACCCTGTAACCCCCTGCCCAAGCCCCAGACTTTTCATCCTGTATCCTCCTGCCCCCAGCCCAGACTGGTCACCCTGTTTCCCCCTAATGTCAGTGTTATCATATTAAGTGTCCATGGAAGATATAGGTCATTAAAAACATATATCTACATGGCCCAGGGACATATTATCACACCTATGCAGGTCTAGACCAAGAGTCTAGCCTGATAGTTATCAGTAATTAATAATCATATCAATTACCTGTCCTGTGATTCTTCTATTCCAGCTTCTGATGGGAATTCTTAGTCTCCTTGCATGTTCTTTCGTCTCGTCGTCTACCTACACTGGAAAGAAATCACAAATTAGTAACTATCATAAAAAATTTTATTGTAAAAAGACTATAGTAACTTTTCACAACTTTAGCATCCTTGCTACCTACCTACCTATCTTGTTGACTGCCTGGCTGCAACTAAACTGCTTGCCTGTCTAGCAGTTATATATGTCATCACAGCCTTGATGACATCATGGAACACTTTTGTGGCTTGCTAGCTGTAAACAACTTTATCTATTTGCTCTATTCTGGCATGGTATTGGAAGCAAAAAAAATGCTTTAGAAAAAGTACATTAGAAATGCATAGCCTCATATGCACTCACTTAGGAAGGTGCTCACGACACACAGTGTGGTATACAAACTCGGCTAAGCACCCTTTTGGGGGTCTATTTTTTTTAAACACATTTGGGAGCGCAGCAACATATTAGGAGCCCAGGAACATATTATCACACCTATGCAGGTGCAGGTCAAGACAAGAGGGGAGATTTATGAAAGGGTGTAAATATACACCTGGTGTAAACTGCCCACAGCAACCAATCACAGCTCCTCCTATATTTTACCAGATCTGAAAGCTGAGCTGTGATTGGTTGCTGTGGGCAGTTTAAACCAGGTGTATATTTACACCCTTTCATAAATCTCCCTGTAGGAGTCTAGCCTTATATTTATTAATAATTAATAATTATATTAATTACCTGTCCTGCGATTCTTCCATTTCAGCTCCTGATAGGAATGTTCATCTCCTTGCATGTTCTTTCTTCTCATTTTCCACCTACAGTAGAAAAAAATCACAGGTGTGATAATATGTTCCTAGAATGGAGATCTTAATATATAGGTAACACTCTAAGGACACTGCTCCCATGACCCTGCTGGACTGGTAACAACCCTGTACTTCACTGCCAACACTACAGACTGGTCACCTTGTACTACCCTGCCCCACCAAAAACTGAACACCCTGTATCCCTCTCTCCCAAACCCAGACAGTTAACCTTGTGTCCCTAATTCCAAGCCCAGACTGGTTAACCTGTATCCCACTGCCCCACCCTTAACCGATAACCTTTTATCCTACTGCCCTTACCACAGACTAGTAACCCTGTACCTCACTATCACCACCCCAGACTGGTCACCTTGTATCCCCCTGTCCCCTCCATAGACGGTTCAACCTGTATTCCCCTGCCCCCACTCAAGACAGGTCACCCTGTATCACACTGCGCCCACCCCAGGCTGGTCACCCTGTAACCCCCTATCCCCTCTATTGATGGGTCACCCAGCATTCCCCAGCCCCCACCCTAGACTGGTCACCCTGTATCCTCCTGCGCCAAACCCAGAATGGTCACCCAGTATCCTCCGGTTCCCACCTTACGCTGGTCACCCAGAATCCTCCTTTTCCCACCATAGGCGGGTCACCCTCCATATGCCCCAAGCCCAGACTGGTCACCCTATATCCCCCTAATGTCAGCATTATCATATTAAGTGTCCATGGAAGATATAGGTCATTAAAAACATATATCTACATGGCCCAGGAACATATTATCACACCGATGCAGGTCTAGACCAAGAGTCTAGCCTGATAGTTATGAGTAATTAATAATGATATCAATTACCTGTCCTGCAATTCTTCCATTCCAGATTCTCATGGGAATGTTTGTCTCCTTGCATGTTCTTTCTTCTCGTTGTCCACCTGCAGTAAAAATAAATCACAGGTGTGATAATATGTTCCTAGAATGGAGATCTTAATATATATGTAACACTCTAAAGATACTGCTCCCATGACCCAGCTTTGTTGTGTCCCTACCCTTACTCCAGACTGGTCACCCTGCATACTGCTGCCCCCACCTTAGACTAGTCACCCTGTACCCTTATGTCCCCGCCCCAGATTGGTCACCCTGTATGCTCCCGCCCATCTATACGCTGGGACCACAAAGATATTAGTTTGTGGATGAGGTTGATGGCGGCGCCGAAGGGTTTGGAGGCTGGGCAGTCCTTTCGGGATGGAGCCGGCGGATCTGGGGCTTTCTCGGGGCAGTCGGCTTCTTCCGGTAAGGGCTGCTGCTGGCAGTTTAACGAAAGCCACTGCAAGTTAGGCTCCGACTGCCGGTATAAGCATGAGTGCTTCGGCTGCGGGGGAGAACATGGCTTATCGAGATGTTTCAAGAAAAAAGGTAGAGGAGAAGTTAAATAAAAGAGGGGTGATGCCAGTGAGGTTGGAAAGGATGCCGCCGTATCACGCGCGGTATCCAAATAATGCTGCGGAACAGTTGCTTAGAGAGGGTTTCAGTAGGGGTTTTCGAATCCCGGGCGGGCAAGAGGCTCCGGAGGGGCCGATGCGTAATCTGGCGTCCACGTTGGTTTGGCTGGATATTGTGACTGATAAATTGTTGAAAGAAGTTCTGTTGGGCCGGATGGCGGGGCCTTTTGATACGAGCCCGCTTCCGGGATTGTGTGTCTCCCCTCTGGGCCTGGTGCCTAAGAAGGAGCGGAATAAATTTTGGCTTATTCATCACCTGTCGCATCCGGATGGAGCGTCCGTGAATGATGGGATAGACCCGGAGTTATATGCAGTTTCTTATACCTCGTTTGACGCGGCTTTGAAGTGGGTGCACCGGTATGGGAAGGGGACACTGCTAGCTAAAACTAATATTGAGGCAGCATTCCGGTTGCTGCCGTTTCACCCGGAGAGTTTCCATTTGTTGGGGTGTTGTTGGCAAGGGCAGTTTTTGAGGACTCGTGTCTCCCAATGGGTTGCTCTATTTCTTGCGCCTTTTTCAAGACATTTAGTTCCTTTTTGGAGTGGGTGGTGCGACAGGAAGCTCAGGTGGCGTCCGTGTTGCACTACTTGGACAATTTTTTGTTTGTGGGGCCTGGGGGTTCGAGAGTTTGCGCGCCGTTGTTGCAGACCATCGAGCGGTTGGCGCAGTACTTTGGGATTCCGCTGGCGCTTGACAAAACTGATGGACCGGCTACGGTGAGGCGGTTCCTGGGTATTGTCATTGATACTGAGCGCTGTGAGTGTGAGAAATTGGTGGAACTGAGAGAGGTCGTGAATAAGGCTTGCGGTAGGAAGAAATTGCATTTGCGGAAGCCTCAATCTCTGCTACGGCGTCTCAATTTTGCATGCCGCATTATGCCCATTATTTAACGAAATCCTTTTTGGTGCCTAGGGCTTTGCGGGGGTTTCGGAAGGGGTGTGTGGTGAGGGATGAGCGTAGGCCAGTGTCCCTTTCGATATTGCTTCAGCTGGTGACGGTGCTGCTGTCGGCGTGTTTGTCTGGGTACGAGCGCGGGCTGTTTGCCTTGGCCTTTTCTTTGCGTTTTTTGGGGCGTTTTGGATCTCTGAACTGGTGGGTCGTGGGCTAGTTCAGCGGTTTGTCCCGTGAGTTGTTATCAAGCCTTCTTGGTGGTGGGGCCGCCGGGCGGCGGTCCGCTGCTTAGGCATGCTGACTATACTTTCCTGTCCGTATATCAGTTCATACAGGTTTTTAGGAAGGTTTTGGGGTTGTTGGGTTTGCCAGCATCGGAGTATAGCTCCCATTCTTTTCGAATTGGGGTGGCCATGGAGGCAGCTAGGTGGGGGTTTGCCCCGGAGGTTGTCAAATGGATTGGGAGATAGGAGTCTGACAGGTTTCGCCTGTATGTTCGCCCTCAGTTGTTGTAATTGAGTTTTTTCTAGAATTTCGGGAGCCGGGGGAGTGCTGTTGAAAAGGGGTGCTATTGGTTTTATGTTGTGCCATTGTGTTTTTCAGGTGAACCTCCCTGCCTGGTGTGGATAGCTGGGCACTCTTATGTGTGTAGGGGGAGTGTGCGGGCAGATGTGCGGACCGATGGGCGGCAGCTGGGATTTCCAAGGTTCGCTGGCTTGGTTTCCCTGGCTTGATGTGGACCCGCATGTTGCCTGAGTTACAGTTCTTAGCCGGTATGGATCGTTGTCCAGATATCCTTGTGATCCATGCAGGTGGGAATGATCTGGGGGTGCGGGCCTCCAGGGCCATTATGCGGAACATGAAACTGGATTTGCTCGAGCTATGGTCGTCTTTCTCGGTTATTGTTATTGTCTGGTCGGATATCGTGGCCAGGCGGAAGTGGCGGCAGGCCAGGTCTGTGGCGGGCATTAATAAAACCCGGATGAAGATTAATAAAGTGGTGGGGTGTTTTGTGTCCAGGAATGGGGGTTTCGTATTTTGGCATAGGGATCTGGAGGATGGGTCGGCTGATTTTATGAGCTCGGATAGTGTGCATTTGAATGCTATGGGGCAGGATCTGTGGAACTTGGGGATTCGAGATGGCATTTAGCGGGCTCTGGAGTTGTGGAGGGTTGACTATAAGGCACGGGTCACAAATGGCCGTCATGGCCGAAGTGGGAGGGGTTTTTGAAGGCTTTGGCAATTGGATATTTCTGCGGATTGGAGGAGGAGTGATACATTCTCCTCCTATACCTGTTACGGTAGACAATGTCCTGGGGCTGGGGTGTTACCCAGCTATAGTTTGGTCCCCGTGGGTAAGGTCCCTGGGGTGGTTTGTTAGGTCTCCCGGTGGGTGCCTTCGGGTTAGGTGACGGCGGCCGGAGTAAAAGTAGAGACTCCCAGTGTGTTATTATAGTAATGGAGTTGCAATTTGGGACATATATTTATATTTATGTGAATAAATGTTAATAGAACTGAAAGAATTATTTATATGTTATTTAACATGTTATTTATGTTTTAAATAAAGGTGCTGTTGCGGCCTTTTCTTCTAGCAAGGTGTCTGAGTGTTATCAAGGGAAGGGAAGGTTGGTATGTTGCACGGAGAGCTAGACTATCCCTTAGTCACGTATCCCCCTGCCCCCACCCTAGACAGGTTACCCTATATCCCCTTGCCTCAATCCCAGACTGAACATCCTGTATCCGCCTGCCCTCAGTCCAGACTGGTCACCCTGTATCCCACTGCCCCACCCTTAAATGGTAATTTTTTATCCTACTGCCCTCACCACAGACTGGTAACCCTGTACTTCACTGCCAACACTACAGACTGGTCACCTTGTATCCCCCCGTCCCCTGCAAACAGAAGTAAACCTGTAACTTCCTTCCCCCACCCTAGATGGGTCACCCTGTATCCTCCTACCCCCACCCAACACTGGTTACCTTGTAAACCCCTGCCAAATCCCCAGATTTGTCATCCTGTATCCTCCTTCCCCCAGCCCAGAAAATTCACCTTCCTTCCCCCTGCCCAAGACAGATCACCCTGTAACTCTCTGTCCCAACCCCAGACTGGTCACCTTGTATCCCTCTACCCCAGCACAGACTGGTCAGCCCGAAACCCCCTGCCCCAACCCTAGACTTGTAACCCTGTATCCACGTGCGGCCACCCCAGACCGGTGACCCTTCATCCCCCTGCCCCTACCCCTGACTGGTCACCCAGTATCCTCCTGTATCCACCACAACCTGGTCACCCTATATCACCATGCCCAGAAGCCCAGACTGGTCACCCTGTTTGCCCCTAATGTCAGTGTCATAATATTAAGTGTCCATGGAAGATATAGGTCATTAAAAACATATATCTACATGGCCCAGGAACATATTATCACACCTATGGAGGTCTAGACCAAGAGTCTAGTTATCAGTAATTAATAATGATATCAATTACCTGTCCTGCGATTCTTCCATTCCAGCTTCTCATGGGAATGTTCGTCTCCTTGCATGTTCTTTCTTCTAGCTCTCCACCTGCAGTAAAAAAAAAAATAAATCTAAAGTGTGATAATATGTTCCTAGAATGGAGACCTTAATATATATGTAATACTCCAAAGACACTGCTCCTATGACCCCTGCCTTGTTGTGTCTCTACCCGAACCCCAGACTGGTCACCCTAAATATCCCTGCCCCCATCCCAGACTAGTCACCCTGTATCCCCCTGCCCCCCACCCTAGACGGGTTACCCTATATGCTCTTGCCTCAAACCCAGACATATCACCCTGTATCCTCCTGCCCTCAGCCCAGACTGGACACCCTGTACTACCCTGCCCCAACCAAGACTGAACAGCCTGTATCCCTCTGTCTGGCTCCCAGACAGTTAACCTTGTGTCCCTAATTTCAAACCCAGACTGGTCGACCTGTATACCACTGCCGCACCCTTAACCGGTCACCCTTTATCCTACCGCCCTCACCACAGACTGGTAACCCTGTACCTCACTGCCCCCTCTACAGACTGGTCACCTTGTATCCCCCTGTCCCCTCCATAGACGGTTCAACTTGTATCCCCCTGCCCCCACCCTAGACGGGTCACCCTGTATCCTCCTACCCCCACCCTAGACCAGTCACCCTGTATCCTACTTCCCCCACCCAGATGGGTCATTCAGTTTCCCCCTGACGTCACCCCATACTAGTCACCCTGTATCCCACTGCCCCCAGCCCAGAAGGGTCACCCTATTTCCTCATGCCAGGCAGGTCACCTTGTAACCCTCTGCCCCAACCCCAGACTGGTCACCTTGTATCCCCCTACCAAAGCACAGACTGGTCACCCTGTATCCCACTGCCCCCACCCTAGACTGGTACCCTGTATTCCACTAACTCCACCTAAGACAGGTGACCCTGAAACCCCCTGCCCCAACCCTAGACTTGTCACTCTGTATTCTCCTGCCGCCACCCCAGACAGGTCACCCTTCATCCCCCTGCCCCTACCCCTGACTGGTCACCCAGTATCCTCCAGTTCCCACCACAGCCTGGTCACCCTACATATGCCCCCAAGCCCAGACTTGGTCACCCTGTTTCTCCCTAATGTCAGTGTTATCATATTAAGTGTCCATGGAAGATATAGGTTATTAAAAACATATATCTACATGACCCAGGAACATATTATCACACCTATGCAGGTCTAGACCAAGAGTCTAGCCTGATAGTTATCAGTAATCAATAATGATATCAATTACCTGTCCTGCGATTCTTCCATTCCGGCTTCTGATAGGAATGTTCGTCTCCTTGCATGTTCTTTCTTCTCGTTGTCCACCTACAGTAGAAAAAAAATAACAGGTGTGATATGTTCCTAGAATGGAGATCTTAATATATATGTAACAATCCAAAGACACTGCTCCCATGACCCAGACTGGTCACCCTATATACCCCTTCCCCCACCCCAGACTAGTCACCCTGTATCCCCCTGCCCCCTCCCTAGACGTGTTACCCTATATGTTCTTGAATTACCCACGGAGTGTATAGTGAAGGGAGGTACATGTGAGTGTATGAGCTCCCTAAGAGGCTAGGATTGTATATTGTTTTTTTCCACCCCCTTTTTGTGGGGTGGTAATGGCTTCGCCTTTCTAGATTTTTCCCTAGGTACAGAGGTTCACAGGAGTCCCACAAGTGTCTGGGCAGAATCTGGTAGGTATGGCCCTGATTGGCTGAAGATAAGATTTGGAGGTTGGAGATCATTGATTTGTTAACTTTATTGCCGCACTTTAAGGAGCGAGTGGATAAAAAAGAAAGTGAGAAGGATGATGAAAGTAAGAAGCCACCAGTGGCTAAAACATTCAATAAATGGTTACAAGCATTTTGTATATACGCTTCAGTGTTTGGGGAGAAATTCCCGGATAAATGTGGTGCATTATTTCAACATGTGAATATGATCCTGGATGCATACCGTAATTTTGGGGGTAACGCATGGCTTACTTACGACTAAATGTTTTGTCAAAAAATGACGGTTTATCCAAATTTGAGATGGGGTCAGAAGTGGGGTTGTGGATACATATCATGATACCACAGCGAGCAAGGCCTACCCCATTTGTTTCGCCTTTAACGAATCCATGTGCAAGTGGTACAATTCCTGTAAGTATCGGCACGAATGTACTCACTCTGCAGGAGCGCATCCAGTGTCGATATGTTATAAGAAGATCAGTCAGTCTGCCCAGCAACCCAGCACTACCAGGGATGCAATTTGAAGACCTTGGACTCCAGTGAGTCTACCAAGAATGTTGCCTTGGCTAGAGACCTTCCCAAACTGGCTGATTTGCTGATTTCCAGTTTTGGTGATGGTTTTTATGTGTCAGCTTTCTCAGGTGCAGGGTGCTCGGTGGTAGATAATTTGCGCTTGGCCATAATGTATCCTAAGGTGGTCGATGTCAAAATTTTGAGTGAAGTTAATCTAGGTAGAGTGGAAGGCCCGTTTCCTTTTCCCGCATTTTCTAATTTTCACGTATCCCCCCCCTGGGTCTGATGCCTAAAAAGGAACCCAACTAATTTAGATTGATTCATAATTTGTCTTTCCCCAAAGGTTCTTCTTTAAATGACTGATCGCACTTTGGTTGCTGTGCATTATAACTCTTTCGAGGATGCGTTGGACCTTGTTCGAAATTGCGGTCCTAATGCTATAATGGCAAGGGCATATATTGAACCTGCTTTTCGTTTATTGTTGGTGTCTCCTGGGGGACTTAATTAATTGGGTTTTGTTTTAAGGGATAAGTTTTATTTTGATAAGTCGCTCCCTATGGGTTTCAGCTTGTTTTGATTTTATTTTGAATCGTTTCCTTGTTTTTTGGAGTGGGTTTTGAAAGAGCAAACAGGATTGTTGATCATCGCATTGGCCTTTTTGCTGATGATATCATCCTAGCCCTAACCTCACTAGAGACCTCCCTACAAAGGGCCACAGAGATTTTAACCACATTCGGCACAGTGAGTTACTATAAAGTCAATCCGTCCAAATCTCTCATACTAAACATGGGCCTAACAGACTCCCTCAAAACACAACTGCAGCAATCCTTCCCTTATAAGTGGTCAGACGGCAGTATCCCATATCTTGGGATTACCTTAACATACCCACTCAGCAAATTAGCAACGATTAACTCCTCCCTTCTTATAGACACACTAAACACTGATGTTAAAAAATACTTGAAAACCCCTATATCATGGGTAGGTAGAGTGTCCGCCGTGAAGATGATGCTTTTACCCAAAGTGCTCTATTTCTTTAGGAACCTCCCTATCCCCCTAACAATGAAGACATTACAACGCATTCAAAAAGTTATTACCAAATTTGTCTGGGGTGGCCAAAGAGCAAGGGTCAAAGAAGCTCTAATGTGTCAGCCAATCTGTCAGGGAGGCTTGGGATGCCCAAACGTGGCTCTGTATTACTACGCAGCCATTCTTGAGCAGCTCAGATATTGGTTTATCCATAATTCCTCAAAATTATGGGTAGATATTGAAGAGTCTTTTGTAGCTGGGAACAACCTCCCAGTACTTCTATGGGCCTCTAGGTTGCCCACAGAGATTCCACGAAAACTACCCCCTACTATCTTGGCTGGAAATGTTTAAGTAAATTGGGTATAGATTTGCAAGGTTTTTCGGCTCATTTATTTCGTATTGGAGTTTCTACGGAGGCTTATTGTTTGGGTTTGTCCCCTATTAATAGTAAAAGGTTAGGCAGGTGGTGTTCACATAGATATAAGCTTTATATTAGGCCTCATTTATGTGTTAGATTTCTTGTAGGTCGGTCTCCCATTGTCGTCTGGGTCCTCGGCCATTCTTTCATATATTGGGCCCAAAGACGCGCCTTGAAGAGGGTCTATTCTGCTAATTTGGGTCTCTCAGAGGAGGTAGTTATTTTGTGGGCGGGGTCAGAGGTCTCCGTTGGTTTCAGATCATTGATTTAGTGGAGAATAGATGTCTAGTGTGGCCTGAGCCTAATGTCTTAAGGCCCTATTCCACCAACAGATCTGACGACAGATTATCTGCCAAAGATTTGAAGCCAAACCGTGGAACAGACTATAATCAGAGAACAGGTCATAAAGGAAAGACTGAGATTTCTTCTCTTTTCAAATTCACTCCTGGGTTTGGCTTCAGATCTTTGGCAGATAATCTGTTGGTGGAATAGGGTCTTTAGTTATTCATGCAGGTGGAAACGACGTCGGGCGTAGGGGCACTGATGCATTGTTTCATGAGATGACATAACATTCAATGTTCTACATAGTCTTTATCCTTGGACCGTTCTTAATTTTTCTGAGATCTTTCCGAGGCTAATTTGGTCTTATTGAGGTTTTACATTACTAGATATGATCAGGCGCCGTGTTAACAGGGGGTTTGGCGCGCTTCTTGCTTTCGGTGGGAAGTATTTCATACCGACACACCGACTTGGAAGGCTTTAATCCAGGCCTATATCGCTGTGATGGCATACATTTGTCGGAGATAGGCCTGGATATATTTAATTTGGGGTTGCAAAATTTGGTGGAAATGGCTACAGCGTTGGTGGGGTCATGCTCTGCTTAGCCTGCACTGGTGGGTGGGTCGCATCGTTTTTGTGCAGCGTGGACAGTTGGAACTTATTGGACTGCAATTGAAGTTTATGTGGGATTATATTACATTTGAATGTTATGATTTATCCAAGTTATTTATTGAAATGATAACCATTGAATAAACACAGTGGCCTTACCATCCACAGTAAAGAGTAATGGTATGTGTTTCTAATTTATTTATTTATATAAATAGTTAATGGGGAAGGCATGCCATTTACACTCACATGAAGTACCCACGGAGCGTATAGTGAAGGGAGTACATGTGAGTGTATCGGCTCCCTAAAGGCCCTATTCCACAAGTCGTCATAGAGGGGCAAACGAGCGCTGTCAGCGCTCGTTTGCTCCTCGTTCCCTGCTCGCTGCCGCCGCTATTCAACGCGGCAGCAGCGAGCGAGTGAGTGCGGGAGGGGCGGCGGGGAGCTGCGGGGGGCTGCCCAGGTGATCGCTGATCGTCCGGTCAGCCCATAGGATATAGCAGCGTCTGCTGCCGACGCTCCTATTCAACAGAGCGACGGCCGCAGGTTGCTGCTATATCAGTTGCTTGTTTTTCAACATGTTGAAAAACAGGCGACTGCAACGTTCAGCCGACATGAACGATGTCGGCTGATCGTTGCACTCTATTCCACGGAACGATTATCGTCCGTAGCGGCCAATATCGGCCAAATACGGCCGATATTCGTTCCCTGGAATAGGGCCTTAAGAGGGTAGGATTGTATACTGGCACGTTCCACCTCCCTGTTGGGGGTGGTATTGGTTTCACCTTTCTAGATTTTTCTCTAGGTACAGAGGTTTACAGCAGTCCCACAGGTATCAGGGCAGAATCTGGTAGGTAGGGCCTTGATTGGCTGAACTGAAGGAGTGACGTCCACAACCAGCTGTTTAAAATGAATTTTGGTTGAAAATGCCGTTATTCGGACGACGGGAGCAAGCAGAGAAGATTAAAGATTCCCTCCCTCTTTCTCGGACTTCTCACTGTGTTTATTTAGAGGATGCATCGTGCATTGAGTGGACAGATGCTTCAAGGTTGTGTTGGATGGGTCGATGTTATTTATTAATATAATAACCCTTGAATAAACACTGTGGCCTTACCTTTCACAGTAAAGAGTAATAGTGTATGAATCTCATTTATTTATTTAGAAATATTGTTAATGGGGAAGGGATGCCGTTTACACTCACATGCCTCAAACCCAGAGTTCTCACCCTGTATCCTCTTGCCCTCAGCCCGGACTGGACACCGTTCATCCCCCTGCCCCCTACCCCTGACTGGTCACCCAGTATCCTCCTGTTCCCACCATAGGCTGGTCACCCTACGTATGCCCCCAAGCCCAGACTGGTCACCTTGTTTCCTGCTAATGTCAGTGTTATAGGTAATTAAAAACATATATCTACATGGTCCAGGAACATATTATCACACCTATGCAGGTCTAGACCAAGAGTCTAGCCTGATAGTTATCAGTAATTAATAATTATATCAGTTACCTGTCCTGCGATTCTTCCATTCCGGATTCTGATAGGAATGTTCGTCTCCTCGCATGTTCTTTCTTCTAGTTCTCCACCTGCAGTAAAAAAAAAAATCACAGGTGTGATAATATGTTCCTAGAATGGAGATCTTAATATATATGTAACACTCTAAAGGTCATGCTCCCATGACCCTGCTTTGTTGTGTTCCTACCCTTACCCCAGACTGGTCAGCCTATATACCCCTGCCCCCACCCCAGACTAGTCACTGTGTGTCCCCCTGCCCCCACCATACACAGGTTACCCTATATCCCCTTGCCTCAAACCCAGACTGATCACCCTGTATCCTCCGGCCCTCAGCCCAGACTAGACACCCTGTATTACCCTGCCCCACCCAAGACTGAACACCCTGTATCCCTCTCTCAAACTCAGACAGTTAACCTTTTGTCCCTAATTTCAAGCCCAGACAGGTCAACCTGTATCCCACTGCCCCACCCTTAACCGGTAATCCTTTATCCTACTGCCCTCACCACAGACTGGAAACCCTGTACCTCACTGCCACCACCACAGACTGATCACCTTGTATCCCCCTGTCCCCTCCATAGACGGTTCAACCTGTATTCCCCTGCCCCCACCCTAGACGGGTCACCCTCTATCCTCCTACCCCCACCCTAGAGTAGTAACCCTGTATCCTCCTTCCTCCACCCAGATGGGTCATACTGTTTTCCCCTGCCCTCACCCCAGACTGGTCACCCTGTATCACACTGCGCCCACCCCAGGCTGGTCACCCTGAAACCCCCTGTCCACTCCATTGATGGGTCACCCTGTATCCCCCAGCCCCGACCCTAGAATGGTCACCCTGTATCCTCCTTCCTTCACCCAGATGGGTCACACTGTTTCCCCCTGACGTTACCCCAGACTGGTCATCCTCTATTCCACTGCCCCCCCACCCCCACCCTAGACTGGTCACCCTGAAACCCCCTGCCCCTAACAATAGACTTGTCACCCAGTATACTCCTGTTCCCACCACAGCCTGGTCACCCTACATATGCCCCCAAGCCCAGACTGGTCACCCTGTTTGCTCCTAATGTCAGTGTTATCATATTAAGTGTCCATGGAAGATATAGGTCATTAAAACATATATCTACATGGCCCAGGAACATATTATCACACCTATGCAGGTCTAGACCAAGAGTCTAGCCTGATAGTTATCAGTAATGGTGCGTTTACACAGGCAGATTTATCTGACAGATCTTTGAAGCCAAAACCAGGAACAAACTATAATCAGGGATCAGGTCATAATGGAAAGACTGAGACTTCTCCTCTTTTCAAATCCTGGCTTTGGCTTCCAAAATCTGTCAGATAAATCTGCCTGTGTAAACGCACCATAGTTAATAATTATATCAATTACCTGTCCTGCGATTCTTCTATTCCAGCTTCTGATGGGAAATCTTAGTCTCCTTGCATGTTCTTTGTCTCATCGTCTACCTACACTGAAAAGAAATCACAAATTAGTAACTATCATAAAAAATCTATTGTAAAAAAAACTATAGTAACTTTTCACAACTTTAGCATCCTTGCTACCTACCTACCTATCATGTTGACTGCCTGGCTGCAACTAAACTGCTTGCCTATCTAGCAGTTATATATGTCATCACAGCCTTGATGACATCATAGAACACTTTTGTGGCTTGCAGTGGCGTAGCTACCATTGGTGCAGCGGTCGCTATGGCGATCGGGCACGGCACTCAGGGGGGAGGGGGCGTCAGGCAACCTCCCTCCCCTCCCACTCAACACTTCACTGCTCTTGCCCACTGTGTGTGATGATCTCCCCTCTGCCTGAACTCTGCAGAGCCCAGGCCCCTTCCCCAGGCCGTACAGTTACCCAGGCCCCTCCCCCAGGCCGTACAGTTACCCAGGCCCCTCCCCCAGGCCGTACAGTTACCCAGGCCCCTCTCCGTGTGGCTGCTCTGTTATATAGTCACTGTGGCCGCTCTGTTATATAGTCACTGTGTCTGCTCTGTTATATAGTCAGTGTGGCTGCTCTGTTATATAGTCAGTGTGGCTGCTCTGTTATATAGTCAGTGTGGCCGCTCTGTTATATAGTCAGTGTGGCCGCTCTGTTATATAGTCAGTGTGGCTGCTCTGTTATATAGTCAGTGTGGCTGCTCTGTTATATAGTCACTGTGGCCGCTCTGTTATATAGTCACTGTGGCCGCTCGGTTATATAGTCACTGTGGCCGCTCTGTTATATAGTCACTGTGGCTGCTCTGTTATATAGTCACTGTGGCCGCTCTGTTATATAGTCACTGTGGCCGCTCTGTTATATAGTCACTGTGGCTGCTCTGTTATATAGTCAGTGTGGCCGCTCTGTTATATAGTCAGTGTGGCCGCTCTGTTATATAGTCACTGTGGCTGCTCTGTTATATAGTCACTGTGGCTGCTCTGTTATATAGTCAGTGTGGCCGCTCTGTTATATAGTCACTGTGGCCGCTCTGTTATATAGTCACTGTGGCTGCTCTGTTATATAGTCAGTGTGGCCGCTCTGTTATATAGTCACTGTGGCCGCTCGGTTATATAGTCACTGTGGCCGCTCTGTTATATAGTCACTGTGGCTGCTCTGTTATATAGTCACTGTGGCCGCTCTGTTATATAGTCACTGTGGCCGCTCTGTTATATAGTCACTGTGGCTGCTCTGTTATATAGTCACTGTGGCTGCTCTGTTATATAGTCAGTGTGGCCGCTCTGTTATATAGTCAGTGTGGCCGCTCTGTTATATAGTCACTGTGGCTGCTCTGTTATATAGTCACTGTGGCTGCTCTGTTATATAGTCAGTGTGGCCGCTCTGTTATATAGTCACTGTGGCCGCTCTGTTATATAGTCACTGTGGCTGCTCTGTTATATAGTCAGTGTGGCCGCTCTGTTATATAGTCAGTGTGGCTGCTCTGTTATATAGTCAGTGTGGCCGCTCTGTTATATAGTCAGTGTGGCCGCTCTGTTATATAGTCACTGTGGCTGCTCTGTTATATAGTCAGTGTGGCTGCTCTGTTATATAGTCAGTGTGGCTGCTCTGTTATATAGTCACTGTGGCCGCTCTGTTATATAGTCAGTGTGGCTGCTCTGTTATATAGTCACTGTGACTGCTCGGTTATATAGTCACTGTGGCTGCTCTGTTATATAGTCACTGTGGCCGCTCTGTTATATAGTCAGTGTGGCCGCTCTGTTATATAGTCAGTGTGGCCGCTCTGTTATATAGTCAGTGTGGCCGCTCTGTTATATAGTCAGTGTGGCCACTCTGTTATATAGTCAGTGTGGCCTCTCTGTTATATAGTCAGTGTGGCCGCTCTGTTATATAGTCAGTGTGGCCGCTCTGTTATATAGTCAGTGTGTCCGCTCTGTTATATAGTCAGTGTGGCTGCTCTGTTATATAGTCAGTGTGGCTGCTCTGTTATATAGTCAGTGTGTCTGCTCTGTTATATAGTCAGTGTGTCTGCTCTGTTATATAGTCAGTGTGGCTGCTCTGTTATATAGTCAGTGTGGCCGCTGTGTTATATAGTCACTGTGGCCGCTCTGTTATATAGTCACTGTGGCCGCTCTGTTATATAGTCACTGTGGCCGCTCTGTTATATAGTCACTGTGGCCGCTCTGTTATATAGTCACTGTGGCCGCTCTGTTATATAGTCACTGTGGCCGCTCTGTTATATAGTCACTGTGGCTGCTCTGTTATATAGTCACTGTGGCCGCTCTGTTATATAGTCACTGTGGCCGCTCTGTTATATAGTCACTGTGGCTGCTCTGTTATATAGTCACTGTGGCCGCTCTGTTATATAGTCACTGTGTCTGCTCTGTTATATAGTCAGTGTGGCCGCTCTGTTATATAGTCACTGTGGCTGCTCTGTTATATAGTCACTGTGGCTGCTCTGTTATATAGTCTGTGTGTCTGCTCTGTTATATAGTCAGTGTGGCTGCTCTGTTATATAGTCAGTGTGGCTGCTCTGTTATATAGTCAGTGTGGCCGCTCTGTTATATAGTCAGTGTGTCTGCTCTGTTATATAGTCACTGTGGCTGCTCTGTTATATAGTCTGTGTGTCTGCTCTGTTATATAGTCAGTGTGGCTGCTCTCTTATTGTGTCTGTGTGGATGCAGGAAGACCTGAGAGAGCAGGATCAGGGCAGTGCTGGCTCCAAAGTCCTGTCCTGTGCCCAGAGACCCCCAGCCCCCTCACTGCTTTCCTAAAGATGGATCCCAGAGCAGGGAGGTGGGTGTACATCTGCATACCTCCCAACCGTCCCGGATCCAGCAGGACAATGCCGATTTCGGGGTCATGTCCCTCTGTCCCGGAACGGGCCCCAAGTGTCCCGCTTCCCAAAACATACCTGGCCCTTTAACTGCGAGTGCTCCTGATGCGAGGCTGTGCACTGCTCCCTCTTGTGGCCGGAAGCTGCATTCTGCCTCCGGTCACAAGAGGCCTCTCTCATCCCCTGCGTTCCGGTGCGGAGCAGAGGAGTGACGTCACCAGCAGAGCCGAGAGGAAGGAGACGCTGCTTGAGGGCTGAAGAACAGAACTTGAGTGAGTATGTGCTTATTCCAGGGATGGTTGGGGGAGGCTAGCTGATAGGGAAGGTGTTGGACACAGTGAGGGGTACCTGGGGGGTGCCGCGGCATTCTGACACCACTGGGGGAGGGGGGTCTTCATCACTCTGCTGTCTGACTGCTCTGCTTTCCGGCTGGGGTCGGAGGGGGGAGACGGTGCAGTCAGACAGCAGAGTGATCAGCAGTGTATTATACCAGGGCCAGCGACCAGGACTGCTGCCAGACTGGAGGGGTAGGGGGCCGCAGTACAAGGGAGAGGGGTGCCACTGCTGCCACACACTGACCACGGTCACTGACTGACACTGAAGGCCACCTGACACTCAGCAGCTGCGGCCTTCAGTATCTGTCAGTGGCCGCTGGCAGGGTCACATTCTCTGTCCCTTTCAAAGCCCTGAGCTCACATACCGCACAGCTCCCAGCCCCCGAAGCTCTTATCTCCAGCCCTGCGGCACTGGCATTCATCTTCTCCCCTGCTTATCTTCTCCTCGCTGCTGATGAGGTCCCGTGTCCATGCAATCTCTAAGTGCCTATAGGTGACTGTGCAAGCCAGTCACAAGCCATTTTCTAAGCTCAGATAACAAGGACAGTGTAACTAGCACCGAAGAAGTTATAGAGAGGATGGAGAAGGGATAGCAACGGGACAAGCAGGAGTGAAGAGAGTGCAGGGGCCGCGCAGCTGGAGATAGGAGCTTCGGGGGCTGGGAGCTGTGTGTGAGGCTGTGCAGATAGCCACTACTGCTTTGAAATCCACTGCTGTGCTGTCATGTGAGTATCCTTTTCTATTTTTCTGGTACACAGGGGGGCTTTACTTATTTACTTACTTCTATCCTATCTATCTCTCTATCTATCTATCTATCTCCTATCTCTATAGATATACAGGAGATAGATAGATAAATAGATAAACAAAAACAAAGTCCGTAGCACTCAAGAGAGTCAAGAGTATGTGGGTGCCAACTTGCGTGCCGGGGAGCCTCCAGGCAACTGAATAATCCAAGAAAAAGCAGCGGCACTCCGGTAGTGAAAAAAGTGTAAGAAGTTTATTCACATCCCAAAATCAACACAGCAACGTTTCTGACCACAGCAGTGGTCTTTTCTCAAGCTCAATGACACACGTGCCCCATAGGGGTATATATACCTCACACAACATAGTGATAAGTGGAAACAGATGCAGTTAGTTAGTGACGTAAGATGGGTCAAAGACCCAATCTGGTCATGTGATAAGGGGATAAACCCAGATATAAATGAAAGCAAATAGTGTATATAATACAGTGCATGTGATAAACATATATCAATAATACAGTCATTGGTAACATCAAGGAACTGCGTGATCTCTCACCGAGTGCAGAGGACTTATACAGCGTTAAACATCCCATTGTGCGATGCCGGCGGCACTGGAACGCAAGCCCACTTGGAACGCAACTAGGTGCGTGTTGGTTGGGTCTGCGCATGCGCGTTGTTCATGGCTATCGCAAGATGACGGACCTGGGACTCGTTGATGGGAACGCCCTGTTACTGAATATCTATGTATAGAGATCTATCACTTAGTGGTGTAAAGTGGTCATAACAGCAGTTTTGCATTATAAGTATAGCAGACTTACAGATATGTAACTGCAACATTGTAAAAAAAGAACATAGTAAAACCAATATAGTAACTAATTCGAGTCTGGCCTTCCCATTAGCACGGACTGGGAACTAGGGACCTCGGTCCCGTAAACATTCCCAAGTGAGCATCATCCGAGTACCCAGCCAATGCCGCACCAAAACCGCATGGCGTGTGTACAAGGCCGATGCCCTCTGGTGTCTATGGGGGCCTAAATACTCACAATGTAGGCAGCAGTGGCGTAGCCACCGTGGTCGCGGGGGTCGCCGCCGCGACCGGGCCCGCCACAAGGGGGGCCCGCGGGGCCCCCCGATCAATCACTCTTGTGACCGCAAGCATTGTTTTGCTTGCGGTCACAAGAGACTGGCTCCGTCTTTCCCCGGCTTCTGCGCGGCTGCCGGGGGTGTCGCGTCTTACCCCCGGCAGCGCGCGCATCCCAGAACTCCCTGCGCGCCTTGGGCCCTGACTTCCGGTTCCGGCGCGCAAGGAGTTCTGGGATGCGCGCGCTGCCGGGGATAAGACGCGACACCCCCGGCAGCAGCGCAGCAGCCGGGGACAGACCGAAGGCGAAGGAGTGAGGATCAACGTGGGAGCGCGATGTCAGGTGAGTTAAGTTTTGTTTTTTTATCAGCCTGTACGGGTGGGGGGAAAGAGGGGGACATCTATGAGGGTGGGGGGGAAGGAGGGGGGCATTTATGAGGGTGGGGGGGAAGGAGGGGGGCATTTATGAGGGTGGGGGGGAAGGAGGGGGGCATTTATGAGGGTGGGGGGGAAGGAGGGGGGCATTTATGAGGGTGGGGGGGAAGGAGGGGGGCATTTATGAGGGTGGGGGGGAAGGAGGGGGGCATTTATGAGGGTGGGGGGGAAGGAGGGGGGCATTTATGAGGGTGGGGGGAAAGGAGGGGGCCATCTATGAGGGTGGGGGGAAAGAGGGGGCCATCTATGAGGGTGGGGGGAAAGAGGGGGACATCTATGAGGGTGGGGGGAAAGAGGGGGACATCTATGAGGGTGGGGGGAAAGGAGGGGGGCATCTATGAGGGTGGGGGGAAAGGGGGACATCTATGAGGGTGGGGGGAAAGGAGGGGGGCATCTATGAGGGTGGGGGGAAAGGAGGGGGCCATCTATGAGGGTGGGGGGAAAGGAGGGGGCCATCTATGAGGGTGGGGGGAAAGGAGGGGGCCATCTATGAGGGTGGGGGGAAAGGAGGGGGCCATCTATGAGGGTGGGGGGAAAGGAGGGGGCCATCTATGAGGGTGGGGGGAAAGGAGGGGGCCATCTATGAGGGTGGGGGGAAAGAGGGGGCCATCTATGAGGGTGGGGGGAAAGGAGGGGGCCATCTATGAGGGTGGGGGGAAAGGAGGGGGCCATCTATGAGGGTGGGGGGAAAGGAGGGGGCCATCTATGAGGGTGGGGGGAAAGGAGGGGGCCATATATGAGGGTGGGGGGAAAGGAGGGGGCCATCTATGAGGGTGGGGGGAAAGGAGGGGGCCATCTATGAGGGTGGGGGGAAAGGAGGGGGCCATCTATGAGGGTGGGGGGAAAGGAGGGGGCCATCTATGAGGGTGGGGGGAAAGGAGGGGGCCATCTATGAGGGTGGGGGGAAAAGAGGGGGCCATCTATGAGGGTGGGGGGAAAAGAGGGGGCCATCTATGAGGGTGGGGGGAAAAGAGGGGGCCATCTATGAGGGTGGGGGGAAAAGAGGGGGCCATCTATGAGGGTGGGGGGAAAAGAGGGGGCCATCTATGAGGGTGGGGGGGAAGGAGGGGGGCATCTATGAGGGTGGGGGGAAAGGAGGGGGCCATCTATGAGGGTGGGGGGAAAAGAGGGGGCCATCTATGAGGGTGGGGGGAAAAGAGGGGGCCATCTATGAGGGTGGGGGAAAAGAGGGGGCCATCTATGAGGGTGGGGGGAAAAGAGGGGGCCATCTATGAGGGTGGGGGGAAAAGAGGGGGCCATCTATGAGGGTGGGGGGAAAAGAGGGGGCCATCTATGAGGGTGGGGGGAAAAGAGGGGGCCATCTATGAGGGTGGGGGGAAAAGAGGGGGCCATCTATGAGGGTGGGGGGGAAGGAGGGGGGCATTTATGAGGGTGGGGGGGAAGAGGGGGGCATCTATGAGGGAGGGGGGGGGGGGAAAGGGGACCATCTATAAGGGAGGGAGGAAGGGGACCATCTATAAAGGGAGGGAGGAAGGGGACCATCTATAAAGGGGGGGAAAGGGGACCATCTATAAAGGGGGGGAAAGGGGACCATCTATAAGGGAGGGGGGGAAAGGGGACCATCTATAAGGGAGGGGGGGAAGGGGACCATCTATAAGGGAGGGGGGGGAAAGGGGACCATCTATAAGGGAGGGGGGGAAAGGGGACCATCTATAAGGGAGGGGGGGAAAGGGGACCATCTATAAGGGAGGGGGGGAAAGGGGACCATCTATAAGGGAGGGGGGGGGGAAGGGGACCATCTATAAGGGAGGGGGGGGGGAAGGGGACCATCTATAAGGGAGGGGGGGGGGAAGGGGACCATCTATAAGGGAGGGTGGGGGGAGAGGGGGCCATTCATAAGGGAGGGTGAGGAGAGAGGGGGCCATCTATAAGGGAGGGGGTAGAGGGGGCCATCTATAAGGGAGGGGGTAGAGGGGGCCATCTATAAGGGAGGGGGTAGAGGGGGCCATCTATTTGGGGGGGCAACATAGGGGGAGAGGGAATACACAGAGGGGGGCATATATTAGGAGGTCACATAGAGTCAGGGCTACCCACTAAATGAGGGTGTAAAGGGGACAGTACAGATGTGCATTGTGTAGAGAGATGAGGATGGTGTCAGAGTGAGGAGACTAATATGTCTGTCTGGCAGATTCTGTGGATTCGTGGCTCGGAGAAGTTCTCATAACGGCCTAGGACGGATGGAGAAGATGATGAAAAGGAAAGAACTCCGATCAGAAAAGACGTCTCCTGTGAGTCACCTGATATAACTGCACTGTAATGTATATGGTGTATAGAGCCTGTGTAGAGCTGGGGCCACCTCTATATGACTGGATGAGGTGATTTAGTATACTGGATTTGGTCAGTAACAATATGGTGGTGATGGTAGTGGTTGTGGTGTGGCGGTAATGTTTCCTCCCTATATACTGGTATTACTGGTAATATTGGTCTC
This sequence comes from Dendropsophus ebraccatus, assembly GCF_027789765.1. Lineage (NCBI taxonomy): Eukaryota > Metazoa > Chordata > Amphibia > Anura > Hylidae > Dendropsophus > Dendropsophus ebraccatus. Next base: position 148,118,081 of record NC_091458.1, read on the forward strand.
AGTATACAGGATTTGGTCGGTAACAGTATGGCGGTAATAGGTAATATCTGTCTTGGTGTGTGTGTGTGTGTGTGTGTGTGTGTGTATATATATATATATATATATATACATACAGTGGTACCTTGGTTTAAGAGTAACTTCGTTTAAGAGCGTTTTGGTTGAAGAGCTCACAGTTTTTCAAAATTGTGACTTGGTTTAAGAGCATTGCTTTGGTTTAAGAACTTCCTGTATTGGGTGGGAGCGCGAGTGGAGAAGGGGCATGGCCTGCATAGCGGGGTCTACAGCACTGTACTCTAAACACCTTCCAAATCATAGCAGATCCCCTTCAGGCTGGGGCTTACATCAGGGGACAGGACTGTGTGGGGAGGGGTTATCTCTCCATAGCTGTAACCCCTCTCTCCCCGGACAGAGAGTGCTGCATGTATGTGCCCACATCTGCCCTGCTCATTCCTTCATACTCCCTGCAGTCTCTGTCCGCCCTTGTGTTTCCCATCCTCTCCATTACTGTACAGTACAGAATAATAAATATATTTGGGGTGTGGAACCAATTGTCTGCATTTACATGATTTCTTATAGGAAAATTTGCTTTGGTTTAAGAGTGGATTTGGATTACAAGCACGGTCCTGGAACGAATTATGCTCATAATCCAAGGCACCACTGTGTATATATATATAATATATATATATATATATATATATATATATATATATACACACACACAACAATAGCATCACTTGGTCGTGAAAGGAGGGGGGGGGGGGGCCCAAGTTGGCCTCTCGCACCAGGGCCCAGGAGACATTAGCTACGCCCCTGGTAGGCAGTTATGCATAATGATCTCAATAAGCCTCTATCGTAGGATGTGTGTAACCACATATATAGAAACACGAGTAACTATGACAATGTAGATCTCTATTCATAGTGTAACTCATGATGAAAGCGAGTCCAAAGTGTGGTATGCTGGTGGATGTTCGCTGTATATTCCTCGGCAGAAGATGATCGATCACTGGTTCCCACTGAAAACTTGAATCTATGGAAAAAAGGAAAATTCATGAATGAATATCTAATATTGTAAAATATAGAAATAAAAGTAAAGACATAGGGGGACATTTATTAAGTCCGGCGTTTTTTACGCCGGACTGAAAAATGTCCCCGCATCTCCAGCGCTACGCGGATTCATGTAGAGGCGGACTGCTTCTACATAAATCCCGTGCGCATCGGTGCGCACAGCCTAAAACCTACGCCAGCTGAGGACTGGAGTAGGTTTTCGGCATATGTTTTGGCGGAATGGATGGTGAATCGCGCGGACTCTGGGTCCGCGCCCTCCGTTCCGCCCCCTTTACACCGCCCCCCAGCCCCCCCCCCCCCCCCCCCCGGCGTACTCGGCGGAAAGTGCCGATTTGCAAATATTTTATTCGCAAATCGGTCATTTGCGAATAAAAAAATGCGCAGATCGGCACTTTCCGCCGAAAAACATCCGTACGCCGGATGATACATGTCCCCCATGTATGTGTGTATAGGACCAGCAAAAGAGTTGGGAGGGGACAGGCGCACACCGGCACAGGATAGAGTGCGCCCTGGTAAATACAGTATCCAATAAGCAATATCTTATGGGCAATATCTGGGTAGAATTTTGAAATCAACATTAAGGCCGTGTGGTCTCAATGTATTTAAACAATGTATCCATTCTAACTCTCTCTTTTTTAGAATGGAATGTCTGTCTCCACCTCTTGTCAGTGGTGGAACCTGATCCAAAATCAAGAATTTGAGATCTCTCTCTGTGTGTCCAAACTCCACAAAATGCTTGGGGACCGGTAAGTCAAGTTTGCCCTTTCTGATGCAATACCTATGTTGTCCCAATCTAGTCCTTATATCATAGGTTGTTTCTCCTACATATAGTAGGGGACATGGACAGACCAATAGATAAATCACCCAGTCAGAGCTACATGTTAGATATTTTCTGATGTCGTAAATTTTGTTAGTCACTGGATGAATAAACTGATTGCCCTTAATCATGTATGTGCAACTCACACAGTTTAAACGGGAAACAGCCAACCCTTCTGGGTCCCAAGAAGGTCACCGCTGTTGGGTTACAGCGGCTCACTTCTGTTTTGACTAGATAATCTTTCAAGTTCTTGCTGCGTCTATACGACATTAGTGCTCTGGACTGGAATTCTGGAATGGAGGGGAAACTGTTGGAAATAATGGGCCAATGTTTATTTAATATGTTGGCTATATTTTGACTCAGTGTGTTGTATGTGCTCACAAATGGAATTCTATTAGCCCCTTCACGTCTGGATGGATTCAATAGGGATGAGCGTGATGTATTGTGGGCATGTTGTTGTATAAGATAGATAGATAAATAAATAAATAGATAGATAGATAGGAGAGAGATGGAGAGGAGAGAGATAACATGTCAGCAGCACAAGCCATGATGTTGGTTCCAGCAAATTAAATCTTGACCAGAGATAGATGTCTATACCATACGGATACTTCACGGCACTCCAACTTCTATGTTGCAAAAGAAGAGTTAATTCCATCAACGTGCAAAGTATTAACAAATAGTTCAGCACAGCAAACAGTCACAAACGCGACGTTTCGGCGAGTCAATCATCATTTTGAAGTGTGAAACTGGTAATCGTGTTTATTACTGATTTACAGGCGTGTCTTGTGGTTTAGGGGCGTGTCTTTGGGTGGGGTTAGGGGCATGTCCATGTCCCTCTTTCCTCTCAGCCAAAGTTGGGAGGTATGCATCTGTACTATGTCCTAGTGTACATGGGGAAATATATGTCATGTAGATGTAACAGGGGTTTGCATTCCTGTGCCTCTGAATGTAATGTTTATTTGTGATTTCTTTACAACTCATGATAAATATACCATCCTGCCTGATGCTTGTTCCCACAGCCTTTGGCTGTCCAGGCATGATGGGAGTTGTAGTTTTGCAACACCTGGAGAGCCAAGGTTCCCTACGCCTGTGTTAGTAGCATGGATCATGGATGTAAATATGTAGTGTGTGTGCATAAGTGCATATGTAAAGTGTGACTGTATGTAAAGTATACAGTGCTGTAGTGTATACATGTGAGCTGTGTGTGTATATGATGGCTACATAGTAAACATGTGTGTGTGTGTATATATGATGTATGTAAAGTATACATGTGTATGTGTGTATATATGATGTATGTAAAGTATACATGTGAATGTGTGTTGTCAGGGGCGGTCTTGGCATTTCTGGGGCCCCAAGCGAAGTTATGTCTGGTGCCCCCCCCCCTCGACACACGTTCCAAAACAATAGACCGCTGTGTGTTGCCCCCAGTAGTATATACCCCTTGTGCGCTACCGCCAGTAACATATACTCCTTGTAAGCTGCCCCCAATAGTATATACCCCTTGTGTCCTGCCCCCAGTAGTATATACCCCTTGTTTGCTTTCCCCAGTAGTATATAGACCCCTGTGTGTTTCCCCAGTTATACATAGCCCCCCGTGTGCTCCCCCAGAAGTATATAGACCTCCTGTGTGCTGCCCCAGTTGTATACAGACCCCCTGTGTGCTGCCCCCAGTTGTATATACCCCCTGTGTGCTCCCCCACTAGTATATAGGCCCCCTGTGTGCTCCCTCAGGGGTATTTAGCCCCCCTGTGTGCTCCCCCACTTGGATATAGACCTCCTGTGTGCTCCCCCACTTCGATATAGACCTCCTGTGTGCTCCCCCACTTTGATATAGACCCATGTGTGCTCCTCCAGTAGTATATAAACCCCCTGTGTGGTTCCCCCAGTAGTATATAGACCCCCTGTGTGCCCCACCAGTATTATATAGACCCCTTGTGTGCTGCCCCAGTAGTATACAGACCCCTGTGTGCTCCCCCAGTTATATATAGACCACCTGTGTGCCTCACAAGTAGTATATAGACCCCCTGTATGTTCCCCTAGTAGTATATAGACCCCCTGTGTGCCCCACCAGTAGTATATAGACCCCTGTGTGCTCCTCCAGTAGTATATAGCCCCCCTGTGTGCTCCCCCACTTGGATATAGACCTCCTGTGTGCTCTCCAAGTTGTATATAGACCCCATTCTGCTGCCCCAAGTAGTATATAGACCCCCTGTGTGCTGCCCCCAGTAGTATATAGACCCCTCTGTGAATCCCCAGTAGTCTATAGCCCCCCTGTGTCTTCCCCCTGTTATAAAGCCCCCCTGTGTGCTCCCCCATTTATATAGACCCCTGATGTGCGCTCCCCCAGTTAAACAGACCCCTGTGTGCTCCCCCTCCCATATAGTATATAACTCAATAAAACAAACACTTATACTCACCTGGGTCCGGGCGTCTCCTCTTCACTCTTGTGGCCGCAGGAAGGGTTTTCCCTGCGATCACAAGAGGCCGTACTCCCCTTGTCCTGGCGCCGATGCTCCAGGGATGTCACTGGAACGCCGACACCACAAGGACAAAGCTGCCACTTGTGACCGCAGGGAAAACCCTTCCTGCAGCCACAAGAGTGACTGACAGGAAGGGGGCCAATGTCTCCCGCCATGTCAGTGCTGCTGCATGTAACTATGAGCGCTTATTACGAGTGCTTATAGTTACAGTTCAGATGGCAGCAGCGAGCGGGGCAGCGACCCTGTACAGCGGTCTTTAGCACAAGAGCGGGGCGTGGGGGCCCCCCTGGATGTTGGGGGCCCAAAGCGATCGCTTGGGGTGCTTGGTGCCAAAGACCGCCACTGTGTGGCGGAGGGGAGAGTTATCAAACTGGTGTAAAGTAGAATTGGCTCAGTTGCCCCTAGAAACCAATCAGATTCCACCTTTCTTTTTTAAAAGAGTCTGTGAGGAATGAAAAATGGAATCTGATTGGTTGCTAGGGGCAACTGAGCCAATTCTACTTAACACAAGTTTGATAAATCTCCCCCCATGTGTATACACAAAGCCATTTTGTGACCCGGCTGGTGTTAATGAACATCATCCTGGCCAGTACTACAGTAACGGCTGGACAATCTTCATTTACCCTGACGCCCAATGACAGCACCCCTGGAGAGGACCTCCCACCGCAGGACAGGAAACCTGTGAAGATAAAATCTTGACACGCCTCTCCACACCTCAGTTCAGGTTTCCTGTCCTGCGAATGGGAGGCCTGTGATACATGTCCCAATCCGGGATGAAGATTTTGTTACCTCTCCACACCGGCTGCAGGTCCCCCGGATGGCTTTTGCCTTGTGGGGCTCCCTGGTGGACTAAGTCTGTCTCCAGACAGCATCTGCTGCTTCTCCCCGCTGCGTTTACCTCCGCTCCCTGCATGATCGGAGGGCTCCTGCCTGCAGGGAGGCGTGGAGTGGGCGTGGGGGAGGTAGAGGGGCCATGACGCTGTCTCTCCGGCTTCAGTTGCGCTCTGCGCATGCGCACACTACGCTGTGCGTGGACACGCTGCTGTCGGCATTGGTACGCTGTGACGCCACTTCCGGGTTTCGCCCCGGCATGTTCAAAAAGCCGGGGAGAAGCGGCAGACAGCGTCCCACATGCCTCCAGCGTCCGAGGCACTAAGACTCACCACCAGCCAGCCTATTAGCCAGTTCGGTAGGCTAACACTCCTCTTTCTGCAGCATGTCTGAACACTCGGAAAGAGGAGACAAAGGACACCATGAACGTAAATCCTCGAGATCATCCAGCCAGGTACCTGGGGGACAGGGGTCTGCATCTTGGTGAGACAAACCCTTTTTTCTTTCCTTTTATTAATGGGAATGTATAATTACTTTTTAGGGCTCCCGGGCAAGCTCTAAATCCAGGGGGAAAGCAAAGTCAAAGAAACACCATAAAGAATGCTCTGAATGCAAAACTCCCTTAAGGGATGATTATACCAGATCCTTATGCCCATCCTGTGTAGATAATCTGATGGCACAGGAATCACCTGCCTTGGCGGAGAGCATTAAGAGGATAGTTAAAGAGGAAGTGCAGCTATCTCTTAAAGTGACTGTACCACCAGGCCCAGGCTGAAGCACTGGAGGCGGGCCTACCCACCCTTAGTGGGAGGAAACCCCCGCCCCTCTATGATAGGGTTCCATTGATTCTAATGGAGTCACGTCATGGAGGGGCTGGAGTTTCTTCCCACTAAGGGTGGGTCGGCCTGCCTCCAGTGCTTCTACCTGGGCCTGGTGGTACAGTCACTTTAAGAATATCTCTCGGCCTACCCCGGTATCCCTAGCCTCTACCTCATGCACTGCTATTCTGATGAAGAGGACCTCTGTTTCTCGAAACACGTAAATATTGTGCACTTTTAATAAATGTTTTTATTTTATTCAGCCTCAAATTGGAGTCTTTTGGGCAGCGCTAACATTTATGGATTAGCCACGCACCATTTTTGTACTTAGACTAGCCTCTACCTCGGCTGCTTTAAAGGAGGATACAGCTTGCGACCTCTCTAACCTTAAGGAACAGAATATGGAAGAAGGCGAAATTGATTTAGTTTCCTCTCCAGAAGAAGATTCTGACAGTGGCCCTAAAAGTAAAACCCTATTCCCAATAGATGACACAGACCAATTAATTAAAGCCATTAGAGTGTCGTGTCCATGAATATAGAAGAATCCAAACCGGCCCAGACAGCCGAGGACGCCCTTTATGAAGGACTAGCACCTAAAAAAACCTGCACTTTTTCCCTACATGAGAGTATTAAAACCATTATTAAAAGGAAGTGTCAAAATCGTGGAAGGGAGACATAGCCTGTAAGGGGAAGTTATGTTCCATTCCTTGTAATGGGGAGTTTCTGTTTGGTCCAGTATTAGATTCTTTGCTGGAAAAAGCGTCTGATAGGAAAAAGGGTTTCCCCAATCAATCTAGATCTCAAAACTTCTCCCGGGGTAAAAGACAGTACAAGAAGTCCTTTCGTCCCCAGCAAGATAGCAGGAAATGTAAAGTTTCAGGGAAAGGGAAAGGAGTCCTGTTTAATAACTTCAAGAACGACAAACCTAAACCCTCCAAGCAATGACGGGGTACCGGTGGGAGGCCATCTGACTCTCTTCGCCCAGGACTGGAGGAACATTTCCTCCAGCCCTTGGGTTTTAAGCACAATATCCTGGGGGTTACTCCTGGAGTTCAGGAGTGCCCCGAGAGTCAGATATCTTCCCAGCCGGATCCTGTCAGATCAAACAAAACAACAGGCCATAGAAGCAGAAGTCCACTCTCTAATAAGGAAGAACGTCCTAGTACCAGTTCCCCCATCAGAAGTAGGGAAGGGGTTTTATTCTCCCCTATTTCTTGTAAAAAACAAATGGTACATACAGGACCATGGCTTCCATTGACTTGGAGGACGCATACCACCATGTGCCCATTAACCCGTCACATCAAAGATTCCTAAGAGTGGCAGTATGCTTGAGTGGTCAGTGGGTCCATCTACAATACAAGGCCCTGCCGTTCGGCATCTCCCAAGCCCCAAGGGTCTTTACCAAAATTGTAGCGGAGATGACAGCCCACATCAGAAGGAAAAATATACTTTTGATTTCTTACTTAGGGTGCCTTCACACCTAGCGACTCGCAGCGTAAAATAAGGCTGCGAGTCGGGTAGGTCCTGGGAGATCACTGTCAAATTTGTGAAGAAAGGTTTAACAGCGTCTCTGATTTGGTTCCTCCCTGTTTGTTGAGATATGCCACTGTTGTAGTATTGTTCGAGTAAATTAATACATCCTTTGATAATATTTGAGGGGATAGTTCCTTTAGAGCTAGGAGGACTGCATATAATTCCTTGAAGTTGGAGGACTGGTGAGCGACATGAGGAGGCCATGGACCCTGAAGTAAATGATGCTGGTCTGAGTGTGCTCCCCATCCCTATGGGCTGGCGTCTGTGCTAATTCTGATCTGGTGATTTGGAGACCATCTGACCCCCCTGGAAAGGTTGACAGGCTCCAACCACCAAAGGAGACTCAGTCTGGCGTTTGCTGATGGTCTGAAAGTATGGTTTAGGGAACTTCCCATCCCAATTCTGAAGTATGTTGTTTTGAAGTGTCCTTGTAAGAAATTGGGCCCAATTTTTGTTGTTGTGAGGACTCCCAGAAAAATGCACTGCTGAGATGAAATGAAGTTGGACTTCTTGATGTTTATATTCCACCCCAGTGATTTGATCACTGAAGAGACTTCTGAGAGATGTTGAAGGAGAAGAGATGCTGAATTTGCTACTATTAAGAAATCTTCTAAGGGTGCCTTCACACCTAGCGACTCGCAGCGTAAATTACGCTGCGAGTCGGGTAGGTCTTGGCAGATCACTTTCACTACATACACGCAGCGGTCTGAACGACCGCTGCGTGTATGTAATTCTTCCGGCCCCTTAACCCCTTCAGCTCCCGCCCGGCTCCCGCTCACACTTCGCTGTATACATTATATACATTACCTCTCCTCGCTGCACGGGTCCCGACGTACTGCTCTCCCACCCGGCCAATCAGAGTGTTGCCCTGCCGCAGCCACTGATTGGCGGGGCGGGAGAGCAGTACGCCGGGACCCGTGCAGCGAGGAGAGGTAATGTATACAGCAGAGTGGGAGCCGGGCGGGAGCTGAAGGGGTTAAGGGGCCGGCAGAATTACATACACGCAGCGGTCGTTCAGACCGCTGCGTGTATGTAGTGAAAGTGATCTGCCAAGACCTACCCGACTCGCAGCGTAATTTACGCTGCGAGTCGCTAGGTGTGAAGGCACCCTTAGAAGATTTCTTAATAGTAGCAAATTCAGCATCTCTTCTCCTTCAACATCTCTCAGAAGTCTCTTCAGTGATCAAATCACTGGGGTGGAATATAAACATCGAGAAGTCCAACTTCATTTCATCTCAGCAGTGCATTTTTCTGGGAGTCCTCCTGGACTCACAACAACAAAAATTGGGCCCAATTTCATACAAGGACACTTCAAAACAACATACTTCAGAATTGGGATGGGAAGTTCCCTAAACCATACTTTCAGACCATCAGCAAACGCCAGACTGAGTCTCCTTTGGTGGTTGGAGCCTGTCAACCTTTCCAGGGGGGTCAGATGGTCTCCAAATCACCAGATCAGAATTAGCACAGACGCCAGCTCATAGGGATGGGGAGCACACTCAGACCAGCATCATTTACTTCAGGGTCCATGGCCTCCTCATGTCGTTTACCAGTCCTTCACAAATTTTCTCTCTAGCAGAACAGAATCTCTCATCTCTTGTGGCGGTGCATCTCAAAGGCTCCCTCAACCAGACGGCGGATTACCTCAGCAGGACTCATCTCCTACAGTCAGAGTGGTCACTAAACATCAAAATCTACAGCCTAGTCATAAGAAGGTTTGGTTCTCCGACAATAGATCTGTTCGCAACCAAGAACAACAGGAAGCTGTCCAGATTCTGTTCTCTCAGCCCACGGGATCATCCGACAGCAGTCGATGCCTTTTCCCTGCACTGGGGAAAGGAGAAGGGCTATGCTTTTCCGCCATTCAGACCGATCCCAAGAGTGATAAAGAAAGTAACAGAGGACAAAGCGTCAATAATACTAATCGCCCCCTTCTGGCCGAGGAGGCCATGGTTCACGGTACTCAGACAGGTCTCCTAGAGTACACCTTGGGTGCTCCCAGACAGGGAGGATCTCCTCTTCCAGGGACCAGTCAAGCATCCAGGGGCACCCCACCTACACTTGACAGCCTGGATGCTGAAAGAGTGATTCTAAGAGGTAGGGGTCTATCAGATGATGTTATTAATACCCTTCTGGCCAGTAGAAAAGATGTAACCTCCTCCATTTATTTAAGGGTCTGGAAAGCATTTCTGAGATTTGCAGAGGGTAGACAGGATCCCTTAGGTAAACCCAACTGAGAGGAATGAGTTAATCCATCCAAAGTTTGAAAGAAAAATAAATCCTTTTCCATCCAAAGTTTGAAAGAAACAATAAGACTTTTTCTCATGGAACTTTCACTGAACTTGTTCAAGGATATACAGCTGGTCTCAAGATTATGGAACTCTCCTATGTGACTGAACCTGTTCCCAGCAGATAATAAACCTGTTCCCAGCAGATAATAAATGTTATTCTATAATTCTCATAAGCAGATAACAAATGTTTTTTAGCATCCTTATGTATGTATCAACATCCTTATGTAAACAATTTATCTGTCAAAATATATCCGTAGTTATTAGTTTTTTGAAGTTGATGACGAATATAGTGTATGACTTTGCATTTTACATTCATATCCATTGGTTTTTTTCTGTATAAACAAAGGTGGGTTCTCAGAGATAGTTGGAACATTGCTTACCTTGGAAAACTTCTGATATGACACTAGAAAGAATGTTTTGTCTCAAGAACTATTTCCCTCAGAGACATGTTTATCAGTGTTCAAGGACATTCTCAGAGGAAAGTTGCCTGTCTGTTACAGTGGGAATAATGTGAAAGTATCATTGCACAGAATGTGTTGTTCTAACCTTTTTGAATAATAATAATGGATACTAATATAGATGCTATTGCGCATGACTGAATATCTAAATCACTAGCACCGCCTCATCTATGTCTTATTAGCATTTGTTACCACCCTATATTTTATCTGTCTATAAAATGTGATCACCATAATAAAACTGGGCCCATTTACACCAGACTTGTTTGCAAGATACGTTGTCTGTGTCTTCATTCTAAGTGCATGGTGTGGGAGAGGGGATCCGGACCCATTCTCCAACTTAATTAGGAGACAGCCAACAACAGTAGGCCTTCTTTGGGAAGGCACCTCGACATTATTGGCGCCCTTTGAACAGGGACACGCCCATTACATCGGGAGATCGGATGACCTGCACTGCTGTACCAGGGGAGAGAGAGGTGAACAAGGAGACCACAAAACCTGGCCAGGTAAGAGTAAAAAATTTGTTTACTCTTTTCTGTGCTCTCCTCCTTCACATCTTTTCTCACCTACCTCTGCAGAGTAAGTTATCAAAGTGAACTCACGATAGGCGTGTCAATTTGAACTTTGTTCTCCTCTTGTTGGCTGTTCTATGTCTATTTGTCCTAACCTGTGAGGGATAGTATATAGTAGGCGAAGAATTGCTCATTCAGGCTAAAACTGTTACCCAGAGCCCGGCCGTGGTTGTCACAGGTCCTCATAGACACTGAGCGTTGTGCGGTGGGAACAGTGCCAGTGCTAAAACCACTTTGGAATGAGCCTAGTAGCCTAACTATACAAGGACGCTGGACAGTGGTCTGGTTGTTTCCAAGGGAAAGATCTGTGATATGCCTATTACTGTCCTCTGTATACTTGGGGTAACTTGTTTTGCAATCTACATAGCAGCAAGAGTGTATTTCAACATAAGAGAAGGAAGCCCTGAACCGTGGAATATTCTAAGTCCCAGCTTTTGGTAGTGATCCGTGGTCATAAGTGTACAGGACACAAGAAAGGAAATCATCAGTTGATTATTCTGGGTGCCTCCTGTCATAAGTGTACAGGACACAAGAAAGGAAATCATCAGTTGATTATTCTGGGTGCCTCCTGTTATACGATCACGAAGTAATATAAAATGGGACACACAGAATCAAAAGGGGTTTCTGCAACCCACATAGTGACCTGCCGATATGGCAAAGAACAAGCAAAAAGGGCAAAAGCAATGTTGAAATATTTTAACATCCAACACGATGCTGTTTTTAACCCCAATACTTGGACTAAAGTCCAAGAAACAAGGGGAGGATTAATAATTGATAATGGGTGGACATGTCATGTGCCGGTGACCAGCAATATCTAGATAAGACAGAATATTGTAGTGTGTGTGGCAGACCCAAGCCACATCATTATGTTACACCATTGTACCCAGTTTATATCTGTATACAAACTCCAGATCCTGCGAAAAGCCAACCTACGTCCAATGGTGGCGTATAGACCCTTTGTTCTGCAGGAATCTTCCCCTTGGTCGGCTGTTGAAGTAGTTACTTTGATTTAAAGTGCCCCTTACCTGATAGTAAGACCAATGCCTTTTGTGGAGGTGGCAGCCTAACCTCAAATAGTGTACATTGCCATGTAAGTGTCTAAGTACAAAGCCACGTACTCAGACAAGGAGAACAGTCCAGCTCATTGCTAGATACAGTACTGAGAGAGCTGAATAGGTTAATTAATGCTGCGTAGTGAAGCAGCATACAAAGTACATAATGTGTGTTATTTGTTATGTTTTGTACAAGGCCATCAACCAGCTCTGAGGGCTGCAGATCACATGCAAGCAGCATTAGGAAAAAAAAAGAATCAGAGCTGTTAGTGTAATGTAATGTACGCTCCTACATTGTATACTGTCGTATTTCAGCCAGTCTTACTAAGCTGGTGTTCCGCTTTGGAAGTATGTTACGTGTTACAAAATGTTGATCATTTTCTGTTGTCCCGACCGTGGAACATTTGCTTATTTAGCTACGCCACTTTTTTGTAATCAGCCCTCAAAGATGGCGACTGAAAGCCAACCACTCCCACATATCATCCACGTCTGTATTATAATTGTGACGTCTCAAAACCATGCCCTAAGCCAACACCCTTATATCCGGTTATCTAGTCCGGTGGCCATTTTAACTCCTGGCATTTCTGTCCTCCGCCCATACTGCTTAGTGTCACTGAGGGGGCGGGCACAGGACTTTCCGATAGAGTCTAACAACTGTTTTGCACATTTATTAATGAATATTATTACCTGATGGAGAAGAAAGTTAGACAAAGGTATATTGTAAGCAGATTTTCTTTAAGTGTGTGTCCCCAACGTATGATATTTCTAAGGAGTAGTAACTTACTACTGTAATATATATTTCTATGTAACTTTATTTAACAAGTCTTTTTATATATATATATATATATATATATATATATGTGTACACATCTATCCTAATAAGTATGTGTGCCACTGTCCAAGGTTACAGTCTGGTGCATAAGAGCACAGCGCTGATATCTTCTGTAACTTCAAAGATGTTAAAAAAGAAAAAAAAAAAAAAACTTCCAAGAAGTTTTAACTCTTGTATCTAATGATTTCACTGCTCAAGGTTAGAAGTGAGGTACAGAGCGTTCTGTTTACTGATAAGAGCAGCGGATTGAAGGAATATTCATCTCAGCTGATTTATTTACTTTTTTTAATCAAAAGAAGGTTAATATGGGACAAGTGTACAATGTTTAATTGTTTTTTTAATGTCTTTATTTTTAGGGTTATGGCAGACTAGCTCATGAATATATATGTATTGTTTTATCCCTAGTAAAGCCAAACCCATATCCATGGCTCCAGTCTGCACTCCTTATGCCCCCCAATATATATAGCAGCCCATTTTGATGGAGTAGCCAATTTTGATATTTTAAATTGTGAAAGATGAAAATGTAATTGAAAGCCCAAATATTAATGAAAGTTTAAAAGTTTTCATTGTAGATTATCTCAGACTTTTCAAGATGGATGACACAAGACGCAAGGATATATGTTACCGCCATGCAGTGTGACGTTCCACTGCAGAAACCGCTCCTGCCATAAGCTGGAGGTGAGGACAATCACTGAGACATGTAGGATGGTTGAAGGTAACTGTGCAGATGTCTATATGAAGCCCACCATTATGGGTTAATTGGCAAATTAGAGATTTGTTTGGTCCCTGGGCTTACCAAAAGCACTTGAAAAAAAGCTGCCATAGAGTGGCTGACGCAACGTTCACGCAGACAAACCCTGATGCCAAAAAGGGTGATGGATGAAGCTGGTGATGCTGTGGTTTCTGTGCTCTTCCCAAGGTAACAGCGTACAAAGCGTACGAGGGAATGGGGAGATGTTTCCAGTCTCTTCCTGAGGTAACCGTACATAGTGTACAGGTGGAGGAGGAGATGTGGATCTGTTTGTTTTTAAGTCTTTTCCAGAAACAATCAGCAACAAGCTGTGAGACCAGCGGATGGAGAGGAGGTACAGGGTAAAGATGGCGTCAGACAGTAAGTAAGTAACTGTGTTTGCCGCCTGCCTTGTATCCCACTGTAAGTTGTCTGACAAAACCAGCAGAAGGAAGCCATGTGTAATGTGGTGTAGTATCCTCACATTGGGCGGCCCAGGGGACAACAAATATAGCAGAGAGGGTTGTGTACGGCTGTATTGTCTACACCTGCCATAACCTACTGTAAGTAACACGGTAAAGTGCCTGTCTGCATAGTCTGTCATCTTCCTGCCTGTTTCAGGGAATGTAAGTGGACGTCATCCAGCTGCCACAGGTGGTCCATATAGGTATGTCCTTGTTTGTATTGGTGTCTTCTTTACAGGTCAGCCAAAGCTATGGGAGACAACAAAGGCAATGTCTGAGGTGATACTAGTGGCCTTAAAAGAAGCTATATAACTGAGGCCAAGAGTCCAAGTGTCTGTAAAGAGGCCTGTCAGTCAAAAGATAGGTTTAAGGATAAAGGATCCATACCAATGCTACTATTACAAAAAGGATCATATGATATATATTATTCTCATAAAAAGGCTTTGAAACCTTAGGTGATGTATCATTTACACTTTGCTTTTATTTCTATGGTGGTTATTTTATGTATAATATGTGATGATCTCAGTGAAACAAGAGACAATTCAGTAGGATCCAAATATTATATCGGTAATAAGCGCCAAGTTACTTCATATTATTGGTGTATGTATTATACTATATGATTATGTACAGGAAGAGATGTGACCATGTGACCAGTCATTAGGCCTGTGTGATCTAATCATAAAGACGTTTTCTAGGTACAAAATAAAGTAAAAAGACTAAAAAGAAGTGGAAATTTTGAGAATCCCATACTGAAGATTGTGAATTCACTATCTGGTTATTATAAGTGAATCTAGTGGTTACATAGTAGGTCACATTGTGGAGATTTTATTGCATTTACCTGTTATGCTGTTTTTAATTTATGTGTCAATCAACTTTTTATTTTAATTTTGCCATGAGATAAGATTTGCTCACATCTAAACTTTCCTTTTTCAGAAACTTTTTAAAGTCCTTGTTATAGAGTCACGTCTGTTATATACAGTGATAAGACAATAAGGTTTGGTTATTTTGATAAAATCCGGAGAGGTATTTGTCATATATATATGTTATTTTGGGTATTGATAATAAGCTTTTATTTGTTTTGTTGTAACTAAGCTGTATATTTATGTATACTGTACAGACTCACCCATTGTTTAGTATTTTCTTTCGGTTATTGCAGACCTACCTATCTCATCTGCTGTAAGTTTGTTCCGCCATCTATAACTCTCAACAAATTTTTTAGTACTTTATTTCTGTATCTTATGGTGATGCAAACTTGGGACAAATTAGTTGGAGCCACAGACTATTTAGATGATCAGATATTTGACATACTGGATATACTTAACACCTCAGTAGCAGTACAGAGGCAACTTATGGTAGTTACTAACCAGCACACTGTGGTACTTGATTTTCTGACTGCTGCTCAAGGGGGGATGTGTCAGGTAGTTGGCCCTACATGTTGTCATTATGTAAATGATCAGGGAATAGTGCAAATCACAGCAGGACTGGATAAAATTGCACAACTAAGGAAAAAACATGATGAGATGATTCTGTCAGACCAGGATAAATGGTGGTCAGGGGCATTAGCTAGCTTAAATCCTGCAAATTGGTTCAATGGTATGGGAGGATGGTTCATGGGAATACTACAAACAGTTTTTCAGATCATGTTGTTTCTTTTATTGGTCTACTGTGTAATCAAAGGATTATGCTGTTGTTGTCAGAAAGTTACAAAGACTAAATCTTATACTCTATAAGTAATGATGTTTGTTTCTTTTCCTTCTAGATTGGCGTTATGATGAGGAAATTTCTTGGAGGAGGATATGCCCATGTGGCTCTAGGTGATGGTGTTGGACCCAGAAGCATCCGCACCCTGACAACCCTCGCCGGTCAGAGAGTGTTTAGGGTGCATACTGGGATTTAATCCTGTCCAGGACCCAGATTTCTTCATCATCGCCAAAAAGGGGGGACACTGAGAGGAATGAGTTAATCCATCCAAAGTTTGAAAGAAAAATAAATCCTTTTCCATCCAAAGTTTGAAAGAAACAATAAGACTTTTTCTCATGGAACTTTCACTGAACTTGTTCAAGGATATACAGCTGGTCTCAAGATTATGGAACTCTCCTATGTGACTGAACCTGTTCCCAGCAGATAATAAACCTGTTCCCAGCAGATAATAAATGTTATTCTATAATTCTCATAAGCAGATAACAAATGTTTTTTAGCATCCTTATGTATGTATCAACATCCTTATGTAAACAATTTATCTGTCAAAATATATCCGTAGTTATTAGTTTTTTGAAGTTGATGACGAATATAGTGTATGACTTTGCATTTTACATTCATATCCATTGGTTTTTTTCTGTATAAACAAAGGTGGGTTCTCAGAGATAGTTGGAACATTGCTTACCTTGGAAAACTTCTGATATGACACTAGAAAGAATGTTTTGTCTCAAGAACTATTTCCCTCAGAGACATGTTTATCAGTGTTCAAGGCCATTCTCAGAGGAAAGTTGCCTGTCTGTTACAGTGGGAATAATGTGAAAGTATCATTGCACAGAATGTGTTGTTCTAACCTTTTTGAATAATAATAATGGATACTAATATAGATGCTATTGCGCATGACTGAATATCTAAATCACTAGCACCGCCTCATCTATGTCTTATTAGCATTTGTTACCACCCTATATTTTATCTGTCTATAAAATGTGATCACCATAATAAAACTGGGCCCATTTACACCAGACTTGTTTGCAAGATACGTTGTCTGTGTCTTCATTCTAAGTGCATGGTGTGGGAGAGGGGATCCGGACCCATTCTCCAACTTAATTAGGAGACAGCCAACAACAGTAGGCCTTCTTTGGGAAGGCACCTCGACACCAACATACCCCTTATTTTAGGTTTTCTCCAAGCAGGGCTGGATAAGAACCTAAGACCCAGTACTCTTAAAGTCCAAGTATCGGCACTTAGCTCATTTCTAGATTATAAGTTGGCAGAAAACTCCTTAGTCAAAACATTCATCATAGCAGCAGTCAGACTAAATCCTCCTAGAAGAGTAACAGTGCCCCCCATGGGATCTAAATCTAGTACTGGATTCTCCCACAAGTCCACCATTCGAGCCACTAGATGATCTCTGCTTAAAAATACTATCTATTAAACTTGCATTTTTGTTAGAGTGGGAGGACTGCAGGCCCTCTCAGCATATCCACCCTACACACAGATCCTGGACGATAGTCATTATGAAAACCCTGCCTTCATTTTTGCTCAAAGCAGTATAAGAAATCCATAAGAATCAACAGATTGTTTTGCCCTCATTTTGTGACAATGCTGCTAATAGAGGGGAGCTAACTTATCATTCACTAGATGTAAGAAGATGCCTCCTTAAAGGATAAGTCCGGCGAAAACTTTTATTAAAGTATTGTATTGCCCCCCAAAAGTTATACAAATTACCAATATACACTTATTACGGGAAATGCTTATAAAGTGCTTTTTTACCTGCACTACTGCTACATCAAGGCTTCACTTCCTGGATAAAATGGTGATGTCACGACCCGATTCCCAGAGCGGTGTGGGCTGTGGCTGCTAGAGAGGATGATGGCAGGGGGAGACTGAGGGACACAGGGCACTGGAGGGACACTGAGCATCCCTCTGCCATCATCCTCTCCAGCAGCCACAGCCTGCACAGCTCTGGGAGTCGGGTCGTGACATCACCATTTTATCCAGGAAGTGAAGCATTGATGCAGTAGTAAGAGCAGGGAAAAAAAGCACTTTATGTGCACTTTCCGTAATAAGTGTATATTGGTGATTTGTATAACTTTTGGGGGGCAATATAATACTTTAATAAAAATTTTCACCAGGCTTCTCCTTTAAATATCTAGAGGTTACCCAAAGTTTCCATTGTTGTGAAAACTTATTACTCCAGTTCTCAGGTACCAACAAGGGGAAAGCTGCCTCTTAACCTACGATTAGTAGATGGATCAGACAAGCCATTACTATGGCATACACAGCCCAAAATAAGACCCCTCCTGCTTATTTTACGGCCCACTCCACTTGGGCAGTAGCAGCCTCATGGGCAGAACGGGCCGACTCTTCCTTTGACCAAATATGTAGAGCAGCCACATGGTCTTCGGTTCATACATTTTTGAAACACTATAGGTTGCAACTAAACCCTATGTCAGATTTGTCCTTTGGCCGAAAGATTCTTTCGGCTGTGGTCCATCCCAAGGGGAGATTACTATTCTAGTCCTCCAGGGGTGCTGTCAATGGGCGTCAGGGTAAAAGCAGGATTACTAACCGGTAATCTTGTTTTCATAAGCCCATGACAGCACCCCTCATCTAACACCCCCCCCCCCCCCCCCCCACCCATTACATTTAATTCCCTATTTTGTTTATTTATTAATTCTTTTTTGGTTTATTTTCCACTCCGCTGGAATTCTTGCTTAGAACCGAAGTGTTGAGAGGCGTGTCAAGATTTTATCTTCACAGGTTTCCTGTCCTGCGGTGGGAGGTCCTCTCCAGGGGTGCTGTCATGGGCTTATGAAAACAAGATTACCGGTTAGTAATCCTGCTTTTCTGGTGAATTTGTGCACCCGCATCCCAATTCACCGCTGCACACAATAAAGTGTGCGGCCGGAGCCGCACGCTTCATTGTGTGAACTGACTTGTCTGTGCCACAGACATGTAAGCATGTAAGAGAACACTGGGTCACTTACACACTGCAATACATAAGGGGTTAAGCAAAAGGACACAGGAGGCTCTTATCTTCCCTGTGCATCGGGCCCCCTCCCCCCAGGGGCCTCATAGCAACTGCATTCCCTGCCTCTATGGTAGCTATGCCACTTCCGCTATTCATTGAACACACAGATATGTCAGTTTTCTGCGGCCGCTATTCATTGAACACCCAGACATGTCAGTTTTCTGTGGCCGCTATTCATTGAATAGCGGCCACAGAAAACTGACATGTCTGTGTGTTCAATGAATAGCGGCCACAGAAAACTAACATGGAATCCCGGCCGGAGCGTATACTATGTGTATGTATACTATGTGTATATGCTCCGGCCGGGATTCCATTCATTCCAATACAACCTATGTTTAGCATAAATCACGGTTGTTGTTGCAAATTGCAACAACGGCCGTGATTTATGCTTAACATACGATGTGTGAACATGGCCTAAAAATGTATAGCTAGATTATACTTACAAAAAGACACCACTAAAAGCATGATACATGGTCCCCTCATGAAAAAATAAAACGTACTCTGTCCTACAAAAAAAAAATTGGGTCTCTTATTTAGCACATTAAAAAAGATTGTGAAGCATTTAGATGCTAAACTAAGCGTTCTGTGTAACCTGCTACATATATTTGGGCCGTGAAGAGTTTATTTGCCCATATTCCCCATATCCCGGTGATACATGCTTATAATTGCCCTTGGACACGTCTTGCATCTGATGCATGCACATACAGTTTAACAGAATAGAGCGCCATCTTTTTTGTGTGCAATGACCAATACACCATATTGTGGGAATACACAGATGACAGAGTTGAAAACATGGCGCCTACCTGTACACTGAGCGTACAGGTTTGTAGGGTCATTGTAAATTATTATTGTGATACTGTGTGTATATACATAAGGGACCAAATTCAGGTTACGATTACCGAGGAAGCCTCCTTACTGAGACGATACATGATGTGCCTCATGGAATAGTGAGTCTCATCCACTCGTGGGCTCTAACTCTATTTACTTGTCCTGCACATGGTAACTGGCAGTCCCTGATATTTTATAAGTGTAGGGGCCTTTATTGTTGTTTGTAAAAACAAACAAAAAAAAAACAATCCTTACCTCCTGGTGACAGTGTCAGGTGGGTCTGTGATACTCCGTCATTTTTTTTTTAAATTCTCAATTTTATTCAAATTTTCCATTTTCGACAAAACAGGACCAAACATAACAAAGCTAACCAAGCAAAGCAAAGGCCGCTAGCGTCTCGCAGGGTGCTGGGCGCGTGATGATGTAACAGACAACAGAAAAGAAATAAAATAGCAAAGTCGCCCAACAACCACCTTGGGCCAACAAGAACAAACCATGGCTCAATTAAGCAGTGTCACACATCATAGGGTAGGACATGAGCTGACGCTCAACCAAGAGAAATAGAAGATAGAGAGTTAAAAGGCAACTGAAGAGGGAGAAGAAAGGAGAGAGAAAAAGAGGGATATAAGCAATGGGGAGGGACCGGGGAAGGTGGGGGGGGGGAGGGGTAGAGAGAAGGATAGTTAGCTCCTCACTGAGCCAGCAGAGCCCGGTATTCAGGGGACTTAATGTATTGGTCCCAGTAGAACCACGTTTGATAGAACCGTAAATTCCGGTCTTGAAGCTGCGCCGTAAGGTCCTCCATACGTTTAATATCTTCCACTTTGTGGAACCACATAGCCAGACATAGGAGAGGGATGTGGGGCCAGGAAGTCGGAGGCCAGGTGTTTATGGCAGACGCGGAGCGTCAGGGCAATAGTGGGGTGGGAACTTGCTTGTCGGGCCGAGTCTGGCTGCCAAGGCGCGGCCAGCAAAGGCAGAGGAGCCAGGTCATTCTCCAGATCCACCCAGAGTTTTTTAGCGGAGTTACGGTTCCAGTCCAGTACTCTGGACAGGTGAGCCGCCACATAGTACTGGTAGATATTGGGGAGACCAAGGTCTCCTCGGGATTTGGGGCGGTACAGGACTGTTTTTGCCAAGCGCGGCTGTTTGTGTGCCCATATAAATTTAGTGAGGAGTGACGTCAAACGTTGAAAAAATGATCCGGGCACCGCTATCGGTAGGGCTTGAAAAAGGTACAGGAGACTGGGTAGGACGTTCATTTTGAAGATGTCACAGCGGCCAAACCATGAGAAGGTACCCTTATGCCACCGTAGGAGGTCCTTCTCTATCGTCTGAAGCAGAGGAGGGAAATTGATCTTATACAACTCCGGCACCGAGGGTGTAAGCTGGACCCCCAGGTACTTGAGGGAAGTGCGGGACCAACGGAAGGGAAAAGAGGCCACTGCCACGGGCAGGGAGACGTTAAGCGCCTCCGACTTCTGCAAATTAATTTTGTAGTTGGAGAGAACCTGATAGCGGGAGAGTTTCATCAGAAAGTTAGGAAGAGAAAGAGAGGGTTGGGTGAGAAAGAAAAGATCATCATCCACATAGGCTGCGGTTCTGTGTTCCACTAACCCCACCCGAACTCCCGTGATGTCCGGGTTAAGTCTCACTTGTCTATGGAAGGGCTCTAGGGTCAAGAAGAAAATGAGGGGGGAGAGGGGGCAGCCCTGCCGTGTTCCATTGGAGATTGGGAAGGGGGCGGAGAGAAGGCCGTTGACCGAGACCTGGGCCGAGGGGTGGGAGTACAGAGAGCCAATCCACTTCAGCATGTGAGGGCCAAGGCTAATACGTCTGAGCGTGGCGAAGAGGAAGGGCCAGCTCACACGATCAAAGGCCTTCTCCACGTTCGTGGAAAGGAGCATGGCAGTGAGGCCTGAGGAGCGAGTCTTATGGATTATGTTTATGGCTCTAGTGGTATTATTGCGGGCTTCCCTCATGGGCATGAAACCCACCTGATCGGGATGGATAATGTCTTGCAACAGGGGAGTGAGCCGTGCAGCCAGAATTTTAGAAAAGAATTTAAGGTCTAGGTTAAGAAGGGAGATAGGACGATAATTTTGGCAGTGTAAAGGATCCTTGCCTTCTTTAGGGATAACGGAAATATGGGCACGGTCTACAGGAAGGGAGGAGCCAGAGGACACAGAATTGAAGGCCGATAGAAAATGGCCCCGTAGGAGAGGACCAAAAGTTTTGTAGTAGGGCAGCGTGAGCCCATCCGGGCCCGGGACTTTGCCTGAGGGGGACGTCTTAAGTGCCCAGTCCCATTCCTCGGCCGTGATGGGGGATTCAAGAGCCTCTGCATCCTACTCGGACAGTGCCGGGAGGCCGGAGGCCGTCAGGTAGGAACTTATGTCCGGGTGGGGAGGTGAAGAGTCGGGGGCCACCTGGGTCGGGGAGAGGCCATAGAGAGAGACATAATAATCCCGGAAGGAGTCCGCTATGTGGGAAGAGAGAGAAAGTTTCATGCCAGAGGGGGAGGAAATGTGGGGAATAAAGGAGCGCGCTCTCTGTTGATGCAGGGCCCGAGCTAGGGTCTTGCCCGGCTTATTGCCGAACTCAAAATAATGACGGCGGCACCGCGCTAAGGAAACCTTAGCCGTAGCGAAAGTGAGCTCTCGTAGCTTGCCGCGCAAGGCCACCAGCTCTGCCCCTGCAGCAAGGGCGAGGGACCTCTTGTGCTGCTTCTCAAGGTTCGCAATCTGTGCGATCAGTGACCGGATACTTGCCGCTCTTTCCTTCTTGAGGCGGGAGGCCAACTTGATGAGGGTACCTCTAATGAAGCATTTATGTGCTTCCCACATGATCAGTGGAGGCGAGTCGGGCGAGGTATTGGAGGAGAAATAGGCGGCCAGATCAGCCCGGATCAGCTCGTTTAGGCGCCAGCGCCACGACCTTGACTGGGCTGGGGATAAGACCAGGAAGAGGGAGATCACTGCGTGATCTGAAAAGGTAATGGGATCTATAGAGGCCGCCGTCACCCGGTCCAAGTGGGTGTGTGAAACAAAGGTATAGTCTATGCGAGAGTATACGTTATGGGGATGAGAAAAGAAGGTATAGTCTTTGTCCCGGGGGTGGAGAAGCTGCCAGGCGTCTATTAGCTGATGAGAGTAAAGGAGTTGTTTTGCCCGCCGCAAAGCGGGAAAGGAAAGAGAGGAGTGGCCAGAGGAAGAATCAAGAAGAGGGTCAAGAGCCATGTTGAGGTCACCTCCGAAGACAGTCACACCTTCCACGAAGTCTTCCACCTCTGATAGAGACCGTTCCAGGAAAGCCACCTGGCCTGAGTTGGGAAGATAAGCCGTACCGAAGGTACATAAAGCACCCGCCATTTTACCTTTAACGAAGAGGAACCTTCCCTCGGAGTCCAACCTCTGATCGATAAATTCCCATGGGGCTGAGCGTGCCACCAGGATCGACACCCCCTTCGTTTTAGAGTCTGGGGAGCAGCTGTGGTAAACGTACGGAAAATGGTAATCTGTCAATCTCTGCACCACGAAAGTGGGTCTCCTGAATAAGGGCTACCGAGGCCCGTTTTGCCCACAGTAGGCGCAACAAAGAGGAGCGCTTCTTTGGGATATTTAATCCCTGTGCATTGATCGCCAGGCAGAGCACGGTCGACATGACCCAGTGAAGAGCAAACCTAGGTTACAAAGGAAAGAAGATGGAACAGAAGGGAGGGGAGGAAGGAGAGATGAGGGGGAGAGAAGGTCGGGGGACAAGAAATAAGGAAAAGAAAGAAGAATGAAAAGGGAATGGAAGGCAGACAACCTTCCGAGCACTAGGGAGGTCGGGATTCAACAGACCACCGTCCAAGGACCTGTGTGTAGGGTTGTGGGAAAACGCGGAAGAGCATGCCCGAGGACCCAGCCCAGGCCCAGAGACCGATGTCAAATAGAGAAAGGACAATAGCATAAAAGGGACCCTCGAGGAGGAGGAAGCGAGGAGTAAAGGAGGAAGCACCCAGAGGACCTGTGAGAGGGCAGCGAGAGCCAAGACAGTAACCCGTGTTGACCCCGAGTTACAGGTCCACACACCTGAGGATGCCGAAGAGGAAAGGGGGACAAAACTGACAGAGGGAGGGAAAACCTTTTCGGTGTACAGACCAGCGGAACCTGCATTAATTGAGCCAAGGAGGAAAACATTATCAAGGCATGAACAAATGTCACATAACATGGCAAACAGCTAACCCCATCACACTCAGACGTTAAATCATGCCTCCCAAACTGCTGGTCAACCATTCAGGTGATTATGATGGAGGGACAAAAGAGGAAGGGGGGGAGAGGTGGGGGAGGAGGGTGGGGGAGGCAGGGGTAGGGAGCGGGAAAGGGAGGAGAGGACTTGGAACCATGAATGGAAGGGGAAGGGGAAGTGTAGGAGAGGGAAGGGGAGGGAGAGGATCCTAGTGGAGGGGGGGAGGACACATGGGGGACAGGGGAGAGGAATTCAGAGGGGGGGCCACAGGCAGAGGGGAGCCCAACAAAGGAGTGAAAGTGGCGCCCAGTCCCCTATTGTAGTCTCTGATTGGGTCGTCCATGGCCGCATCTCTGCAGGCTCCAGGAGAGCCATTGAACCGTCCCAGGTATCATGTGTGGCGACCTGGGGGTGAGAGGGAAAGATGAGCCAGTGGGAAGGCAAGGATCCAGGGGGGTAGGGAGAAGGGGGTGAGATAAGGCACAGTTCAGGGATGGGGGGCATATCCCTCCAGGGACAGTGGCACGGAGGCGTTACGTAGCAGGTACTTCAGCCCAACAGGGCCTACAAAGCTGAGCAGTCTCCCTCAGGACGGATGCCGTATGGTTTTACTGCACAGTTCATGGCATCACTACTTTTGCCGTCCAAGTCTGTCCAGTGAAAGGGAAAAATGAACCAGTGGGAAGGCAAGGGTCCAGGGGTCAGGTCAGGGGGGCAGGGAGAGAGGAATGCAATAGGGCACCGCTCAGGGGCGGGGGGTGTATCTCTCCAGGGACAGTGGCATAGAGGCAGAACATATTAGGCACCGCAGCCCAACAGGGCCTATGAAGCTGAGCAGTCTCACCAGTGAGTGGTGATACGTGGTGGGCTGTCGGGCATCACCTGTCAATGTCGGGCTGACTCCACTCAGCGGGACTCCGTCGGGCGATGCGGTGGGGAGCGGCGGTCTCGGTGGCGTGGAGAGCGGGGGTACCCCCTCGCGGGGAGCGGGATCTACGCAACTCCTGTCGCGGGGAACGACCACCCGATATCAGACCGGCAGGCGGAGGTGGCAACACCGGCTCCGTCCAATCTGGGAGGGTCAGCGAGGAGAGACCCAGTAGCTGCAGAGCCCCCGGCAGGTCCGCTGGCGTGCGGAGCAGATAGGTCGTCCCGGAGTGGCAGGTAATTAGATGGAAGGGGTACCCCCTATCTGTAGGAGGCCCCCTATTCCCGAATAACGTCCAGCAGAGGACGAAGCATTCGGCGCATAGACAAATCAGGGAGGAGTAATCTCTGCCCCTTCAAATTCCAATGGTCCCTTCTCCCATGCTCTTTGTAAGATCGCTTCTTTTTGCTGGTAATAAAGTACCCGGCAGAGCACATCCCTGGGGCGGTTCCGGTCAGGCAGACGTGGACCCGCTACTCTGTGTGTGCGGTCTAGCTCAATGTGAGTGTCAGTGGATACTCCGTCATTAGGCCGCCCCTGCTTCCTCTGAAAATGACTGACAGCCGGATCATCTTTTCATCTTTGGCTATATTGCAATCCTGCATGGCCAGCTGCCAATCATTCTTGGAGGAGGCGGGGTGTCTGGAGGCAGAGCACTGGTCCAAGAGCTGGGCGGGTGTAAACGTTGTCACAGACCCGCCTCATTCCCGGTCGGCAGAAAAACACCCCAGATGACAGAACAATGATAAAGGTGCCTAAACAATGCAATGCAGGCAACTGGAAACTGGCGGCACCAATACATGCATAGCCATGCTGTCAGTTTTTTTTTTTTTTTTTTTTAAATCCACAGCTTTATTGTAGAGCTACGGGTATGTATGTATGTATGTATGTATGTACAGAAGTAGTAGGAACATAGCACAGCTCCCGGCTCGGGTCTCTGTGTCCAGTCATCAGCTGCAGTGAGCGTCCTCCACCACAGGAGGGTAGAGTGTGGTAGGCTGGGGGCGGCGCCATATCTCTCTCATCCTCCTGTGAGGAGGCAGGAGGAGGGGGCAGTGATGGGTACCGCGCATTGCCCGCCCATACATGAGCAGCGCTCCATCTATACAGCCTTGGCTCCTAGTACCGGACTACCGCCACCGTGCTCATCACTGCTCTGCTCAGCACCATGCACACCGTCTGCCGTGAGGGAGGAGCCTCGGGTCGCTACAGCCATGTTGACCCTATGTAACAAGCTGCCATACTGGTTCATGGCTCTGCTCTGGAGGGAGGTGATGGCACTCACCCTGGGGGACTGTATACAGTATATACCATGTGTGGTGACCAATGACCTGTATAGAGGACACTATGTTCTTATATACAGGTGTATGGGGCAGTATACAGTATATACCATGTGTGGTGACCAGTAAGCTGTATAGAGGACACTATGTTCTTATATACAGGTGTATGATGCAGTATACGGTATATACCATATGTTGTGACCAGTGAGCTGTATAGAGGTGACACTCTGTTTTTATATTCAGGTATATGAAGCTGTATACAGTATATATCATGTATATTGACCAGTGATCTGTATAAAGGTACCTGTATGGCGTGTATACACACTGAGGCTATGTTCAGACTTTGTAAGAGACCGGTCGGTCTCAGAAAAGTTCATCCCTGTCGGTACTGCACTACACTACACTACCTGCCGGATGATCTTTAGCGCCGCTGAGTTCTGATGCATCAGAACTCCCCACTGCACACAATGGAGCGTGCGGCCGGAGCTGCACGCTCTATTGTGTGAACTGACAGGGTTTTCTGCGGCCGCTATTCAATGGTGGGAACATCGTGGGTCTCTTTCCCTCTGCCATATGCTGAAAAACTTCATATACTTTGGAGGCTATGTTCACACTACGTATGAATCCGTCCGCAGTTCTTACGCCGCCGTACATGTGCGGCTGAAACTACGGGCGTGGGAAAAATAGAAATGCGCCGGATGCGTACGCACTGCGAACATGCGCCCGTAGTACAGTTATGCTTCCCTAGGTTGTTTCGAAGCGATCTGAGGCAGGTCATTTACTTGGAAATCTTCGCCCAGCCCCGTAAACCACACAGAACCTTTTGGATCGAAAAATCAAGTTCAATTTGGCTGAAATAAGTACTCTGTACGGGACCGTATGGAAAGTCACGGCCGTAAGTTTCAACATTTCCGTCCTCAAACAATGGTCTTGTTAATTTTTCACGGCGCCGTACACGATCCAGCCGTAAGCTCATACGTAGTGTGCACTGTGCGGGCGTATATCGTATACTTTCAAGCGAACGCATCAACCTCAAAACTACGTGCGTATATTCGCGGTTCGCACTACGGAGGGATTCATACGCAGTGTGAACATAGCCCTAGGCTGCAAACACATAGTGCGGATCCGCAGTAGATTGCTGCGTCGGGGCAGCACACTGATTGGCTGAGTGGGACGTCCAGAAGGGAACCCTCGAAGCAAGCTGGATCACTGAGCAGGTAATGTATATGCTTTGGCCGGCGGGGGTTAACGGGGCAGTCTCCTTACATACTTGCAGCGGGATGTCAATCCCGTTGCGAGTAGGTCTTCCAATGGACATTACAGGCCAGCGATCTGCAGCGTATTGCGTTGCGAATTTGCGGCGAGAAATCCACTGCGGATCTGCCCTGTGTATTTGCAGGCTAAAGGAAACACCTAGCCACATGATAGCTTATTAGTAACTGATCACCTGCGCCAATCAGCTGTTCGGTGCCGAAACACGCTGAGTTTTTTTCTTATAGTATGGTGGTGGCGATATGCAACTGCAGCACAGCTCCTGTTCAAGTGAATACAGAATACCTCTTTACAGACCCTTCTGGTCCAAAAAAAAGTTCCTGGATTATTGAAAAGTATGCACAAACAAGTTTTGTATGTATTTATTTGTTTTTTTTTTACATATGTATTTTTTATTTACTCTAATAAAATCATCATGGTATACAAAAGTCAATACATTTTTACAATATATTTTACAAAATAAACTCTTTTACAAACAAATCTGAGACACATTTGTACCATTAAGTAAATTCTGAACAGTTTTTTTCAGTCCTAGACCTGTAATATTAAAGGGGAACAATCAGCAGATTAGACGAATCTAACCTGCTGATAGCGCCCTATAGCGCCAGGGATGCCGAGAAGGAAGGTATGTGTCTTACCTTCCTCCTCGGCACCGGTCCCACGCTGTTAGTCAGGGTAAAGACCACTCTGGAGCACTGCTTTGTCATCCAGCCCGCCCCTACTAATGGCCGGATGACGTGGCAGTGCTCCTAAGGGTGCTCCAGAGCAGACTTTACCATGGCTAACAGCGCAGGACCAGTGCCGAGCAGGAAGATAAGACACAAACCTTCCTCCTCAGCATCCCTGGCGCTATAGGGGGCTATCAGCAGGTTCGATTCGTGTTACCTGCTGATAGTTCTCCTTTAACAGGACTAAAAGCCAAGGCTACCAACTAAAAAAGTCACAATTATAACATAATAACCAGTAAAGATATCATGACAAGCTATAATATGGGATACAGAAATTATAAGAATTCTAAAATAGCCATCGATAAGCTAATAGAGTATGGTCAGTAACAAAATATGAAGTCTTACTAAACAAAAATTAATACATTTTTGGATTCCTCAGTGTTCATGTATGTATCATTGTCTTGAATTTATACAGAGAGTATATATTATTGAATTGTTAAACCATTGCAACCATGGCCGTTATTTAATTAAATGGCCAATCGTATTGAAGTCTATGGAATCCCGGATGGAGTATATACACACTGTATACACTCCAGCCTGGATTCCAAGCGGCCGCACAAAAAACTGACTTGTCAGTTTTGTGTGGCCGCCATTTATTGAATAGTGGCGCACACAAGACTGACAGACTAGACAATGTAAAGTCTTGCTCTGGGTACACTTTACATTGTCAGCTATTGTGATTTGAAATGCGAGCACCGGAACGCATCCGCATTCCAAGTCAGAAGAAATTAGTTTAATCCGGCTGGTACTGCAGTACTGACTGGGATGTGACACTGTCACAGAATGGCCGATGTCATACACCATGTGAACCCGGCCACAAAGTAAACTCATAAATTTACCACAACTGCCGCTGGCATATTTGAAACGGTCTGTGCAGTGACTGGCTGCTTAGCCAATCACTGACCGCGGCACTGTCTTATATTGGCCAGAAATTTGCAGAGCGGCCTGTCACTTTAGCATCAGAAGGGCCAGCGATGGGCAATGATCGGGGAACAGGCAGGAAGACACCAGGGAGCGTGGGAAGGTAAGTAAAAAACGAAAAAAAATTCAATATACACAGCAAGGGCTGCACAGACATCACTAACAATATATATTTGTACAGCTCTTACTGCACGATTATCGAGTCTTCTCAGTGAGTGTTGATCTAGCAGACCGATGCTCGCTTACATAAAGAAATCATCTCGTGTAATATGGCTCTTACTCCAAACTCATTGACACAAGCCCAAACCGTGACCTGGGAAATTTGTTATAATACACACTGTACCCTCTAAAATTTATTATAATACACACTGCGCCACCTGAAATTCATCATAGTATACACTTGCACACACTTCTTTTTAAGCATCAGTGAGAAATTTATTTCCTTGTTCAAGTGGGAAAAACCTGCAATATCTAAGCACAGCTAGTCCAAAAAGTAAAGCGTGTGTGCAAGTAAAAAGCAGAGTAAAGCCCTACAAAAACAATGAAGAGGTTGCAGCACACTCTTGGGCAGTCACAGTGTTGAAGGTGTTATGTGTTTCCCTGCTAGGTGTCACTCTTTGTTTTGTACTTATATGTTTTTTTTTATGAAGCACAGCTAAATGAGAGAAATGAGTTAAGTTTTATTGTCATGTGTTGTTATATTTTCCAATCACAGATGCAGATGTTTTCCCCTCACTTTTCCTTCCATTACACTTCTCTCTTCTCTCCTCAGTATTTCCCACCAATCACAGAGAAGCTCAGTTGCCCCTATAAAAAGGAGGTCAGTCCCTCGTGGGAAGTCTTTTGTCAGTAGTAGTGTGGAGACTCTGAGACACACTAGAGCGAGATTTCTTCTGCTGCCGCAAGTGTTTCAGCATGCTGTGCTAAACTCCAAAAGGGGTAACCGTCCTCTGGGTTCTCCCTTGTCCATGCCAGGGATCCTTCTCTTCAACAGTCAAGGCAGTTACCACAGCAAGGAACTGACCCCCAGTAGGATAAATAGCAGGAAGCTGACACATCCTAATGCACATCGATTTCCGGGGAACCTTGGAACGTCTGCTTCACCCAGTGGTAAAGGCCTGGGGCTCGTACTACCTGGACGAGGCCCCCAAGACTGTCCTTACATTTCCTAAAAGCTACTTCTACTTCTTCCACCTATTCTTTACTCTCTGTCACCGACACCTCCTCGCAGAAGTTGTCACCCCCGCTGTTTTTGAGTTGTATTGCACTGAATTTATCTCTACTAAAGTGTCATCTTGGTTAAGTGCTGTCTCGTTTTTGTGTGGCTGCACCTGCACCTACACTTGGGCTACCCTCTTCTTCAAGCGCAGTGCCCCTGTGTCCAGGGGTGGGTTTTAATGCCACTCCGGACTACAGTGACAAGTGCCCAAGTGAACCCCAGCCCACCTTGCTGTATCACCACCTCACCGCAACCAAATTCAAGTGGAACAAAGTGGATTCAAAATAATGGGTAAAATAAAGGCGGCACTTATATGTCTCCTACCTGCCGGATCCACTCCTGGCTTTGGCTCACAAATTGCAGTGGCAGTTTTCCAAAAGACTGCCATGTGTGAAACCAGCATGAAAGTATTTTTAGGCATTGTATGATGGTAATCACACACAGTGCAACATCAGCAAAGCAATGTGATGACAATCTCCTAGGATGCACGTAATTTTGCAACCATAACTGCTCTCCAGCCGCTACTGTGTTTTCAGGCCGCCTCCTCCGGCTGTCATTCATTTTGGAGGAGTTGGGATGGCAGCCTTTAGTTATAGCAGCGGACAGAGAGCCGCAGGAGAGCTGACAGTGCTGGATTATACAGTAATACACTGCTTGTGCTATCTTTGCTGTCAGGTTCCATGGCTGCACAAACAATACAAGGATTGACTAATTGTGGCATGTAAGGGTCCATTTACACAGAAAGATTATGTGACAGATTAACTGCCAATGATTTGAAGCCAAAGCCAGGAATGGATTTGAATAGAGGAGACATCTCCCACTATTCATTGTATACTTGTGCTGCTGAAAGACTCTGCTGTGAACAGCCTGGAGAAGGGGAGTCTCCAAATTTTAGCTCTATGGGGCACACAGGGAGCTGCTGTCAGCAAGTGCAAGTACTAACCCCCTTGCTCTTTACCTATTGTACAGGTAATATTTTGCGAATGCATTTGTGACCGTAATTTTCTTAGTAATGCAATGTTACAACATACATATTTATCTTAAAAGTTACCAGTAGGTCGTTCACTGGGCCTCAACTAATAATAGAAATAGCCCTTTCCCCGAGTTTGGAGCCAATAACTTTCCGCTAGGGTCACACTAAATGTGTATAGTAATAGTAATTTAAAGGTTTGCAGTTCAATTGAAGGCAGATATGAAAAGGCTCAGTACAGATAGTGGATGAACCTCCAGTCTAATGATGAATACGGTTGTTGTCACGAATTCACTTTTAAATGACATATTTCTTCGGCCACTTGCTCATAGCCGTCGTCAGAGTCAGTACCTGTATAAAAAGTGTAGAAAGTGTATTTTTAATAAAAATATATCATCAGGCAAGACCACATAAAAAAATTGGCTAGTATATAATCCAGAAACAAGAGAAAGCAACACTTAAAGGAGAAGTCCAGCCTCAGGATTTTTTTTTAAATGCCAGGGCACAGGGGTAAAACAACAAACTGCACTAACCTACCTCTCCTTGTGCCCGCAATCTGCCATCTGACTAACCCGGGACCCCCGCCAGAAGGCATTTACTTCCAAATTGTAATGACATCCTGCTTGGCCAATCAGTGACTGGAACGGCGTCCCGCCCCAGTCAATGACTGGCCAAGTGGCCAGTTAATTATTTTAATGATTATTTTACATTCCTTATTTTCATCTCCCGTGTAGCACCATTGTTTATTTACATATATATATATATATATATATATACACACTCACCAGCCACTTTATTAGGTACACCTGTCCAACTGCATGTTACCACTTAATTTCTAATCAGCCAATCACATGGCGGCAACTCAGTGCATTTAGGCATGTAGACATGGTCAAGACAATCTCCTGCAGTTCAAACCGAGCATCAGTATGGGGAAGAAAGGTGCTTTGAGTGCCTATGAACGTGGCATGGTTGTTGGTGCCAGAAGGGCTGGTCTGAGTATTTCAGAAACTGCTGATCTACTGGGATTTTCACGCACAACCATCTCTAGGGTTTACAGAGAATGGTCCGAAAAAGAAAAAATATCCAGTTCTGTGGGCGGAAATGCCTTGTTGATGCCAGAGGTCAGAGGAGAATGGGCAGACTGGTTCGAGCTGATAGAAAGGCAACAGTGACTCGAATAGCCAACCGTTACAACCAAGGTAGGCAGAAGAGCATCTCTGAACGCACAGTACGGCCAACTTTGAGGCAGATGGGCTACAGCAGCAGAAGACCACACCGGGTGCCACTCCTTTCAGCTAAGAACAGGAAACTGAGGCTACAATTTGCACAAGCTCATCGAAATTGGACAGTAGAAGATTGGAAAAACGTTGCCTGGTCTGATGAGTCTCGATTTCTGCTGCGACATTCGGATGGTAGGGTCAGAATTTGGCATCAACAACATGAAAGCATGGATCCATCCTGCCTTGTATCAACGGTTCAGGCTGGTGGTGGTGGTGTCATGGTGTGGGGAATATTTTCTTGGCACTCTTTGGGCCCCTTCGTACCAATTGAGCATCGTTGCAACGCCACAGCCTACCTGAGTATTGTTGCTGACCATGTCCATCCCTTTATGACCACAATGTACCCAACATCTGATGGCTACTTTCAGCAGGATAATGCGCCATGTCATAAAGCTAGAATCATCTCAGACTGGTTTCTTGAACATGACAATGAGGTCACTGTACTCAAATGGCCTCCACAGTCACCAGATCTCAATCCAATAGAGCATCTTTGGGATGTGGTGGAACAGGAGATTCGCATCATGGATGTGCAGCCGACAAATCTGCGGCAACTGTGTGATGCCATCATGTCAATATGGACCAAAATCTCTGAGGAAGCTTCCAGCACCTTGTTGTATCTATGCCACCAAGAATTGAGGCAGTTCTGAAGGCAAAAGGGGGTCCAACCCGTTACTAGCATGGTGTACCTAATAAAGGGGCCGGTGAGTGTATATGCCATTCATCAGATGCTCTTTTTACCATCTGTTTTGTCTGATGCCCCTCCATTCATAGCAAGACCTATTGCAATTTTGACACACCAAGACCAACACATACCAAATGTATCCACTTCAAGGCTGCGTTCACGCTACGTATACTTCAGTCAGTATTGTGGTCCTCATATTGCAACCAAAACCAGGAGTGGATTGAAAACACAGAAAGGATCTGTTCACATAAGGGGAGATTTATCAAAGGGTGTAAAATTTAGACTGGTGCAAACTGCCCACAGCAACCAATCACAGCTCAGCTTTCCTTTCAGCACTGCCTAAAGCTGAGCTGTGATTGGTTTCTGTGGGTAGTTTGCACCAGTCTACATTTTACACCCTTTGATAAATCTCCCCCATAATGTTGAAATTGAGTGGATGGCCGCCATATAACAGTAAATAACGGCCATTATTTCAATACAACAGCCGTTGTTCTAAAATAACAGCAAATATTTGCCATTAAATGGCGGCCATCCACTCAATTTCAACATTGTGTGAACAGAGCCTTTCTGTGTTTTTAATCCTGTCCTGGTTTTGGTTGCAATATGAGGACCACAATACTGACTGAAATATACATAGTGTGAACCCAGCCCAAAGCTGTATGGAGTCTGCATTCACAATGGTAGGATAATATCTTCACCAGGAGCCCTATTAGGCTGTACAGTTATAGGCTATGTTCCCACAATGGAAAAATGACGGTCGCCTTCCTGGAAAGCCATAATTTTTAGCACCAAAACACATCGTCCACTAAAGAGATGGAGGACAGGTATGACACAGATCACAGTCTCCCTCAGCTCCCTCCAGTGTTTTGACAGCAGAGAGGAGTTTGTACTGCAGGTTTAGAGTAGTAGAGAGGAGTGTGTCGTGAGAGTCCCAACCCAAGGTAGAAATGTGCTCCACCGGAACTTTAGAAGAAGAAGAAGTAGAATACTGAAGACTTGAAAGTAGACATTCACTTGTGCCCGTGTTTCGACCTTTGTCGCTATACCACCCAGCTGGACTACAGCAGAGACCAACTCGTTTTGCATCTTCTCTGCTCAACAACCAGACTAAAGACCCTATTCCACCAACAGATCTGACAACAGATTATCTGCCAAAGATCTGAAGCCAAACCCAGGAGTGGATTTGAAAAGAGGAGAAATCTCAGTCTTTCCTTTATGACCTGTTCTCTGTTTATAGTCTGTTCCAGGGTTTGGCTTCAAATCTTTGGCAGATAATCTGTCGTCAGATCTGTTGGTGGAATACTGACTAAGAGCCCTATTCCACCGGACGATTATCGTTCAGATTATCGTTAAATCGTTCGAATCTAAACTATAAATGTTCGGTTGAAATGCAGTTTAAGATTAATGACCGAACGAGAAATCGTTAATCGCTTTATAAGACCTGGACCTATTTTTATCGTTGCTTGTTCGCAAATCGTTCGCATTGAATAAGACATCGTTCGGTCGTTCGCAATAGATACGAACGCAATAGCGAATAAATAGCGAAGAAGAAACGATCGCATAAGTAATCATAAGTAACGATTATCGTTCCATGGAAATGAGTGAACGTTTTCAGGTCTTTCGCAATAGTGGTCGTTTGAGATTGTTAATCGTTAACGATTATGCAAACGATAATCGTCCAGTGGAAAAGGGCCCTAAGAGTGGGTGTATGCTTCCTCTCCCCATGTGACAACTTCCTACAGGTGGTGTAATATCCTCTGTGAGTGGAGGAGAAGAAAAGCACAGAAGAAAGGAGCTTAGAGATAGATAGAGAAGAAGAGAAGGTCCTCATTGGTGTACAGATCACAATAAACAATAACCCCTTGGTTACCTGCAGGTGTGCAAAAAATTAGTACTGTTACATACAATGGTGACATCTTATGGTAAAACTTAGGTACTGCTTCATAACCACAGTTACTTGAAGTACAGACTTTTGCGAGGGGTGTATAAATCAGTAACACCCGTGGTGGGACACCATGACAGAGGGCACCATCATCCATTACTCCCCCCAGTACGTAATACACATTGGTACTGGTTGAGTGCATGTAAGATTAGTACTAATTACTACTAATGTTTCACTGCATGTTTTATGGAAAAATGAAGTCTGTCATTGCAAAGAACAATTGGTTTCACAAAAAATAAGGGCTCATGTGGGTCTGTAGGTGAAAAAATGCAAGCATTATGGCCTTTTAAGAAAAAAACAAAAATGCACAAACAAAAAGTGCCCTGGTCATGAGAGGGTTAAGAAGTTGCTGTGATAGTAAAAAAAAACATTTAACGTGTCACCAGTCATGTCAAAAGTAATTGCTCACAGTGGGTCTCAGCAGCAATGCACTGCAATGTAAAGATACAGCGTCTTACTCCCAGCCACTTGCTAATTCCAACACTTTTGCTTCAGTAGTCTATGAGGCCAAGGAGTAAGGCCTAATTCACACATCAGTATTTTTTATCCGTTTTCCCGGACCAGGAAAAACGGAATCCATTACAACCCAACATTTTCAATGGTGCTATTCATATATCCAGTTTTTTTGCGGATCTGCAATCCGTGACCAAAAAAAACGGACATGTTGTAACATGGTCCGTAATTACGGAACAGACACCCCAATAGAAGTCTATAAAGAGCACAAAATATGCGGAAAGTACATTGAAATACGCAAAACCATCCCTGTCACGGATCCGTTTTTTTTGTGACATCGCCAAGCTCCTCCTGCCAGATAGAAATGACTGTAGAATGACCCCCAGACGACCAGGTGACCTTTTTTGGTGGGTTGGAACAGCTACTGACATCATTTTTGCCATCCCTTATTTTTTCTTCACTACACCTTTTTTTGTGGATCCGCAAAAAAACGGATAAAAATACGGAACACAACACGGATGCAAAACGGATGATTTTTTGCGGATTGCTGATTAAAAATAGAGGATCCAGATTTTCATCCAGGAAAACATATGGACGAGTGAATAAGGCCACACTTAAGTGTGACTGGGGAGTCGAGTACACAACCACCACACTCTATCGCTGACTGTATCTTCATATCACAGTGGGGCTCAGCAATGAGACCCACTGCCATCAGTAGCTTTTGACATGCCTAATGACATTTTAAAAGTTTTTATTTTATAATGACAGGTACTCCTTAAAGGGGTAGTTATTATTATTAATAATAATAATAATAATATTTAATTGTATAGCGCCAACAGATTCTGTAAAAAAAAATTCTTTCAAATCAACTGGTGCCAGAGATTTGTAATTTACTTCTATTAAAAAATCTCAAGTCATCCAGTACTTATCAGCTTCTGTATGTCCTGCAGGAAGTGGTGTATTCATTCCAGTCAAACAGAGGTGGCAGCAGAGAGCAGTGAGTCAATGTCAGGAACTGTCCAGAGCTGTAGCAAATCCCCATAGAAAACCATTATTGCAGGAGAGGTTTTCTATGGGGGTTTGCTACTGCTCTGGACAGTTCCTGACATGGAGAGAGGTGGCAGCCCTCTACATAGCATTGGCTGACATGGCATGTCAATAAGCAAACATTGCTCTCCCTGCAGCCACCTACATACCGTATGGTTTAAAAGTTTTGCCAATCATTGGAAGGCAACACAATATTAGCATATTATGTGTGTGTGTTTTTAATGCTATATTTGCATATTCTCATCTGTAGTTTTCTTACTTGTATTATTCTCAATAAAAGGAGTTAAAGGGGTACAACAGTAAAAAAATATTCTTTCAAATCAACTGGCGTCAGAAAGTTATATAGATTTGTACATTACCTCTATTTAAAAATTTTCAGTCTTCCAGTATTTTTCAGCTGCTGTATGTCCTGCAGGAAGTGGTGCATTCTTTCCAGTCAGACAGAGATGGCAGCAGTGTGTCAATGTCAGGAACTTTCCAGTGCAGTAGCAAATCCTCATAGAAAACCTCTCCTGCTCTGGACAGTTCCTGACATGGACAGAGGTGGCAGCAGAGAGCACTGTGTCAGCCTGAAAAGAATACACCACTTCCTGCAGGACATGCAGCAGTTGATAAGTAATGGAAGACTGGAGATTTTTAAATAGAAGTAAATTACTGCTGTTTTGCACCAGTAATTCCTGCATTTATTTTCAATTATGTAACTTAATGTTTATCCAGGACTTTCAGGGAGTAGACATTATACATTAAAAAAAAAACTTATATTAAAAAATTATTATTATTATTATTTTTTTATAGAAGTAAATTACAAATCTCTGGCACTTTCTGATGTCAGTTGATTTGAAAGAATGTTCTTTTTTTCCCGCTAAACTACCCCTTTAATGTTATGGCTAATTGGAGTACATAAGAAAAACGGTTTGATAAAACATAGTCTCAAAATATTAGAAGAATTAATGATCGATAACTATTTTATTTGCACAATAACTGACCTTCATTGGAAGTTGTATTTCTTTTTGGTGTTGTACTATACATGTTGTTTTCCACACTGCATATCTCACTGATTTTTTTACTTCCATCTAGAGACACCTTATGATGGACAACATCAGAATGGAAGGTTTCTGATTTCTGCAATAGGACAAAGAAAAGAAAACTAAAGAAATTACAATGCCAAATGTACAATCAGGGCAGTACTGGCGGTACTGCCATCAGGGGCCTTGGCCAAGTGATACACAGAAAGTGGCTCTTTGCTGCTGGCACTGCAATAAATTGCTTGTTAAAAAAAAAGAATGGTCCCTTGCAAAACAATGGGGCCATTGTTTTCACCTTGCTACAGTCTGTAGGCCCGTACTCTCCCCCTCTACTATCTACGGGGCTCTACCCACTCTCCCTGAGTGCCCATCCCTGCCCTTGCATCAACTTCACAGGCTGCTTCCTTCTATCTTCTTTAGTTTGATCAGAGGAAAAGAGAGAGAGGCAAGTGAGAGCTGTGCAGGCTGTAAGCAGAAAGAGTGGACCTGACAACTTAGAGAGCCCCCCCTGAGCTGTTTAACCCCTTAGTGACCGCCGCACGCATATTCACGGCGGCCACTAATGGGCTTTATTCCGATGCGTACGCCTGCCGCTCCGGGCAGTTTAACCCGTTAAATGCCGCTGTCAAAGCGTGACAGCGGCGTCTAACGGGTCCCGGTGGATCCCGGTCGGCGCCGCAGGTCCACTTACATGATCGCGATGTCCCGCGGCGCCGTCCGGGGTCCCGATGTCTCCATGGTGGTCCCGGGGTCCTAATGAAGGTCCCCGGGGTCTCCATGGAGATGCCTGATGCTGACAGGGGTGGCCGTGGCTATTGCCTGTCAGCATGAGGCATGATACAATACACTGCAGTACATCAGGTACTGCAATGTATTGTATCAATGATCTAAATATTTTACACTAGTGTACAGTAATGTACACTAGTGTAAAAGTAAAAAAAAGGGGCACCAAACACAACACAGCCCCCACCAGCCCCCCCCAATAATAAAGATGCATTACATTCCCCATACCCAATAAAACGTGACATAAAAGTGATCAAAACGCAAATCATATACATATTTGGTATCGCCACGTCCGTAACGACCCAATCTATAATACTATATCAATAATTATATTGCACGACACACGCTGTAAAAAAAAATAAAAAAAACAGTACCAGAATAGCTGTATTTTATCAATCCACTTTAGAAAATACGTCATAAAAGAAATCAAAAAGTCATATACATATAAAACTTGGTATCAATAGAAACTACAGATCTTCCTGCAAAAAATAAGCCCAAAACCTGCTCTGTAGCGCAAAAGATGAGAACGCTATGGATCTTGCAATGCAGGGACAGTTTTTGTGGGTTTTTGCTAGGAAGATAGTTTGTATTGCGCCAAAGTGATAATAGTTAAAAAAACCTATACAAATGTGGTATCGCCGTAACCGTAGTGACCCGGAGAATACATGTATTATGTTATTAGTGACCGCCGATAAGGATTTTTACGGCGATCACTAATGGGCTCTATTCTGCTGCCATCAGCTCTGTATGGCGATGGTGCAGAATAGTGCAGCGGGGCTAGTAATGCCCGCAGCCCCCTCCTCTCAGCTACCGGAGGTCGCTGAGGGGTTGGGGCAGAGTGTGGGGTCAGTCCCGGCCAGTTCCCTCACTGGCGATCGCTGTTATTACCAGTATAACGGCGGCCCCCGGTAACAGACATTGCCAGCGCAGCTGAACGCTTTCATCTCTTCTCACCGTGAATCCACAGTGAGAGGAGATGAGAACATGTCCCCCCCTGTCCCCAGAATTAACCCTAGTGACCTGGTCACTGACCCTCCCCTCCCAGGGCGGCCATCTGATCCAAGATGGCCGCCGCCATCTCTGTGAACAGACTCTGTTCACAGTGATGGATTCCTAAAAATGATCAAAGCTTCATTCTCCCCACCACCGGAGGTGGCGGAGAGCATGGGGCAATGATCGGTGACCACCCGGTGTGGTCCAAGTACAAGTGATCAGCGGTATATACTATATACCGCTGATCGCTTGTTCCAAATGGTGCCGGCACTTTTTTACGCCTGTCACCAAAGTCAAGTGGCCTGGATTACCCGTAACCACCCTGGATCACTTGTAACCACCCCAGATTACCTGTAACCACCCCAGATTACCCGTAACCACCCCAGATTACCCATAACCACCCCAGATTACCTGTAACCACCCCAGATTACCCGTCACCACCCCAGATTGCCCGTAAACACCCTAGATTGCCTGTAATCTCCCCAGATTGTCCGTAATCTCATCCAGTAGCAAAAGTTTAGCACAACATATTGCACACTGAAAGGGCATAGCTATGAAAAAATTTAGATTTTTCATTTGTTTTCATAAAACAAAAATTGTTAAAATATCTGTGGCGTTAAAAGGGTATTCCATTTGACTAAAATGCATGTTGAATCATTCCCCCTCCAGGAGACTAACAATTTATTTTTTATTTACTTGTTATTATCTTTTCATTCTCCTTGTCCTAGTGCTGATACTGCTGCTTTTCGCTGAAGACACAGAAAACTATATGTGAGCTGTTCACTCCATCTCAGCTCTGACCTCCCTCTTCCCCATTCCCTTCTGTGACGGCTCATGTAAACAGTGTCCCTAGCTGGCTGTCACTGTACTTTGTGATGCTAGGAGAGTTCATCACAGTGGGGTCACCAGCAACTTGACCTCAGCTTAACCGTCTTTGCATTACAGAGTGCAGAGACAGCCATCTCCCAAGGGAGAGAGGAGGAGGAGACAGAGAGAACAGCTCACACCAACTTTCTGAGTCTTCAGCAGAAAGCAGCAGGCTTAGAACTGCGTGGAGGAAACTGAAAAGATAATAACAAGTATGGAATACCAGAATACCACTTTAAAATGCTTACTAATCATACGTTACTGTGACATTACGGTACCTTTATTTTAGGAGGGAGTGTTGTTTTTGTCTCTTCAGGCTTTTTGCACAGGACTTTTTCCTTAGCTTTCTCTTCTCTCTTTGGTGGTCTAGGAGGAGGAACTTGATGGCTTGGCAGGTCTTTTCTCAGGTTGTAATAGAAGCTCTCTGTAAGTTCTTCCACTTTTGTGGAATTAGTCAGCTCAGCGGGTGATAAGACTGTATCCTCCAATAATACAACAGAAATGTTAAAGTATTTAATTGGCAACTCAAAGCACTCCGAAGCGTTGTCATACAAAGAGGCAAATAACGCAGGCTCTTCCATAGTCTCCTCTAGCCTAATAGAAGAAAGCGATGCCAAAGGATCATTGGCTAAAGATTTGTCTTTCATTACAACTTTAACTTCACAAGGAACTGTCAGTTTCTTGATAATATTCGAAAGACTGTGTTTTTTAGAATCTTTAACTTCTTCCACAAAACGCCCTTCCATATGGATAGGGAGCATTATTTCTTCCGCTTTATCATCATCGTCATCATCATCCTCTTCATCATCTGTTGTGCCTTTGTTGCAGACTAGGACATCAGATTCTTGTGGTCCCATTGGGGTAGTTAAGGTGGTTTTTGTATGGTATAAAACCTGTAAATGATCTCCAATACAAAGAGAAGGGAAGTTTTCATCACGACTATCACAATCCTGGGTCACCACAACTTTAAGTTTAGTACCTTCTAGGGCTTTGGTCCACAGCTCAAAGATGGAGGCAAACTCTCTTGGTCTTTGCCGAAATTTACCTTGGTATGAGTCATGTATGTAAAAAAATTTTGAGATTCTTCCTTTAAAGCCTATGGCAAGAACTTTTTTTGACACCATTTTTTTGTAAATTATAATTTTCTGTCCTTTTTGTAGAGTGTCATGTTTTACCAAATGGTGAACTTCTGCCGCATCCAGAACTTCTGCTACAACAGGAAATGTCTGATGGTTATCAAAAATATCAGTCAAAGACAAAGGCTGGATGAATGTGATGTTTCCACAGTGGTCGGTGATGTCGACAACATCAACTTCTAGACTTGATGGCATCTTCACGAATCCTTTTCTCACTATGAGGGAGAAATACACATGTCAGTTGAATGGGACCTTACTTAGGGTATGTTTACACTGAGGAATAGGCGAGGGATTGAAGAGGAGAGTTTTCTGCTTGAAATTTTCTCTTTTTCAGCTTTGGCGGAATTCAAGCGGACTTGGAGTGGAATTTGAGCAGAATGCGAGCGGGAAGATGAAATTCAAAGCCCTAATGACTTCTATGGGATTTCTCTAGCTGACATGTCAATTCTTTGGGCGGAAAGTAAATCCACGGTGGAACATTCAGGGCGTAAATTCTGCAGTGTGAACAACAGAGTGGAAATCCCATTGAACACAATGGGGCATTGCTCTGTACAAATTGTACGGGCGGAATTTTAAGTGGAATACGTGTAAAATTAAGTGCAGGTTCCACTCGAAATTCCTCGCCTATCCCTCAGTGTTACCATATCCTAAATCCTGACACCTAAAGTGATTCTGTACCCACAATCTGACCCCCCCAAACCGCTTGTACCTTCGGATAGCTGCTTTTAATCCAAGGTCTGTCCTGGGGTCCATTCGGCAGGTGATGCAGTTATTATCCTGAAAAACAACTTTTAAACTGGCAGCCCCGTGCCCAATGGTCTGGGCTTACATTGCGTATGCATTAGGCTGGCACAACCTCTCTTCCCTCCTCCCCACCCTCCTCATCATTAGGAATGCTCCAGGCAGATTGCCTTCTATTCATCAGCTGTGTCAGCCCGGCACATGGGCTGGATCGTTAAGCACATGTTCAGCATGTAGAAAATGTTTCAATGGCATTCCTAATGATTGAGAGGG
Source organism: Dendropsophus ebraccatus (assembly GCF_027789765.1). Classification (NCBI taxonomy): domain Eukaryota; kingdom Metazoa; phylum Chordata; class Amphibia; order Anura; family Hylidae; genus Dendropsophus; species Dendropsophus ebraccatus. The sequence continues at coordinate 148,160,351 of NC_091458.1, forward strand.
AGGGGAGGAGGAACTGAGGGGTGGTGCAAAGTTAGGACACAGATACTCTCGTTTAGCACGGGTTGCAATTTTAAAATTTATTTTTTAGGACAATAACTGCATCACCTGCCAAACGGATGCCAGGACAGATCATAGATTAAAAGCAGCTATCCGAAGGTACAAGTGGTTTGGGGGGGGGGGGTTGTCAGATTGTGGGTACAGAGTCACTTTAAAGGCCATGCATCACCTGCATTTCCTTTGCTGAATTTTTTTTGCCCTGTTTTCTTGTACATTATAATAGTAAAGCCATATTGTCTGACCTTCTGTCCCTAACTGTATGTAAAGGATTACTGTCATTTAAATAACTTTCACATCTAACCTTAGAGTCGTATTAGATGACCGATATGCCAGATAAGCGAGCGCCTATCTGCTAGATTAGTATGGCCTACAGAGCCTATTATTACATGGCTCGACATTCGTGCATCAAGGGCTGCTTAGACATCCTTAACCCCTTCAAGACCGAGGCCATTGATGCCCGGGTCAAATTAATGCAATGTTCCCCCCCCCCACACCTTCTACGAGCCATAGCGCTTTTATTTTACCGCCTACAGGGCTGGTTGGGGTGTCATATTTTGCGCCATGTTCTAGTTTTTATTAACATCATATTAGTGTAACAGAAAAATTTGAATCGCTTTTTATTAATCTTTTTCTGATATATAATTTTTTAAAAATCAGCAATCCTGGTGTTTTTTTTTTTTTTCGTTAATGCGGTTCACTGTGCAGGAACAATAATGCAATATTTTAATAGATTGGACAATTTCACATGCTACGATATATATGTTTTTTTTAGTTTTTAAATATTTTAATTTTTATAATGGGCAAGGAGGTATTTTAAACTTTTATTGGGGGGTTATAAGGTTTTTTTTAATACTTTTAAAACCTTTTTTTTACACTTTCACTTTAAAACATGCAATTAATAGATTGCATATACTGATCTATGCTATGCCATAGCATAGCATAGATCAGTGTTATCGGTGATCTATGCATTGAGCCTACCTAAGAGCAGACTCTATCCATACATGGCTGAACCGACAGGATGGAGGTAAGTGAATTACTCCCGCCTATCTGCATAAGTGATTGGGACTCCCGCAGCCCCGGGAGTCCCGATCACTCAGTGACAGCTTGTCCTGTCACTGAGTACCTTAAACGCCATGATCGCTATAGATCGCAGTGTTTAAGGGGTTAATGACAAGCAGCTGCGGGATCGCTGATGTGTGCGGGACCGCTCTCATTGCAACGGTTCTGCACACATCTACAGCCACTTCAGTCAGGAACGTATATATATACATTCCTACGGCACGCGGTATGTGCAGTAGGAACGTATATATACGGATTGCTGATGTGAAGGGGATAACGATGTCCCTAATTCCCTTACTTTATATAGTAAATAAAAAACAAATTTACTTACCTGCCCATGCTTCCTAGTGTCCTTATGTTTCTATCCAGCTGACCGGAGCTGCCTCTGAAGCTTCTGTACCCATCTCTGAAGTGACAGGCTGCTCAGCCAATCACTGAACGAGATGGGACAGAGCTGTAGCCAGTGATAAGCTGAGCTGCCTGTCACTTCAGAGATGGGTATAGAAGCTTCAGAGTCGGTTCCGGTCAGCAGGTAAGAGGCAGGAGGACACCTGGGACTAATAGATTCTTATAGAATGGCAGAGGACTGAACATTTCCTGCAGTACGGGAGGCACTTTTCCTGAAGTTTTCAAGGAGGCATGCTTAAGGGACAGAAACTTTAATATTTATGTAGCTTTAGGCATAGACTGCAGCAATGTAAATTAACAGTGCAGCGGCGGGAGAGGGTTAAAAAATATTGCTAAATAACAGGAAGTGTCAGGCTATTATTAGGCTTAGTTGCGAGAATGAAAACTGCAAGATTATAATATTTTAAAAAGTGATTGGTAAAATGGAGAATTAAAGAAAACATCACCAGAAGTTCCTAAAAGTTGATATATGGTAGATTGAAAGGCACCATTACAAAGTACACGTTCCTGAAAAAACGTGTAAAAAAAGTCATAGTCGTAGATAGAGAATTGAAAGCGCTATAGCTCTTAGAAGGCAAGGAGGAAAAAACAAAGATGCAAAAATGAACATACAAAATGTGTCCTTAATGGGTTAATGACCGTACTCAGAGAGTGGTGGTTAATAATTTCTCTCTGAATGGCCCCCGGTTATAAGTGATGTACCCCAAGGTTTAGTACTGGGGCCCCCTTCTGGAAGGAATTAACAGCAATGTTTCTATCTTTGCAGATGACACCAAGCTTTGTAGTACAGTACAGTCTATGGAAGATGTGCAGATTTTACAGGATGACTTAGACACACTGAGTGTTTGGGCGTCCACTTGGCAAATGAGGTTCAATGTGGATAAATGTAAAGTTATGCACCTGGGTACTAATAACCCTCATAACCAATCATAGATCCTAGGGCAGGGATAGAGACGCTTCGGACTTCCAGCTGCTGCAAAAGTACAATTCCCATCATGCCTGGACAGCCGAAGCTATTTTGTAGATTATTTATTGAAATCCGCCCCTGGCATACATCATGGAAAAGGGACAGATTTGCCCCCTTCCTGTGGCATGCGCCAGCTGTATCGCCTGATGGCCTGGAAGGGGGGGAGGGGGGCATGTCAAGGGGCACCTGATTTATCATGGTTTACACCCGCTCTCAGGTGTAAATCATTATACCAATCTTTACCAGCTCCCGAGCAGGTGTTAACTAATCCTGCAATGTCTGCGCCAAGTGCAGGGCAGCTTGAGGGTACGCTTCTTAGTAAATTCGGCAGGGGAAAAAGGATCAGGGCTTTACTTGAGACTGGCGTATGCCAGTTTTAATAAATGTCCCCCCAAAATCCCTTAAAAGTTGCAGAACTGTAGCTTTTTGCCTTTAAAGGGAACCTGTCACCCCCCGTGCCGGGGTGACTGGCTCCCGACCCCCCGCTACAGCCCCCTATACTCCGGCACGGGGGGTGACAGGTTCCCTTTAATTTCAGCCCACATACAATAATCTGTTTTGCAGTATATTTTATGGTAATATAAAGGGTGTTATTAAAAGGTACTATTGCTCCCACAAAGAAAAAACAAGGCCTATATGGCTCTGTATATAAAAAAAAAATAAAAGCATTACGGATCTTAGAAGGTGAGGTAAGGATGCCTAAAAATTGCTAGAAGGGGTAAGAGGGGGTTTGGTAAGAGTTACCAGGAAATGTTTGGGGATGCCAGCATGATAGGGGAAGTAAGCGTGGGAGAGAGGATGTGATTTTTGTCATCGTGTCATTAAATCGACTCTGTACCCACAATCTGTCCCCCCCCCCCCAAAACCACTTGGACCTTCAGATAGCTGCTTTTAATCCAAGATCTGTCCTGAGGGCCTTTCTGCAGGTGATGCATTTATTGTGCTAACAAAACTACTTTTAAACTTGCAGCCCTGTGTCAAATTGGCGTGGCCTAGAGCAGTGATTTTCAACCAGTGTGCCGCGACACATGGTCAGGTGTGCCACGGGGAAAGTTTCCCAAACTATGGTGCCCCTGCAGATCGCCCCGCTGCTGCTGTCCGCCTATCCAATCAGCGGAGACCCTGTCTCCGCTGATTGGAGGAGCACGTCCGGG